>NC_090323.1:29708455-30323432 GCF_040869045.1 Eurosta solidaginis
CTCAATGAAGATCTGTTTTCGTAGACTGACCTGTACAATAGACGTCTTGGGTTGCCGAAAATCGATCAACCAGGAATACCAGCATTTTTAAAAGAAACGAGAACAGACTGATTGGTTGAAAGTATTTGGCAAACACGTGAGAGCTTTTGCCAGTGTATGAAAGAATAAAGTTGACTTTGTACATATTCCATGACTTGGAAACATAGCCCAACTGGAAATAGTTGTCTTAAATGGGAACCAGTCGCCTGGAAGAAACCTATAAAAATATCCAAAGTTGCGCAGAAATTATTCTAACCAGCTCCGGAGACTTGTACGGCTTAAAAGAGCTAATGGCCCTTGCAAGTTGGCTTTACCAAAATAGGATGGATAGCCGTTTCCTTAGACTGGCAGTCACCGGCAGCGAAATATATTGCAATTTTATCGCCCAATTTTCATTCACATCTTTCAAGGAGGAGGATCACTCGAGCCTTCTTAAGCCTCTGAGATTTGTTCCACGTTATGTTCTTGTTGTTGTTGTTGTAGCGATAAGGACACTCCCCGAAGGCCTTGGGGAGTGTTATCGATGCTGATGGTCCTTTGCCGGATACAGATCCGGTACGTCCCGGTACCAAGCCCGACCATCTCGGGAACGCTTTGGTATGACCACATGCGACCTTCTAGGCCATAACGCGCACCCGCCCCCTAGATCCACGAGGTATTCGGGGTCGCCAGAGCCTCGGCTGTTAATGAAACAGGATTCGTCACGCATAGGTGAGGTTGACAATTGGGTTGGAGCAGCTATATATTGCGCTGACAGCCCCTTGTAAGGGTTACGCTACACAACACCTTGAATCTATTTGGTATTTTAGTCGCCTCTTACGACAGGCATACCTACCGAGGGTATATTCTAACCCCCTAACCCGCTGGGGGTGTGTTCACTCCACGTTCTCTTAGAAGCTTACGCAGGATATTAACTGGTGCTGGCTACTCTACTGCAACTTCTGTCATTGAAGATACCTACACTTTTCTCCCCAAGTTGATCGAATGGCCGGTGTCCCAGAGTTTTCCCTGTTATCGATCAATTTGAGTCCAGGTACCCAAGTTGGGCGATGTTCTCGAAACTGACTATTGTTTGCGGCATCTTTAAGCATATACCTACAGTCTTTGAAGTCGTATTTGGAGAAGTCACCGAAAAGAGTTATGCCTGAGACTCATTTTGTTTTCTAACTAGAATCCGCAGGTCTCATGAATTCTGATAGGAATTTATGCTTTGATATTAAAAGATAAGTGCGACATACAAATGGATGCTGCTCCGATACCGCAGTGAATGTGAGAGTGGGAATGAAAGTGAGGGTGGGAGTTAAAGTGGGAAAGGATGTGGGAGCGATAATAGGGGTATTATTTGCAGTTATAATAGGCGTGGGAGTGATATTGGCAGTGGGAATGGGTGTAGTAGGGTGAGTGAGAGTTGTAGTGGTAGTGGGGAGAGAGTGTAACTGACGGTTCAGTTTTTATTTATACAGAAACGTGGGCTTGAACCTACGTACAAGTTAGCTTTCTATATAATCTTTGCAAAATCGGCATGGTTTTCACCTTGCAACCTTGCTACTGGGTGCACTGTACTCATCTGTTTCCCATTCCTAATACACTTTACATGTTTTTTTGTTTATTACTTAAGGCATGAATTGTAAGAGACACAAAAATTTTATGCAGCAGCGTTAATGCCTTATGGCAATTGAAATTGGTGATCATTGCTTGTGCCACCTGCCGACTGGCTTTCGCAAATTGCTTCATTTAAAATCTACTTATGCTAGTAATTCTATCCTTCACATGCAACAGCAAAATTTTGCAAGCGCCATAAAGTGATCTATTTTATAGTTAGGCGCATGGCCGGATTAACCCTCAACGGGGCCCTAGGCAACCATCAATTTGGGGGCCCTTTTTTCACGTCTGTTCCCTTCTTTTTGCGATTAAAAAATAAAAACTTATATCTTTCATAAAAATTTTATTGTCACAGTGTAATAATATCAATAAAATGACTATCTACATTTGTGTCGTTTTCTACATTTTTTTCGACAAATTCATCAATTATGATTTTGTTCAATAAATCAGACTCAATGCAAAATATACTTAACATCTCGAGTCGCTCTTGTCGTGTTGTAGCTATTTCAGCAGCTTTGATTCTTTTTAATTGCGAGAAGGATCGTTCGGCAGAACAATTTGTGATCATTAATGTTAAAAAAATCCGAAGAGCTAGGAAATACATCGGCTAGTTGATCTACCATTAGAATCTTATACAAATGACTATGAGTTTTTTGTGCATCAGTGTATCTGGAGTTCACGTAACTTTGGAATTGTTTCATTTCAATGAAAAATTCTTCCAAATTTCTAGACTAAAAAGGAACTAAGTTATTTATAGCTTTGTGGAGGTCTCCATCACTTAGAGACAAGTTGATGAGAAATGCAAATCTCTCTGAAACTTCCATATACACTTTTGCACGTCGTTTGTTTTCAATGTGAAGATTGTCGTTGACTTCGAGGAAACCTTTTGTCCTAAAATCATCGCGAGGCGAAAATTCTACTTCTGGACTTCTGGAGCATTTCCGTCATTAGTTTGGTTTTTTCTACGACGAGTACGTTTTACGATTTCTGTATAACCTACACCAGGTAATAATTGTTTTGTTTTTTCCTCGAAATCATTGAACTTTTCACGGAATGAAACTAAACTCTCTTCTAACAATCCGTACTAAAAACCGTTTGCAATCTGCTTTTTCACTTTGCAATGGCTTACTCACTGAACGCATAGCAGTCAAAATAGAGTACCATAAAATCAACATGAAACCAAATTCGAATTTTTGTAATTTATTCGCGATACACGTCGCCTCATAACGAGTATCAGTATTTTGTGATTCATCATCAGCAATGATTTCTAGAGCCTCTAATATGATATCAAATGAATCGTAAACTGCATTCGTCGCATTCGAATGTGCTTCCCAGCGTGTAGTTGACAATGTCTTCAAAGTTTTCTCATTGTTTATTTAATTTTTTAATACGCAACAACGATAGGTGGAAGCGGAAAAAAATTATATAATCAGGGCTGTCATGGAATCCAATTGTTGTCGGAATCGCATTTAAAAACGACAAAATAATTACTTTGATGTCATGAAATCCAATGTTATCGGCTTAATGTTCGAATAGGAATTAGTTTCGGTTTTAGGTGTCACAGAATCCGATAATATCGATTTTGCTATCGGAAGCAATCCAATCAGTTAAATGCTGTTGGATTTCATTTTTTCCTAGTTGTATTTCCTTGCAGTTGAGTATTTTCTAAAAATGTAAGTAAATAAGGGTTTACTTTATAAAAATAAATGTAAATTTACATATATTTTCATTCTTAATAGGAGAAAACATAAAAATTCAATGCAAAACAGTATTTGACTGAATTTATGGAGAAACATCCAGATATTGCGAAGGGCTTCACGAAGCACATCATCTAAATTCGTTGACACCGTGCTTCTACCTACACTCATGCTAGGATCCTTGCTAACTGATCTTTGATAGGGCCCATCAGCTAAAAATCGTAACGTAGCTGCTAGTTGCAGCACTGGCAGAACTTTCGAGCGAGTTAAGCGTCCTTCAATGGTGTCCAACACCATTCGGAAAGCCTCTTTGTTTATGCGATAGTATGCAAGGTAACTGCAAATACACTATAAATATTTAGAAACTCTGAGCTGAATGTCTGCATAATGGCGAAAAAATTTACTCCATAAAAACAGCACTTCACAGCATGCTCTCCAACCAAATTAAGGGAAAGCGCGGAACAGGGAACATAGATCGCATACTCAGTCAAACTCAATATTCCTACTTGCACACATTTATACTTCCTGAACATGTTTAATGTGTTGTTATATTATTGTCCTCTACACTTTTGAATATCTAAACCACAGTCTTCAGTAAGAAACTTTAAAGTTTGATTCACTAGATTTTCACCTTCCAACTGAAGAAATGTTATAAACCTTTTTCATTATTCAATATACTCGCCTTTCACTTCGATACACTTCTTTGCACGCTCATACAATTTGTCAAATGTGTCGGAAATGTCCTTTTTAGGAACCTTGTCTAGTTTGTCGGTCGTCGCCTTTTGAATGCGGCCAATTGAGTTTTATTTATTTGAGTAAAATTTATTTTCAGTTGTGATTATATTTTCCTTTCGCTCTCTAGAATTTTATGTTTGTACGAAAATTTTAGATGTCTCTTTCATTTACGGGCCCCCCTGAAATCGGGGGCCCCAGGCAACTGCCTATTCTACTTACCTGTTAGTCGGGCCTGGTTAGGCGGCATCGTTAGTTTGTGAGAATGTGGCAAATTGTGTGAAATGACAATGAAGTTGCAATGCAAAGACAAGTTTTCTTGTTGTTTTGCGAGTATTTTTAATTATCATGCTAACATGCCACAAATCTATCAAGCTCATTAACGGCATGTTGTCCAAACAAAAAAAAAAAGATATTTCTTTAAGTTTTTTCAATGTCGGAAAAATGCTTAGCGCGTGCAATGCTTTATGTCATGTCAAGGGTGTCACATAACCGCGCTTGTTGCATGCAACATACCTAGAGCCTTGTAATTCATATGCTTACAATTTTGTGTGCATATGCCACCAACACTAAATCAATTTATCGCGTGATTTGTCATTGCATTCGTTTGCTGGCGCAATGATGTGACAAGGTCGGGCAGCGGTTGCACGTTATGCTAATGCAGGCAGGAAAAAGAGAGATAGCGCACACAAGTGTCAAGATCTACACACACACACACACACATACATATTCTCAAGCTGACACATACACTCACACACAAGAAAAATCCACGAAATAGCGCCGTTTGTGACTCTGATGATCTATGGCACGCGGAAAATTTCCTTCTGCTCCGCTTAGTTCGCATACTTTCTATAGCTCGTTTTACATGCCGCATACGCACTTGACTGGCTGGTATTTATTGCCAATATAATTAACAGTTAATTTAATTAGAATTGCATACCTGTCATACTAATTGCCACACACGCACTTATCCGCTATTTCCTATTTTTTTGTAGTTGTTGTACTAACTTGAAACTATCTTGCCACACTATCAACTACACCAGATTTATGAGCTGACATTTGCTGCAAGCGGCATACCTTGGCCTTCCGCTTATGATTGCCACACATTTGATGTGCCAGCAAAAAAATCTGGTTATAAAAAGTTGTTAGAAAGCGAGTTCGCATTTACATTACAACTTTTTTTTTGCGCTGATCATAAACACTCAGATTTTATTATTAGGTTTATTGCCTTCTTTTTTTATGCAGCGGGCTTTTTCAGTGCTACACGAGTTCAGCGAAAGTGTTCTAGTTTAGAGGCTTATATGCTGCTCATGTTTTTGCCGGAACTAAGGAAAATGCTGGAGACGAAGTTACAGCTACATCGCTCTCAGAGCTGCCAAAAGACAAACCGTTCCTGTTCGGGCGTCAACAGAAAACTGCCAGCAACGTAAGAAGGCATCTTCAGGAATAGGGCAACGAGATTCGAAATATATAAAATCGCAGCTTCAAATGTCTTTTTACGAAAAGCCATGAACAACATTCATATGAGAACTGCTGGTTGCTTCGGCAACTCACTGCTGGTCAATACCCTAACTTCAGCCCAATCTCTGCTAATTGCCAAGTAAAAACATAAATGGCTACAGAAGATTTATGTTTTTCAGCAACGACTCTGAACTGGATACTGTAAGAGTCTAACCTTTTCACAGACTTGTCCAAAATAAACCCCAATTTATAAACATCTTTGGATTTTCTCTAAGGCACAAAACACCGCTTGAGAAAGTCATTTAAATCCAACAATATTCTCATTAGCTTGTAAAACGGCATGCTTCGTAGAATTATCACAAGATGATGTCGCTGTCGGCTGATCAGCGTTGGTGCAGGGCTGCTAAGGGCATAAGACTATCCTGCTGTTGATATACTAACGACGAAAGCCCTTCCAGGATTCTGACAGCCCTTTGACGCATATGGATCCGTTATACGGCTGCACTAGCCCCGTCTGATTGTAGAGCCACAATAGTCCAGTAAATATAACCTGCTTATTCATTCTCGAAAAGACGTTCGGAGTTGACAGTGCTTTTTAGTCATGAAGACGAGAACACATAGAATCAATCTCATGGAAGATCGAACCTGTCTGAAAACAGTGAGCCCTTCGTACAACTACAACAATGACACTGAATGCAGTGCTGAATATGACCTCCGGTGGTATTGTTGGTAAAATAGATGCAGCGATATAAACTTGCAAACAATGTGTACTTCAGCATTCCCACTTGATTCGACTGTATCTCTAGCGAAACAGACTTCTGTGCAAAGATTTCTAACCCACCTGTCCGGTTTAGAACTTTTTAGCTCTGAGCGAGATGTGAGGTGGGTAGGTCATTTGAGATAAGACTCTAGTGAACTTGTTTACGGATGCATCAAAACTGGATATTAATTTTAAGATCATAGGGGAGAAGCAGAAGTATACATGATACCGTCTATTTATTAGAAAAACTCGGATATTTTGGTTACTCGATCATTTCAGCACATTTAAAGCTAAGGGCGGTACCATGGGCGATTCTGTAGTTATTTGAAATATCTGACTCTTTGACGTTTAGGGGATTAAATACTTAAACAATTAAGCGCAATCAAAGTGCTCAACCCACGTGTGGTCAAAGTTGGACGACAAAAGCCTAACCTGCCACGCGGTTGCATTTAACTACCTAACGATCAAAACTGTCAGTTAATCCGGACGTAATGGCAGCCTTCACCACAGCCACGTGGATCTCTTGATCCAAAAAGGAATTTGCGAAGTTGAGGTGGCTACCAGGAGGGAGATTGGATTTCCGGTGTCAACTGGTCATCTTTTTATGGAGAGGTTGGCCCCGGATCAGTTAAACAACACAACACCACGTTTTGATATCAGTGCTAGCGGTTGTTGACGGCAAACATTGAGCCCAACTACTAGCGTTCCCTAACGCATGCAGAGTTGCATGTAGACTCGATGAAAGTCCAAGAGTTGCTTTCGAATTTTGTGTTACATGTATGGAAGATAGCGTGGTACAATTAGCTTATAAATTTTCAGCATGGACCTTTTTTGGATCTTCGCGAGAATTGAAATTTGTTAGAGTGTAAGCAATCGTGGGAAAGAATCGGGATAGGAAGAAACATACATCTATATATGCAAATGAGAAGAGATGGAAATGAAACAGCGCAGTAGCTAGCTAAAAAGGGCGTATCCTTCGAAGCTTGCTCAGTAGACGCTCCAATCAGATTGGGAGAGAGTTGCGGGAAATACGTGGACCTAAGGACCTAAAAGTGTTGAAGACTAACTAAGTTAGGGCTGTAGACGCAAGAAGGGTATTCTGAGTTGACACTACCTTCTGGCCTCACAGGCCTCTAAATTAGGCCTCGTCAGTGATAGCAGATGTAGAAAGGGCAGATTGGAGGTGAAAACGATCGAGCACGTTTTGTGTTCGTGACCAACCTTTGCCAGGCTAACACTCCAGCTATAAGAAGTGATACAGCTATCAAATTTAGAAGCAGCAAGAAGCATAGTTTCTAGAAAGCTTCTAGTATATGCCAAGAGAACGGTGTTATTTCATAACATAGGGCACAACTCGGGCGAATTATCAAGGAGCGATGTTGTCCTTGTTCGAGCTTATGTCGCTGCTACTCAGCTATTCTTTAAATAACTAGGCATCCGCCTCGCCATACCCACACAGCGCTCAGCGGCCTTTGGCTCCATAATATCTTTATAAAGATGACCTCGCCAATCCGGCCAATCACATTCCGCCAAGACAGGGGTGTACTAACAGTGCCTACCTTTAAGCGCGAGGGTTAATTAGTCCTTCCAGACATTACGACATGAATTAAATCAAGCTGATTATTCTGAAACTAATGAATTAAGGCACTGATCATATCTTTCGTATCTTCTCCTTCTTCTTTTTGCAATAGCGCTTCGTCCCATTCAATAGGTGAGAACACTCACAAATCACAAGTCGTTAACGATACCGTCTAATATCTAATAGGGTTGGACCAAAAAGTCTTAGGTATGTTTAAGAGGCATTCTATTCACATTCTAAATAAAAAGATGGTTGGTGTCATGTGAAGTCCCATTAAATGCATACATAGATTGCGTATGTCGGTGTTCATTCTGGGTAAGTAAGAATTTAACCTATTACAGTATCCAGGTCGAAGTGACTCGAGCCTCCCCGAAAAGTCGAATGGAAGTTTCGGGTATTGAACTCTGAGAATAGGGTTCATCTGACATTTATAAGCATAAGGCCGTGCCGACTTTTTTTGAATGAGGCTGAGGGGCTGCTTATGCTCATCTGGTCCAAGCGGCTGGATGCTTGTATGCCGTATTTCTTCGTAGTGCTTGCAGAAACGCGCACCTATATCTCTGGCAGGCTGGGCCTCATCAATCATTTGTAGGTTAGGATGCCAAGGTTTCGGAGTATCGTTGTTTATACGATGTTCTGGGGCCATAATAAGGCATTCCGTGGCAGGTGTGAGCGCGGTATGTTGATAAGCCTACAGCTTCCTCAAATTTGTTGCTTCTAAGCTCGGCGACCATATCGACGACGTGTAGCACACAAGCGGCTAGCCAATTGCTTTACAAGTAGCCGTGAGCGTTTTTTTCTGCTTACCTCCAAGTGCTGCCAGTGAGGGGCTTGAGAATTTCGTAACGACTCTGTATTAATCCGCATTAAAGCTTTTAGACAATACATTTTACTGACCGAACTTGTTACTTACATCATTATTGTCTATGAAATCCGATTTTCTTCAACCTACGCCCACTCATGCGTACAATGACATCTCTCTTTCTAGCATTTGCTTAGCACAACGTGAAGTTGGCTGCTGTTAAAGCTTTATAGTGCGTCCCCAGCATCAACGCTGTATGTATGTGCGTGCAAATGCGCCATCACTAGCTAGTTACCAGATTCTGTCAATCAGGTTTTTCAGTCTACATACATTTTTTTGATTGAAAGCCCAACGTTTGAATCATTTAAATATTGATTTATGTTGGCGTACAATGCGGAAACCCGTTTGAAGTGCTTGAAACTTTCTTGTAACCTATTTTTGTTTTTACTATGCTATTCATTTCGTTGCTTTGATTTTTCATTAAATTTTTCTCTTGTTAGTTACCCGCGCTGTATTGGAACTAAAATGTCAATTATTTTGTGATTAGTTAGTTAGTAATAATGAGCAATCAAATATGGTCTGAAGCTGCGTAACTAACTTTGTTGGCGCACACGATTTGTTTTAGTGCTATTGGGATTTGTACGCAACGTACACCGTACTGGTGAGCTTCAGTTTCCTAAAGGAAAGCCGCGCTGAGCTTTCTTACTATGGGCTTATGCTGAGAAGTTTTGTGTTCTTTAAACGCATACTTTTTTGTATTGTTGATTATAAATATCTTGGCGTTCGTTTATTTAGCTCAGTACCTTTTCGGGGTATGTTTTATGTGAAAATGAAGTTCGGGAAATTGGAACAATGATATCGTTCAACGATGTGATTTTATAACAGTGGGAACAGTGGACATGACATGACACACTTTTATGAAATAAAAACTTCAGCGACAAAGGACCAATCGACTTTGTTGCGTACTCCGTAGCCAATGGCAGCAGCTGTTAGAGTCAGTAGATAGTCTGCAACATAATAATTAGGAGTTTCCCGCTGCCTCGGAAAAGAAAAGCGATGCCAACTAATCAAAAATCGACAGAGCGCAAAGCTGCGCGGATTAAGCAAGCGCCGCTGAGAAAAACGATGGCCGGAAATTCTACCGGCGAATAACGGCAGGTTATAAGACCAGCGTAAAATTTCTATAGGAACAATAATGGCAACTTTGTTATCGGATTCAAGGAATTGTGCAGAGTAAACCGTTCAAGGGATAGACAACGCAGTTTATATCTTCTCCAACACGTTTGCAAACCACACCTACCCGTGAAGAATCCTAATTATTAAGTCATGAGGCTCCTGCAGCCCCGCAGCATTCCATTGGGGGGAGGGTGTTGGATGATGTAGATGGTTTAACGTGGTCATATAAAATATCTCCACAGATGGTCGAGTCAGTATCTTAATGGTGGTATTTTCCGGAATGTACCGCATCTGTAGCCGACAGAGAATCATCAAGATCGATAAAACTCCACATAATCGTCTGATAGTCACCTTATTGCTACAAGCAGAATAAGAAGGCTTGGTTATAGGTAATGAGGGAATATTTCTCCACAGAGTGCAGTAATGATATGAAAACCCCGATACCCCGTACCTGCAGACGGCATAACGTTCTACCACTCTACTATGATAAAGTAGGAATAGCAATATGCGGAGCTTTTGAAAGACTCAGTCAAAAAGTTGGTGAAATACGTACAACAACCCTTATGAAAATATAAACGGGCGAGCAACTGTACAATCCACAAACCAGTTTACTCAATATCGCATAAAAGGCCCTATCTAGCGTATTGTGGGAAATATGGAAGCTTAAAGTCAATGAACTGATTATCTACGCAGCATTAGACTTACTTAATTTACCAAGGACACGATTTTCATGCACGCCTAGTTCTGAAGAAGTTGCACCGAGTTTAGCAACACCAGCATCTTTGCCCGCATTGGGAAGGACCTCTCTCAGCCATTCGAGCTAACCGAGGAAAAGATAGCGAGTCTCTCACAATAGATGCTTGACCCCGTCGGCTCTTGGTATAGCATATCTCGTTCATCGAGCAAGCTACTCCCCTTGCTATCAGAACAATATACTCGCGGCAGGTATGTCCGTCATAAAAGGCGACCTAAATCCAAATCTTGTTCCTGGGTTGCGTGCTACACTTGGGACCTGCCACCAAAAAGCGATCCAATGAAACATAAATATAACAAACCTCGAATGAAAACTTTTTTTGGACGACAGATGACGAGAACAGCAAACGCTCAACGGACTACGATTTCAGGGACCACTATAACGAAGGCATGTGTCTGGAATGTCCAAACTCATTTAGGATAAGGTTCCGATGGCTGTTTCCGTTGGTTGATGTCCTTGTAAAGGCAAAGGCCGACATCACCGCCATACAGGAAGCGTGATGGTCGGGTTAAGGCAGGAGAACTATAGGGCCTCGCGACATCTTATACAGTGGTCATATGAAAAACCGCGCCTTGACTTTCTGGTAGGAGAAAAACTTCGCCGCCAAGTATTGCCGTTCACGGATGTGAACAAGCATCTCGCCGCAATTTAAAGAAGACGAAGGAGAAGAATAACAAGAAGACAGAGAAGGAGAAGTGGAAGTAGAAGAAAAAGAAGAAATATAAAAAGAAGAAGTAGAAGGAGACGGCCAAGGTGAGGGACGAGAAGGTAAAGGAGGTGGTGAAGGAGAAGAATAAAGAGAAGGCGAAGGAGAAGAAGAGGACGAAGATGAGGATAAGGAAAAGAAAGAGGGAAGAAATGGGAAGAAAAGGGGAAGAGGAAGGATAATCCCTAGTAGGGTTAGGGGCTTAGGTTATAAGTAAAGCATGTCCGTCGCTAGAGGCAACTACGATCCGAAGTTTCGAGAGCTAACAACTTCCCCGCGGCTGTCGGATAGCATTAGGTGTAAGTACAGAATTCATATCCGGCATAGGACCGGCAGTAACTGAGGGCAAGGCGAGGTACCGATAGAAAGGTAGTTAGGTTCAGGAAATGGAAAAAAGCCGTAGTCGGGGAAAGAAGGTTGGCGGTGAGAGTGGAGAGAGATGAGAGAAGAGGGTAGCAGCCGATAGAAGCTTCTTAAATAATTTTAAAATTAGTCTGAAACCTCATATTCTAACTAGAAGGTTATCAAATATATATACAAATATGTAAGTATGTAGTTCCTCTTTTCCACGCTGGGCCTGCGCAGTCAAAATCAAACCGATAAACTGCATTCAAACAATTTTTCATCAACAAGATGATCAACGATTTACCACACGCTTAAATTTGTAAATATGTATAAAGCATATGTTCATTTATAAATTCTTTAAAAAGGGCTCCGAAACACGCATCCTACTCATGGCATGCAACCAATCAACCAGTTTAACAACTACTTCTTTCGCCATCTCCCCCTCACACATACAAAAGGCCCTTCGCCATCTTCTGCCAATTTTAACTATATATTTATATTCATCTTCGTTTAAAACATGGCTAAGCATAATTTATGGCTTCTACATGCAACTAGTACCAACTACGGCCAGTAGCTATCAATTCTCATCGAAACTGGTTTGTTGTTTGGCACTTGAGCGGCTTGAATGTGAAACTCGATCATGATTTAGGCTACAAAGTAAGCAAGTAGCCACCAAAAAAATGGATCGTATAGAAGATTTTCAATATGAGACCTCAAAATTTGCAAAGAGTTTAGTTGTCTGCCATATTCCTTGTACTACACCTTATCACACGTAGAGAGTAATTGTCTCTCTCTGAAATTCAGCCATAGATCTGAGGCTGGTGGGAATTGTGGAGGAAAGGCTCAACAAGGCTTTATTGTGAAACCTTAAATGAGATACATATAATAAACTTCTATCAAGCTTCTTTCTTCGCTTAATCGCTTACAACCTTTTTTGTTGCGTTCATTCTTACACACACACAAACAAATCGTGCGCATCAGTTGCAACCATACAATGGGCTCCAAAGATCGGTGGTTTTGCATGCCAAACGACGTGAGACAACGCGTATGCGCAATAGCATTTCAACAAAAGAAACTGACTGGGCTTTGAACTCGTAGGTAAGTATGTATGCATGTGCGTATAGTTAGAATCCAAGAGCCTTTTTTAGTACCGAAGCGCTGAAGCGTGCGCCGCTTAAGTAGCTAAGGTGACCAGCAGCACTTACTTATTGTAGTTTGAGGATGTAAATACATTTGAGTATTAATAAAATACTTTACGAACACCTACTCCCTCTGATAGTTTTGGTATTTATGTACCAAGAGCGGTATACATACATACATACATACATATGTAAATTTGTATTTACACTGTAGTTTCCTTTAACTGTTTCCTTTCGTTAGTCATTTGACTGGTTGATTGCCTCTGTAGCTGGGGACTGTTTAGGTGCCTGCCACAACACGACTCTTCAGTTGTCTGCTCAATGCATATATATCTACGTATATATGTATGTATGCATTTCAAGTTGCATGCAACAATTGCATGTTCACTACGCTGGCGGTGCATCCGCCCATCTTTTGTTTAGTTATTTTGACTTTTGACGTTGAGCAGTTAAGCCGTCACCGCCATAGCGTCGTTTGTTGTTGCAAATGTTGCGTTTAATTAAGGCCCTTTTGTCATTGGCAATTTATGAGGAACACGATCTTACGATTATACATTTTTAGTTGCATATGTATTATGTTTACTTATGCGAGTACCTTTTTGCGTTCATTCATATGTTCTTGTCTATTTATAAAACACGTCTCGTGTGTGTCCTCTTGTACACACATACTTACAAAAAGTTAATTTCAATCTATATTGACAATGGTATCGGTGGCAAAACATGCAGCGCTGATGGTGGTAGGTGGATCTCATATGGATAAATAAATAAATGCGCATGCGCAAAAGCTGCTTACTAGGAGGGTGTTGAGCGTAGTGCATATATCTTTGGAAATGTGTTGCTGTTTGTTAATGGGGCTACCAACAAGAGTTCGATTTGTCAATTGAGCTGCAAAAGCTTTCAGTAGACTGCATAATGCCTAAAGCAGTTTCAGATATAGGCTGTCGTCACGAAGACTTTGGTGGTCTCCTTAGCGCGGGATTTCAAAATTTGTTAGACTATACTCAGACTTAGGCTCACAAATTTGAAATTTGGTCATATCTCTGAAGATAGAAGACTCAAGGCTCACGATATGCAAACTAGCTGGACACTGCCTTCTGACATCAAATGCTTATAAGTTTGGCTTTGTCAGTAACAGCAGATATAGATTGTGTAGGAAAAACGACTCATTAATTAAGCTGGGTCCTAGAAAACTGCTAGTAATTGCCAAGATGAAGGAGTTATTCTATAATATATGACCTGATTTGGGTTGTTCCGTTTTGTCGTCAAACAAATTCTGGTAACACTATGGACACTTTCAGTCTATCTGAAGTCTTTATTGGCCGGCCAGTTCAACCTAACCTAACAGTTCAATCTAAGCCAACTTGCTGTTTTGTTTCAGTTTTAAGCCACGTTTCGATTTCACTTCCGATTTTATGTTAAGTTCCAGTTGCACTGTTAATTTGTGTTTCGGTTTCGTTTTCGGTTCTGCTTTTAGCTTTAGTTGCAGTTTTAGTTTCGTATTCGAACTTAATTTTTTGCTCAAGCTCCCGTTTTGTTTTATGTTCGGGGTTCAGTTATGACTTAATCTCTACTTTTGTTTTCAGTTTGGGCTCTAGTTCAAGCTTTAGTTTCGTTTACGATTCATATTTCGGTTTCAGTTTCAGTTTCGGTTTTGGTTTTAGATCGATTTTTGTTAGATTATGGTTCTTGTCCGTTTCTATTTGGTCTTAGGTTCTGTTTCAGTTTCAGTGTTGGTTTTCGTTTCTATTTCACTTTGAATTAGTTCTGGTTTCTGTTTTTATTTTCGTCACTGTTGCAGTTACAGGTTTTCTTTTCTCTTCTTTACATGTTCTTAGATCTTGTTTCGAAATTTGTCTTCGGTTTCCCATACAATTTCTAGTTCGCCTTCAGTTTCTTTTTAATTTTTTGTTTCCTTTCCGCATCGTCTGCAATTTCATTTTCCGTTTCTGTTTCTCTTTCGTTTACATCTTCTGTTTCGATTCCAGTTTCTTTTTATTTTTTGTTTCCTTTCCGCATCGTCTGCAGTTTCATTTTCCGTTTCTCTTTCGTTTACATTTTCTGTTTCGATTCTGCTTCAGTTTTTCTTCGGTACTGGTCTCAGCTTCTATTTCTGGTTCGCTTTTGTTTGGTTCTGCTTACAGTTTCGTTCTGATGTTAGTTCAAGATTCAGTTTAAGTTTTGGTTTAGGTTCCAGTTTCTCTTTGGCTTTTGCTTTTGATTTTCCTTTCGGGTTTTATTGTTAGTTTTAGTGGTTTTTTTCTGTTTCAGTTCCTGTTCCGGGTCCAGCTTAAGGTCTAATTAAGGCACCAATTTCGGTCTGATTTCTGCTTCTGCTTCTGTTTCTATTTCTTTGTTCTTTTTACAGTTTCACATTCGTTTTCGGTCCGAATACAGTTGCGCTTTCGATTCCGGTTTCAGTTTCAGCTTTGTTTCTGGTTTCGATCTTTGTTTCTGTTCCGATATCGGTTTCAGTTTTTTATTTAACTTTCGGTTCAGTTTTGTTCATTGCTCTGGTTCCAGCATCATTTCCCGTTCCAGACTTTGCTTCGGTTTCTGCTTCCGTTTCGTCTCCAGTATTAGCTTCGGTTTCGTCCTCTGTTCTATATCCAGCATCTGTTTCAGTTCCAGTTTTTGCACCGATTTACCCTTCTGTTTTGGTTTCAGCTTTAGTTGCGATTTCCGCATTTGCTCCAATGACAGTATCAGTTTTCGGTTACAGTTTTTTATACGTTTTTTGCCTCTGTTTCGGTTTCGACATCAGCTTAAGTTTCGGTTTCGGTCCCTGTTCCAATTCCAGTATCAGTTTCGGTTCAGTTTTTACGACGGTTTTTGTTTCTGATTCGGTTTCAGTTTTAGTTCGATTTTTCTTTTTTCTTTAGGGTTCCAGTTTCATTGCGTTCCCATTTCAGTTTTATTTCTTTTTTATCACGTAGGGATAGCCCTCTTCCTTCTCCAGTTTTGTTATTCCTTCCGAATTTCGTAAGTGCTTCAAACGCCAATCAATTTTCTTTACATTTTTGTCTATTGTTGAATTATCATAATCCACTTCTTTCTTTCTTCCTCCTGTATTGCTTCCTACTTTCTTAGATTACTCGGTCTTCTATTCTATACCCACCTACAACTTGCATATGTAACAAAACCATCACTACAGCACTTCATTGCCTTAAAATGCTAATCCAAACGCCCGGCCAACGCTATTAACTTCCTGTCATTTAGATTGCCAATCAACTGGCAGTTTCTTGACACCAAGTAGTGCTTACAGCAAGACCAACGCACATGCTTAGAAAGTGCGCTCTTACTACTTGTACTTAGTACTTGGCTTGACAACCACGACTACTAGTAAGAACAAAATGGTCAATGCTTAAGTTGGCTTTGTATTCTTATTTTCAACGTGTAAGAATTACTTAAAGACTTTTCTAAAATTTAAATAAGCAAAAATTGGAAAAAAGCATAAAAGTTATAAAAAAATATATGAACCGCGCAACAGAAGCCTATCCAAAATTAAATACCCCTTAAAATAATCGAATAAGATTAGCAACTCTATAAAGAAAAAAACCAGTTACAAAACTAATTACAACTACAACGCTGGTCATACAGCGTCTCTGTGTCATGTAGTAAAGTAGCTTGTAATGGCCAAAGGCGACGGCACAACAAAATAGCAAGGCAACGCCAGTTGTTATATCAAAACAATAAAAAAAAACAGCAACAAAAAAAGTTTTGCCATCACATAGCTATTAACAAAAGCAATAACAAGTAATAATATTACAAGTCAACAGCTTTAATAACAACAATGACAAAGTGTCAACATTGCTTTGCTGTGTCCGCCCAAAAAACTCTCCAGCAGCCAGTCAATGTTGGCAATCATAAAAAATAAATATCAAAAAATAAAAATTTATTTGGTTCCCCTTAAAAAGCACTGTCCATTGGTTTTTCTAGCGCTCCTTTCTTCCCACTTCACGCAATCAACACACTGATTACATTTCATGAGCAGCAAACTTTTCAAGTAACATTTCAAATTTGTTTTATTATTATTATTTTTTTTTCGACTTTACTGGCGCCACATTTGTTCTGTTATTGTATTTCATGTTCTTCGCAATTTTTTTGGATATTTTTGAATAGCGCTGGAAAACTCAACGCAACTGTCAAATGTCAAAACAAAGCAAAGCAGGAAATGTTAACAAGCCGAAACTTTTGTGGCGCCGCAAGGGTTGAGTAGGGAATAGACAAGGCGTTGAAATTTATGAAGGAGGGTAACAAATGAGGGAGGAAAATATTGAAAATACTTTACATTAAATTCTATGAGGAATTCAGACTACGTTTTGAGCTTTAATGAGCTGAAAGTCAAGGCAGCGGCGAATGTGACTTAAACAAAAATCAAAGGAAAGTCAAGATGTCAAGCAAAGGCTCTAGAAAAATTGGATTCATGCTGGTTTTTAGGAAAATTGCTGTGGAAAATTTTAGTTGCAGTTTATTTTTAGTTTAAAATTAAAACCACGTTTGGTTTAAGCAGTTTTTAAACATTTTTGCTGTATTTCAAACTTTTAACTCATCACTACATTTTTTAAACTCTTACGGTTTTAACTGAAAACTTATTCTACAAAAAGGCTAAAATCTTTACATAGTTTTAAAAGAAAACCATAAAGTTTAAAGCACATCGACTAAAAATCTGCCAGCGGTTAGATTTTTTTTTTTTTTAATTGTGAGTAAAGATTTCCTTGGTTTGAAATTGAATCTCAGTTTTGAGCAGTCCCTTTCGCGAAACATGGATTCGTTCAAATTTTAAATGAAATTTGTTTAGTCACATATCGTCGGTACAATGCGAAAGTCACGAATATGCCATTTTTGTTTTAACGAAATATTATATATGTCAAATTTTGCAAAGCCAAAACAACAAATGTGCATTTTTTTGAAAAACAAAATTTAAAAATCATTTTTCAATTAACATTACTTAGTTGTTTACAAAAGTAAACCTTCCCATAGTGGTCGAAAAGGGAAAATTTTAGAATAGCACCCCCCGAGTTCGGGGTTAAACTTGGTATCAAATGAAAGAGGGAGTTCTCCCGATCACAAATATATATAACTTAAAGTGCGCAGACTTATATTTTACGAGTTATTTGATATTAAAGTTTGCAAATTTAGCAAATTTCTATAGCACTTTCACTTACAATTTACACATCTTTCAAAACCTTTATGCACATAAATATCTATATAAATTGGCAAAGATACACTTAAATTTCATTTTAATATATTTCACATATAATTCTTGCATTGTTTTTACTTAATATACAAGTTTTTATTAAATCAATCGCGCTTTTGTAGCAACATTCACATTTATGTATATATATATTTTATTGATGACATTACAAAGCTGTGCTGCCACATCTAAAAAACGGAAACGGTGCAGAATCGAAAAATAACTTATAAAAATATCTTTCATCTGATGTATATATATCTTTAACTTTTCTAGTCTTTATTTACCAATAATTTGAAAAAGCTCTTTTTTGCATTCGTGAACGAGCTGATATTACCTTACAACTCTTATGTTTATTGTTATGTTAGCCGATCCAACACCGGCTGCGCCATGCACAATAATTCTGCGTAGAACACCTTTCCGCGTAGGCGGCCTTCGGCCGCGCTTATTTAAAATAACCCTGGGCTACGCCATGCCAAGTCCGGGTGTGTGGTATAACCGTGGCTACCGCCACGGTGATATTCTTCCGCATATTACCTTATAACTCTTATGTTTATTGTTATGTTAGCCGATCCAACACCGGCTGCGCCATGCACAGTTATTCTGCGTAGAACACCTTTCCGCGTAGGCGGCCTTCGGCCGCGCTTATTTAAAATAACCCTGGGCTACGCCATGCCAAGTCCGGGTGTGTGGTATAACCGTGGCTACCGCCACGGTGATGTCCTTCCGCATATTACCTTATAACTCTTATGTTTATTGTTATGTTAGCCGATCCAACACCGGCTGCGCTATGCACAGTTATTCTGCCTAGAACACCTTTCCGCGTAGGCGGCCTTCGGCCGCGCTTATTTAAAATAACCCTGGGCTACGCCATGCCAAGTCCGGGTGTGTGGTATAACCGTGGCTACCGCCACGGTGATGTCCTTCCGCATATTACCTTATAACTCTTATGTTTATTGTTATGTTAGCCGATCCAACACCGGCTGCGCCATGCACAGTAATTCTGCGTAGAACACCTTTCCGCGTAGGCGGCCTTCGGCCGCGCTTATTTACAATAACCCTGGGCTACGCCATGCCAAGTCCGGGTGTGTGGTATAACCGTGGCTACCGCCACGGTGATATTCTTCCGCATATTACCTTATAACTCTTATGTTTATTGTTATGTTAGCCGATCCAACACCGGCTGCGCTATGCACAGTTATTCTGCCTAGAACACCTTTCCGCGTAGGCGGCCTTCGGCCGCGCTTATTTAAAATAACCCTGGGCTACGCCAAGCCAAGTCCGGGTGTGTGGTATAACCGTGGCTACCGCCACGGTGATGTCCTTCCGCATATTACCTTATAACTCTTATGTTTATTGTTATGTTAGCCGATGCAACACCGGCTGCGCCATGCACAGTAATTCTGCGTAGAACACCTTTCCGCGTAGGCGGCCTTCGGCCGCGCTTATTTACAATAACCCTGGGCTACGCCATGCCAAGTCCGGGTGTGTGGTATAACCGTGGCTACCGCCACGGTGATATTCTTCCGCATATTACCTTATAACTCTTATGTTTATTGTTATGTTAGCCGATCCAACACCGGCTGCGCTATGCACAGTTATTCTGCCTAGAACACCTTTCCGCGTAGGCGGCCTTCGGGCGCGCTTATTTAAAATAACCCTGGGCTACGCCATGCCAAGTCCGGGTGTGTGGTATAACCGTGGCTACCGCCACGGTGATGTCCTTCCGCATATTACCTTATAACTCTTATGTTTATTGTTATGTTAGCCGATCCAACACCGGCTGCGCCATGCACAGTAATTCTGCGTAGAACACCTTTCCGCGTAGGCGGCCTTCGGCCGCGCTTATTTACAATAACCCTGGGCTACGCCATGCCAAGTCCGGGTGTGTGGTATAACCGTGGCTACCGCCACGGTGATATTCTTCCGCATATTACCTTATAACTCTTATGTTTATTGTTATGTTAGCCGATCCAACACCGGCTGCGCCATGCACAGTAATTCTGCGTAGAACACCTTTCCGCGTAGGCGGCCTTCGGCCGCGCTTATTTACAATAACCCTGGGCTACGCCATGCCAAGTCCGGGTGTGTGGTATAACCGTGGCTACCGCCACGGTGATGTCCTTCCGCATATTACCTTATAACTCTTATGTTTATTGTTATGTTAGCCGATCCAACACCGGCTGCGCTATGCACAGTTATTCTGCCTAGAACACCTTTCCGCGTAGGCGGCCTTCGGCCGCGCTTATTTAAAATAACCCTGGGCTACGCCATGCCAAGTCCGGGTGTGTGGTATAACCGTGGCTACCGCCACGGTGATGTCCTTCCGCATATTACCTTATAACTCTTATGTTTATTGTTATGTTAGCCGATCCAACACCGGCTGCGCCATGCACAGTAATTCTGCGTAGAACACCTTTCCGCGTAGGCGGCCTTCGGCCGCGCTTATTTACAATAACCCTGGGCTACGCCATGCCAAGTCCGGGTGTGTGGTATAACCGTGGCTACCGCCACGGTGATATTCTTCCGCATATTACCTTATAACTCTTATGTTTATTGTTATGTTAGCCGATCCAACACCGGCTGCGCTATGCACAGTTATTCTGCCTAGAACACCTTTCCGCGTAGGCGGCCTTCGGGCGCGCTTATTTAAAATAACCCTGGGCTACGCCATGCCAAGTCCGGGTGTGTGGTATAACCGTGGCTACCGCCACGGTGATGTCCTTCCGCATATTACCTTATAACTCTTATGTTTATTGTTATGTTAGCCGATCCAACACCGGCTGCGCTATGCACAGTTATTCTGCCTAGAACACCTTTCCGCGTAGGCGGCCTTCGGCCGCGCTTATTTAAAATAACCCTGGGCTACGCCATGCCAAGTCCGGGTGTGTGGTATAACCGTGGCTACCGCCACGGTGATATTCTTCCGCATATTACCTTATAACTCTTATGTTTATTGTTATGTTAGCCGATCCAACACCGGCTGCGCTATGCACAGTTATTCTGCCTAGAACACCTTTCCGCGTAGGCGGCCTTCGGCCGCGCTTATTTAAAATAACCCTGGGCTACGCCAAGCCAAGTCCGGGTGTGTGGTATAACCGTGGCTACCGCCACGGTGATGTCCTTCCGCATATTACCTTATAACTCTTATGTTTATTGTTATGTTAGCCGATCCAACACCGGCTGCGCCATGCACAGTAATTCTGCGTAGAACACCTTTCCGCGTAGGCGGCCTTCGGCCGCGCTTATTTACAATAACCCTGGGCTACGCCATGCCAAGTCCGGGTGTGTGGTATAACCGTGGCTACCGCCACGGTGATGTCCTTCCGCATATTACCTTATAACTCTTATGTTTATTGTTATGTTAGCCGATCCAACACCGGCTGCGCTATGCACAGTTATTCTGCGTAGAACACATTTCCGCGTAGGCGGCCTTCGGCCGCGCTTATTTAAAATAACCCTGGGCTACGCCATGCCAAGTCCGGGTGTGTGGTATAACCGTGGCTACCGCCACGGTGATGTCTTTCCGCATATTACCTTATAACTCTTATGTTTATTGTTATGTTAGCCGATCCAACACCGACTGCGCTATGCACAGTTATTCTGCGTAGAACACCTTTCCGCGTAGGCGGCCTTCGGCCGCGCTTATTTAAAATAACCCTGGGCTACGCCATGCCAAGTCCGGGTGTGTGGTATAACCGTGGCTACCGCCACGGTGATGTCCTTCCGCATAGTAGTAAAAATATATATTTTCCTTTTTCTTTATTAACTGAAAGGTGGCACGTTAATATTTATATTTGTTTTTTCTTTGTTGATGTGGCAGCACAGCTTTGTAATGTCATCGATAAAATATATACATACATAAATGTGAATGTTGCTACAAAAGCGCGATTTATTTAATAAAAACATTTAAATTAAGTAAAAACAATGCAAGAATTATATGTGAAATATACTAAAATGAAATTTAAGTGTATCGTTGCCAATTTATATAGATATTTATGTGCATAAAGGTTTTGAAAGATGTGTAAATTGTAAGTGAAAGTGCTATAGAAATTTGCTAAATTTGCAAACTTTAACATCAAATAACTCGTAAACTATAAGTCCGCGCACTTTAAGTTATATATATTTGTGATCGGGAGAACTCCCTCTTTCATTTGATACCAAGTTTAACCCCGAACTCGGGGGGTGCTAAACTAAATCGCTGCCGTCGAAAAATACAAAATTAAATCTCTATTAATTAAATCTCTATTTTTAACAATGTCTTACGCCTTTGTCTCAAAACATCAAATATGCACATTCGTGAATTTTGCATTGGACCGACGATATGTATAAAGCTCAGAAAGTTTTGAATTTAAACCTAAGGCATTGAAAGTTCGTTTATAGTAAAGAGTAAAGCTTTCTAAGTAATTTCTTTCTCATTTTAAGCAGGTTTTACCTCTTACTCTCCCTTCCCCTCTCTCCGCCTTTTCCTTATATTTTTATTCACTCTTCCCTCTACCTTTCTCTTTTTCTGCGCCTCTTTTTCACTCTAAGTCTTTTCCTCAATTCTTTTCCGTTCCATCTATCCATATCGCTCTATCTTCGTCTAACTCTATCTCTTTCACCTTCCTTCTTTTCTCTTCTCTCTAGTTCTTCTCCATCCCTTTCCCAGTCCCAGTCCCGGTCCCAGTTCCAGTCCCAGTCGCAGTCCCAGTACCAGCCCCACTCCCAGTCCCAGTCAAGTGCCAGTCTCCCTGCCGGTCCCAGTCCCAGTCGGTCACTGCTCCATTTCCCGAAAAAAGTGTCATAACTACTAATCTAAGCAAGAGCTATGTACCCATATGCCCAAATTTAAGTAAATCGACCCAATAATTTGTTCGAAAAGATCGGTCCCTGGTCCTCTTCCTCGAAAAAAAAGTATCGTAAATAGTAATCTAGGCAAAGGGCTACCTATGTATATACCAAATTTCAAGAAAATCGAGCGCTGAATAGAATTTGTTCGAATAGATCGGTCCCTGGTCCACTGCCCAGAAGGAAACTTCACAGGAACGCTATCGTTTCTTTCAAGTTGAATCAAACTGCACACCGTGTTCAAATTTTATTAAAATCTATTAAGTAGGTTAGGAGTCCATCGCGAACAAACAACGTGACACGAAATTTATATGTATATATTGAGACATAACACTTCCTATAACCCGTCGGAAGCAAGGAAAAACTCACTTGAGCAGAGGAGTCTATTGCGATACAGTTGACACCAGCTTCAACTACTCCTAAAGTCCTTGTAACTGTGCAACGATCCAGAAAGAATAACGGTATTTCGCAACGTTTGTACACCTGACGAAAGGTCCGTCTGTAGAAAAACCGATTGAAAGTACTTCGGCTTACTTATAAATTCCTCAAGGTGCATTACTATGGACTGACTTGTACCCATTTGGCTCAGCATATTCGAGCGAAAAGTATGTGGAATGTTACCCGAGACCTAGATGATAAAAATAAAAATAAATGTAAGGCGCGATAACCTCCGAAGAGATCTAAGGCCGAGCTTCTCTTCCAATTTGCGTCGTGCTCTTCTTGATTTTTCCCTACAAATTGGCCGGACGGGACCTACATGTTTTATGCCGACTCCGAACGGCATCTGCAAGGCAGATGAGTTTTCACTGAGAGCTTTTCATAGCAGAAATACAATCGGAGCGCTTGCCAGACACTGCCGAGGGCCGACCCCGCTTAGAAAAATTTTCTTCTAATTGAAAAATCTTATTTCTAAAATTTTGATGTTGCTTTGCCCGGGAGTTGAACCCAGGGCATACGGTGTGATAGGCGGAGCACGCTACCATCACACCACGGTGGCCCTAGATGATATGTATTCTAAAATATTTCGAGCGCGAGGGCAGACATTGGCAAGTTATACTAAACCACACTACCTTTGAGCTTAGGGCGCTAATTTCCAGTTAAATTACACTTCGATTATGTAAATAAGTAACTCATAACACAAAGCCCTACTTAAACGCTCTATAACTAAGCACGAAATACCTATTTAGGATTACATTTAGGGCCAAGTTGAGTGTCGTTCGAGAGCTCCACTCCGTGTAAAACGTCAAACCGGCCATGGGAAAACCCTCTGCTTTTTTTTATTTTTACGGGGAAGTCGTCGTCAACCCGGTTGTGAGAGATGGTAGCATGCGCCTTCGTGGAATAAATGTAAGTCGCGTGTACTGTTATCGCTTTGGGACAGTGTTGGGTGGTGGGGCATTAGCTCCATATTTCAATTGAAATGAGGGTAAGTGCCATGTGGTAAGACACATAACATGCAGGACATTGATTGAGGACCCAATACCGCATGGCATTTCGGCACTCACTGGGTAAGTGGCACTTACCCTCATTTCAATTGAAATATGGAGCTAATGCCCCACCACCCAACACTCTTTGGTCTAACCAATTTTTGAAACTGCAAGTTTACTTGGACTTCCGTTAGGGGGTATCGATGACAATTTGTGAGTGATCGCACATAGGGCAAAGCACTGCTACAAGATGAAGAAGACGACTGATGCTTTACAGCGCTTTCCTTCACAATAAGTCTCGAATACACTTTCCATTCTAGTGTAATCCTGAGATATACAATATAGATATATATGACAGCCCAACAATGCTAGCAGTACTTCCCTAATTTAGAGCTGCGTGTTACCAGGAACATTATATCCTTTCATAAAAAGGTTGATTCTCATTTCGGTAGAGTTAGCAGGGAGTTTGAGTGACTCTGACCATTGCTCTAGCGCATTACTTAGATGTGCTTTAATCAAATTCTGCTCCATTAACATCAATTTTCAAAGCCTTGTGCTTCATCGTGATGTTTTTTGAGGAAATACTTGAAACCGGATTGTTATTAACGGATATTTTTTTACGTTTTTCTCGCCTGTGTAGCTTCAATACTCCTATCAAGCCCATAAGGGACTACTTATACTTAACTTTGATATTTGCTTAATAATTATAGGCATGATTTTCGTCAAGCCATACCTGCCCTCAAATTCCAAATTTCGCTAACGCCAAAACTCCATCGCCAAAAATATATAAAACCGTATCAATTGCACAAAAAGTATGCAAAATTTAGTATCATGTGATGATAAGGAATAATCGCCTAAATCCTATATATAAGCATTGCAGTTAGGCTGTTATTCCTATGTAAAAAAATGTATAAGCATACTACATATCATGATTCAATCACTAGAGGTTTGTTCTCCAATGATGACAGAGCTTTGACACTCCTAAATTGTAAAATCTGAACGGGTTGCTTTTACGAAGTAAGGAAAACGGGGAATAATTCAATCCCCTTCAGTGAAAATTGTAGTAGAAAAGTACCTTTACGCCCCGATTCTAGTGTGGTAACAATATTCTTCACCACGGTAACGAAATCATGTGGCAACTTTTACCCCCTTTTGATATTCTACCAGCGAAAGTAGCCGGATAGTTTTTTACCCACAAAAGTAGGTGGTTACATCGAAATAACCACCCAACAGCTGTTGTTTAGAAAAAGGCAAAACTGAAAAATAAAGAATTGTAAGCGAAAATAAGTAAAAATAATAGTAAAAAAGTGTTGCCTATTGCTATACATATTTGTTTACATTATGTACTTTCACAGAATAAATTACAATATACCTATGTAGAAACTTATCATGCACATAATATGCATATACACATCGTCCCGTTTATTCGTTAACCTCGTATCTACAAGCGAGACATTTTCTGTAAAGCGAACACGGTTGCCACACCATGTTTTCATTTGGGACCAAAATTCATCGAAAAAAAGGACAAAGTATTTTGTTTTATTTTATTAGTATAAAATTCAAAATTTTAGGATGTTTCCATATGAAATTTTACTAAACATAGTGAAGACTTTCCTTTAATTAAAGCTGAGCAAACAAATATATGTGCATGCAACCAAAAATGGTACTATATTTTGACATAGGATAAGTCTATGTCTTTCACCAACCAAACATTGTGAACCTAGTTTTGGTCACAAAGCTCTTGGTTCTAGCATTATGTTGTTGATTGCAATGAAATAAATGTATGTATGTGTAGTTAGGTTTTAGTAAGAAACGGTTCAAAATTTGCGTTCTGGTGTTGCCGAACTATGTATGTGGAAAACTCAGAAAATCGTAAATGAAACTAGGCAATTTTGTTTGTGATATTTTTATAGATGCATACTTTTTCCTTTAACGTTTAAACTCCATATCAGAGCCTAGATTCAGTAAATGTGAGTTTTGATCCCAGGCCTCAGGGGTTCTGCTAGCACCTACGTGAATAATTTTATACAAAACTTTTCTTCCGAAATCAAATCTCTTCCTTCTGTCTTCGAGTTAAAATATTTCTTGTGCCAAGATACTTAGTTTCCAATTACCTTGGGTGGCTTAATACCACAATAGTCCTGGAATTCCTTGAACTGTTGTTGTTGTTGTAGTGATAAGGTTGCTCCCCGAAGGCTTTTGGGAGTGTTATCGATGTGATGGTCCTTTGCCAGATACAGATCCGGTGCGCTCCGGTAACACAGCACCATTAAGGTGCTAGCCCGACCATCTCGGGAACGATTTATATGGCCACATTAAACCTTCAGGCCATCATCCCTCCCTCCCCACCCGCAAGTTCCATGAGGAGCTTGGGTCGCCAGAGCCTCGTCTGTTAGTGAAACAGGATTCGCCGCGGATAGGTGAGGTTGACAATTGGGTTTGGATAAGATGTATATTGCGCTGGCAACCTGAAGGGTTGCGCTACACAGCCCCTTGAATCTGGTATTTTAGTCGCCTCTTACGACAGGCATACCTACCGCGGGTATATTCTGACCCCCTAACCCGCTGGGGTGCTGGGTGAGAAAGATTTAAATATCAACGTGCCAAACGAGAAGTAATGCATAGAATTTCTTTGTATAAGCTTTGAAAGTGTTAGGCTCACGGCAGAGTCCTCGCTATAAGCTATGCTAGGCGAGAAGCAATTTTTATTTTCATATATTTTACATAGTGTTGTATAACCGATCGAAATATCTAGCCGTTATTAATATTATTATAAAAAAAGAGTTTTTTTGATTAGTCGGTTATTTCATCAACAATTAACGACAATGTGTTTGCCAACACTTTTCTTTTTAATGCCTGGCATAAATTATATATTAGGTGAAATGTTATTGTTCTGGTACATTTTATTGACTGAGCAATTTTTTATGGTGAGAGTTCCATTGAAGTAAATTCAAAATTATATGGGGGCTAACGTAAGTGTGGCGAATTTTTGGACAATATTGTGAATTTTTACCTGAGTGAAAAGAAAGAAAAGTACCAATCGTGGCTACTGCCTAAACGGACTAAAATTGAACAAAAGGGACCATCGGACCAAACGGGGTTGAAAGGGACCATTTGTGGTCCAAATGGTCCAAAGTGGCAACCGTGAAAGCGAAGAAAACTACCTTTCAAATTTCTCCACAGACACTGGTGAGTTTTTCGGTGATGACAGCGTTACCACTTTGGCCAGAATCGCGGATAAAAGAACTGGTAACGATATTCGGTTACATAATGTTCTAGCTACTATTTTACCGGTAATGCTGAGAATCGGGGCGTTAGTAGTACATTAGTAGTGCTAATCAATTTGTAAATGCCAAGAGGTTTTGGGGAAAACAATTCAGTTTCTACTAAATATTTCGTTAATTGATAAAGAGCTATGTTGGTTTGGTCATTCTTTCAGAATTTGCTTGAAGAATGCCGTACGTTAGAATTTTATTCAAAAATTCACTATCTCAAAATTTGTTTCAAAAAATCCTTATATGAGCATAAGTTCAATGCATTTTGACATAAGAGGGAGTTAATGAAAAGCATTCTGAGATAAGGTGTTCTTCAATCTAATTATAATATAGGGTTTTTTTGTGACAAATCCTGAAATGAAAAATTTTTTAAAAATATTTTGAGATAGGACGATTTTGAACAGGCAGTCGACATGGGGTGATACTCTACTCAGCAGCCGCAATGAACTGACCAAAAAAATAAAAGAAAATTGCTTATTGTCTTAGAACTTTATATTCCGGCCTTGACTTTGACAGAAGAGTTATACGTTTGTGCAGTCCTGCTACAAAGGGAATATTCATCTTTTTATTCTGAAATTTCGGAAAGCCCTTTTCCGTTAAGTATTCATCGAAGTGTTTCGGATAAACCGTTAATTTAGAATATTCGGAACACCTTCGTTTGATACTAGCTCACGAGGTCCGAAAATATCAAATATGTATATACATAATATTCCAAATATAAACCGATTCCTCAAATTCTTAAATGGAGAATGAATGAGTACCTTTCGTTATTGCATCTCCATAACTTACTAATGACATTTTTACGTGAATCGATTTACTACTAAATTTTTTGACGTTGAACGATGAATTTTGAATTGGCTTAGATTTCGTATGTCCACGATTCCTTGGTGTCCGTCCTTTCATAAAACCTATGTTCAGCCACACTAATAGATCGTGGCACAGTTAATTAATTCATTGTAAAATTAAAAGAAATGTTCTACGGAATTATTCAGTTCAGTACTTATCGGGTATTAGTAAGCCGATTGCTTCCTATTTCTAATACTAATATTTTTCGAAAAAGTGCAAAGAAACAACACAGTTAACGGATGTCAGTTCGATTTGGGAGCAAAATGGCTGCAATTGTCAAAACATTTTTCTGTCGAGCAAACCTCTTGTGATTGAATTATGACTACATACTACGTAAGTATTTTGAAAATCATGGATGCCCGATTACACCGTTCTAATTAAGTTTTGTCGTTTTTCAATCAAAAAACTCAATATCGATTTATTTATAGCGGCCGTTAATTACTTGTTGTACTTAAAATGTCATTTATGGCTTTTTGTGCCGTAACCACAAGAAAATTTATTATTATTGGTTTTATTTTTTGTAAATATTATTTTCACATAAAAAATGTACGCACATTAGCCAAATCACCACGCTAATGTCGCACAATCACTCACAGCATTGTGAATGATGACAAAGTGTGATCTCTTATATGTCAACTGCCTGAGAGGCTGTTCAATATGGCTACTTTTCAACGTTTTGACAGGCTGTTCAATATGGCGGCGCCTATCTTCAGCGGGTGATAGAAAGAGATACAGAATGAGACAGCGATAGTCAAATACGAATCAGGTGATCCAATCACTTTGGAATTTTGACGTTTATGCAGAAGAGATCACACTTTGTCATCATTCACAATGACTCACAGCTGGTGGTACTTGATGGTGGCAGTTAAGCTTTGACGTTTACAGCGATCGGCGTACAGTGACTAAACATTTTAGGCTAACTGCGCGATAATCTAACCAAATGTAAGCTTTAAGTTAGCCAATCTAGCTAGTTTAACGTGTTGCAAGAAAAATAAAAAAAGTTATTGAAATTAAATTTCGATTACGCATAAAAATTGCAAAATTTTAATTAAAATATAAATAAAACAAGTAAGAAGGGGATTGTCTTCGGCTGTGCCGAAGACTTCATACCTTTCATGAATGGGGCTGAACAATAATCTTATCCCGTTCGTAATCTCCGAATAATCGGATGTATAAGATAAGGAATATATAGTGAACAGATCTACATACGTAAACGATTTTTAAGATAAATATAAAATAAAAAATAGGTAGATACTTTGTGTGAGGATGCAAAGCTTCACGTTTTTTGTGGTCTGCATGTAAAAACTATGACTACGAATCACGTATTGCAACAATGTATGACGTAAACGTAACTATTTGATGAAATTTAATGAATTTTGAAGCTACTAGCCGTAAAAAAGGGGCAAAAATGACAGTTTATATGAAGTATATAATATATATACCACCGATCTCTATGATTTTTTACAGACAACAATATATGCTATATACGTAAGCATTTGGTGAAATTTGAAGCTTCTAGCTGTTAAAACGGGGTAGAAATTGCGCAAAGTTTTTATCTGAACAATCGGTTGTATGAGATATATACTATGTATACCACCGATCTCAATGATTTTTTCAGACATCAATATATGCTATACACGTAAGCATTTGGTGAAATTTGAAGCTTCTAGCTGTTAAAATGGGGCCGAAATCGCAAAAAAAAAATATATATACTATATATATATACTATATATACCATCATATTGAATATATATATTATATATATCACCGATCTCTATGATTTTTTGACACAACAATATATACTATATACGTAAGCAATCGGTGAAATTTGAAGCTTATAGCTGTTAAAATGGGGTAAAAATTGCGAAAAGTTTCTTATCTGAACAATCGGTTGTGGGGGATATATACTATATATACGACCGATCTCATAAATTTTTTCAGGCAACAATATGTGCAATATACGAAATTATATGGTGAAGTTTGAAGCTTCAATCTGTTAAATTGAGTAAGATATGACAAAAATCCTCCTTTTCTGAAAAATCGGTTGTATGGTGGATATATGCTATAGTGGTCCGATCCGTTCGGTTCCGACAAATGTCTAATCGGGCACCCAAATACACCCGCTCACCAAATTTTATCAAGATATCTCAAAAATTGAGAGACTAGTTTGCATACAAACAGACAGACGGACATGGCTAAATCAACTAAGCTCTTCATCCTGATTATTTCGATATACTTAATGGTGGGTCTATCTATTTTCTTTTAAAGACTTAAAATTTTGGGTTTCGTGACGAAATTAATATACCATTTCATTTTCATGAAAGGTATAATTATACAACACAGTCAGCTGGAAAGGAGCCACCTTTCGCATTATTGATAACAATTTGACAGCTAAGCGGTTTGTCAATGTATAGTTTGACAGTTGTTAATGTCGTAAGCGACACGCCTTTTGCACTGCATGAAATGTGTCTGTGTGTGTGCTATACTTAACTAATAAAGCATTCGTACCGCGCGGGCTACTCCTATTTTCCAGCTTTTTTTATAAAACCGTACGCTTTGAAGAGATTATTTACTAAATTTTATCTTTGTACACATCAAAGGCAGTTTGTAAATTGGTTAACCGTTGACTTGCACAGATACACAAAAGATTTTTTGTTTTAAAAATTGTCATGGCATTTTCGCTGTCACTATGTCAGCAGGCTTGCAAAAGTTTCTAAATATTTGACACATTAAAATGACAGTTTTATTTTATTTTTCGAACATTTTATTTGTTTCAAAAATTTTCTCAGAAATAGAGCGAGGTTGGATATTTATAGTATAACGTTATGGCATATAAAAATTGCGTTAAACACAGTTGTCTTATGTAATTATATAACATTTGTTACGTAGCGTCACAAAAGAAGCTTTCAGCCAACACAATTTTTGCTGAAAAGGTTTCCTTAAATTATTTCTTACACTTCACAATAATATGAACAGAACAAAATTTAATAAGCAATCCTTTAAAACAGAGCCAGCCAAAAGTTGCACATTGTGCAATTTGAGTTCGTATTTTCACACAGCCACTAACGATGTACGATCACAATCGTTTGCTTTCGCTGGTCACTAACTAAAATCAACAGTGAATGCAAAAGCAAAAGTCCAGGCTACTTTTTGGGCACATAATAAAAACAATATGCTGCAATGTTAAAGTGACTTTTAATACGTTTTAGTTAGTATTATTAAGTTCCTTTGAACATACATATTAATATTGACAATTTAAATATTAATAATTAATAATAATTAATTATTAATAAATATTGACAATTTAATATAAGTAACTTTTTATACATTCTACTTAGCTTTATTAATTTTTATACATTTTTTATATTGAATAACTTTATGTTGTGAAAATATATATTTCTATCTTTACATTTACTTTGTTTTGTAGTTCTTTCTTAATGAACAAGTGATTTTTTTAAGTAAATTTTGCATTGAAGAAACACCATACCTACTTTTATAAAAATTTTTATCTGGCTAGCTCGACCTCCACGTTCTTAGTTATATGAATATAAGTAAATATTGTTAGGATTAGCTTGAAATCAAATAACCAGAGCCGTTTTTAATTTCGAACTTCACAGTCCACATTTTCTTTTAGCACACTATGGGGAGTTGTCACTCAATTTTTACACACACTTATGCCATTAATTTTAATTTTAATTTATTTGGATTAAAGTCGACACAGACACAATGCGGTCGACTACTAAGATATATAAAACATAAAATTAATGTTATAATTAAAAATATTTAAATTCAACCATACATAGGAAAGAAAGTACAAAATATCAGGCCAGACGTGACAGTATTAAATTATGCAACTCGGAAAACGAACATTCAAAACTGATGCAGTTATACAAGTTGTTGTAGTGCGAACACCAACTTCGCAGTGGATTATTTTTGGCAAAATTTTGCCGGCAAAGTGGTAAATAAAAAGGCACAAAGTGCCTGGACGTTCTACCAGGAACAGCAAAATTTAGTCGACTAACAAGATCAGATGAGTCGATCTCGCCCATAATGAGCTTGTGAATGAACATTACCCCGAGTAAAGTTCTTCGATTTTCTAAAGTTGGCAGATTTATAAGGAGAAGCCTATTTCTATATGGTGGCATATGCACACTAGAATCCCAGTTAAGACCACGTAGTGCAAATATAATGAATTGCTTCTGTACTGACTCAATACGCTTTATAAAGTTTTGATACCCTGGGCACCAGACACACGAACAATACTCTAAGATTGGTCGTACCAACGATGTGTAGACGGTCTTAGTCAGATACGGATCATTAAACTCCTTAGCCCATCGCTTCACAAAACCGAGTATACCCGTTGCTTTGCTTACCATTGTTGAGATATGCGTATTAAAAGTCAGTTTAGGATCAAAAAGAACGCCTAGATCACTTACGACAGATATACGCTCCAAAGGCGTGCTGTTTAACGTATACGATGTCAAACTTGGCTTCACTCGGTGGAATGTCATTAGTTTACACTTCGAGCAATTCAAAACTAGTAAATTTGCAGTACACCAACATTGAAATGAGTCCAAGTCTGCCTGAAGAAACTCCACACGGGAAGACTCCGAAGGCAAGTATGAGTAACAAAGTTTAACATCATCTGCATACATAAGAGTTCGGGAATGTATGAGAGTTTGTGGTAAGTCATTTATAAACAAGGTAAAAAGTAACGGACCCAAATGACTACCCTGAGGCACACCAGACGTTACATCAAACAACCTAGAAAAGCTGTTTTTAAACAAAACTTGTTGAGTCCGATTCGCGAGATAGCTTTCGAGCCATGCAAGCAAATGCTTTGGAAATCCAAGTAAATCAAGTTTGTAAACTAAAAGCTCATGATTGACAGAGTCAAACGCTTTACTGAAGTCGGTATAGATCACATCCGTTTGCCTATTGTTTAAAAATCCATCCATTACAAAAGAAGTCAACTCTAGCAAGTTGGTAGTAGTTGATCTACGCGGCACAAACCCATGCTGGCAGGGCGATAATATGGAGCTACACATGTGTTGAAGTTGACATGTAATTATTCGCTCAAATGTTTTGGGAATAGCTGAAAGCTTAGCTATACCTCTATAGTTCTCGATACTAGACCTACTACCTTTTTTGTGTAAAGGTATAATAAATGATTTCTTCTAAATCAATGGAAAAGTGGCAGATTCCACAGATAATTGGAATAATTTATGTATCGGCTCAGATAAGTTAACTGCACAGTATTTGAGTACACAACTAGGAACACCATCTGGACCCGGAGAAAAAATCGGTTTCAAACCGAGAAGGCTCTGAAGAACAGTATTCTTATCAATTACTGGATTAGGAATGCAATTAAAACTTTCCAAGTTGTAGGAGTGTTGACCGGGTTGAAAACGTTTAGATGAGTAGGTCGACCTGAAGAATTCTTCAAATAATTCCGCAATATCATTATCAGAACTAGCATTCTTGCAACCAAAAGAAAAAGTAGCTGGAAAACCAGATGTTTTCCTCTTGGAATTAACAAAACTGTAAAATCTTTTCGGATTCTTGAAAAATTGAAATTTACAACTGCTTAAGTACAATTTATAACATTGTTGGTTTAGACAATGAAAGTTGCAACGAGCAACCGAATATTTAGAAAAATCGGCAGACGATCCTGATCTCTTGAAACGTTTATAAAGCCTAGATTTAACATTATTGAGTCTAATAAGTTGTCTTGTGAACCAAGGTGGTTTACTTGTTCCAGCACTAACACATCGAAGGGGGACACAGCTTTCAAAGAAGCCATCAAGAATACCGTAAAATAATGAAGTCGCTGAGTTGACGTCCTTACTCGAATAAAGATCTGACCAGTCATGAGTAGCAATCAATTCGTTGAGTTTTATGAAGTCCGCCTTATAAAAACATCTTGAGCGGGATCGAGATTTTAATTTTGTAAAGCACAGCTCCATAGGAGGCTGAATAATATCAATTTCTATTTCAAGCGTAGGATGTAAGGGATCTTCTGGAAAAGATAAAGGAGAAATACGATTGAGAGCAATACCCACTGATTCATCCACAAATACCAGGTCAAGAATCTTGTTTTTACAATTTAAAACATTGTTGATCTGTACGAGAGATGTATCTAAAATATTCTTAACGAAATCATGCTGACAGGTGGGATTCAAAGTGTTTGAGTCGCTCAGGCTAATCCAATTTACCGAGGGTAAGTTGAAATCACCAAGAACGACTAAGCGATCTTTGTCTCGCAACTGAGAGTACAAGTTTCGAATAGCTAAATTATGGCAATTGTAAACATACATATCCGACCTGGGCGGAATATATGAGCAACAAATATATAAGTTAAAACATCGCATTGAAATCTTTACTGCTATAAACTCAATATCAAATGCGTTGTCCGACAACAGCAACTCTGATGAAAGACTTGAGTCCACAGCAATAAGAACACCGCCTGCTCTAGATATACGATCACGCCGGTAAACGACGTAGTTACTTGAAAAAAGCTCGGCGTTAAAATTGTCAGGTTTTAACCAGGTCTGGGTGAAAGCAACAACCTGCGCTGTAAAAGCGAAACTGTTAAGAAAAAAGGTATTTAATTTAGATCGTAAACCATTATTTTAGTATTTGTGTGGCCGGCTCTGCTTTAAAATGTCAAAGAACTGCCTGAGAGCCGAATAAACACGTTGAGTGAATCTAGCGAAAAAAAAGTTTTGCTCAGTAGTTTGACGTAAAATTCGAACCGTTGAGTGGATAAAAAAATACTCGACGGTGCGTTCAGAAAGTTATCACTCAACAACTGATGAACAGTTCTGTTAAGCGCCAAATACACGACACGAACATTTCCGCGAACATTCCGCAATCTTGTTCGCAGCTTTGGCCATACACCATACGAACTTTTGGCCGAACATTAGTTCTCTTTTATTGTCCATTTTACTTTTCCGCGCACGTCTGTTCCGTTCAGAAATTACTACGATTATGAGCTATTTCGCCATACACGCACGAACAGTTCGCGCAAATGTTCGCCAAAAATTAAAATATTTTGATTTTTGGCGAACATTTGCGCGAACTGGCAAACACCACCATACACGACAGAAAAGGTCGCAGAAACATGACATAACGGGAATGTTCGCGGAAATGTTCGTGTCGTGTATTTGGCGCTTTAGCTGAAATTGCCCAATAGCACTTAAAGCCTTCCGCGATTTACAACCAGATTGACTGAATTTTGTGTGTGTTAGTGCAGTCGGGTGGCTTCGTGACACACGTATTTGTTGTCGGCTATACGTTGATGAAAATCAAAAATTTTTGATTTTTTCATTTGACGCTAGCTTATTTGATAGTCGCGGGGTGTGATTGACAAAACGCAGTGTTGTATTTAGTTTGTGTCGACATTCAAAATGAACAAGTGCGCGGAAGAACTGCAATTCATATTAAAATTTATTGAAAATTATCAATGTTTACCAGCTTTATGGAATGTAAAGCTTTTATTATTATTTAATAAAATGTTTATAAATTTTTTTATTATTTAATAAAACTGCTGTAGTTGCAAGTAAAAAAAGTCATCATCCGATGACGACATATTCACGTCCGAACGCTACGGTTTCTCAATGCAAATGTTGATTGATGGCTTTTTATTTGATAGTCGCGGGGCAAGCGTCAAATACCCGACACGCACACATACAAAAATTCGGTCAATCTGGTTGTAAATCGCGGAAGGCTTTTAGCTTTGCCTGCGCCTCAAAGCATACCATAGTACAACAGGCAGCAGACAACAGCTGTTACCTACTCGGCAAACGTCTCATAGCTAAGCAAGAACAGCAAAGCAAACCGCTTTTCGCGGCCAAACGACAAAATCCACTGAAGTGACAATAACAGGAAGTGCATTTCTCAACTCGATTATAACGACACACGGGCAAAAGAAATCAATTTGTTATTTGCACCACTACGAATTGCTTGAGCACCCAGCCGTGGTATGGGATTTATCGGATTTATACACGCCAAAGGACAGTGTCCTTCGGTAGCACCCCCCAAAACCTTCGGAGAATAGCTTTTTTTTTTTTTTGTTACAATAACGACGCTGTAGCGAAAGGCATTTTCGTTGCTTTTATAACTGAGCTAGAGACGTGACTGAAGTGGCCTTATTGCAGAATTTGTCTTAAATAAGAACACCCAACTTCAAATCCGTTTTCAAAAAGACCCTATCTTGGAAATTACATCATTACCTACTTTTTATAAAAGCAATTCTGTAATAGGGCGTTTTTGAAAAAAAAATAAAAAATGTTGATATAAGACCTTTTTCAAGGGTTTGCAGGGATCGGACGTTTTCGATGCCGCAGCTGAGATAATTCCTCGAAATAAAATGATATTTTTGAAACCATTATCAAGATTTCCTTATATTTTGTTACTTGATATTTGATAATATCTCGTCCGGATACCAGACAGCTACGTCTTGGAATTCCTTTAAATCGATATGATATACTCAATCTTTAACCATATAATAACAAAACTTTTAACAGGCTGTCACGATCTGCCCGAATTCAGCATCTTGACCGCACTTATTTTCGCATTAGCCATGGTAAGCTTCGGGAAAATTCAGAAGAAGAGTGACAATGGAAAATATTTTTTTAAATTTACTTCATCCACTTTCCTTTTTTTTGTTTACAAACTCATTGGCCCGTAATCATAGTCGCTGACTAAAATACTCTTTAGTTAAAATCTTGCATAAATTAAAAATGGGATTTAAAATGTTGGTCTGTCATAGTCATATTAAACACAGCTTTCGACTAAAATAAGCATGGACATGGTATCCGCATGAAAAAAAGGTATTGATTGGCGCTATGAAGAAATTTTTTAGAAATTTTAAAAGTTCACCCTGTTCCTTACAACCGTGGTTACTTGACTCCATGTATAAAAAAAGGTAATTTTTTACTTGACACAAACTCTTACAATAGCACAAAAATTGTCAAAGGAGTACCTGAAAACGCGTTTTGATCATAATCCGGTGGCGGATAATTATCACTCAATTCTATTTAAAAGTTATTAGCAAACGTTTTATAAAAATTCGCTGTTCAGCCGTCAATTTAAAATTGAGTGCACAATCTTTTAATTGAACATGAACATACTTATTTAAAGAAAATTTCCTTAATTCCGTTCTTAAAACATTATTTAAATTTCGCAACATAAACGAATAAGTAGTTAAAGCAGATTTGGGCTCCTTAAAGCAAAGAAAGCAACGAGGCTATCCACTCATACACTCGTATTCATGTTGAATAGTTTATATAGTTTGTAAGAATGTTGTAAAGATAAGTTGTTTTCATTAAGACAGATGTGACGGCCAAAATGATGCAAACTTTAAATGTTAGGTGGTCCTAACCGTTAAAGCCGTTTAATTTAACATATCCGAAACCGAATATCTCTAACTTCGATACTTATAAGTATGCAGGACATTCAATGATAATCAGGTTAAATCAAATTTAGGTTTCCATACGAAAGAAGTGACCTAGAATGTTGAGCCATTGTACATGGACCTGCAAAGTGTAAGTCCCTTTTACATTAGAAAATCATTGAACTCAAGTCGATCATGACATAGACTAAGAGGGTGGTAAAAGGGGGAAGTAGTTCAGCAGCGCCCGTACCAAGCAGTTCTTACAATTTTTGTTGCTAATTCTTGTTGTATTCCGTGTTTTATTTCACGCTTTCTTTTGAGAGGAGTGGGCACATGTAAAGGGGAATAGAAGACACAAAAGGAAATGCCAGCAGAATTGAATTCAAGAATTCTGTAATGTAATTCAATAATTAGAAGTAGGAAATAATAAATTGTTCCTTTATTAATAGATATTCACAAAAAAACCGAATAATTACCCTCAAACGGGTGCGTAACTGATGAAAATTGTATCAGCGTAAAACACCTTTTTAGTTAATTCTTTTCTGTGTACAACAATATCACCAAAATTACATCAACCATATGAAAGTCTTAAACTTTTTTTTTGCAAAAATATCTTGACGGAGTAAAAGTATTACTTTGCCGCTTTCGGATTATTGGTTCCGAAATTAAAACGCGTCATTTGACACCTCTCCCGAAATTTTTTGACATGTATTCAAAATCGACGCCTGTGGTAAATAATTCCTTCCATTGAATATTTATTTCTAAATTTAATGCCAAAATCCGTATAGGATGCTCCTTTTTCCTCAAAAGATACTAAAATGTCAAAACTCACAAATATTTTTGAATGCGGAATAGTCTTAATTAAAGATTTCGCATATGTGGAGCCAAGTAACCATCGCCCATTTTAAGATTTTGTAATTTTCGTCACAAACATATTAATACGCATTCTAGGTATAATAAATTAGCTCCTGACGTATATTTGCTTATAGAGGAAGCCTTTTTTCACTTCCATTTAAGTTCATGGCGTTTAAATAGCAAATTGTTTAATTTCTCGCAACTTTTGATACCAGACCACCAACTTAAAACCTATTTTAAAAACCTAAAATCGCTCTCATGTCATTTTAAATTTAAAATACTTTTTTAGAGATAAAATAGTGTTTAAGTGGACTATAACAGACCTAAAATGATATTTAATTTAGAACCATGTTTAAACCAATAAAACTCTATTTTATTTCGACTATGATTACGGGCCATTTTATTTCCGCATATTAACAGTTCTATACATAACTATGCTGCTATTAATAAATAAATGCACAACAACAATAAAGCACAGCCACACTTGTGTAGATGAACACGTCAACACGTACATAGAAGGCTACGAAGAATATCTCACATACACATACATATGTAGTCATTGGCTAAGAGCGGAAGTTGTTACTTCCACATACATGTATATAGCTAACTAACCAAGAATGAGACACAACTGTTCCAGTGTATTCAATCAGTTTGATTTAAACACGCTATTGTTTTTGAAGTGAAGTATAATTGTGAAGTACTACGCCCAAAGTAGTCTAATGAAGACCACTTTGCAATACTGAATATTGGAGTTATTTTTTCGACAGTTCAGTGATTCGAACGTTAGCAGAAGGTGTATAATTATCAGGAATTTTCTAGAATTCGTTACAATGTTATAATTGTGGATGCATGTCTTGTGATTCTGAAAATTGAACAATAAATTGACAAAGTGCGCATGCATAAAACGCCCTATATTTTATATATAGCAATCAGTTGCCGCTATACAGTGCTGGCCATCCTTGTACAACCAGTCTTGCGTTAGGGGGTTGTGTGTATTTAGTTTATTTAATGTTTTACTCAATGTATGATGTTATTACTGTTAAAATAATGCAAATTAATCCTAAATTTACAACGTGAAAAAAAGCGCATGCTTTGAGCTTTAGAAAATGCGCATTTGCAAAATGTAGTCGACCAATTCTTCGAATCATATGCTCGAAAAACTAAAGTTAGCTGAGCACTAGATAAATTCGATATTGATATGTTAGTAAATAGAAATTTGTGGCGCTATACAGCACAACGTTTGGAGCAACGGTGCTCACAAACACAGCCTTTCCCTCCTTGATTCACCCCACTCTGACACAGTGCTGCCACAACGCACGTTTTTAGCAATAAATGTTTTTTACGCAACATTGTCATTTAAGCCTTGTAATTAAACATTTTACATGCATTTTCGACAATATACACCTAATAAATAGAAATACATAAACCCAAAAACAATCGTACATAAATAAAAACAAGTAAGGAAGGCTAAGTTCGGGTGTAACTGAACATTACATACTCAGTTGAGAGCTATGGAGACAAAATAGGGAAAATCACCATGTAGGAAAATGAACCTAGGGTAACCCTGGAATGAAGTTGTATTACATGTGTATCAAATGAAAGGTATTAAAGAGTATTTTAAGAGAGAGTAGGCCATAGTTCTATGGATGGACGCCTTTTCGAGATATCGCCATTAGGGTGGGCCAGGGGTGACTCTAGAATTTTTGTACGATATGGGTATCAAACGAAAGGTGTTACTGAGCATTTTAAGAGGGAGTAGGCGTCAGGTCTATAGGTGGACGCCTTTTCGAGATATCGCCATAAAGGTGGACCAGAGGTGACTCTAGAATGTGTTTGTACGATATGGGTATCAAATTAAAGGTATTAATGAGGGTTTTAAAAGGGAGTGGTGGTTGTTGTATAGGTGGTCGCATTTTCGAGATATCGCCATAAAGGTGGATCAGGGGTGACCCTAGAATTTGTTTGTACAACATGGGTATCAAAAGAAAGGTGTTAATGAGTTTTTTAAAAGGGAGTAATCCTTAGTTCCATAGGTGGATGCCGTTTCGAGATATCGCCATAAAGGTGGGCCAGGGATGACTCTAGAATTCGTTTGTGCAATATGGGTATCAAACGAAAGGAGTTAATGAGTATTTTAAAAGGGAGTGGGCCTTAGTTCTATAGGTGGACGCCTTTTCGAGGTATCGCAATAAAGGTGGGCCAGGGGTGACTCTAGACTTTGTTTGTGCGATATGGGTATCAAATGAAAGGTGTTAATGAGTATTTTTAAAAGGGAGTGGGCCTTCGTTCTATAGGTGTTCGCCTTTTCGTGATATCGCCATAAAGGTGGACCAGGGGTGACTTTAGAATATGTTTGTACGATATGGGTATCAAATGAAAGGTGTTAATGAGTATTTTAAAAGGGCGTGGGGCTTAGTTCTATAGGTGGACACCTTTTCGAGATATCGCCATAAAGGTGGACCAGGGTGACTCTAGAATGAGTTTGTACGATATGGGTATCAAATTAAAGGCATTAATGAGAGTTTTAAAAGGGAGTGGTGGTAGTTGTATATGTGAAGGCGTTTTCCAGATATCGACCAAAATGTGGACCAGGGTGACCCAGAACATTATCTGTTGGATACCGCTAATTTATTTATATATGTAATACCTGCCAAGATTTTAAGGGTTTTTTATTTCGCCCTGCAGAACTTTTTCATTTTCTTCTACATAATATGGTAGGTGTCACAACCATTTTATAAGGTTTTTTCTAAAGTTATATTTCGCGTCTATAAAACAATCCAATTACCTTACCATGTTTCATCCCTTTTTAGTATTTGGTATAGAATTATGGCATTTTTTTCATTTTTCGTAATTTTCGATATCGAAAAAGTGGGCGTGGTCATAGTCGGATTTCGTTCATTTTTCATACCAAGATAAAGTGAGTTCAAGTAAGCACGTGAACTAAGTTCATTAAAGATATGTCGATTTTTGCTCAAGTTATCGTGTTAACGGCCATGCGGAAGGACAGACGGACGACTGTGTATAAAAACTGGGCGTGGCATTAACCGATTCCGCCCATTTTCACAGAAAACATTTAGCGTCATAAAATCTATGCACCTGACAAATTTCAAAAGGATTGGTTAATTTTTGTTCGACTTATGGCGTTAAAAGTATCCTAGACAAATTAAATGAAAAAGGGCGGAGCCACGCCCATTTTGAAATTTTCTTTTATTTTTGTATTTTGTTGCACCACATCATTACTGGAGTTGAATGTTGACATAATTTACTTATATACTGTAAAGATATTAAATTTTTTGTTAAAATTTTACTTTAAAAATATTTTTTTTTTAAAGTGGGCGTGGTCCTTCTCCGATTTTGCTAATTTTTAATAAGCGTACATATAGTAATAGCAGTAACGTTCCTGCCAAATTTCATCATGATATCTTCAACGACTGCCAAATTACAGCTTGCACAAGTTTTAAATTTCCTTCTTTTAAAAGTGGGCGGTGCCACGCCCATTGTCCAAAATTTTACTAATTTTCTATTCTGCGTCATAAGTTCAACTCATCTACCAAGTTTCGTTGCCTTATCATTCTTTTGTAATGAATTATCGCACTTTTTCGGTTTTTCGAAATATTCGATATCGAAAAAGTGGGCGTGGTTATAGTCCGATATCGTTCATTTTAAATAGCGATCTGAGATGAGTGCTCAGGAACCTACATACCAAATTTCATCAAGATACCTCAAAATTTACTCAAGTTATCGTGTTAACGGACGGACGGACGGACGGACGGACATGGCTCAACTAAATTTTTTTTCGATCCTGATTATTTTGATATATGGAAGTCTATATCTATTCCGATTCCTTTATATATGTACAACCAACCGTTATCCAATCAAACTTAATATACTCTGTGAGCTCTGCTCAACTGAGTATAATAATAAATGATAGTGAAGGTTGTTGATAAGACATATATTTCTGCGACAGCATGGGTATAAGAAAATAGTAGCCATCATCCCGTTGCAAAGATCCTGAGCCAGATAAATAATTTTGCATGTAAATGCAGCAACAACGATTTGAGCCATATAAATCCAGATAGAAGTCTGGTTCAGTTTGTGAGCCAGATAATTTGTTAATTACTTATCTTTAGTTTGGCAACGCTGCTTTTAATAAACCTACTTTTTCAAAAATAGATGTCGCTGCTTAGCCTTTCGCCATATGAGATAAAAGAAAAACAGGCGACATCTGCCTATCACATTTCATGACCTCTGCTTCTCAAGTCGCTCAATGATCCAGAGCATTCCCATGAGAATGGAGCGTGATACGGAGCTAGAAAACTCACTGGATGATGGCTAGTAAGTACTGTGAGTATAAATATCTCTTTAAAATTAGGTAATGCAGTTGCATAATATTGACAGTTGTTTGTTGTTAAAACGACCAATTAAATTAGTTCTTTTAACAGAAAAATCAGTCAGATTGATTGAGAATCGTTCATTTTTACAGAGTAATATTAACTGTTAAAATGATCAAACAATATATCTAAACAAAATATATATTACTCGAAGAATAATAAACCCAATTTTATTATTTGACTAGCGTTATTTCTATCGGTAAACGCATAATACTGTTTTCACACAGACGGCTTATTGAATAATGAAGGCAGTTTTCTACATTAAGACGCTTATTGAGCTCAATCTTCCCTACAAAATTCAAATCTATAATTATTTCATTAGTAGCTAATCGAATGCCTAATGAAGTCAAAAGCACAATGCAACTCTGTTGGCAGCCTTCCGCTTCTTAGTTTGTGGTATGTTCAGTGCTTAAAAATGTCATTTGTCAAAGTAAATGTCATTGGCTGCATGTCGGAACGATACAAGGTGGCCGCATCGAACAGCTGATTATAACCTTTTTTATTTGATTTCATAAATCAACTACCGGCGCAGTACGATTTTGACATTTGTCCATCGAATTTACAAGTACATGGGATTTTTTTGTTTGTAGGAATGTCACCATGCTGCCACCTTGTATCGTTCCGCCATGATTGTCTGTCATATAGCATTGTCATTTTATTCGCTTGACATTTCATCCTTTATACTAATCGAGCAGTTACTTCTGTGTGAAAGCAAAAAATTTACGATTTCATTAGAAGGTGAAATGAGATCATTAAGTTTATGTGCGAAAACAGTATAAGATTAAATATTCCGATGCTATTAGAGTTTGTTCACACATACATATAATGCAGCAATTTTTTAATATCTGTTGACATGTTTCATTGTACACTCAGAGAAAAAAGCCGTTCTAAAATCCAGCACCACCGGACTCAATTCAAGCTGTTCATGTTCTTACTTTTTGGTTCTTGAAAAACGAACGAACAGTTCTTAAAACAACAACCTTATGCTTGAACTGACACCATTTTCTTAAAATATGAACAAATGTTCTATTAATGAAAACAATGTTCTTAAATTAAGTACAATGTTCTTAAATTAAGTTAAAGAAAAAAAACGGTAGAATTCGTGTACAATACAATGTTAAATACAATACTTGGCACAAGCTATTAAGCAGTCGTAGTGGTCAAGCGGTTATGATGTTGCGGTTGCGATCGCGAGTTTGATCACCTTCAGACTCAAACATTTTTAAAAACAATTTTTTTAACTTTAATTTTTTGTTCAATTGGATTTTCCATTTATTTAGGCGCTTTTTAGGGCCATAAAAGGTAATTTAGGTTTTCATTTACTTTTCGAATATCTTTTCCTGAGGAACTACCGTGCGGTAAACATCTGGTGCAGAAATTTAAGTCCGGGTCGAGTGTTGAATTTAAAGTTAAGTCTAGTAAGGCGTCTAAATTCGCGAGTGTTTTCGTAGGACGTTACCCACGGTAGATCGAACACACCAAAACAAAATCCTCAATTCCTGCAAAAGATCCGGCCCAGAAATTAGACAAATACCTACTGCGTATAAACTGGAGAAGATTAGCGAGCGGAACGCTGGAAGACGGGTGCAGGAGCCCCCACCGAGTTGCATGCAGCTAACCCCGCCAGACCCGATCCAACTAGGCGCGCTTAAAATACATCAAGTTGTATAGTCGCAAATTATAAAATCCATTCACACATAAAAAAATTAAATTAAATTTAGTTCCCATAATTCAATGTACTAGCAATGCGTGGTCGCCAGAAAAGAAGATAGGGCAGTAAATAGATTTAAAAGTGGATATGCATCTAAAAATATGGTTAGCAAGCTGATCTAAAATGATCCTAACCTAATTTAATTTAGTAATACCTACCTTTGAACCTAAAGTCTGCGTTCCCTTGTGTAAAGCTAGCTGAAAAGACCTATTATTTTGTAACTATGTTACTGCATGTTAATTACACAGGTGGATAGGTATACCCGTACATATATCAAAAAAAAAAGGAAAAAATTATTATAATTTTACTTAAGCTGAAATGAATTTGAAAGCAAATATACGGTTAATACGTTAGATTAATACTTACCCTTAAGATATGCAAAGTATCTTCATACTTCCAGTTAAGCTACTCCTTATACTTACCTTCAACCTAGTTCTCAAATTTGCCGTCGGATATTTAGTTTGATTAAGAACATTTTTTTTATGCAAATATGTTAAACAACCTGTTATTAACGGAGTTATTCTATGTACGTTTACATAGAATACCAGATGATCGCTGCTAAAGCAGACCTAGTTCCACAAAATGTAATACATTTTCATTCCATTTACCCCATGGCGCAACGATACAAGGTGGCAGCATGGGACAGCTGATTTTAAACTTTTTTTATTTGATTTGATACATCAACTTCCGGCGTAGTACGATTTTGACATTTGTCCATCGAATTTACAAAAACAAAGTACATGAAATTTTTATTTATATTTGTAGGTATGTCACCATGCTGCCACCTTGTATCGTTCCGCTATGATTTACCCACTTTCTGTTTACTTTTTCGAGAGAAAACCGAAAAGCACATTAAACTTACTAAAACTCTTACTTTGACAAAGTTTGGAGATTCTCTTAGAATCTCTTAAGCGCCAAATACATGACACGAACATTTCCGCGAACATTCCGCAATCTTGTTCGCAGCTTTGGCCATACACCATACGAACTTTTGGCCGAACATTAGTTCTCTTTCAGACAGCGATGAATACGGACAACAATTGTGCTGCAGCAATATTGCTCGCTTTTTTTTGATTCACGCCGGTATTGCGCCCGCAAACTACTTATTTTTTTTATAACTGTATCCTTTGTGGCATCAGGATCTACTTCTTTTAATTTTTCGATTAAAGTCGCATAATCATTATTCTTTTTAATTCTATTACAATAATCTTTGCTTTTTACTTGCCACAATGATGGCAAAGATTTATACATTTCAATAAATTCACTCAGAAATTTTTTATTGTCCATTTTACTTTTCCGCGCACGTCTGTTCCGTTCAGAAATTACTACGATTATGAGCTATTTCGCCATACACGCACGAACAGTTCGCGCAAATGTTCGCCAAAAATTAAAATATGTTGATTTTTGGCGAACATTTACGCGAACTGGCAAACACCACCATACACGACAGATAAGGTCGCAGAAACATGACATAACGGGAATGTTCGCGGAAATGTTCGTGTCGTGTATTTGGCGCTTTAGTTTTTTGTTTGTTGGCGCTCATGCCGGTGGCGATTAATCGTTGATCCTTTTTAAGCGACCTTCGCACACCAGTAATACAATGCATGACCTAAAAATAGCCCCAGTCGGTTTTTAAGATTACTTATATCGCAGGAGTTTTTTTTGTTGGTTGGATGAAATCTTCCCTAGCCCTAACGATTTTTCCATAGGGTTAAGCATATGATCGCGTACCAGCCGCTTCATACAAAGCAAGGAAGGCCTTCTTCGCTTCGTGGGACAGCGTTGGACTAAGCAAATGGGTACATAACGACAAAAGCATGTAAGTGAATTTAATTCATTTTGTCCACCAACTATTTTAGTATAACTAGAGAAGGTGCCTAGTCACACATGTACTTACTTACAGATAAGTTATGTATCTACGTAGATGCATTATATCTGTTTGTTTGCGTGCGCTAAAGTTGCACATAAGTCCATACATATATATAGGCACCTCTTCTTTGCTTTTTTGGTATCATTAATTTCTATTTACGAATGGATTTTTGAGAGCTCTGATTTGCAATAAGAGAGTTAGAGTTGGTCTTTTCTTCTCGAAAACTAAATGAAAACCTAAATTATCTTTTGTGGCCCTAAATAGCACCTAAAAAGCACTTAATTCAACCAACATGAATACAAAATGCATATTATACTTTTGGATTCTAATAAAAATAGTTTTATTATAAATATTTTTGTTGTTGTTATTGTTGAGCTCAAGGCCGGATTAAATAAAACGCTTTTATTTTGTTTTTATTTAATTTAATGTCAATATTTCGACCTCAGTCTGAAGTCATCATCAGGATTGCTCAACAATAACAACAACAATAACAGTATATACTAACGGCCAAAAAAGAAAATAAATCATAAATATTTTTTTATGACAGAGCTAAGTCCTTCTCGAAGCATGATAACGAAAGATCTTATTCCAAGCACAAAAATAGTACTTGAAATGAGCACAGAAGGTTCACACATCAATACCAAACTGGCCACAAAATACGAACGGTGTGCATGGAAAAATTGTTCTTAAAACGAGCCCATCGGTCACGAGTTAAGAAAAAACTTACTTAACAGACTTTTGTGAACGTTTCTCTTAATTTTGAACTTGTACCGTTCGTCTTAGAACTATTTTTTCTCTGAGTGTACTGCTACGATGCTACTTTACTGTATATTTCTGATGAGAACTTTAATGCGGTTTTGTGATCCTCACAAAATATTACACATCTTTTGAATATATGCGTCGTTTCGTTTTTCCCCTTTTGCACCCCCGATTGCCTTTTAACTTTGCTCACTTTTCCTTTCATGTGTTTTAAATATTGTTTCTAGCATTTCTCAACTTCCTCACATTATGCTATCCTCATGTTGTTCTTAATCCCTGTTGTGCTGATATTGATTATTTCTTCATTTTATCTTACCATATGTGCTGACACATCAGTTATAACAGCCCTCAACCAATCTATGTAACTCATTATATTCCCCATTGAGTCTGTATGCATTGAATTCGTTTTACGTTTCTATGTCGTCTATTTTCGAAATTCGTCGTCTTTATTTGCTTTTATATGTTTTTCGGAAATGTGTTATGTAATCTATGAGTTTGTACACTGAGTGAGTACACTGCTTAATTTTAGTTTATTTTGGGATTTTAGATTTATGTGTATGTTGCAATGCTGCCAGACCCAGACAAGTTAAAATTTGTTACCAGTACTTGTTTAGTAAGGGGTTGTACCTTTTGATATTGATTCACTCTAATTTTTTTTGCTTCAATTAAGCGCATTTTTTGCTGTCCTGTGGTATACATATGTACTTTTGATAGTTACGTTCCAATAACGCGTGAAACAGATACAGATAGAAATTTAACATGCAAATGCAACAACATTGTGATCCTGATATTTATCTGGTTCAATTTCTGATCCGTATAGCAGTTCTGTTCATGGCTAACTATATGGTTGTCTCATCTCTGCAGCAACCAAATACCTTTGTTCAGATTGTCAAAATCAGCGTGTTGGTGTTATACTGTTTTCACACAGAAACTTAATGATCTCATTTCACCTTCTAATGAAATCGTAAATTTTTTGCTTTCACACAGAAATAACTGCTCGATTAGTATGAAGGATGAAATGTCAAGCGAATAAAATGACAATGCTATATGACAGACATACATACATAAATAAGAATTCCATGTACTTTGTTTTTGTAAATTCGATGGACAAATGTCAAAATCGTACTGCGCCGGAAGTTGATGTATCAAATCAAATAAAAAAAGATTATAATCAGCTGTTCGATGCGGCCACCTTGTATCGTTCCGCTATGCAGACAATGACATTTACTTTGACAAATGACATTTTTAAGCACTGAACACACCAAAAACTAAGAAACTGAACGCTCCCAACAGAGTTGCATTGTGCTGTTGACTTCATTAGGCATTCGGTTAGCTACTAATGAAATAATTATAGATTCGAATTGTGTAGGGAAGATTGAGCTCAATAAGCGTCTTAATGTAGAAAACTGCATTTATTATTCAATAAGCCGTCTGTCAAAATATTTTAATTTTTGGCGAACATTTGCGCGAACTGTTCGTGCGTGTATGGCGAAATAGCTTATAATCGTAGTAATTTCTGAACGGAACAGACGTGCGCGGAAAAGTAAAATGGACAATAAAAAATTTCTGAGTGAATTTATTGAAATGTATCAATTTTTTTTACGCTTAATTGCCACAGCGAGCAATATTGCTGCAGCACAATTGTTGTCCGTATTCATCGCTGTCTGAAAGAGAACTAATGTTCGGCCAAAAGTTCGTATGGTGTATGGCCAAAGCTGCGAACAAGATTGCGGAATGCTCGCGGAAATGTTCGTGTCGCGTATTTGGCGCTTAAGGTCGTAACCGTATCGTAGCCAACCAATTGGGTTTTGGTTTACCGTCGTAACGATAAACAGCTGATTACGTTAGGGATACGACTACAGCGATACGACATACGGCACCAATGACTCCCGCTTTAATTAGTGCTACCAGCTCTCATTAAGTTCATCCAGTTGGTTCCAATAAGATTTGATCTGATATATACATGTTGAAGTAGTATCAATGACTACACTGTTGTTGTTGCATATTTTTAATACCATCATATTTGAAGGTTTTATTTTTTTAGGGAATTTAGTTCTTTATTTTTTGTATTTCTACCTTTACCACGTACCTATCTTTCCCTTACTACAATCATATCTCTTTTTCGTTTGCTTGTCGTTTGAGCGGTGTGTGAAAATTGACAGGTTTTGTCAACTTCACGGTTTGCTAAGTATTTGTTGTTAATTTGTTTGACATTGTCAAAAAATGTTTTGTGTAATTTTTAATGATGATATTTAATGTGTCGACACATGTGATTAGTGTACTCATTTGCCGGCGAAATTACTAAACGTACTAAAATTTGTTGAAAGTAATTGATGTTTCAGAATTTGTAAGCCCTGATAACGTTTATGGATAGATTTCACTGATAATTTGGAAATTTTGAGGTTTTTTGCGTTTCCCAGTATGCGGAGCGTCAAGGAGCGTTTGGGGTTCTATTAGTTAAATTGATATTACTCTGACTTTTTTAACACTACTTTCCGATTCACTTTGGACACACATAAGGCCTGGTACAAAAAGTTCTACAAATTGAAAAATGCTCACAAAGTGCTAACAGTTACTTGGTTTGTGCTTTTTTTTATTACATGGAAATACAATTATTATCAAAAGGTAAAGACTTTTATGTATTTATTCGTTCTGTATGACCGAACTTTTCTGGACAGACCCGACATCAAATTTTGTACAACTGTTTTATCCAATTTTAGCGACAATGTTCATCACATTCTTTTTACTTCTGTAACGGTAATTTGGTTTCTTTATTCTTAAAAGTGTTGCTTTCATCTGAGCCCAATATCGCTAAATCGCGTTTTTAAACGGTTTTATTTAGCTTGACTTGACAGGCCGGCAGGCTGGCTGGCCGGCACGAATTTTGTAATTGAAATTTAAGTAACTTCCCGATAAGCTACAAGCCTAAAACTTGGAATATAGTTCAGAACCCGATGACAATGCAATAGTAAGAAAAAACTTCGATAGGAGGCGCATAGATTGAAATATTTCAAAAAATCGTATTTTTGGTCCGATTTGGTTCATATTTGGATCACATAATACATACATGAATAGAAAGCGATGTAAGATGTCTGATTTGGCTCATATTTGGAACAAATATTACATACAATCCGGTAGAAGTGACATCAAAATATTTTGAAGTTCGAGGAGGGACAAGCATACGTGGCGCAGAGTCGAGTAAAGTCTTTGGAAGGATTATGTATTGAGGACTTAGATTGTAACAAATTGTCAGGAAAGAGTCCTTGTAATAATGAGTTACTAAATGAACTAAATAGAATGAGAAATAATTTTCAATTAAATAAAGACTAAAAACTTGAAAAAAAAAATGTAAGCAAACATTTTAAGTTAAACCGTTTTATTGAAAACAATACTTAAATGAAGTAATAATAATACTAAAAGCCAGAAAATAATTAGGTAGGTCCTAGGTACTAGTCATCACACTCCTCATCAATATATGACGTTGATCAGACAATTAAATAAAAGCGTTGGACGCGTGAAATTTCTAAAAATGTGATGCGTAACATAACCTGATTAAGGTTCAGTTGGTCTTACTTATGACTATCAACGGAAATTTGACGCATCAAACGCTTTTATTTAATTGTCTGATCAGCTCCCTAGATTGATGAGGAGTGTGATAACTAGTACCTAGGGCCTATCTAATTATTTTCTAGCTTTTAGTATTATTATTACTTAATGTAAGTATTGTTTTCAATAAAACCGTTTAAACTAAAAAATTTTTTTTAATTATTTTATTTAAGGCACTCTTTCTGCTTTAATGGTTTTCATCGTAGAGAATGGCGTGGATTTATGCCCACATTCTCAAATAGTTTGCCAAACCAGACCTTTCTGCTAAACTTTTGTATCAAGGTGTTTCTTTGTCCGAATAGGAATGTTCTCTCCAGACTGTACGTGGTAGTCACTACTATGCTATTATGACCGTAGTGCCACTGTAATATGTGTCCTATCAACAGTATTTACTGGCATTCTAACATTGATGGAATTCTGTCATTTTCACAGTTTTCATTAGTATCTTAAGGCCCGGTTTTTCAGTAGCTGGTTAAGCTAAGCTTAAACTAAGTTTTCTGAAACTCAAGTAAAATTTAAACTCCAGTTAAACTGCTGAGCAATTTTTCGCTCACAGTTTACGGCCGCCTTTGGGGCAATCAACATGGAAAAAATATTTCTCCAGAAAAATATGTCTAGTTCTGGTGTTGATATCCAACATCATTCTCAAATTATTATCCAACCTTTTAGATATTTTGCAAAATTTATAGTGCTCGACTTGATCTGCAAAGTCATTCTCAAATTATTATCCAATCTTTGAGATATCCTTGTAAATATATAGTTCTCAAACTAATATTCAGCACATTTCTTCAGTTGATAACCTACATTGGATATCGAGTTCAAGTGGAGTACAAAACAAAAAGTTCTCCAAAATAATACCACCAAATCCAAAACAGCTGTTTAAATACAGTAGTATTGGAATCTTACATTTGAAACCCATTAGAGATCGAAACTTCAGTACAATTCGAAAGCTATCTTTTTTCAACTTAAGTAAGAGCATTTTTGTTTCATATAGCATTCCCTTTTTGTGGAAAACGCTATGATTCTCAAGTTGAGTAACTTGTTTGAAACAACGCTTAAGATTTTAGAAGTATGCTAGTTATCAATATGAGCTTAAATGGTACTCAAGCCCAAATGCTTTTTTGGTATACTCAACGTCATTGCGAACGAACGTAAATAACTGATGGTTAACTAAAGTTTAAGCCTGTTGCCGCTTAAGCTAAGCTTAGATTTCAGTTAATGTAGGCTGAAAAACTGCAGATTAAGTTTAAGCGTAGTTCAACTGACAAACTGTTTTGAGCTTGTACTGAAAAACCGGGCCTTAGGGTGGGAGAAACTTTTGTAAAATGAAAAGAGCAATGGCTTACGTATGGAGAAGTTTTTTTTTATTGATTTGACTGTTGCAACGGTCAATTCAGAACCCACAATTTGTGCGAAGTTGATTCAACAGATATTTGCTTAAGAAAGGAAAAAGAGTATTGAAAAGGCGAAAAAATCAGGTAAATATCTTAAAAATATATCAAACATTAATCGTTTTGAGGATAATAAAAACAAAGTAAATGCGAAGAAAACTATTTAACCCAGATACACAAAGTAAAACGAAACGTGAAAATCAAAGAAGAAAGAAATAAAGCGAATGCCAGTTTCAAAAATTCAACACGAAATAATTACAAAGGCACTTTTGTATGGATAGAAAGCACATGGATTTTTTTAGGAGGTGCCGAAATTTGGAATTTTTGTGTTCAATAGAAATAGCACTCGACTTCAAAAGTCGCTCAACATAGCGAAGAGTATGTGCATACATATGTTAACGTAAGTAAGTATTTGCATGATGTAAATATTTAATTTAAATGCGCTGCAAACAATTGCACCACCAAAGGCATATTGCATGATGTACCAAGGACTTAAAACAGGAATGCATGAGTATGCGCATATACAGCAAACAAGAAGTATATATGTAATTAGGGGTTGAAACCAGCTTTAACGCTTCCTACGTCTCACTTTTCAACCTTACACAACACACACAACATATACACTACTTACAGGATACATTCATTGATGCTTATAAATACTAACGCAGGTAACTGTGGAAAGTCACATAAATAGAATATTTAAGTATCTATATATCTGAGGATATGAGTATGAGTCAGGTCAAAAGCAGGTAGTTTTTAGCTTGTATTGACTCTGTAGTTATGCGATGTTTGATATCTTTGAAACAAACTTGTTGAATCTTTTATAATCTGAAATATGTATGGTTATATGGGTATATGTATCTATATTCTGTTTAGTTGAGAAAAGGAATTGAGGTCAAACCGAAGGTTTTATGCAACGAATGAAAAAAAGTGAATAATGTTTGGCATATACAAAAGCGAGGAAAATGGGTATTAAATTTCTGATTAGTGATTCGAGTATGGACTTGATTGCATGTACAGATATATGTGTATAAATCTATACTTATAGGATGTTTCTAGGTAGTTATGAGGATGTTCCTCATAGTCTTGCTATGAAATGTATTGGAATTTTTTGTTTTATAGTTTTTCCTTTGTTCGAACCATATAAAGAACTTTAGTGTTGATAATGAGGTTAATCTTTGGCATTGCAGGATTATGTTGCTCTGGATTGGAAACGCTTCGTTTGTTACGTGCTAGTGATGAATGAAATGAGTGAAATGTGGATATGAAATGAGTGAAATGTGGATATGAAATTGAAATTTTAATGGATTAAACGTGAAAACCTTGCAGACGATTTTCTTGATCGTCTGTTCACTTTCCACATTTTAGTAAATTGGTTTTGAAGTGTTAGATGCGTTTTACAATACTTTTGGATATGTAAAGATATGAAGGTTGTGCTCCTTGGGACTACAGAATGTAATCGTAGCACAAGACTGTAGCATAATTTGTTGTACGTTCTAGAGTTGATATAAGCGCAATCAGACAGCAAATTAAGAGGAAAGGAAAGATCAGAAGTCAAAGCGCAAGTCGGCACCTAAAACGAAATATGTGTTATCAATTTGCTTTATCCATTTTTTGGCGACGAGTTATCTGTTTGTTATAGGCGTCTTATCGACGAGATATAGACGAGTTATCGAAGTGTTTTTGAAATTCTATCGATAATTAATCGAAATTTGTAAAATAATTAATATAAGTTTATCGATTTACTCGAAACGTATTTATTATTTGCCGAAAAGTTATCGATAAGTTATCAAAAAGAAAGCATCGTGTATTTATCCCAATGTTATCGATATGTTATCAACAAGTTATCGATTGGTATGGGGGTATTTGCAATTTGTTATCGGCATGCTATCAATTTGTTTTTTGTTTGGTGTTATCGCTATTTCTATTCTGCAAGGATCTCCTACAGAAGATTTTAAATTTAAGTTGAGTTTTTATTTAAAGTGATTGTCTTTTCAAAGTTTGGACAGCCCAGGAGAGGAAGTACAGATATAGCGATATACTCAATAACTAATCGAATTACCATTGCGAAAAAATTGGGTATTAAAGTAAAAGGTTGGTTAAGTAAGTCGAAGATTCTCTTCCTAAGGGAATTTGAAGTCGGCGGGCTCCTCACACAACTGGGTCAATTACTGTATACCTATTGATTGATTTAAATAAGACGGCTTTAACTTCCCGATAAAGGTAGATTTTTCGGAGATATCCAAGTATTTTCATTGAGAAAGTTAGCGAGGCTCCGAAACTGCTTCTTAATTCCCCCAGCACAGACCTAGCGATGACTTAAGTTCAATACCGGCAAGAAAAGGTAAAAAAAATGTCTAGAATTACAAAAGTGTGGCAACTCTTAGACTGATATAAGTAGTTTAGATTATAATCAATATCCCAGAATGGTATTTAAATTATCTTACAATGACTTAAAATATTTATAGAATATTCTGAAACTTACCTTTCCGCCAACTTTGAGACCATAACCCATTCCTTGCGGCGTCTTCAGCTGCACTGGGCAAACAAACCCTATATTTCGATGTGGACTGTCCGCATAATTTTTACGTGTCGTCACCTTCGGTATGGTGCGCGTTGGTGTCGGCGTAGACGAAGTTGTATTCTCAGCCACACACAAAGCCTCTCCACCATTCACGGGAAATTTGGAACATTCCAAATTTTCAGGCCAATTAAAATTATATGTTTTCATGAGCGTTTCACATATGCGCGCCGATTCACATAACGAACGACACGGCGGTATTGGTTGTTCGAGTATCGTGCAAACGGGTACGTATAACGAACACAAGAAGAGTTGCAAATCGGGGCTGCAACCAATTTTCACGAGTGGTGCAAATTGATGCACTTCAAGACCGGCTTCCTCTTGCTTAGTATGACCGATTAAATTTGGCATTATTGTCATATTGTAAGGTATATTTTTACAAATTGAAATAGTGATGGGTTCACAGCGATTGTGATGCGGAAATGCATCGCTAGTCATTGCTGATGAACTAATCATTTCACCTGAAGCGGAAGTGCGATAGTAAGGACTCGCTTCTACTGGCATCTGATCGTAACGCTGCACTGCGACAACCGACGGCGCGTATAGGGCGATTGAAGCGAACGCGACGATTATGCCAGAAATCAGCGCATTGCAACTGCTTACCGACGGCAGTTGATGTTTTCGTTGGTGAGCGTACATTTTTACGGATTTGTTGATTGATTTGTTTTTATTTTTACGTTTGATGGCGCGCTCATCAATATCATGGAAAATTGTGCTATGGTGACTTTTTTGTGATAATTCGTACAAACGTATACTTTTCTGTTTTTGTATTTTCACTAATTTATTTCCAATAGCTGAACACTTTTTATGAATTACGTAAGATTTTTTGCTTATTTCGGATTACGTTTGCAAATTTTTTTGTATCATAGACCATAATTTGTTATAGAAAAGTAAAAACATTTTTATTATTCAAATAACTTGTTTAAGATGAAGATTTTTTTTGTTAATATTTTGTAAATTAAAAATCTATTTACTTCACTAAAATTATTCATTAAATCTTTTTTAAAACTATTTTTACTTGGGAATTTGTTTTCATAATTTATTATAATAAATTCTTTTCATTTTTACACTTCTCCTGTAGTAAATATTTTGAAAATTTTGTTGGATATTTTTTTTTTTATATTTTTTTTAATTTGCTTTGTTTCACTTTTTGTTCACACTTGATTTATGTGATCTTACATTCGCACTTAATTTGGCACCGTATTTAAACTTTTTTATAATTTTTTTTCTTTTATTTTATAAATATTTTTTTTCAATATTTTAACCTTCAAATATTTTTTAAATTCTTAAAAAAATGTTCACATCTTTTTCAATAAATTTACCATTTTAACTTTTTTTACTTCCTTTATTTAAGTCGGTTTCGTGTTTAAATTTTTTTTTTTTTTTAATATCTCTTATTTAATGTTTTAAATGTTACCAGCGGTTATCTGAAATGTAAGAAATATTTTATTTTTAACAAAAAAAATGTATAAATTTTTTGAAATATTTTTTTTAATATTTTAAAATTTGAAAAATTAAGTATTACTTTTGTTAATTTTTGAAAATTTTGAGCATTTTTGTACGTTTTTAATTTTTCAGCGTACTTTTTGTATCTTTATGGGGAAAAACAAAGTTAAATTCACTAAAATTAAATAAATATTGAAATAATTTAATTTTTTTTTTTTTTCAAATGTACAAATAATTATTGATTTAAAATAATTGATTTTCTTTTAATTTTTTCTCAGCACAATTTTTTTAATGTTTGGCCGAGGTTTAGGCAGAGCGTTTTTTTCCAATATGTCATGATTGACTTTACATTTTTTTCCAAATATTAGCGAGGCCTACAGTTTTAAACCAAAATGGTATCTACCAAGGCAATCAATTACCCGTCCTCGTCTGAAGGTAGTACGCTACCAAAAATCGTTATCGATATTATAAAATCCCTGAATTAACACCCAGTTTCTTAAGCAAAAAGAACAGAAAACTGAGTTTAGAAAGGTAGATTAGCCCCTGCATCGGGCAGCAGATGGTCACAGAAAGCCGATAAATCGGTTGTTGTTGTTGTTGTTGTAGCGATAAGGTTGCTCCCCGAAAGCTTTGGGGAGTGTTATCGATGTAATGGTCCTTTGCCGGATACAGATCCGGTACGCTCCGGTACCACAGCACCATTAAGGTGCTAGCCCGACCATCTCGGGGACGATTTATGTGGCCACATTAAAGCTTCAGGCAATCCCCTCCCTCCCCACCCCAAGTTCCATGAGGAGCTTGGGGTCGCCAGAGCCTCGTCTGTTAGTGAAACAGGATTCGCCGCGGAAAGGTGAGGTTGACAATTGGGTTTGGAGAAGCTATATATTGCGCTGGCAACCTGAAGGGTTGCGCTACACAGTCCCTTGAATATGGTATTTTAGTCGCCTCTTACGACAGGCATACCTACCGCGGGAATATTCTGACCCCCTAACCCGCTGGGGTCCGATAAATCGGTCTAATCAGTCCCTGGATACAACACGTAAAGTATGTCAGAAATATGAATGAGAAAAAATTCATTGATTCAAAATTTATGGGCTAAGTGGCACAAATTGGGAGGACCAGGGAGAGCTTCCTCATACATTTTCCTTTGAAAACTCCAAGGGCCATTCCATCGGATCTGGACACCATCCATTATTTAGAGCCTGACATAAGAACATGTATGACGAAAGATCTTTTTGTTTTTTTGTCTCAATGATGAAAGTCTGCCGGAAAATATGTTACACATATTGCCTTTGTCTACAGCGCTCAAGGATGTACAGTACAAAAACATTTATATAAGAAGTTATTTTAAATGCTTTAGGTATGTAAACTTTTCAAGGGGTTGATAAGCGCAATACTAAGCTTTATAGCTTCAGAGCTTCCGTAACGCAATTATCAACCTCACCTACGCGACGGTAATCCTGTTACAAATATGAATGTATCATATACATATTTAGCAGGCGACGATCTCAAGGTACTCATGGAAAGGAGGTTGAGTGGCGGGATGACCTAGAAGATGTAATGTGGTTAAGTTAATCGTTTCCGAGATGGTCGGGTTAGTACCATAATGGTGCTTTGTTACCGGAACGTACCGCATCTTTATCCAAAACGTCCGAGGAGTGTCTTTATCGGTAATACAACAACAACAAAAGACTAAATGATAATTAGTTTTCGTGGCCAAATTACTTATATAAGAATATCACGAAAACAAGAACGAGAATAAAAAATCTGATTAGGAATTCAGATATAAAGAACCGAAGACCGTTCAAAAGCATTCATTTCAAGGTCTGGACTTTTTTTGAATTTTGTCGACCTGTGTAATCCGGGGGCCATAATACAGCCTACTGCAAGTATTTAAGTGTTGAATGGTTGGGACGGGTGTGGCCTTAAGATTCGATAGCTACTTTCGCCGTACAATTTTCACTCAGCTTGTTAAACAAATTGAAAAGGCACAATAGTTTAATGGAATTTTTACAAAGATAATCTCAATCTCTTTAAAGACATGAGAAGCTTAGAAAGTGTCCGACCAGAATTTAACTCTTCGATAATAGAAACTTTTGCACACAGGACATATTTTAAAGCCCCATTATTTTGGATATGTTTGTTATGGCGGCCTACATGTTGAAGATGCAGTGTGCTGAAGTAGGATCCACCAATTTGTAAAATAATTTAAAATGCATCACTCCACATATTGGAATAATAGCTCGGCCTAAATCTGTTTGGAATTACAACATAAAATATAATTATTATGACATCAAAGCGGTTATACCTCAATTGGAAAGAATTTCTTTTTCACCAACACAAGTTTCTGCTCTATTGCTTATTTTCACGTACATCCATGCACGCACTCTGTAGCAGGTAGGTATTATCGTGCTGTTAGCGCAGCATTTTTACAGATTGATATTTGTTTGTACATATTCTATTCTTTTAATAACTATACTTTTGTTCACTTTTAAATTAAATTTGCGATTCTGCACTCTCTAGTAATCTTAGCCACTTTCATTTTTTATTTAGCTTTTGAGAATCGAAAATTTTTTTCAAAATGGCACTTCTTTCAAATAAAACTCCCACTCTTCTTCACACATGCACTTTGCTTGCGCACACACACACAAACAATCCAAATAAACCGGCGGCAAATATATTCGTACTCAACTCTTTGTACTCAACACCACGCATAAAATACTACCGAATACGTTAAAAGTCAACAACGAACTAAATGCACAAGTCAAATGCGCGCCCAACCGAAGGCAAAGTGGGTGAATGGTGCATGTGCACGTGGAGAATGATAGTAAGTGGAATTGATCTAATTGTGAAGTGTGTGCGGCCGAGAAATTATATTGACAAGAATTTATATTGAAAATGCATTTGAATTACCAATAAAAACGCTTAAAAGCAAATGTGCTTACGTCTCTATTAAAAAAATATTTAAAATTTGCTATAGACTTTTATTAAATTCATACAGTTCCTTATATTATTATTTTTCAACTTGTGTATTTATGCACTTCTAACACAAACATCATCCACTTATTACATTGTTTTAGCGCTGAATATGAAGAGCACATAAACAGGTTTTCCACTTGTCCAACGTTCTCTTTTGTAAAATTAATTCATGTGGAGCAAAATACTCTTAAAAATAGCTGAGTGTTCAGCTCTGTGACCTTGAATTAGGGGTTACTGTGGAGAGGCAAGCAGGTGGTAGTAGGTAGTCGGTCGGTTGTTGTTATTTGGTGGTGCGTGGTTGAATTTGGCCAAACACTTGTTGTTTATAAAATAAAAAAGTTTTAATGTTGAATATGACGACCTACAGTCGGCCGTTGGACATTTTTAGAATTTAAGTTCAGATTACTGTGAGAATATAAACTGTGAGCTACCTACATCCATACGCAATAAAACCAGACAGGTCATCTCAGTAGTAAAGCAACAAAAATTGACGGACCTCTTAAGCCGGTCATGAATTTTAAAGTAGTAGGAAGGGAAAATATTCGGTACCGTTTCAGATGAAGTTGGAGGGGAAGTAAAAAGAACAATAGAAATATGGAAAGTGAGAGTAAAAGTGAGAATAAGGATAATGGATTGACACAAAGTAGTAAAAAGAGACTAACAGGCAGATTATGATTAAGGATAAGACAATTGTCAACCTCACCTACGCGAGGGGAATCCTGTTACACATATGAGTGTATCATACACATATTTAGCAGACGAGTCTCTGGTGACCCCAAGTTCCTCATGGAACTAGGAGTTGGGCGGGCGTGATGGCTTAGAAGGTTTAATGTGGTCATATTTATCTTTCCCGAGATGGTCGGGCTAGTACCTTAATGGTGCTTTTCTATCGGAACGTACCGGATCTGTATCCGACAAAGGACCATCAACACCGATAACAGTGTCTTTATCGTTAATACAACAACAACATAGGGTTGTGGTGAGAGATAGAATTGGCTAGAAGCAAGAGTAGGACGAAAAGCGGAAGAATGAAAGGGATAGGAAAATTGAATGAGCAAAATAAGGTAAACTAGAAAATGCAGAGGGTAGAGGAAATAAGAGAGGAAGAGGGTTAGACTGAGGGGAAGCAGGTGGATATAAATATAGAGAATTTCAGGACAATGTCTGGGTTTGAACATACGGCTGGGAGTATTTCATGTTTGTCTTAATGTTTCCAGAGAAAGCCAGAGCTGCTTAAAATAAATTTCTGATAAGCCAATTTTTTTTTTCCCATCAGTTAAATCAATAGCCAACTTTTTCTGCTCAATGAGCCTACTTCAACACATCATTTATATAGATAAGTGTTGAGTATTGGAACCGTATACAGTCAGTCCCGCGTTTTCGTATTACAAACCTATATATCAGGACGGATACGATAAGTGACTTGTAGAGCATGAGTTTCGTTTGCCCATAGAGGACTTTATTTTTTATTTGTCCACCTATACCAAAGCAGACAAGAGAGACTTTTGTTGTTTGTGTTAATGCTGCTTCCCAAATAAACGAGGACTTTTGCTGTTTCGAAATTAAAGCTGCCAACCAGTGTTGCCAGGTTAGCCTTTTCGAGGCTAGATTTAGCCTTTTTTTTTGCCTTTAGCCTCGAAATTTTGTATTTAGCTTCGTGACTTTTTTCTAGCCTTTTTTACTCCGAATGTATTTTTAAAAATTTCTAAAATAAAATAATTTCAATAGTTCCTGTGAACACCTAATACCTAATAATATGTGTTCTCTACAAAAGATTAATTCTTTTTCTGCTGAAAATTCGTTGAAAATTTCAAAGCCAAATGTATTTTCTTACTTTGAAAAAGAGAAGTATAGTTATTCTTTAAGTCAAATAGCATTAATAGAGCTGCAGTGGCGAAAACTTATAACTATACAATGGAAAAATGTACACTACGCCATGGAATTTTGGTCGGAAGTCCGAGAACATAAAAATGCATTAAACGAACCTCCTTTTTTAGAACTTGTCGAATTAATATTTAGTTTTTTAGTATTACCACTCAGTAACGCGGAAGTTGAAAAAATTTTTAGTGGCATGAAAAGTCTAAAACTAAATTAAGGAACAAACTAAAAATTAAAATGCTTAATGCGCTGCTTAATATTAGATGATCGTTAAAACGCTTATCTAAATGTTGTAATGACTTTGAAATTACCGATGATCTCATATCTATGGTAAATAGCCAAACTTTATACCCAGACTTAAGCTCTTCTCATTCTTCAGACGGGGAATATTTTATATAAATAATTAGTTTGTAATATATTTTTTATGTATATACACATATTCAATCATTTAAAGTAATTCCATGTGCTAGTCAAGGAAAATGTGCCTGATATGTTTTGAAACAAGAAGTTATGTTTAAGTTATGTTTATAAGTTTTTATTTACAAATGTGTAAACTAAAATATAAAAAAAATTTAATGTATTAACAAAAAAATTTCTGGGCTTTTTTTAGCTTCCTTTTTTACTAAATTTACCCTTTTCAACCTTTTTTTTTTTTTGCCAATCTAGCTTCTTTTTTTTTGCATCACCTGGCAACACTGCTGCCAACAGTGATGTGGTAATCGTGCTGATTCCTTGCTTGATGACCGCAGGTACTCTGGGCGGTACATCGTGACATACATCACTAAAATATTACCTAATGCGGAAATGATTTTGAAAACCTTCATATTAATCATAGCAAGAGTAGGTGGCGGCGCTAAATGTTCTGCACTCGCGTCAGCATGGTCGCCATTCCAATATCTGCGTTCATTACATACACTCACTTCGTTTATATGGATTTAGCACGTTTTCCATCTCTCTTCCTTCCTATTTTCCCTTTCACTTCATTTATTACTTAGCTCCTCCCCTTACTCCGCACAAGACTGTAAGTTTATTTCAAATCCTTTCAAATACGAAGTACATAAGATCGCGCTCCACCTGTCGGGTATATTTTAAATTTAATTTAAATAACATTTTGTCAAGTTATTAATAAATACAATTCTTAACTTTTTTCACCAATTTGCTTCTTTCGTAAAAACCATATTCTGATTAACAAAAACTATGTATGAGCATGAAAATATACAGTTGTTCTCGAGAAATTCGATAAGTCTCAAGCCCATGAAAGATGGTATGGTGTTGCCCACGACGGAAATCCATGTACTTTGTACTTGTAAACCGATGGAATTATGTCAAAATCGTACTGCGTGGGAAGATGTAGTGTCCAACTATATTAAAAAAGTACCAATCAGCAGATTGATCAGGTATGCCTGTCATAAGAGGCATCTAAAATACCAGTATCCATGGAGAATCCTGTTTCTTTAACACTGAGGCTCTGGCGACCCCAAGTTCCTTATGGATCTAGGGGGTGGGAAGGCGGAATGACCTAGAAGGTTTCTTGTGGTCATAACAAATTGTTCCAGAGATGACCGGGCTAGAACCTTAGTCGATAACACTCCCCAAGGCCTTCGGGGAGTGCCCTTATCGCTACAACAACAACAACATGTAGTGTCAAACCATATTAAAAAAGTACCAATCAAGTGATTTTCAGCCGCCACCTGTTCTTGGTTACGCCATAGTGATGTCGAAAGTATGTTTCATTCTTATTTCGGAAAAGCAAATATTATCGTCTCTAGATATTTAAAAGCTAAGTACTAGTCATACATATTCCACATCTTAATATTTGGCTGTGTTTTATTTTACATCTACATATATACGTTTACGCTTAAACTTTATATGGACTGCTAAGCGACAAACTTTAAATACACCTCTGAAATTGCTACGCATAAAATTATAAATTTCAATACGCATTATACTCAGATGTAAATGAAATATGTGTATATTTTTGACCCTCTACACTAATTCTATTTATTCTATGCGTGTCCACTATTCCAAGGTGAATTCAGTACCAAGTGTTGTTATCCCATCAGCTGATTAATTCTTCTTGATAATTTTCCATACAAAGCCTTGTACAACAAAATGTCAGTTAATCGAAATCTAGGAAAATTTTCTTTTGATTTGACATTCCCCTTCACTTCTGCACGGCGAATTGATTGAATTCGTTTTGCCACCACCTGGTATAGATTCGCCTTGCCACTATTCATCACAACTGATTCAGCCAAGGCGAATCCATACCAGGTGGTGGCAAAGCGAAATCAACCAATTCGCTGTGCAGAAGAATGTCAAGTGAAAAGAAAATTTTCATTGATTCCGATTAACTGACATGTTGTAGTACAAGGCGTCGTATGGAAAATAATCAAGAAAAAGCAATCAGCTGTTGGGATAACACCACCTGGTACTGAATTCGCCTTGGATTCAGCTTAGACACAGACATACAACAGAGAGTTGTGCCTCCGCATTGCGGTACACCCTGTGCTGTAGTTAGTTGTTTAACCACTGCCGCTAGATGGGTCTCCTGAGCATTATCTAAGCTAGGATAGGCGTTTTTTTTACGCGTAAACGTAAACGTGTAAAAAAAACACGGCTATTAGGTAGTTTCTGAAGATCGATTCTTCTCTCTTTTTGATTCCATCGCTCTTAAAAAAATATGTTGGTCTCAAAAGTTTGCCAACTCAGTTGCTTTTCTTAAAGAAAAGTGTATTTTCTTAACCACCCGCTCTCATAATAACCTTTTGATGCACCGAGCTTAAACATACCAACAAAATTAAAACCCACAACAAAACAGCCAACAAAATGCCAAAAGTTCGTTAACACTCGCTCAAACAATAGATAGGAAAAAAGCAAACATAACAAAAAGAAAAAAAAACAAGTCAAACAATTCAAAAGGCAAGGTAAGTAACACAAAAAGAGGGAGTACCAACTTCTAACACACATCCATACATTAAAAACAAAACAAAAACAAAAGCAATACGTTACACGAGAGCCCCAAGTCATGCCAAGCCTCAATCAAACAATTGAGAGACGTTAGTAGAAGTTGGAGTGAGTATAAGTGTTGTGGTATTTTCAGTGCGCGTCTATTGTTACTTATTTTTTTATATTATTTATAGTGTTTTTATTACTTTTTGTGTGCTCCATTGGAACTCTGGCTTGTGAGTGAAACAATGCTTAAAGTGAATAAGTGAAAAAAAGTTAAATTTGAACTCAAATAGGCAGTGAAGAAGTGATATCAATATGTAATATAGTAGAAGACGCGCAAAACGCCGGCAAACCGGTCCACACAAATACGTTCCACATTACAGTGCAGTTATTGGAGAAGAGTGAGTTTAGTGTGCTGAATAAAGAGAAAGAATTGAAAATAAAATTACATATGGAGGTGGTAAGTTTTTGCGTTGTTTGTTTACATTTGTTTTATTATTGAGTTTGTTTATATGTACATATTTATTTGTTGTTATGTAAGCAAGTTTGTTTACTGTTTGTTTATTAATTTCAGTGTTATTTCATTATCTTTTATTTGAAGTCAAACTTTGTTAAATTATATTGTTACTAAAGCACCCGGATTACTTTGTTCTGCCCGATATCTAGTTGCTTTGCAAAAATTTAAAAACTGAGCCTCGGTCTCACTCTTCACTCTTATTCTCTCTACTTTGTCTTTAATTTTTCTTCTATTTATGTCCATCGCTTAGTCCATCAATCTCCCTTTCACTCCCAAACACATTCTACTCCCACTACCTTTTTTCTTCCCACTCCCATCAACACTCCCAATGCAAGTCCCAGCCCAATTGTCATTCCAACTTCCACTATCACTCCCATTGCCATTCCCACTCCCATTAACACTCCCACTGCCACTCCTAGCCCAAATCCCATTCCAACTTCCACTATTACTCCCATTGCCAATTCTAGTTCACTCCTATCGCATTCTAACACTCTCATTGCCATTCCCACTCCCACTACCACTCCCGATACCTCTCTGACCTCAATTTCCTCAATCTCTATACAAAACATTGAATACTTCACCAGACCGACCTATTTCAATATGAAATTAACAAAGTTAGCATTTTAAAAATAATTGAGACGTTCTCCTGCCCGATAATATTCCTCCGTACTCTCCCAGTGAGCAGCAGCATATGTCATATTGTATCTTCTTTCCCCTTTCTCGTTTTTCTCCCCTCTACTCTCACTTTTTTTCCTCTGCCTAAACCTGCCACTATTTTTTTAATCTCATTTCCTTCCCTTCGCTTGCCTCCTCTCCTCCTGAGTATCTCCTCGCAATTTTCCCATTTCCTACTCCCATTTTCTTTTCTCTCCCTCAATATACTTGATACCCCTATACAAAATTTCAGGCAAATCCCACCATAAATAAATTTTTTTCGAATATGTCAGCCACTGGTTCACATTGCGAAAAATAAAGTTCCGTAAATATTAAACTAGGCAAAAACGTACTCATGTAACGACGCACAGGGTCGAGCCTTATTCCACTTTCCCAAAATATAAAAATTTTCTCAAATAATAAGCCTGCCAAGGAGGTACCCTTGTACCGACTTTCAAGCCTAACGCACCATAAACCGGGTTTTCGGAATAGGTCGGCCACTGAGCCACTTACCAGAATGAAAATTTTATCAAATAATAACTTGATCAAAGAGGTGTTCCTGTACTAAATTTCAAGGAAACCGCCCAAAAACTAGTTTTCTTTGGAACAAGTCGGCTCTTTGTTCATTTCTCAGAAACTTAAGAAGGAAAAGGGACAAAATTGTGAATCTTAAGCATACTCAAATACACTCGAACACACACACACACAATTTCATCAAAAACGATCCAGACGCCTTTGCAGGTTTCTCCCTTTTCAGGGTTTCCCTAGGGATGAAAGGATACCAGTAACAATAATTTTCATCCGATACCAAGATAATTTGTATTCAATACTTTTTCACTGAGTACTTAGGTATCGTATAAAAGTAGTTGTATCGAAATTCGATTTAGCGAAAAACTCATTATTACTCACATTTCCTTCGTGGAAAGCGCGATTCGTTCGCATTAATAAATTTGATTATTACTTATTACGGAAACGCACTTAACACTTGGAATTGTTTCACAAATCTCCTGCATATACTCTGGAACAGGTTATATCTACATGCTTCGACGTTTTCAGCGCATTCGTATTGTTGTTTCCTTCATTCAATGAATCGTTCAGGGTATTAACGAAAAGCCAGGTTTATATGGAACACTCGCCACGTTGCTTGCCTTTGACAGCGCCATATGTAAAGAATACATTGAACTCGTCTCTCAGGCTAAGGAACACAACAACGTACTGTATTGGGTTTACATCCGCCTTTATGGTGCTGTAAAGGCAAAGCAACGCGCCAAGAGTTCTATGTAAATCCGACCCATGTGTGTTCAATATAAGCATGAAAAATATAACAACCACAAAACAACTTGCTAGAATTTTTGAGTTTACCGTCTTTGGGTTATTAATACCGAGATCATATGGGTCAATTCGTTTTTGCATTCACATGTTTAATTTTTTATCGGTATCTGGATCACCATCCGTTGGAACGCGTGGTATGTATTAAAAAAGAATACCGATTTCGGAAAAAATCGATGCTTTCGATCCGATACTTAGTAGAAATCGATAGTTTTTTTTATGCTTCTTACAAGTACAGTTAACGATACTTTCATAGTATCGTTTCATCCCTAGGTCTCCCAGATCTAAATAACGCAATGACAAGACAGTACCGGTATCTGGAATCTTCTACATGAAAGTTGAAAAAAGTGACTGAAACCGTACGTAGATATTGAAAGGTCAACAGTTGTCTATTTGCTGACAGTTGGAAAATTTATGGTGTTTCAAAATAATCACACGTCGTGGGTTGGTTTATAGTCGGATGCATTACGGTTGCCTACACTATTCTAACGAATTTAATGCAATTCCTCTTATTTGCAACCTGCTGCTAACGTTCGAATCACTAAACTGTTGAATAAATAACTCCACTTTTCAATAATGCAAAATGGCCTTTATTAAAGTACTTCACAATAACACTACTATTGCTCGCCAGATAGCGTCTTAAATCGAACTGATTGTCGTGCCTCTACTGTTGCTGCCTTTTATACTGTCTGGTTTCCTCGCCGGCATATTTCTAGGCGCTTCTATTTACAGAACTTACTAGTTAGTTATCAGCTATAATTTTTCTCAGCTATAACTTCGGATGCACGGTTTTTTATAGCTTCTCTCATAGCCCATACGCGTGTATATGTGAGTAATACTTGCAAAATTACTGCATACTTTCAGGAGTATCTCAGATATATGCATGTGGTTGTGCGTTGCTTCTCCGCTGCGTGTACGTACATATGTGTAGACATAATGATTAATTTGGTTATGTGCATACAAGTCACTGCTTAGCATCGGCTTAGAGATGATAGTATCCCTTAGTGTTGCTAATATTCGTCACACTATTTTAGTAAAAAAAAACTTTTTTCGCTGAGTATCTTTTAAGCTACTCTTAGAATTTTTTGCGGATTATTTTACTCACATTTTGTGATCATGGTGAATGATTTGAGAAACATCACTGAAAACAAGTAATTTATTTTTAGAATATAAGAATTGTCAAACATTCTTAAAATTTTGTTGAAAATAAATAAATTACTAGGAAAGGTCAGACTTGCGGATGGTTTATTGAAACCCTTCTGCGATCTTATAATGAAACTTTTAGATTTATTTTTTAAAGTTGTACGAATACCGTAATGGGCTAATGGAGTGATGCAAAAACTTTTTCAATAAGTTCACAAATAGTAAGGACCCTGAACCTTTTGAGAACCGGCTATCTAAACTGAGATTCACAAATTCAAAATTGACAAAGAAAGGGTAAACAATATATACTCTGCTAGACAGGAGCTTGTACAATAGAGACATGACTCAATAGTTGCTAGGAAGGACCAAGAGTTCTCAGCACACACTTTATAGTGAACAGAAATGGCATAGCTCAGCGAGCTTCTTAGCAATGTACCTATACTTACTTACATACATGCGTACATAATTTAAACAGGTTTTTGTTATCCATCATAGGTCACCACGCTATCTACAACAATTTAACTTCTCCATTTTTATCTGCTAACCAGCAGCTACTTACGTACAAAGATTAAACAAACTAAATAAATACATATTTATCTATTTGAAAGTGTTCAACGTTTTAGAGCTCAGTATTTATGGGTTCGTTTGCCTTTGAGCGAGATCACTTTATTGTCACCTTTTAATATCATTATTGACAGCCCAAACAAGTTTATTATCGCTTAGTCGCTATGGTTAGTTACTTGACATTAGCGCGGCCTAAACGATTAAGAGAGTGAAAACGAATAACAGATCGAGTTAGTTGGAGACGACTTTCAAAGTAAATGATGTTATTTAAGTCCACACAGGAAGTGTCCGCCTTAAATCATTAGGCAATTAAGTGTAATTTTACTTTTCATCAAATGAAGTTATCAACAAGAATTGCGTTTAAAGTTTTTGTTTTGCTTGAAGAGTAAGGTTTTATATTTGAAGAGCTTCAAAATGGGCAATCTTCCAGTTGATTGTTGTATGAGGCGTACTGTTTGAGTATTTAATTGTTGAGCATGACATTGGAATTTAGAAGGTCATAGAATGGTGATTGACGTAGCTGGAACAGGTTCGTCATCGTCAAGCCATTAACCAATGGTCTATTGATGATATAAGGCCTCAATGTACTGCAACCTTTATATCGATCCATTATTCTTGTCCTTAAAAAAAAAATAAATGTAAGGCGCGATAACCTCCGAAGAGATCTAAGGCCGAGCTTCTCTTCCAATTTGCGTCGTGCTCCTCTTGATTTTCCCTACAAATTGGCCGGACGGGACCTACATGATTTTATGCCGACTCCGAACGGCATCTGCAAGTTTTCACTGAGAGCTTTTCATGGCAGAAATACACCCGGAGCGGTTGCCAAACACTGCCGAGGGGCGACCCCGCTTAGAACAATTTTCTTCTAATTGAGAAACCTTATTTCTAAAATTTTTGATGTTGCTTTGCCCGGGGTTTGAACCCAGGGCATCCGGTGTGGTAGGCGGAGCGCGCTACCATCACACCACGGTGGCCGCCCATTGCAGCCCATTAATATATGTGAAGCACATCTTCACGCTTTTTACTCCATATCAGGAAGAGATTAAGAGTCACACCACATATATGGTAGTATATCTGCCTCTCCAGATCGACGCATTCGCAGAGAATGTGAACCAACATTTCATCCGTCAGTTGACAAAAACGACAGGTTTGTGTATCCGATAGATTTAACTAACTTAGGTGATATCATGGAGTACAGTCCGTATAGTATCCAGTGAGAGTTCGTGGATCCTCTCTGCTTACATTTATTAGTTTGGCTAATACTTTTGTTAAATAAGTGTAAGGCGCGAAGAGATTTTAGGCCGAGCTTCTCTTCCAATTTTCGTCGTGCTCCTTTTAATGTTTCCTACAAATGGGCGGGACGGGACCTGCTTGTTTTATGCCGCCTCCGAACGGCATCTGCAAGGCAGATGAGCTTTCACTGAGAGCTTTTCATGGCAGAAATACACTCGAGTGCTTGCCCAACACTGCCGAGGGGCGACCCCGCTTAGACAAAATTTCTTCTAATTGAAAAAACTTGTCTCTAAAGTTTTGATGAAGAAGTATAAATAAGTTGGCCTGTCTTTCCCCGGGCCATTCAATCCAGTCTTGCCTGAACTGCTTTATTTCCCATGGTTATGGTTTCCCTAGTGTGTGTCTTTAAGAGCTTACAGAAGTGGATTTAGGACCCTGCTTTTATAGATAATCTGCCTGTTCCTTCATGTACCTGTTTCCCTGGAATCCACACTAACAAAACCTGGATTTGGCTACCAAAACATTCATACAGTAGCTTAGAAGTAGTAGTGTAACATTTCAAGGCACTTGAGGAGCCTGGTTGTCTGACACAATGAGGGTACACCTCGAGGATAAGCGTATCCGTAGATATTCTCTACCGCAAACTCCTTTGCATTGATTTCCGCCTGAAAAATAGCGGGGTAGCATCACATTGGTATCAGTTTCCTGAAGTTTGACCCATAGATACCAGCTCCCGTTTTTCCATTACCAAATTTGGATCCATCCACGAACCCGACCTCTAAGTCAGGGTCAAAACATGGATTCCCTATTTTCCGAGAAGTTCTATACACAATGATCACCTCAAAATTCCATAAAATTGGGACTCTGTAAATTTTCTTATTACTTCCATATGCCCTGTCATTTCTCCGATCTTTATCTCATAAATCTTTTTAAATCTTAGTGCAGCAGGTGTTTCCTAGAATAGGGAAGGTATATTTCGCACTAAGGCACTCAGTGCATCAGCAAGGCACGTTCTCATCGCACCCGTGATGCCAATAGAAATCAGCAGTTGCAGTTTTTTTGATTTTGTTTTTCCTGTTCTTTAGGACAGTAACATCTAAAGTACTTAAGAAATTTTAAAGAGAGAGGCACCAAAATTATCACTGGCAAGATGTCGGTTGGTATGTCTTCAAACCAAATTCGACAAAAAATGACGGCAAATCGTTCCAATGTAGGTACATCAAAACTTTAAAGATTTGTACATAGCCTTCGAACAGGATTTGGTATATTTGATTTCAAGCATATTATTTCCCTTTAGGTGACGAATAATACTTCTCAAAACCCTTCGGGATGTGTCGCGGTCACTACAACAACAAACGAACACATGGTGCTGTGGACGATTCGTTCAAAACTAACTAACATCAAACATCCACCACAATAGTAGATAAAACTAGTAACTTGGATACACGGATCCAATTTCCTTCAGGGTAGTTTCAGCCGCTGCCAAAATTAAAGTCTGTCCCTATGCTATAGAACTCTGTTTCGAGTTTACAATAGCATATCTACCTTAAGAAGCAGCTGTTTCCAATTTCGAAAAACTTTTGCTTTAGTGAACACAATTTCCTAAGTCAGTATTTGATTTAACTGACTCAAACGAAATTTCGATAACAGTCAATATACCTCAAAATTTACTCAAGTTATCGTGTTAACGGACAGACGGACGGACGGTCATGGCTCAATAAATTTTTTTTCGATACTGATGATTTTGATATATGGAAGTCTATATCTATCTCGATTCCTTTATACCTGTACAATCAACCGTTATCCAATCAAAGTTAATATACTCTGTGAGCTCTGCTCAACTGAGTATAAAAAATAGGAAAAGAGAGAATTAAAAAATTGCGCCAGTCAACGACTTTGTAGGGCGCCGCAAGCGACCGCGGCCACAATGCATCTTCAAATGATTTGAGAATGAAAACAAACAATAAGAAAGTCAAGAGGGTACACGCAGGAATAAAAAAAATCGTTTGATCATTGGAAGTGTAGAAAAAAAATGCAACACACACAAAGTGAACTCCAAAATGACTGAAGGTAAGGGGCTCTGCAGCGAAATGCCAAAGTAGGCCGAAAGATTCTAGTTCACAACTAGTTGCGATAGAACCGAAACCAATTAGTCTGAAAAATTAACACCGACTGTACAGAGATCGAGTCTTAACAAAATGTAGAGATAGTTTCTACTGACAAGTCACAAGAAATCCACTGTCTTTAAATAACTTAAGTTGGGTAAATTGGCTGCCGCAGAGGCACTCATAGACCCCTTGATAAGAGGCCTGTTGTGATATCAAAAAAAGACAACATTATTTCTCCTTTTCGAACAATTTCGAGGACCTGATAAAGGCTCCAAAGTCTTTGATTTCGTGAAGTTAACTCCTAGGCAGCGCTGTCTGGGAACTCTTAACGCCGGGCACATGAGCTGTCCCGACGCCTCCTCCTCGTATTATTTAAGCGTTCTGTATTCTGAAAGAGAGTTGAACGTCCCGGTGCTTTGAATAGACAGCTCCTCCAACAATCCTATTTTACTTAATACCGTCGGAGTGTATATGGAAATGCTGCCGTCAACAATTATCCTCCAATCATGCCTTCTGGTAATGCTTACCATAAAGTTGCTCGACAACTCGTAGGCCTTACTACTTTCGAAGCATATGGTAAAGTCTGTCAACAAATTTTATGACGCAGTATGACGCCTCCTGATCATATGTCGCACTGATTTCGGAAAATGGTTCTTTTTGAATTTATTAGCTTAATAAGTTCCGTTGTAAACTATTTTCTGGATGTCTTTCATACAAATGTTTTAAACTATGATCTGTTCAATCCCAGAATTCCTCGCTTGTGTACGAACACGTATGACATCGAAATAAAGAATATAGTTCCAAAGAAGTGAAAACTTTTTAAGTAACTTTCAGTAGTCTAAGCAGTTCCGGCCTAACCCGTCTACAGTGTGTGCGATACAGAGGGAGAGTTTGATAAAAGCTATGAGATAATGATCGGATGATAACCACACCCACTTTTTAGATATATAAAATATTGGAAAGCAGAAAAAAAACTGATTATTTAGTAAATAATATACGTAGAATGTTGAAACTTGATGATTGGAATGATATTGCGACTTGATAAAAATTTGAACAACTTTTTGAAAATGGGCGTTTCACCGCACACTTGCAATAAAATCAATTTTACAAATATTGTTAATCATAAATCAAAAACCGTTAAACCTATCATAACGAAATTCGACTGAGAGGTTGCCTTTACCATAAAGAATGCTTGGAAGAAATACTAACGAAATCGGCTAAGAACCACGACGCCCACTTTTATGTACAAGATTTTTAAATGGGCCTTGGATGAATGAAAGAAGCTATATCTTTGCAATCAATAGTGTTTCATTTCCCAAGTGGAATTATAACAAGAAAAAGGAAAAAATTAAAATTTTTGAAGATGGGCGTGTCACTGCCCCTTTTTTGATGAAAGAAGTTTCTATGTTTCCAGAGCCATAACTCGAAGAAAAATTAATGAATCGTAATAAGATTGGGTGCACATATTTTCCTTATAGCCGGTAATATTCTAGTAAAAATGGACGGGATCGGTTAAGTACCACGCCTACTTTTATATATAAAGGTTGTTTAAAAGGGTCGCAGGCTAGAATAATAAGCTATATCTCAGCGAAAAATAGTTTTGTATGGATTATATTTCACTTTATTGTAAGAAGAAATTGGGAGAAATTTTTTAATGGGCGGTGCCACGCCCCTATTCCGATAACAACATTTCCATAGCCTCAAAAAAAAAAACAAAATATATAAATAAATCCATTGTAACAAAATTCGAAAAAGTAATTTATCTGAATTGAATTGTATAATTGAAACTCACGTTGAGTATATAATGTTCGGTTACACCCGAACTTAGACACCCTTACTTGTTTTACCAATATTTTTAGCCATTTTAGCCAAATTTTAACGCAAAAACAACAAGTACAGCTGATTAGCTCATAAAAGGCAAATCCATACACCCAAAATTTCAACCAACACACACTCAATAGAAACAATAACAATAAGCTTAAGCGAAATATGTTGCCAAAGCGGCAAGAAGCGCTCAAGCGTCAACTTCCTGTCACACACAATATAACAACAACAAAAGAGATATTTTCATTGTGAATGTGGATGTGCATGAATAGATGCAAACACTTGAGTGTTGTTGCTCTTTAGAAAATTTGCATTATCTACGCCCACCGCAGTGGTAGACACTAAAGTTGGTTTGTTGTAGACAGCACCCACGCATTGCTGTCGCAAAAATACCTCATACACATATACCTCATACACATATGTGTAAGAGTATCCCTGTAGGAAATTTGAGGTTAAAGACTATGGCATGTTTGGAATAATCATCTAGATGTTTTATATTTATACGGATATGGCAAGCATGCCACAGCTGCTGCGTTTGTTTCATTTTATCAACGTGAGCTAATCAGAACCACAGGAAAGTTTATCCAGAGATTATGGATTATCGACGCAAAGTTGTTTGCTATTACAAATGCGTAGAAGTACTGATGATTTTTCTATTGGCATTTCCTTCAGGGCTACACGCGACTTTTCGTCTTCGCGATTATGTGTAAATGCAAATAAAATTCCACAACAAAGCCTAACATTAACAAGTTGCGAACTTGCAGGCAACATGCGAAACTCAAAATATTACATTGGCTTGTCTCCGGGTGAAGCTGCTTACGATTACTGTACCTTAGGTGGGAGTAACCAAGCTGCAGTTAATAGGCTGTGGCCGCGCTGCAATGTAAATTGATTGCATAAATGGATACCAGCCATGCTGTATTAGCATGTTGTTAGAAAACCTGTCAGATGGTGTTAAGCACTAGAGGACAAGCGATTAAGAATGGGATATGTGCTAGAGGTGCATGCGCGGATATCGATGAATAATAAATGGGAAATATGCAAAAAATTTAGCTATGGATTTTTTGTTAATGTGCTAGTCGCATATTTTTATCGGTTAATGGAAGCATTTTTCTGACGATCTAAGAGGCACTGTTTATATTATGAGTTTTCCAGTTATTCAATCATGCTGATATATAATTTAAAGCTTTAAAAAAAAGCTAGCCGAGAAGGGTTTTTATGACAAATATTTACATAACTCGAAGAGTTGCAGCGACGATTCTTCACTATACCATAGCACTAATGACGAGTCTGATTGTTGCCGCCTTGTATTTAGACAGATCTAAGTTTCATATCATTAGTGCAATGGGCACGACTTACCTCTAAGGAGATTTAGGGCCGGCTTCTTTTCCAATTTATGTCGTATTTTTTTAATGCCGACTCCGAGGGGCATCTAAGTTTCCAATGATAAGTTTTTCATGGCAGATATACACTCGGAATGCTTGCCAAAACAACTTAGAAAAACTTCCAATTGAGTTTAGATTTTTTCGATGTGGACCCAAGACCTTCGGTGTGCGGCCGCTAATTACATTAGCCGATTTTCGTAAAAATTTCAGAAGTGACGGAGCTCATCATTCAGAGTTTAATTCAGTGCCCAACGTTGGGAGCTACCATGATTACTCTTTGACTGACTGATTGGTTCGGCCTGTTTAAAATATAAAATATTAGAATCAATAAGACTTGCGCAGAGACTACAAAAATTCGTGAAAGAGAATCCTTTTGTTAAAGCGAATATGTTGCCTCTTTAGACTAAGCATGTCGGATTAACACAGATGACTTAGTCTCATCTATAACTAGTCCATCTATGCTTGTTGCTGCAGCGAGTTTTTGTTTACTTCCAGCCAATATTTTATTATTACTTGAAAAACTAATGATTTATAGCTTAAAATCATTAAACACGAAAAGAAAGATATTTGCTTTACTTCGCTCTTGATTGTATCGGCATGTTTTATGTCGATTCTGAACGGAATTTACAAGGCAGATGAATTTTCACTGAGAAGATTTTCACGAAAGAAATAGAAGCAGTTACAATCATTTCCATGCCGACGACTGCACGATTGTGGCAACGGGACCTGACCCTTCAAAAGATGAATTAGTTTTTAAAATAAACAGCTATCTCTCCGGTCTTTCTAGTTTCTTCACCTCGCGCAACCTGGCCTTATCACCGACAAATTCCACAGCCACACTGTTTACGACGTACAGGGAACAGTTGGAGCAGATATTGGTCGTTCACGTCGATGTTGTTACGTTACCGACTATATACTACCCAAATATCTTAGGCGTAACGTTCGATAGTACTCTCACCTTCAATTAAATAGGGTTACGAATTGGATGAGGCGAAGCATTGCTACTACAACAACACCAACGACTCTCGCCTTCAAGCCGCATACCACCGAAATTGTATCTAAAGTACAAAGCCGCAACAAAATCTTCAAGTCGCTTGCCGGCAATACCTGGAGAAAAGATAAAGAAACGTTGCTAACCACGTACGCAGCCGGCCGCTCATGTACTAAGCGTCACTAGCTTGATCGCCTGGTCTTAAAAACACATACTGGAAAAGGCTTCAGGCCTGTCCTAATGCTGCATCAGAACTGACACGAGATTCTCGATATGTTCAGAGGCCAGCTACATAGTGAGAGCAAAGTGTTCAACATCAAAGAGCACAACGAAATGCTGAACCGGCAGTTTTTGCCAAACTGTTACAAACCAGGACACCGTCGCAAACAGCTGCTTGATGTTATGTATCTTGTATGTACCTACAATGTATCTTGTATGCCTACCAAACTAGTTTTTCCCAACATCTTCATATCAATTTCGCTTGGAAGAAAATTTTGCTGCATAGCCTACGAGTTTCTCGTCTACAAAGTTTTCGGCAAATATCCAGAAATAAACAAACTATACAATATATATAAGAGGAAAAAAGTCTGTATTGGGGTTAACTTAGTTAAGAACGTCAATATTTGCGTCCATGTGCTAATGAATAATGGAAAGGCGAAGAATTTTATTTTGTGCACCTGAATTCAACTCATTTCCCATACAAGCTTGCGAACAAATTTAACACATGACTAGATTTAATTAAAGCAATGAGGACTAAAAGATGTTTACATGAGATTGCGAGGGGGGAATACTAATTTTTTTTTCGTTGGCCAAGAGTATGTATATTTATACAACTCTATTGGGCTTGTTAGAAAAAACAACCAAACACATGAGGTTGATTTTTGGGTATATATTATGTTATAAAACCTAAAAAGCGAATATTCCTGCAGAAAATAATGAAAATTGTGCTTGGGCTGTACCTAACGCAGACTAGAAGTGAAGCTTCTTTCGCGTGCATTTCATATAAAAAAATGTGTTTACATCCTAGTTGTTACTTCATTACTAGGCTTACCCACTGTTCGGTACGCAGAAAGAAAAGAACACTCTGGCGACCCGAAGTTCCTCATGGGATTAGGAGCGGGGACGGAATGGCCTAGAAGATTCAATCAAAAACAGTCCCGAAATTTATCGGAAATTTATTCAGAGAATTCCCAAAATGATGCTTCTATAGTTAAGAAAATGATCCCCTAAACAATGGCGACTCCAAGTTCCTCATAGTATTAGAGGTGGGTGCGGGATGGCCTAGAATGTTCATTTGCAAATTGTTCTCATATTAAATCGTTCCCGAAATGGTCGGGCTAGTGCCTTAATGGTGCATGTTATCGTAACGTACCTATGCCCGGCAAAAGACCATCAACATCGATAACACTCCCCAAAACCTTCGGGAAGTGCCTTTAGCGATACAACAAAAAAACATCCAGTAAACAATAAACTCACGGGTTAGTCCTGTAACATTCACGAAATAGTCCTGATTCCGAAATTATTCAGAACTTTTCTCGAATTAGACGAAAGGATAATAACATTGTTCCGAAAATTATCTTGCAATGATTCCGTAAACATTCATGAAATAGTTCCGATTCTGAAAATAGTTCCGAATTAGTACTGATACGATTCCGAAAGCATTTAAAATATTCCCACACAATCCAGAAAAGGTTCCGCAATAGTCCCGAATCAGTACTAAATTTGTTATCCCGAAAGCGTTCGAAAGATTCCCACAGAATTCCGAAGCCGTTCCGAAACTATCCCGATGATTGTACTCAATTAATTATAAAATGATCCCGAGAGTATTCGAAATATTTCCACAAACCCCGAAAAGGAAAGTAATCCCGAATCTATCTCAAAATGTTCCAAAAAGTATTTAAACTATTTCCACAAAATCCATAATCGGTTCTAAAATCATGCAGAAAATAATCTCACAACGAAACAGCTTCCAAAACAATCGCGAAATAATACCAAAATTATGCCGAGAAAGTCTAGAAGTAGTTCATAAATTGCTCCTAAATATCATCGAAATGATCCCCAAATCAAAGTCGTGCAATAATCCCGAGATGATCCGAAAAATTATTTCCCAATTGTCCCCAAATAGTTCCAAAATCATCTTGAAATACTGTCAGAATAATCACGAAAACAACCCCGATATGGTCGGATAGTTTTCCAAATTCAACCCTAAAAGATCCCGAAATAGCACGAAATGATACCGAGAATGTTACGAAATCTTCCCGAAATAATGCCGAGAATATCGCAAAAGATATCTCCAAACGTTTCCGGAATAATTCCGAGAACAGTCACGAATGAGTACTTAAATGGCTCCAAAAGCATCCAAACTCCAAAGCCATACAATTCCGAAACGGCTCTTGAGAATCCCGAATATGATTGCGAATTAGTATTAAAATGATGTCAAAAGCATTCCAAATGTTACCACAAAATTCCGAAATAGTTCAAAAATATTTCCATACAATACCGAAGTAACCACGAAATACCGAAATTATCCTTACATAGCACCGAAATGATCCCAAAGCAATCCCGAAATGATCTCGAATAGGTAACGTAGTCGTCCCGAAGCCTACCTACTAGGAATTCATTACTAAAAGGTCTCGAAATAGCCACAAAATTCCGAACTACAGTAGAAACGCGAAAAAGTTAACTCTCGAGAAAGTTAAACGCTCGGCTAAGCTGACCGAGCTTGAGCGTCCACGTAGCGCTCGAAAAAGTTAAGTATTGGTTAACTTTTCTGAACTTTTTTTAAATTCAAAAGTTTGTTTGGCAAAGGTGGGTATTGTTGACGTCAGCATCGACGACATTGAAATTTGGAACGACGTTAAAATTACAGAATATGACGAAGATTGCAAAGTGTCCGCTAATGGTAATTAGCTATCGAGCAAGATATGCAACAACAGAAAGTGAGTTTTTCGGAAGCAGTTGGATGTATCAATACCTTGATAAAGTGGTATGAGAACAATACTGATACAAATCCGATATCAGATCTTACTAATATGCGGGCGAAAATTGTCAACAGCTGTGACACAAAAGAAAATAAAAAACAAACAAGTCTCGACTTCTCTTACAAATTAATAAGTACATATCGACATGCCATACGAAATGTAACACTTACAAATTTTTTTCATAGGATATCTTTGTAAAAAAATTTTAAAGTGTTACTTTTCATATGGCATGTCGATATTTACAATGTGAATAAATCAATGTGTATGTATGTTCTGTGAACTTGAAATCAGCCAGTACAAATTAAATATAAGTTTATGCTCGGTAATGATTAAAACTAAGTCATTTAAATAAATTCAATGTGTTATATCCCAAAAATTATGTTTATTACTGCATTTTTTCGAATTTGAAAACCGTTTGGAAAAGTTAATATTTCGGAAAAGTAAACTACCCTTGGGACATTTTGGTTAACTTTTTCGGGATTCTACTGTAGTACCGAAAGATCACGAAAGCCAAATTATATGGGGACGGGACAGTCATAAAATGGCATCTTTTTCGCTACACTTCAACTCTTTCTTTCCCTTAACTTTTCGAAGTTTTCTAAAACAATTTAGATTTTTCAAATTTGGAATTGCGTGCCACCTTCGGTTGAATATAAATACATATATTGGGCCACCTTTTTTTCGAACAAAATGGAAATATATGTAGTAAGACTTTCGTAGGATACTGCACCACCTATCGATTAAAATTTGAAAGTCCAGCAATCAGTTATCAAGAGCCTTCTCTGAATGCGTGGTGTCACTTCGTTTCATTTGGACGGATGAACTACCAACAAGAGATTGAAGTTTTCACTTCAAAAATTTCAAAAACTTATATACCCTTTAAAAACGTATAATATATTGCTCTCGGCAGCTAAGACCTCTCTTCCACATGACGGTAGATGCTTGTAAGGCTTAGTAAATGTATTTCCAACTGCAGAAAGTGAGAGAAAAACAATATTTGAAAAAATACACACCATAAAGAGGGTTGTTTGTTATGCTTTCGAGTGTTTGTTTAATAATTTTAATTTCAGTTCGCCTAAAATTCTGCAATATGACTGCTTTGATGTAACCACAGCTGTGACTTGCAACCACAACATGTCAAACAAAAATAAACTGATGCTTTAAACACAATGCCCTGACACCGCGAAGTAAAAGCGACGAATTTCGCCGTGTCAAAAATAGAACCCCGTAATTACATGAAGGTGAGCACAATGAAAGCGAAGAGCGAAATTTACGCGACGTCATTTTGCGACGATAGATTGATTTCTATCGTCGCCGCCGGGCGATGACGACAAACATCCCAAGGGTTGCTGATGTTCATTTGTGACCCGGTCTATGAAAAGGTGGCTTATGACTCAAAAAAGAAATTGCGAGAAACAGCTGTTAACAACAGTTTTTTTTTTTGGCGAGAAACAACTGTTTTTTGAGTCATAAGCACCCTTTTCATAGACCGCGTCACATTTGTTTTAAGTATAAAAAAAGAAAACATAATATCCAAAAACAATTTTTTTTTTTTTTACATATATTTCTTAATTTTACTGCCAAATACGTTCTTTATACGTTGTTTTCAACTAACCGGGTACGTGCGCTGTCAAAACTTTAAACACATTAGAGATATACGCCGCCGATAAACGCCGCCGCCGCCGCCGATTTTGGTCGTTTTTCGCACGCCGCCGCCGTATGTCAAAAATATCGGCGTGGCGGCGCGGCGTCCGGCGCGTTACTATATTTTCTACTCATTTAAGACTGTTTAGGCCATTTATTGTTCATGTCGAAAATTTGTCGGATATGGTCGAAAGTGGTATCAACGGATGCGCATCACTGCCAGTTATAAGAAACTAATTGCGAAATTTAACTCTTTATAACTATTCAAAAGTTATTTAAAATAACAGGCGCTTTCGATGTCATCTTAACACGGACTTTCCATCACCCAATTCAGCAAGTTATTAAAACAAAATACTAAAATAAAAGTTATATAATAAATTTATATGCTCACTTTGCATTTTTGAAAAAATTAATAATGAAAAATTTATTCAAATAAAATGACCCAAGGCGATCATGTTTTTAAACTGTCCTCAAGAATAAGCGATATCGGTGATGCAAACTCCTTTAGTAGGTTCTAGGGGCATAAACACTCCTTTGAAATTATTCTTACCTCATACTTAAGTTGAGGATATATGTACATATGAGAAGGGTTTGAAAAATCGCTTGGGCTTACATTCAAACATCTGTTGTTTATTTGCGAAACTATACAATAGCGTCTGAAATGTTAATTTTGAGTTTCACACTTCATCCTTCAACACCCAAGTCTCCCGGTTTGACATTTCCTAAAGTTGGCGGCCCTATCCAAAACTAGTCCCTTGGAGTGAATCACATTGATTATAGCCTATCAACCAAGTTTAAATATCACCTACACGTTACGGCTCCTTTTACAATTGTGAATACGTAGGCACATATATCTACCAGGTGAGGCTTTGTCCTTCGCAAGAACACTCAAAGTGGTGAAGCAAAAGCTTTCCCAAGACAGTGGAACTAATGACCGTGTGTGATACTACCCTAACGTAGTGGACAGTCGAACTTGTCTGAAAAATGAAGCTACGCGGTCATCCATAATGAGCTCCTATATCGTAAGGCCGGAAAACAGTAGTTAACAACTTTCAACTTAAAATCCGTCGACTTTCATTCTAAATTTGATTTAACGAAGACTATTGAAATCAATGTTGTGAACTCAAACGTCTGCAATCTTTGGTCTACATTTTAAACATTTTATCCAGGGTCCTTGTAAAATTTTAATTATGTAGATGCGCCGACATCCACTTAGACTGCTTATGATTTCGAGGGCGGCATCTTTGGCCGAATAGTCACTCCCTAACGTTTCAAAGTGTAGCTCGGCAGCATAGCGCAACAAAAGCATTCGTTGGAAAGTCTTCGGAGCTACACCTAGAGCTTCTAGGAAAGTGACGTCGATGAAGGTATGAGTTCGAAGTCGCAGTCGTATAGCTTCTGTACTGGCATATGGTATGAGGTTCAGGAGGCGTGGTAGCGACTGGTGGTAGGGATTCCTACTGTTCGCACATCGGAAATTTTAGCTCTTAAAAACAGCCGAAAAAAATGGAGGCACCCTGTGCCACGATAGTCATGAGTATTAATAGACCATTCATAGCAACCCTAAGTCGCCTTTATGTGTGACCGCCAAGGAGCGACAAATGATTTAAAGAAATTGTGTTCGCGACGATTATTAGGAGTTACACTAGGTGAAACTACGCTTTGCACGAGATATACAGGCAAAAGTGTGACTATTTTATGTATCTCTATTTCTTTTCAGCAGACGCAGCAGTATCAATTCCAAAGACCGGGGTTAGGTTCGAAGCCTCTCTGGAGCATGCGAACGAGGGACAATCCCTTCGCAAGGACCTACTCCTGAAAATTTTTGAGCGGTCTGCGAGATTTTGATGCAAAAACCCCGGATCTTTCCGAAATGGCCAACACGTTGATTTCCTTAAATACATACAAACAAAACCTTTCCTAAATATTATTTTTTTAAATAGAAAAATCAAGCTTTTAAAGTAAGAACACCGGCGTACGCCGGCGCGCCGCCTATGTTGCCGCCGCCGGTATATAACAGAGCCTACGCCGCCGCCGCCGATAAAGTGATCGGCGTAAACCTCTAAAACACATGCAATCTTATGGAAACGTACGCAACATGCGCCGTATACATGTAGACTGTATTTTTTAAATTAAAGGGTTATAATATTGTGACGAATAGTAACATCACTAAGTGATACTCATATCACTAAGATTATTAATTAAAGGCATAACAACAATAAAGCAAGATGACACTCTTGTGTACATAAAATCAATCATCATCCGGGGTGGGCGTGAGCTTAGCACCTGCTAAGCGACCATATATGTATACGATAAGCGAGAGCACAACGGCCACTTCGTCAAAATCAACGAAAGCTGTTTTAGTTTGATTTCGATGGTCCAACAGTAAGGAAGTGTCGCACGCGCGCTTAAAACAGAGTACCAAAGAATGCGTGCGACACGTGCTCACCGTTCAAGCATTGAAATCAAACTAAATAAATAATTGATTTTGCTTTCGTGCTCGCTACGCGTTCGTGTTTACTAACACATTCTCAATTTGGTAACTGTGTAAATGTAGTGGTGCCCACCGCTGATCATCATTTACACACATACATACAAGGCGACGGGGAGATACTCACAAGCGCATGTAGTCATCGGCCGAAGTAGTACTCACACATACACACACACGCAGATTCTAGAAGGCGAAACGTCTAGACTTTGGTAGAAATATGCGAATGAAGCAACAGAGAGTATAAAAGCAGCGCAAGCTGAGTAGTGAGTAATCAGTTTTGGTTTAAGAACATTATTGGTTGTGAAGTATAAACGTTATTGTGGAGTACTCTCAAAGTAGTCTAATAAAGACCATTTTGCATTATTGAATATTGGAGTTATTTATTCAACAATTTAGCGAGTCGAACGTTAGCAGAAGGTTTAGAATAGGCGGAATTCCCTTAATTCCTTACAGTATTAATGTTCGCCCTCCGAATTAACATAGCTCTTAACATTGTGGGCGTGTTTTAGCAGTCAAGTGCTAAAGCAAAGAATTAAAAACGTTTTTCTAAATAATGGCCACTCTGAATAAACAGCGTCAATTGCGCCCGGCAATGTGTTTTAAGTAGACGAAATGTTTGGGCGTAATTTAAAAAATGTCATCGCACGACGCGGCGTATGTCGTCGTCGCTCGGCATTGTGTTTCAAGCATTACTCTTGTAATTCGGTATATACCGTTAACTCAGTTTGCACTTCTTTGAGCAGGTGAGATAGGGAGAGTGTAAGTCCATGCCCTTTGACTTCCTTTACACACACTTCAAGCTATTCGTTTACGTGGAAAATTTAAAGCATATACATAATATAAACAAGTAAGGAAGGCTAAGTTTGGGTGTAACCGAACATTACATACTCAGTTGAGTGCTATGGAGACAAAATAAGGGAAAATCACCATGTAGGAAAATGAACCTCGGGTAACCCTGGAATGTGTTTGTATGACATGCGTATCAAATGGCAGGTATTAAAGAGTATTTTAAGAGGGAGTGGGCCATAGTTCTATAGGTGGACACCTTTTCGAGATATCGCCATAAAGGTGGACCAGGGCTGACTCTATAATGTGTTTGTACAATATGGGTGTCAAATTAAAGGTATTAATAAGAATTTTAAAAGGGAGTGTTGGTAGTTGTATATGTGAAGGCGTTTTCGAGATATCGACCAAAATGTGGACCAGGGTGACCCAGAACATCATCTGTCGGGTACCGCTAATTTATTTATATATGTAATACCACGAATAGTAATCCTGCCATGATTCCAAGGGCTTTTGATTTCGCCCTGCAGAACTTTTTCATTTTCTTTTACTTAATACGGTAAGTGTCACACCTATTTTACAAAGTTTTTTTCTAAAGTTATATTTTGCGTCAATAAACCAATCCAATTGCCATGTTTCAACCCTTTTTTCGTAGTTGGTATAGAATTATGGCACTTTTTTCATTTTTCGTAATTTTCGATATCGAAAAAGTGGGCGGGGTCATAGTCAGATTTCAGCCATTTTTTATACCAATAGAAAGTGAGTTCAGGTAATTATGTGAACTGAGTTTAGTAAAGATATATCGATTTTTGCTCAAGTTATCGTGTTAATGGCCGAGCGGAAGGACAGACGGTCGACTGTGTATAAAAACTGGGCGTGGCTTCAACCGATTTCGCCCTTTTTCACAGAAAACAGTTATCGTCCTAGAATCTAAGCCGCTACCAAATTTCACAAGGATTGGTAAATTTTTGTTCGACTTATGGCATTAAATGTATCCTAGACAAATCAAATGAAAAAGGGCGGAGCCACGCCCATTTTGAAATTTTCTTTTATTTTTGTATTTTGTTGCACCATATCATTACTGGAGTTGAATGTTGACATAATTTACTTATATACTGTAAAGATATTAAATTTTTTGTAAAAATTTCACTAAAAAAAAATTTTTTTTTAAAAGTGTGCGTGGTCGTTCTCCGATTTTGCTAATTTTTATTAAACATACATATAGTAATAGGAGTAACGTTCCTGCCAAATTTCATCATGATATCTTCAACGACTGCCAAATTACAGCTTGCAAAACTTCTAAATTACCTTCTTTTAAAAGTGGGCGGTGCCATGCCCATTGTCCAAAATTTTACTTATTTTCTATTCTGCGTCATAAGTTCAACGCACCTACCAAGTTTCATCGCTCTATCCCTCTTTGGTAATGAATTATCGCAATTTTTCGAAATTTTCGATATCGAAAAAGTGGGCGTGGTTATAGTCCCATATCGTTCATTTTAAATAGCGATCTGAGATGAGCGCCCAGGAATCTACATACCAAATTTCGTCAAGATATCTCAAAATTTACTCAAGTTATCGTGTTAACGGACAGACGGACGGACGGACGGACATGGCTTAATCAAATTTTTTTTCGATACTGATGATTTTGGTATATGGAAGTCTATATCTATCTCGATTCCTTTATATCTGTACAACCAACCGTTATCCAATCAAAGTTAATATACTCTGTCAACTGAGTATAAAAACAAAACAACAACTTCATTGTGTGTTTGAAGTCAACCAAGCACTTGACTGCATGAAATTCATGACAAGCGTGAATTCATTTACATTAGCGTTTAAAGCGCCTAAAGGTATGCAACGATGTTTTGCTATATTCTCTGAGCTGTGAGGAAACATGAATTAAATGAATTTCTGCGCGCAAAAAATTAATTGATTTTAAAGTAATGGAAGTGACTGGTAAACTGACGTCTAAGTTGACTACTGCAATATGTTGACTGACTGTAAATCGTTTGTAATCGTTGTTTAAAATATTTGTAGAAACCTTTAAAACTCAGCCAGGAGTATAACCGTGTAAAGGAATAAGTAAAAGTGATGTGTGAAAGTTGGGAAGGTAGTTCGTTAACTGGAAGTTTTAAAAATGAAAACAAAAACTTAGAATCAAATAGATGGGCATGGCTTGGTGTTTTGCTACCTACAATGACTCGGGAAGCAAGTGAATGTCACGCAAATAATTAGAGCAGTTGAATTAACTAACAGGAGCACCCCCCAGGGAGGCATGCTATTACCTCTCCAATGGATAATGGTAGTTAACCAAATCCTGCAGACCTTCAGAGCAGATAGAGGATGGTATTGTTAATGTTGTTGTTTAAACTCAAGATAAAGGAAAAGTTATGGACAATTCCTACTACGAACTATAAATACAGGACAAATGACAACAACAGATCAGAACGAAAATCGACACTGATGATGGCACAACGCCGAAACCGGTTTGTCTCAAAACCAAATTTGACAAGGGATGACGGAAAATCGTTCCAATATACATCATTTATCCACCCTGTCGGAAAATCAACCAAACAAGATAAGACAATTCTTTTGTTGGATGGAATCCAGTACGCCCCGGAACTTGATCCTTTTGGTATTAGCCTGACTGCTTCGAGAGCGCTTTAAGCCCTTTACTCGTTGTATAGCTAACTACGTAGCAAGCGATCGAAGAAAGCTCGGAGTGCTTTTGGGAAGAACTGTAAATAGCAGTCATCCGCCATTACTAACATATGCACTAGTTTGGTTGAAGGTGCTCCATAAAAAGACCAATCAATTGAAAGTGTAAGTAGAATCGCAATTGAGGCTAACTCAATTTTTTTCATTTTGTGCATGTATTGGAGGAACTAAACTTTGACTAAACGCATGTGACGTGTGATTTTCTGATTCGAGGAAGGAATGGGAAAATTGGTGTAACTTCCCGTGGGGATAGAGTCTGAAGACTTGGAAAGTATTTTAGAACCAATTGCGACATGGGGGTAAAACTTCCGCCAGATGGCACAGGGATCATGATATATAAAAAACTTGTCCGAATTTGAAAATTATGGTATCGAGTTTTAAGTGACTTCCCAGTGTGATATAGATTTGAAACTTTGAACACAAATTATAGCTCTATTAAAATACAAATGGAGATAATTGCAGATCAGAAAATGTATCCACAGCATTTTTAACCAGCAGTTTTAACCAAAACAGTAGAAACACTGGAGGAAAATAGTTCAAACCGCAGCCGCGTCGACTTTTATATTGGCAGCAAAGTAGCGATTACGGCGATAATCTCGCAAAGCACAACATTCAAAAGCGTGTTAAAGTGTAAGCGACCTCTGGTAAGAATCGAGACAGGGATAGGTATACATATATATATTGGGTGCCTGGGCACCTTGTACGAGAGACGTCCCAATCAGGTTAGGCAAGTTTAAGACAAGGCGAGAGTTGCACATGATGGGCCAAGCAAGAGAGGCGTGAAACCAAGCGTGGGACAGCAAAGTGTCGAAAGTCTTACCACCTTAGACAGGCCTTACCACCTTAGACAGGCCTTACCACCTTAGACTAACAAAGTTACACTTATCATAAAAAAGGGGACTGTAGGAATACAAAATGGGTACTGTAACTAGACACTGCCTTCTATCGTCACATAATTTAAATTAGGCCTCGCCAGTGGTAGCAGATGTAGGAAGTACGGTTTGGAGGAGAAAACGGTCGAGCACGTTTTGTGCTCGTGCCCTGCGCCAGGCTAAGACACAAGCTATTAAAAGTGGCACAGCTAGCAGATCTTTCAGCAGCAAATAGCATAGGTAATTGAAAAGCTTTTAGTATTTGCCAAGAGAACGAAGTTATATTAGAACATAGGTCCTACTTTCTGATAGATGTTTTCAGTTTGGTCACTTAGCAAACTGCTGGTAACACTGGATTCATTCAGTCTATGTAAGGTCCTCACGGACCGGCCAATTCAACCTAATCTAACCTTCCAGGCGGAAAAGTCTTAGCTACAGAAAAATGTGCTAAACTGGCCATACAGCTCTAGGCTCAATTTAAATACAGTATTGAAAATGAAAAGGTGTAAGTTCGATGTATACACGTGTTGGTGTACGTCTAGAAAACTAATGTTTCAAAATTAAGGCGCAACTTATGAATAACGGAACGAGTAATTTTTTCTCGTGTAAATTTCTTATCATATAAAAGCATTCATTAATTTCAGTGATTGGCAGTAAACCTGAATGTCTTTATGAAATATTTGGTATTATATAGTGGTGACTGTGAGTGAGTGCGACGCAATATGGCACGGTGTCATGCATAATCTGGCCCTAACTACAGCTCACTCAAGGGTTGAAGTTAAACTCCAACAGATGTAACTTTACCAGAAACAAATAATTTCGAGAAATGATTCTTTATTCCTCGGCTTCTTGTCGGTAACCGCCGATATCGGCAGTTATTGTTTCTTTTCGGCTTGTTATCAATTGCGTACAAATGTGTCATCGCTTTAAATCGATAGTAAATTAGTCACCCCGATAACAAGTCGATAATTTTTCGCAAGCAAATCGACAACTGCCTGAGAACATATCAATAAATTTTCGATAAATAATCAATATTTTTGCCATAATAAATCGACAATCTGCCGTTAACAACACAATACATTTTTCGTAACACTTGACTACATCTCGATAGCAAATCGATAAATTTGCGATGACAAATCGATAACTTTTCGATAGCAAATTAATAACTGTTTGATAAAAAAATCGATATTTTTTTCGATAAAAACCGATAACTGTTTGATACTAAATGAGAACAAATCAGTAGCAAATCAACAACTCGCCGATAGCAAATTGTAACCAGTCGATTTCTTTTCTATAACAAATCGATAACTTTTTCATGTCAAATTCGAAAGCATGCCGTTAACAGTCCGAGCACAAATCGATAATTTTTTGATAACTTTTCGATAAATAATCGATAACTTTTCAAAAATCAATCCAAAATTTTTCAATAACAAACAACTTATTAAATAAACAAATGCAAGGCGCGATAACTTCCAAAGAGCTTTAAGGACGAGCTTCTTCTTCCAATTTTCATCATGCTCCTTTTAATTTGTTCTTCAAATTGGCTGGACCTACATTTAAGTCAACTCCGCAGGTAGATGAAGCTTTGCACACGGAGTGTTTTCCAAATCACTGGCGAGGGCCGACTCCGCTTATAAAAACTTTGCTCTAATTGGAACTGTTTTCTAAATTTTGGATGTTGCATTGCTCGGGGCTCGAACCTAGAATCTTCGGTGTGGTAGTTATTAGGTAATGAAAATCGATAACCTTTATTGTGAACAGCAAGTTTATACCTCGCTGTTAACATATCTAAAACAAACCCTTCCTTTCAATTAATTTGCTTTCCATGCCTTGCCTAGAATTGCTCCCATAATATGTTACAGCATAGTGACTACACTCACGCTTATATGTTGTATTCCTCCATACCATAAGCAAATACGTTTACATATCGAAAAGCTGACTGCATGGCTCCTTATTGATCGATATCTTGAATCCCTTTAAGAAATGCCGAAATTTACAGTACGAATATTGTCAAATACACATGATTAAGCTATCGGATAGATTCATTATGAAGTGGTGGAAAGTGTCTCAGACGAAGTTCTTTACAACTCGAATACAAATCAAGTACAATTTGGAAAAAAGTCTTCAGGCGCATTAAAAGTAATAGTATAGCGGGTATTTCAATCATTCCCAAAGTAGTATTTAAAGTTCCTGATATTCATTACCAAATAACTACGTTTAGCGTACGTGCTTACAGAAACAGTGCTCCGTATTAGCATCATCTAATTACAAAAGCAACACTGGAAAATGTAATGATGCTCATACGACCAGTGTTGCCATTTTAACTTTTTTCAAGCTAGATTTAGTTTTTTCTCTGTTTGGCTTGAAAAGTTGCGATTTAGCTTTAAGCTTTTTCAGCTTTTTTCAGAAATGTTTTAGCTCTTTTTAGCTTGTTTTGAAATTTAGAAAATCTCGATAAACAGTTTAGCGTAGATTCAATTTTAAGCATATTGGATGAATTTGGGTTAAATACTGGCATTTTGGTAGGCAGAAATCGAGGCGTAGTAACTTTACTAAGGCAACATAAACCCAATATCATTTTCCACTCGATTCGATTGGCTGTTTCATCTGCTTCGAAACCGCTTTCGAGGCGAAATTGAATTTTTGACTTCAGAAACATTTAACTGGTTTTCTTAGTCCACATGTAGAGAAATAAGCTATGCTATGATACAAATATGCCGCGTTAAACGACGGAATCGACCCATTGCAAATCGTATCCACACAAATGGGAAAACTGCTTGTTTTTCTGTACTTATGTCAACAGGCATAAAATTTATTTCAAAGATACCATTGTGTGTAGTACCTATATGACACTAATTTATTTTGTCTTGGAATCTAAGCTAGAAATACTGACAAATTTTATTTTTCCATTAAGATTTTTAACAATAAAAACAATGCAAATAACACGGGAAATTATTCACTTTTTTCACAAGAAAGCTAATTTTAGTTATGTTTTTATGAACAAATTTTTTAAACTAAAAACCAAATTTTTATTTGTCAGAAAAAATAAAGAAAAAACGGCCGAATGTCAAAAAAAAACTATCGAAACACAAACTGGCTGGTTTGTTTTTAATGAATTAGGTTGTATTTTTCTTGTATATCGTTAGTTTTTTGAAATATAGTTTACAAACTTACACCAGTACTGAAACCGTATTAGGAGGGAGGGTGACAAAAATATAAGAGAAAATACAAGAAAAATATAGAGAAAATAAAGTAGTGTCATATATGTAGTTATAGGGCTTATAGCCCACATAAAATAAAACTAACGTAAGGCATTTTTATAAGCCAGAAGACAGAATATAATGTAACGAATTTAGGGCAATTCCTCTTCTTTGCAACCTTCTGCTAACGTTTGTATCGCTAAATTGTTGAATAAATAACTCCAATATTCAATAATGCAAAATGGTCTTTATTAGACAACTTTGAAAGTACTTCACAATAACACTTATACTTCGCAACCAATAGCGTGCTTAAATCAAACTGATTGCTGCTTACTCAGCTTTCACTCCTTTTATACCCTCTGCTATCTCGTGCGCATACTTCTAGGCGTTTCTTCTTCTAGAATTTACTACTTAGCTACCAGCTATAAACTTACTAGCCATAAACGTGCATCTGTAGTTTATAACTCCCTTTTAAAAATACTCATTAACACCTTTCATTTGATACCCATATCGTACATACAAAGTCTAGAGTCACCCCTGGTCCACCTTTATTGCGATACCTCGAAAATGCGTCCACCTATAGAACTAAGGCCCACTCCCTCTTAAAATACTCATTAACTCCTTTCGTTTGATACCCATATCGTACAAACGCATTCTAGATTCACCCCTGGTCCATCTTTACGGCGATATCTCGAAAAGGCGTCCATCTATAGAACTTAGGTCCACGCCCTTTTAAAATACTCATTAATACCTTTCATTTGATACCCATATCGTACAAACGCATTCTAGAGTCAACCCTGATCCACCTTTATGGCTATATCCCTAAATGGCGTCCACCTATAGAACTATGGCCCACTCCCTCATAAAATACTCTTTAATGCCTTTCATTTGATACACATGTCATACAAACACATTCCAGGGTTTCCCTCGGTTCATTTTCCTACATGGTTATTTTCCCTTATGTTGTCACCTTAGCTCTCAACTGAGTATGTAATGTTCGGTTACACCCGAACTTAACCTTCCTTACTTGTTATATTCCCTTTTGCTTTTATGTGTCACCCAAATCTGTGAATCTCTGCAACCTGCCACTTCAGTCTCAACTCAAACACTCAGAACTCAATTGTGTGAAGTTTTTCTTTTCACACTCGTAATATAATCGCCTTACATATGTAACAACTAAGCAAGTATTATGAAAGTAAGTGCTTGTATCAAGAGAGGTGTTTTATTGCTGTTGTTGTTTTTGCGCAAAAAATGCATATTGAACTTTTTCCTTAGTTTCCTCAATTTTGGGTAGGCGGCATAAGTGCTGTAATTGGCAACTTATTTTTTTTCTTTTTGCTAAATTTGTTGAAATATATCGATGGAAGAGGAGTCACACTAAGAATCCTTGTAATAAGAGACATGATTTTGAACTTTTACTTGGTTTTTGTTGAAGCCTAAACGTAAAAGAAAATGCCTGCATGTAAATGTGTGTCTCATGTCAGCCGTTATGTTAGACTAAAGGAAATCCGATTGTGGAGCTTAAGTGTCATTCAACCATCACATAATCCTCTCAGCTTTTGTTATTGCGTAATAACTGATTTAGATTCATCGTCTTTTTTTCTGTGCCATAGTTGTCTCAAATATTTTATGTATATTTTAAAGACAAAACTTTGGTTGTTGTTGATGTTGTTGTAGCGATAAGGACGGCCTTGGGGAGTGTTGTCGATGTTGATGGTCCTTTGCCGTATGCAGAGCCGATAAGTTACGGGAAGGTACTAGCCCGACTATATCGGCAACAATTGAGTATGACCACATGAAACCTTCTAGGCCATCTAGACCTCCCACCCCCTAGATCCATGAGGAACTTGGGGTAGTCAGAAACACAGCATTTAAAGAAACCGGGTTCGCCACAGGTAGGCGAGGTTGAGAATTTGGTTGCAGAAGCTATATACAACCCCTTGAATAAATTTGGTATTTTAGTCGCCTCTTACGACAGGCAATTCTGCCGTGGGTATTCTCTAAGCTCCATTACCCGCTGAGGATGCATACTATTGGTAAGCGGTTTGAAGTATGATAAAAACGAATATGAGACATCAAAAAAAAAATTTAAACAAGCAAGGAAGGCTAAGTTCGGCTGTAACCGAGCAACATTACATACTCAGCTGAGAGCTTTGGAGATAAAATTGTCTTTTTCATTGATACATACAAATGGTAATACTAAAAAGCGGAGCAACTTGCCTTTGCTATCTTTCTTCAGCTAACAATTCGTTTCATTTGAATATTGTTTTAAATACGAAAATTTGGTTAAATTTGACCGCATTTCCTTATCATTTTGTTTTTAATCAGCGATTTTAGGGAGATAAAAGGGAGTGGCCCTAAGTTTTATATGTGAAGGCGTTTTCGAAATATCGACCAAGATGTGCACCAGGGTGACCCAGAATATCATCTGTTAATTTATTTATATATGTAATACCACGAACAGTATTCCTTGCACGGTTCCAGGGGCTTTTGATTTCGCCATGCAGGACTTTTTCATTTTCTTCTACTTAATATGGTAGGTGTAACACCCATTTTACAAAGTTTTTTCTCAAGTCATATTTTGCGTCAAAAACCCAATCCAATCACCATGTTTCCACCCGGCGAAATCGGTTTGAAGCCACGCCCAGTTTTTATACACAGTCGACCGTCTGTCCTTCCGCTCGGCCGTTAACACGATAAATTGAGCAAAAATCGATATATATTTACTAAACTTAGTTCACGTACTTATCTGCACTCACTTTATATTGGTATAAAAAATGGCCGAAATCCGACTGTGACTACGCCCAGTTTTTCGATATCGAAAATTACGAAAAATGAAAAAAATGCTATAATTCTATACCAAATGTGAAAAAAGTAATGAAACATGGTAATTGGATTGGTTTATTGAGGCAAAATATAACTTTAGAAAAAACTTTGTAAAATGGGTGTGAAACCTACCATATTAAGTAGAAGAAAATGAAAAAGTTTTCATTTGATATCCATATCGTACAAACACATTCTAGAGTCACCCCTGATCAGCCTGTTTGGCGATATCTCGAAAAGGCGTCCACCTATATAACTAAAGACCACTCCCTTTTAAAATACTCATTAACACCTTTCATTTGATATCCATATCGTACAAACGCATTCTAGAGTCACCCCTATGGGCGTGGTTATTCGATTCGTTCATTCTAAATAGCGTTCTGAGATGAGTGCCCAGGAACTTACATACCAAATTTCGTTAAGACACCTCAAAATTTACTCAAGTTATCGTGTTTACGGACAAACGGGCGGACGGACGGACGGATTTGGCTAAATGAATTTATTTTTTCGCCCAGATCATTTTGATATATAGAAGTCTATATCTATCTCGATTAGTTTATGCCGTTACGAGGTACTCTATAAGCTCTGCTCAGCTCTATAGCCATGTTCTACTTTCTTGCTAGTATCATAAATTAAAGCGTACACTCAATATTTTAAAGCCTAACAATACTGTAAGGTTCAAAGCTTGGTATAACCTAAATGTATTAATGATAAAAAAAAATATTCACATACAGTTTCGAGCACGAAAATAGCAGTGGAAGTCTCAGCAAACTTCATCTCCCTCATTTTATTTCCGATATTTTAAGCAAAAACTTCCGTTCATTTTAAGGGCATACTTTAAAAAGATTTTCGAAAAATTTTGAGAAGTCGACAAAAATTTTCGAAAATTTCGAAGTTTTTATTTGGAGTTTTTGGCATTTTTTTGATTATGCAGTTTTTTAGTCCAATCAATTTTAGTCCGAACAATTACAAGTTATAGGTCTCTTAAAATTGGCGCCGATTTTGGAAAAATGTTTGTCCAAAAGGTGTTTTAAATTATTTTCCATACAAATTGGAAGAAAAGCGATTGGACAACAAAACTCAAAAATATTCTGAAATTTCTAAAATTTTCATGAAGACTGCGACTTTTTTCAAAAACGTTTTTGATATTGGTTTGCATAGGTCCAGCTTTACAATTTATGACATTTTTTTCTTAAAGGTAAAAGTAGCTGCCCGAGGGCACACATCGACCTCCTCTAACTATTTTGAGAACTTGATAAAAGCTATTCTTGAAATAATACTCCATGAACTGTCGTAGATTATTTAGAGGGAGCTCACAGATAGCGCTTAATTGTCGTCGGGCAGTTGCAGATGAGATTAACCAACGTTTCTTCCTCTTCATCATATTTGTAACTCCTGCAGTAACGGCAATAAGGCGCTCCTAGCTTTTCTGCATGCGTAAATGTGTGACGATTTTATCCCTACACTGAATGTAAACGTTACGGGGTCTTAAAGGATCCAATTTTGCTTAGATGTTCGATGTAAGTAGCCCTTTTTCGTCGACTTGACTATAAATGTGTTCCTTTAGCATTCGCTTGCATGTGGCAAAGCATACCTAAGAACTATTTCTCAGGAAGAATTCGCCAGCCTAGAGAGCTCCTCTGTGAGGCAGTTTCCCTCGATGTCCCAGGGAACTGTAACCCATGTTAAGCCTTCTCTTGAAGAGATCGGTGACGCCTCTGTGTTAGTTCAGAATTGGACGAGTAAAGGCCAATGGATTTGATACCCGCAATGCTGTCGCTGAAAATAATGATTTGTTTCCGATATTGTGTGTCCCTTGTCCCTGTCTTTACTGTGGCTTACAAAATAGCTGATATATCTGCCTGACACCTGCAAGGCACCCATTCGACTCCGCTCAATAATCACTGCTGCGAATGTTATGGTGACACAACGAACTGTTGTGGTCACAGAACGACCTGTGCAAGGAGGAAGAAAACTGTATGTGTTTAATGGGCAACTCTATAACTCTCTAAATCTAACGATATTCAGAGCTTCGTTGGGCGTTGTTCTTAGAGCAACACCTATGCTGATCATACTAGATCTGTAGACTTTACCCAACAAGTTTAAGTTTGATACCTTCATCAAGGCTGGCCATTATACGACTATCCCACACAACAGCCGCGGTATAAATCCATCTGCATATATTGGTGGTGAGCACCCCTTTTGCGCCAATGACTTTTGCACGTATATAATGCAATGTATGCTTTCTTTTAACGCTGAATGACGTTGTCCTTCCAGTTGAGCTTTTTGTCCAGAGCTACGCCTTAGGCATGTGGTCGTATCTGCTGTTTGGTTTATAAGACAAGCTCAACCTTATTGGAACTCAATGCGGAAGTTGCCTCTGGTATAATTGCTAAAATTAGGTAAAAATTGGCACTGCTATTTTCGTACTCGCAATTGTACTGCTTATACTTCTGTTTTTATGAAAATATACCTGTTTGTGCGTTTCTGATAAATTGGATTATTACCAACGTATTACTCCTCCCTTTCTCTTCTCTTCCTTTGGTTCGTTATATTAAACTTCAGCTTCACTTAAACAGTTCACCACAACAAACTGCTTTAGTAAGCCTCCCACGTTCTCATCGTCTTCTATCTTTGTTCGTTTTCCTCACTTCTCCCACAAACATAACTACCCAGCTTGCTTTGAATGGCTTCATCAATTGTGGTACACATAAATTTGGCTAAACCATTGATGAATGTTTTTTAGACGACCGTCAAGTTGGCTGCCCTAAACCAGATCACCATATTGTGGCGAATAAACAACAACAAAAACGGCAAGCAGCCAAACTTACATACCAGGCAGCGAAGAATATCTCACATACACATATGTAACCATCAGCTAAGAGCAGAAATTGATACTCACACATACACACGCATATGGCTAGTACAAAAGCATAAACTACAAATATACATGTACAATGTACATTGTTCATAGAGCTGACAACCAAGCATGAGATACAACTGTTCTCGGAACACATTTTCGCGAAATGAATAGACTTAGCAGAAATGGGCGAACGAGAAACCCGAGAGTATAAAAGCAGCGCAAGCTGAGGAATCAGTAATCAGTTTGATTTAAACACGCTATTAGTTGTGAAGTACTTGATAGTGAAGTGTAATTGTACTATTCCAAAGCAGTCTAAATAAAGACCATTTGGCAATACTGAATATTGGAGTTATTTTTTCGATAGAATTAGCGATGGGAATTTACAAATAAGTATTGATATATCTTAAAATTTACTCAAGCTGTCATGTTTGTAGTTCGATAGACGGATGGATGTGGCTTAGTGAATTTTTTTTTTATATCCCAAAAATGAGCAACCCACTAAACGCGTGTGAGAGCTCTATCACATACAGCCTCACACAGATATTAAAAAAGCTGGTTTACACGCAAGCAAATTTCGCTTGCTCGAATAATAATTTGTTCAACGTTCAGCATCTAAGCAAGCAGGAAAAGCGTAGACTGAAAGATTTAAGGCTCACGATTGGCATACTAAGTATATAAGTTAGGCCTCGTCAGTAAAAGTAGATGTACGAAGGGCGAACTGCAGGAAGAAACAATTGAGCACGTTCTGTGTGTCATGCGCTCGAAAGGCCAAGGCTCCAGTTACTAGAGGCGACAGAATTGCCAGATATCGAAGCAGCAATTAAGCTGGGTCCTAGAAACTTTGAGTATTTGCCAAAGGGACCGAGTTATTCCTTAGGATAGGTCCTGTTACCTAATTGGGGATTCTTCGTTTGGTCGTCAAACAAATTCTGGTAACCCTAAGGACACTTTCAAGCTATGAGGGGTCTTTATTCATCGTCCAGTTCGACCTAATCCAACCAGCATCTAAGTCAGAAACTACGTTGTTGTTGCTGCTTTCATCGCTGGATAGTTGTTTATGTGTCCGCCCAATTTTTTTCAGGTATGGCGAATATTTACCACATTCTCATTTTGTAAATGTATATGTGTGCTCATCACTGATCTATCTCGATAAGTTACTGCCCTCAGAAGCTAACATTATGGAGACAAAATTTTATACTCTGAAAGCTTTTCTCATCTGAGTATAAAAATAATCAAAAAAGGATATTCAGTATCATGTAGCCTTGCGGGTCTGCCGTTAGGGATGAGAATTCTGATATTAGATATAGCAGAGGCGATCCCCGTCTATTATATGCCCTTTCTACATTGGCCTGTTATTTTAGGTGGCGTCCAGCAATACGTTCCAAACTAAAGACCTTGAGAAATATCACGCCTTCTCAATATCCCCAACATTATAAAATAAATGCCTTGAGCAAATTTTCCCGAAAGACTTCATAAGTGGCGTGGTAAAAAGATCATGAGAAAATGATTATCTTACTGGGTATCTTGCCAGTGTTCACACGACTGGGGAATGTGTTTGCTTTGTGAAACGTGTTACTTTCGAAACTTTTGGTATGTTTAAAAAAGTTATAAAAAGCTCAAACTACTGACGTGGTCTTACTTAATATTTCTTTCTATACTAATACCAAACATGTAAGGACGGCACTGTCTTCGGCTGTGCCATAACTTTAATCGGTAACATCGGTTGTATGTGGGATATATGCTTTAGTGGTCCGATCTGGTCAGTTCCGACAAATGATTAATTTGTCACCCAAATATACAAGCTCACCAAATTTCATCGAGATATCTCAAAAGTTGAGGGACTAGTTTGCGTTCAAACAGACAGACAGGCGGACGAACAGACGGGCGGACGGACAGACGGACATGGCTAAATTAACTCAGCTCGCAATCCTGATCATTTCGGTATACTTATTGATGTGTCTATCGCGTCCTTTTTAAGGACTTACAATTTTGAGATTCGTGACAAACTAAATATACCAAATAATTTTCATGAAAGGTATAAAAACGACAAATATAAGATTTATAATATATTAACTCATGAAACTTGCAATGTGGACATAATTTCAACAATTAATAACAGTCACTTGAACTCGGGCAAATATTTATTTAAGCACAGCTGAAAATTAGACAATAGTACAAATTTGCCTCTAGCAAAAAACAAAACTTAAAAAATTGAAATTTTTTCAATTCTGCGTAAAATTTTTAAGATCTGATGGTAAAGTAATTTTTAAACGTTTTTTTGGTAGATATTTTTGCCAGATTTGAATATAGCAGACAATTATTTTCGTAACATATATATGTACATATGTAGATGTACACACAAAAATTTAATGCAGTGTTAACACTTTTCGGAGAAATATCAAAACTTATTTGTATTCGTTGTATTGAGTAAGGGTAGATGTGAACAGCAAGTCGCAGTGGTGTGGTGGTAGCGTTATCCGCCTTTCGCACCGAATGTCCTAAGTTGAAGTCCCGGCCGAGTCAACTTAAACATTTTTTCTTTATTATTCTAGCTTTCATGAAATGGTATATTTAGTTTGTCACGAATCCCAAAATTGTAAGTCCATAAAGGAGAAGAAATGGACCCACCAATAAGTATACTGAATTGATCAGGATGACGTTCTAAGTTGATTTAGCCATGCCCGTCTGTCAATTTGAACGCAAACTTGTCCCTAAATTTTTGAGATATCTTGATGAAATTTGGTGAGCGGGTATGTATTTCATTCCGATCAGACATTTGTCGGAACCGAGCGGATCGGACCCCTATATCATATTTCCTCCATATAACCAGTTTTTCAGAAAAGAGGTTTTTGTAATATCTTCCTGAAAACCCTTTATCCTCCTTTAGAACTTACAAACCATAAACCGCGTTGCAAATAATTTTCTTTCTCATTTTACAGAAGTAAGCTTTATAGCACTTTTTATTAATTTCAAAATACTTATGACGCAGTTTTGCATAACGGACGTTATCCGAATGTAAACCAATATTCTTATATAATTAGAAGTAACATGACTTTTTGTTACGCGAAGACTTTAGTTCTTTTTAGGGATCCAGGCTTGCTTTGATTCATCGTATGAACAATTATGTTTGGACACATACTTTTCATATAAAATATGAATGATACCATTAAAATATAAAACGTTCTAATCGACGTCCGCATTATGTTGGGGCCAAGTGGCTAAGTTATTTTAGAAGCTATCGCGCACTAAGTACTGAAATTTCGAGAAAAATGTGACTTTTTCGGTTATGCCAAGAATCCAGATATATATGCAAGGGTGATGACTCATATTTATAATTAATAATTTTGAGGTCGATATGTTTTAGAAACACAAGCACTTTTTTTAATTAAGCCTAAGCCTCGTATTTGCTTGAATCCAATTCAAGTAGGAAGTGACACGAGTATGTCCAGCTGGTAAACCATCTCCACATCCATCCTGTGAATGAAAAGATATAATACCAATTTGAAGGTTGGAATTTGCCAAAACCAATGGACCACCAGAATCACCATCACAATGTCCAACACGATTGACGGTGGAAGTACACAGCATTCCGTTATCGATATCAGAATATTTTTCAGCACATACTTCGTTCGAGATCACTTTCAAATTGGCAAACTTTAAAACAGGTGAACACAATGTGGATGTATCAGAGGTACGACCCCATCCAGAAGCCACTACAGTTTCATCAACGTAAGTGGGATAGCTTGAAGCACATTTTGATTGAAAGGTAGCCGGTTGAATGGCAGCTGAATATGTTACAGCTGGAATTTTTATCAAAGCTATATCATTTATAAAAGTTTCCTTATCGAATTCGGGATGACCTTTAATGTCACTGTTGTCCACCTCCAGGCGGACAATGGCATCTAACCGAGTGATGCTGCCTAAGTATACGATCACACTAATAGCACTGAAATTGGAAGGATTGACTAGATCTGATACAATGCTTTGTTGGGTGATTATTAACTTATTAATTTTTCTTTTCGTCAATTGTCTGACACCATAAAACATACAGTACATATAATTCAAGACTTACTCTAAAGTACAATGAGCAGCCGTCAGCACCCACTCATTGCTTATTAGAGATCCACCACAAAAGCTCCAAATTTCACCATCAAATAACTCCAAACCAGCTTGATAAGGAAATTGATTAGCAGCAGCCGTTTGACCATTTAATATACGTGGCCTTACAGCTACCTTTTGCACCATAGAACCCAAGCGTTCACGTTGTGTATTTCTGCATCCCCGATTTTCAAACGCCGAGGCAATGCATAGTAGGAGCGACAAAGCTATCAACAGTTTCATGTTGGTGCTGTTCAAGCAAATTTAAACTGAGTAAAGCATAGACTGTTTTGCTTTATTTGTAGTATAGTTTAATAGCGTACTATGGGATAGCTTGCAATATTTCGGCAATTCGCAGTATATGGGTATTTGGTTGCGCAACAAGCGAGATTTTTATTTTCTATCGATTATGGATATTTCGGATAGAATTTAACTTTTCAATCGGTCAAGAAAGAACAGAACAGTGATCTTATATATTGTAATGAATTTTAATTATACACCTTATGCTAACGTTCGAATCGCTGAACTGTCGAATAAATAACTCCAATATTCAGTATTGAAAAATGGTCTTTATTTAGTCTACTTTGGGAGTAGTACAATTAAACTTACAACAGCGTGTTTAAATCAAACTGCTTAGTTATTCCTCAGCTTGCGCTGCTTTTATACTCTCTGTTGCCTCGTTCGCCCATTTCTCCTAAGGTATAGACGTTTCACCTTCTAGAACAGTTGTAATTGAGCTATAATCGTGTGTATGTGTGAGTAATAACTTCGGCCGATGACTACATGTGTGTGTATGTGATATCTCTTCACTTCGAATTGCTAGTTATGTGTGTGCATGTACATAAGGTTGGCTGCTTACTGTATTTGTTGTTGTGATTATTTACTAACAGCATGGTGATGCTAATATTCGTCACACTGCCCTCCACCTAAGTCTGATCGTCCCGATCAGACAAATCTATCGATCCAACCGCTGCTAGCCTTTCCAAATGAACCACCCTTCTATTTCGTGGTTTCTTTTTCACAACTTTGTACGGGCCATCCCAGCTACATTGAAATTTTTATGGAACACATGTCCGCCGGTGAGGGTTGTATAACAGTACCAAATCTTTCTCTAAGAAACCTCCCGAAGGGTCTTTCTGGACGTACCTGTGTTTCATTTTACTACTCATAATCCTAGTACGTTGCCTCACACTCTGTTGTTTGGCCACTGGACTACTTCGAAGAGCTTGAGTTTGACGGATTGCTTTTGCATAAACAGTATCGTTCTGACGTTTCACAACAGTAGTGCGCTTGAAACCACCCTTGCATTCTTTCTGGGAAATCCTTTCCTTCGTTTTAGTGCGTCCATTAGGGTTTGTCAATGCCAGTGTTTTTCTCGCATATACATTCGGTTTTGATTTGTTAGGCCCATTCGTTCCATCAACCTTTGCCCGATTTACTGCCTTTGACTTTTGTGGTCTTTTGTAGCTTACTGCTGAACCCTTTCACCAAACTGAAGTTAAGTGGTACATCCTTGTTCTTATAGCGATTAATCCGTCTTTGCATGTCGATCCTGATGCCATGGTCAATTAAGAAGTCCACTCCCAATATGAGTTCATCAACAATCTCTGCCACAACTAATTTGTTTAGAACCGCGACCTTTCCAAGTAAGACTTCACATACCACTTCGTACTGGACTCTCTCTGGACTTGGTTATACTCGCCAGTGACCGTACGCAATCTTGCTCCATGTAATGGCTTTACTCTCCTGTTGACCACATCAGATCGAATTATGGAATGAGATGTGCCCGTATCTACAGTCACTAAATGCTCCTCGCCATCCACATATCCTCCAACGGTATGACTGCTTTATTTCCTTCCGCATTGTGATACAAATATCACAGGACATTCAATAGCTGGAGCAAGTTCTCGCTCCTCTGGCTCGCTTTAGCTCATCTCCCTCAGCTTTGTGCTTGAGATCACCTGTACCACTAGGATCAAGACCGCAATGGCTTGTAATGTGACCTGGCTTTTCGCATTTGAAGCATTTGATAACTCTTTCACTCCGCTTTTGCGATCCTTTCAGTGACTCCAATATTGCGTTCACCCAGTCTGGCCTTTCCACTTTAACACGACGTGCTGTGAAAGCTGGCTTACACAGAAGCGAAGCTCTTTCCTGAATCAGAGCATGTGATACCGTTCAGGAGGCAGAGATTTTCTTGTAGGAAGAAAGTTTCCAATGTTTTTCCAGAGAACAGCTACTGCGTTACTCGGAGAGAGCTGTGGGCACTGGTGGAGTGCATTAAATATTTAAGTACTTCTGCGGGCAGTATAGAAGGCATGTTCGTGAAACGTCTAGACCTTAGGAGAAATGGGACGAAGTAACCGAGAGTATAAAAGCAGCGTAAACACGCTATTACTGCAGTATAATTGTGAAGTACTACTCCCAAAGTAGTCTAAATAAAGACCATTTTGCAATACTGAATATTTGAGTTATTTATTCGACAGTTCAACGATTCGAACGTTTGCAGAAGGTGTATAATTATCAGGAATTTCCAAAAATTCGTTACAGTAGTTTCGAGTAAAAGACAATTTTCATGATGACCAGTGTTATTCGATCGGATAATTTTTTTTGTACGAAATGAAAAATAATAGGAAAAAAATAAAAAATAATATGCTAATGGTAACAGTCTAAAAACAAACATTTCGTACACCTATTTTAAAATAATCTTTTCGATGACGTGATTTTTAACTTAGGCTGTTATGATTTGTGACCACAGATATATAAGCCATTGAGAACTGCCATGTTTTAAACATTTATGTTATTTCGTTTAAGTTACAATATATTTCACATAGAAAACAATATAAATCCTCTAGCTCTCGATCCAAATATGTTTCATAACTTTTAAGTGTTGGAAGTTTTTTTCAAAAATTTAGTGCACCCTGCCCGGTGAATTATATAAATAATTTTTACATTCCTAGAGTAAATACTTTAGGCTCTCTAGGATTTGTTTCGAATTATATGATTTAAGATGTGGGAAATTTAGGAAATTTGTTCGAATTTATATGGGTAATTTCAAAAAGACTGGGAATCACTAGACCCAGATAAGTAGCTCCAAAACGTCCTTCAAAATTAGCGGCAAAATGAAACTGTTTGAAAAAAGCTTAGTATTGACACCAGCCCAGGAAATATGTCTATCAATATTGAAAATTCTAAATTCTATGTTAGTATGCATAGTGAAAATAAGTAGCGGAACATTCACTATCAGGCCGCTTTGTATAGCGTAAGGGCCGTGTTCACCATATTCAGCTAGTTACTTCTGTGTAAGTTATTGACATTTTGGCTATTTTCATGCTAACTGAAGCTTCGCGTCTCAGTTAAGTGCAAGGAAAATGTGTAAAAGAAGGCAGCTGTTTCGCTACTTTTCATGTATTCTCGAAGGATTTTTCCGACGTGTGCTACGAATTATCCACAATATCGATTAAACCCGGGGTTGATGTCACTGTGGCGAGTGTGGGGGAGGGCCCCTCCTCTATCCAAGAATACCACCCCATCCACCAGATGCTTATAGTTTGCTTAGAATTTAATGTAAAAATTGCTTATCAAATGTATGAAAATTGCCACGAAGTTACCAAAAATAGTGCCACCGGGTGGTAAAATATTTGTAAATAAAAAAGTACAAAATTAATTTTCAGCTTATTTATTCCTATAAATATATTCCTAATTTTCAGTTTTTATGAAATCTAAATTTCTTTATGAACAAAAACTGCGCGAACGAACTTACATTTCCTATGATAGGTTTTTTGCTGGTTCAGTCCGTAATTTATCTGAGTGTTTATGGCGTTTAGCTCGATGGTAGTGCTACCAATTTTGCGGAAGCCATGCTGATGGGCCGCTAAGCGAATATTCGCAGTGAAATGGGGGAACAGGACGGTTTCGCCTTTGTTACTGGCGACAGGAGTGCTATCGGTTGATATGACTCACCTGCATTAGATAGTTTTCCAGGCTTTATTAGTGGAACTATCCTTGCTATTTTCCATTGTTCGGGAAACGTGCGTTAGATAGCTTACTCCGTTATCGCTAAGGCGTTTCAGCACTGGCATGTCTATACCGTCTTGGCTTGCTTGTTCAGAGGACTTGGCCTTTTTAACGACTTCTTCAACCCCTGTTGGGGGTGATGGTAATAGTTGGCACGTCGTATTTGTGTTTATGTGCCCATCTGTTGGTAGGACGTCTAGCCTTGTCGACTAGAAGATGGATTACAGATTGCCGGCAAAAGGCGCTCGCTTGCCCCATTACCGATTTTGTTCTTTTTTTAGATTCCTTATGAAAAGGTTAACAAATTGCCCTAGTATTGTAATGATATTACAAAATTGATTTGTTGAAGCTGCATTATTTACACAAATATGTATTTCTTCAGCGACCTATTTATTCCTATAGAACACAATTTGTAAAAACTGGCTCAAGGTGCGGTGTATTAAAAACCTAAACATCTGAGGAACATGATAGTTAACACGGCCAAAAACTTTATCGCAAGCGTATTAGACACTAGCGCTAAAATGTTCCACCCGGAAAACAAAACGTGGATAACACGAATCCTAAAAATTAACGATTTCCCACTAGGATTAATACAAAGAATGATAGACGCATATCATCAAAGAAAAAGTCAAGAATACGTTGAAAAAACTGTAACATATAAATCAATGATATACATTCCAGGCTTATCCGAAAGAATAAAATACTCGGATATATATGATAAAGAAAACACCAAAATAGCACATAAACCGGCCTACACTACTAACATGTTCTTTATTTATTTATTTATTTATTTATTTAAGCCAATTAAAAAAGAATCTTATATGCTAATTATAAAAGTGTAAAGTAGTTGACAATGTTAATATAAATTACCTTACTTATAAAAACTATTTAAAATACTCAGAAAGCCATCTTTCGAACAAGAAAAATCTATCTCACAAAATTTATAAATTCTATTGAACTCAATTAAGGCTCTAGTAATTGGAGCATTCCGCGCATAAAGAGCCCTAAGAACACCAATATGAAAAAAACTCAGAAGCACGAAGAGCTCTAGCCGGTATATTAATGAAAATGCTCTCCAAGAGCACAGGGCAATCAACAACCCCACGTACCAAATCGAAAACGAACGACAGCGATAAAATTGTCCTCCTGTCTTGCAATGATTTTAAGTTAATCAATAAGCAACGAGCTTTATAAGTCGGGATAGGATCCGAGAAGCGCAGACTGCGTATTGCAAAGTGTACGAATACTTTTTGGATTCGTTCAATTCTTGCAACATGGCAGGAGTAATACGGAGGCCAGATGAAATAAGCGTACTCAAGTTTGGATCGCACAAACGCGGAATATAAAAGCTTTAGCGTATATGGGTCACTGAAATCCAAACTATGACGCCTAACAAAAGCTAGCAAAGCATACGACTTAGCAATGCACACATTAATATGACTTGAAAACGAAAACTTCGAGTCAAATATTACTCCCAAGTCCTTAATTTCACTAACCCGCAACAGGGGCGAGTTTGATATTTGATACACGGTATCAATCAAGTTGACACGCTTCGAAAAAGCTATTTGAAAGCACTTTTTTAGGTTAAGTGATAACCCATTATTATTACACCAGTTACTAAGTTTATCCAAAGCTTCTTGCAACAATACCGCATCATGAAGGCTATGAATAGGCAAGTATATCTTAAGGTCATCTGCATACAGCAAGAATCTTACTTTAGAGAAGCAAGAGCGAATGTCATTAATAAACATGACAAAAAACAGTGGACCCAGGATACTACCTTGTGGAACACCGGAGGAAGCAACGAATGGATGAGACCTAACACCATCAACTACAACCATGCAACGACGATTAAATAAGTAGGATTCAATCCAACTCAAAAATACTGAGTGAAAGCCCAAACAGGCTAACTTTTTTATCAAAATAACATGGGAGACCCGATCGAATGCCTTGGAAAAGTCAGTATACACAGCGTCAACCTGATATCCTGCCTGAAAAGCTGCTAGAGGCAGTCATCCGAGAAAATAGTCAAAATAGACACAGTTGAACGTCCTGGAAAAAATCCATGATGTTCTGAACACACAAAATTCTTAACACAGAAATGTAATTTATCTTGGATGATACATTCAAAGAGCTTCGCAATGGTGGAAAGTTTTGAAATAGGCCTATAATTAGTAATATCATTTTTATTGCCGCTCTTGAAAATAGGTGTAATGAACGCTAATTTCCACGCATCAATAAAAGTACCTGTAGATAACGAATTATTAAAAATTAAAAACAGTGGATAGACTAGGGAATCACATTGTTTAAGCAAAATTGCAGACCCATCGATATCGGTACTCGTCTACGTCTTAAGCCGAATAAGCCCATTAAGAACATCTTCCTTAGACAGTACTACATTACCGAAGTCAATAGAAGCCTGAATATTAAAAGTAATATTATCATGATTGACAGAATCAGACGTGAAATTGTTCATAAAGTATTCAGCAAAAAGATTTGCAGCGTCCTCCGGAGTATCGACAGCTTTTTGAGCAAGAAAAAGAGAGGACGGAATATTCGAAACTGATTTCTTCGAGTTGACAAAGTTCCAAAAAGATTTTGGGTTAGATTTAAGGTTTTCTTCAAAATTTAAAATATAATTTCTGTAAGAATTTATCCAGACACGCGAATTTCTTATCATACTCTTTATACAAGTTGAAAAACGTTGGATTTTGAGTTCTTTTAAATTTACGGAAAAATTTATTTTTCAAATTCCGGAGTTTCATCAAGGCTCTATTATGCCAGGGCACCTTGTATTTCTTTTTGGAAGCCAAGGGAATGACATTTCTACAAATTTGAAGAACAGTAGACTTAAATATCTCAAACCTTTTAGTGGTATCAAGACTGCAAAACAAATTATCCCAATTTATTTCCAGCAAAAGATTGTTCAAGTTCGAAAAATCGCATCTCTTAAAATTAAAAGAAAAATTATAGCTGGTAGTACTAGCTTCGGCAAATTTATAAAATTCCAGATCAAGAACTAATGGAACATGATGCAAATCGGATTTCTCAATAGGAGAAATACATTAAAAAGTGAAAAATTTAGATTATTAGATAAAAATATCAAATCCAAAGTACGACCTAGTCTATTTGAAAAACGATTAATTTGTTTAATATCAATACTTAAAAAACTATCTATTAAATATATTTCACTGGAGCCAATGACCTCACATGCTATTAAAGCCGAGTTTGATAGAGTCTGTGACCATATAACATTACCCAGATTAAAATCACCCAGCACGCAGAGATAATCACCATCAACTTTGTTCAATGCCAGTGATGTAATATTATCGATATGTGCATTGTATAAGTCGTGGCTACTATTGGGCGATATATATGAAGAACAACCAAAAACAGGGTCTGATGAGCCTCGAATGCATACACATAGCTGGTCAAGTAGCGCACTATTATTTTCCCGTATGATTTCAGAAGCATGATGTTTGGAATGTACTGCAATGAGAACTCCACCACCTCAACCCTGCAATGAGAACTCCACCGCACAACCAGTAAGGTTTGAATTTATATCTTTCCGAAAAACATTATATAACATAGGATCAAAATATTCCTCGCTGAAAAATTTTTCATTTAGCCACGTCTCAATGAAGACGAAAACATCATATTCTTCATGGGAGCTAAATAGCCGCACCAGCTGGGATTTTGTTCTAACACCAGCCATATTCTGCATATATAATCTTAACAATATGAAAAGTAAAGAGGCAATCTTTGACAAAAATAACAATATCCCGTGTGCTGTTGACGAAAACAAACAATACATGTGATAAGATATATGTATGTACAACAAAAAAACAAACTTAAAACAAGAATAGCAGGACATCGATCAGACATAAAATGTAGAACATCCGGTAATACACAAAAAACGGCACTAGCGACAGATTACATTGGAAATGCTACATATTACTAATACACCATCAAATAAGAGACTAGATTACTAGTATTAGTGATTTATTTATTTTCTTTCAACTAGTAATTACAAAAGTGAAGCAAAATGAATTCAACTTCAATTCAACTATAAATATATAAAAATAAATAAAGATTCCAGGCAATAACAATAAATGTTGTGTGTCTTAATATCACTTATAACTAAACAACTCATTTATGAAAATTCGTTGACAATAAGTTCTCTATACTTAAGGCAATTTCTTATATAAACAAAGAGTGAATTATATTTATAACCCCACCACCCACAATTACCACCTTCTGCAGATCTAAAACTTTCTCACCAAAACAATTAAACGGTATGTCTTTATATATAGGACATATCCCAATGAAGTGATAGGTGTCTTCAGCTACACCTAAACTGCATATAGAACAGTTTTTGGGGGAAAAAAATGTTTAAAGCATCGAGCATTAAGATTTAGCAAGCCACCCTTTGCTCGGAAAATCAGACTTATGGCGTATGCAGAATACTCATCGTTAAAATAGGTAGAGTACATAGGGAGCAAATCGGAGTAAATATCATGTGACGACTGAAAAGAACTAACGGCATAGTCTGCAAACTCTTTTTTAATCAATTTCTCTAGTAAAATTGGTATGCTCATATTAAGCGATGCGGAAGAAAAGTCAGACAGAGGCACCATGTCGACACTTTCATAAACGTTTATTCACTTTTTGACCCAGTAGGGCCCTTGTCTCTCTGTCTCCTCTGCTACAACTCGGGGCAGTCTTTTTGCTGGCTAACTTTAACAGCGCGCAATATAAATCATGTGAATGCGTAAGGTGTGACTGAATAACGACGATAAATTTGATTCGAGGTGCAACATATAGTTTGGTATATTAGCTGGTAAAAAAAATTAACTTTTTTAAAAAGAAGCGAAGAAGTTTCTCTACGCATTCAAACTTATCAACACCCCACATTTGCGCACCCTAAAACATAGTGGACCTACATGCTGCCTCGAAAATTTTCATCTTATTTGAGATACAAATGCGAGGGTTATTTTAACCTCAGCTAGTTTTGTCTCGAGGTGCTTTGTAAAGGATAGTTTGTAATTCAAGAGAACTCCCAGATACTTGTAGTCATTTACAATCTCAATAAACTCGCTACCATATGACCAACGAAAAGAAGGACACCTGCTACATTCCCTGAACACTAATATTTTAGATTTGGTCAGGTTAACTCTCAAACCCCACTTCGTACTATAGACGTAAAGCTCATTTATCATTTTCTGTAAAACAGTGGCAGAGTCAGCCAAAAGAACAATATCGTCGGCATACATAAGTACTTTTACTGTTGTGTCAGCAACCTTTACACCGCCGGAGAGACTGCCACTTAAATCGTTGATGTATAATGAGAACAGAGTTGGACTCAGCAAAAAACCTTGCCGTACACCGTGATTAACAGTAAACAGATCTGAAAGCACTCCATCCATCCATACCTGCCTGGTTGTTTCCTCATAAATGGAGGCCAAAACCTCTATAATGTGCCTGGAGAGGCCGAGCTGTGCTAACTTATAGAAAAGCATATTCCGTGGAACTGTGTCAAAAGCACAAGAAAAATCAACAAAAAAGGCGAAAGTTTTCTTCTTCGCGCCAAAGTTTAACTGAACTATACTAGTTAAATTAAACAAATTGTCGATTGTAGAATAGCCTTTACGGAAACCCGCCTCGTATTGTGAAATTATATTGTTACAATCAAGCCCAGCATTGATGCGGCTCAGAAGCAAACCAGCGAAAATTTTGTATATTGAAACAAGCAGTGATAGTTCCCTTTAATTGGATGGAAGATCGGGATCACCGTTTTTGAAAAGGGCAACTATGATAGAGTTACGAAACGATTGAGGAATTTGCTGCTTTAAAAATATTATGTTGAAAAAAGCAAGAGCAAGAGCAATTAAGAGACACTCTGGTGTGTACTTGCAAAACTCATAACAGATACGACCTTGACCGGGAGCCTTGTTGTCTTTTAAACCTTTTAGAACCAGCTGCAGCTCACGGGGCTCAAAAGGAGCATCGAGAAATGGATCGATCACCACGCCCAGTGCATGCAAGGAACTTCATTTATATCCGACAGCAGAATCTTAAAATAGCTGCAAAAATCGCCTAACGCCAAATTGCCAGTCACACTGAGAAGACGGTTTTTTAACGAGTTAGCAACCACCACTAGTCTCCCGAGTTTCTGACAGTATTTAATGAGTCAATTTCCTTACATTTATATTCTAACTTTTTCTTAGCGCAGAGCTTGAAATAACTAGAACGTAGTGCGATATATAACCCACGAGCCTCTTCAGTACCACTTGACCTAATTTCATTTAAGTGTTTCAACATGTTTTTGCGCGCCTTAAAACATGGGCTGTCAAACCACACCTGCTCCGGAATAAAGTTAGATTTCTTGCAACAATGTGCTGCAGCAGTTTTTATTTTATTTGTCAAAGTATATACCATAGGGGGCATCTATTAGCAGAAGAAAAGGAAAAGAGGGAAGAACACTGGCGTAATATGCCAGGCCTGAGACAATCTAAGCTACTGTTAGGGGGTTACTGCACAACTCGATACAGGGCATTTATAGGCCTCTCGAAAAATAACCTAAGAATTCTAACATCTATTCTTACAGGACACTGTAGACTGAACAGCCACATGCAAAAGCTGGGTATAATATCGAACAACACATGCCGATTTTGTGATCGGTCAGCGGAGACGTCGGACCATATCCTCCTGGAGTGTGATGCAATCTCAAGACGTAGAGCTAAGTTTATGGGCTCACCATGTCCAGAGCATTCTCACATCAAATCCCTCAAGCCAGGTGAACTGCTAGGGTTCATCAGTGATGTCGGCTTGGATGAGGTGTTGTGAAGCAGATGAGGGCACAATAGACCAATGGTCGCAGTGCGATCCTCAATTAATTATCTATCTTATCTAAGTATATACCATAACGTCAATTTCATCATCTGTATTAGAAAAAAGTAGAAAACTGTGCACACATATATCGCCACTTAGTAGACGCTTGAAAAGCTAAGTTCAAAATTGCATGGCTAACTGAGCGGTTGCGAATAAAAAATTACATTTGAACTCATATATATATGTATATATGTATATGTTATTTCTATTTGTTCAATATATTTATTAAAAATACTGTTGTACAATATTTGATGTAGCCCCTGAAGACGATCTCCGAAGGAGGTTGAAATATATCGGAAAAAAACTAAAAACTTTGGGCTTTTAATACACCGGACATCGAGCCAGTCTTTACAAATTATGCATTATTTACTGTATAATCAAAGTGGGCCTGGTTATCGTTCCATTTCGCTCATTTTAATTAGCGATGGAAATTCATAAATAAGTATTGAGATATCTCAAAATTTACTCAACCTGTCGTATTTGCAGTTGGATAGACGGATGCACGTGGCTTAGTGAATTTATTTTCACTCCGATCATTTTGTCATGTATGTATGTATCTATCCCGAAAATGAACAACCCACTAAACGTGTGTGAGAGCTTTATTGAGCTTTATCACATACAGCCTAACACAGATATTAAAGAAGCTTGTTTACACGCAAACAAATTTCGCTTGCTCGAATAATTTGTTCGACGTTCAGCATCTAAGAAACTCGCCCAGCTATGGCAACTTGCGCAGCTATGGCAGGTTGTCTGAAAAATTTTCTACTTACTATTCCAAAAACAAAATACAATTTTTCAAATTTAGAAAAATAAAAAAATAACAATAATTAGAAAAAAATTATTGTTCTGGCCTTGAGCTCGAATCGAACATTGAATAATTTATCAATAGGCCGATAAAAACAAAAACAATTGTTAATAAACCATGAGCACTTGGGAATGTCAAACAAAGTAATTGACAATAAACAAAAATCCAGCATTATCAGTGATTTGCACCAGATGGCGCAACACTGAATAAATATAGTTGGTAAAAAGGAATAGAAGTAGCGAATTTGCCAGTCAAACAAACCACCGCTGTATAGCTAAATGGTTAGCACAGCATGCCTAAAGCGTACTGATGATGAAGGCTTAGCACCCTTCGAAATGGATCTATCTGCGCAGCTATGGCAGGTTGTCTGAAAATTTTTCTACTTACTATTCCAAAAACAAAATACAATTTTTCAAATTTAGAAAAATTAAAAAATAACAATAATTAGAAAAAAATTATTGTTCTGGCCTTGAGCTCGAATGGAACCTTGAATCATTTATCAATAGGCCGATAAAAACAAAAACAATTGTTAATACACCATGATCACTTGGGAATGTCAAACAAAGTAATTGACAATAAACAAAAATCCAGCATTATCAGTGATTTGCACCAGATGGCGCAACACTGAATAAATATAGTTGGTAACAAGTAAGGAAGGCTAAGTTCGGGTGTAACCGAACATTACATACTCAGTTGAGAGCTGTGGAGACAAAGTAGGGTAACCCTGGAATTTGTTTGTATGACATGTGTATCAAATGGAAGGTATTAAAGAGTATTTTAAGAGAAAGTGGGCCATTTAGGGATATCGCCATAAAGGTGGACCAGGCCTGACTCGAGAATTTGTTTTTACGATATGGGTATCAAATGAAATGTGTTAATGAGTATTTTAAAAGGGCGTGGGTCTTAGTTCTATAGGTGGACGCCTTTTCGAGATATCGCCATAAACGTGGACCAGGGGTGACTCTAGAATTTGTTTGTACTATATGGGTATCAAATGAAAGGTGTTAATGAGTATTTTAGAAGGGAGTGGGCCTTAGTTCTATAGGTGGACGCCTTTTCGGAATATCGTTATAAAAGTGGACCTGGGTTGACTCTAGAATTTGTTTGTACGATATGGGTATCAAATGAAAGGTGTTAATAAGTATTTTAAAAGGGCGTGGGTATTAGTTCTATAGGTGGACGCCTTTTCGAGATATCGCCATAAAGTGGACCAGGGGTGACTCTAGAATTTGTTTGTACGATATGGGTATCAAATGAAAGTCGTTAATGAGTATTTTAAAAGGGCGTGCGTCTTAGTTCTATAGGTGGACGCCTTTTCGAGATATCTCCATAAAGGTAGACCAGGGGTGACTCTAGAATTTGTTTGTACGATATGGGTATCAAATGTAAGGTGTTAATGAGTATTTTAAAAGGGAGTGGGCCTTAGTTCTATAGGTGGATGCCTTTTCGAAATATCGCCATAAAGGTGGGCCAGGGGTGACTCTAGAGTTTTTCTGTACGATATGGGTATCAAATGAAAGCTGTTAATGAGTATTTTAAAAGGGTGTGGGCCTTAGTTCTATAGGTGGACGCCTTTTCGAGATATCGCCATAAAGGTGGACCAGGGGTGACTCTAGAATTTGTTTGTACGATATGGGTATCAAATGAAAGGTGTTAATGAGTATTTTAAAAGGGCGCGGGCCTTAGTTCTATAGGTGGACGCCCTTTCGAGATATCGACATAAAGGTGGACCAGGGGAGACTCTAGAATTTGTTTATACGATATGGGTATCAAATGAAAGGTGTTAAAGAGTATTTTAAAAGGGAGTAGGCCTTAGTTCTATAGGTGGATGCCTTTTCGAGACATCGCCATAAAGGTGGGCCAGGGGTGACTCTAGAATTTTTGTGTACGATATGGGTATCAAATGAAAGGTGTTAATGAGTATTTTAAAAAGGCGTGGGCCTTATTTCTATAGGTGGACGCCTTTTCGAGATATCGACATAAAGGTGGACCAGGGGTGACTCAAGAATTTATTTGTACAATATGGGTATCAAATGAAAGATGTTAATGAGTATTTTAAAAAGGAGTGGGCCTTAGTTCTATATGTGGACGCCTTTTCGAGATATCGCCATAATCGTGGACCAGGGGTGACTCTAGAATGTGTTTGTACGATATGGGTATCAAATTAAAGGTATTAATGAGGGTTTTAAAAAGGAGTGGCCCTTAGTTGTATATGCGAAGGCGTTTTCGTGATATCTACCAAAATGTGGACCAGGGTGATCCAGAACATCATCTGTCGGGTACCGCTAATTTATTTATATATGTAATACCACGTACAGTATTCTTCCAAAATTCCAAGGGCTTTTGATTTCGCCCTGCAAAACTTTTTCATTTTCTTCTACTTAATATGGTAGGTGTCACACCCATTTTACCAAGTTTTTTTCTAAAGTTATATTTTGCGTCAATAGACCAATACAATTACCATCTTTCATCCCTTTTTTCGTATTTGGTATATAATTATGGCATTTTTTTTATTTTTCGTAATTTTCGATATCGAAAAAGTGGGCGTGCTCACAGTCGGATTTCGGCCATTTTTTACACCAATACAAAGTGAGTTCAGATAAGTACCTGAACTGAGTTTAGTAAAGATATATCGATTTTTGCTCAAGTTATCGTGTTAACGGCCGAGCGGAAGGACAGACGGTCGACTATGTATAAAAACTGGGCGTGGCTTCAACCGATTTCGCCCTTTTTCACAGAAAACAGTTATCGTCCTAGAAGCTAAGCCTCTACCAAATTTCACAAGGATTGGTTCATTTTTGTTCGACTTATGGCATTAAAAGCATCCTAGACAAATTAAATGAAAAGGGCGGAGCCACGCCCATTTTGAAATTTTCTTTTATTTTTGTATTTTGTTGCACCATATCATTACTGGAGTTGAATGTTGGCATAATTTACTTATATGCTGTAAAGATATTAACTTTTCTTTTAAAATTTGAATTTAAAAAATTTTTTTTTAAAAAAGTGGGCGTGGTCGTTTTCCGATTTTGCTAATGTTTATTAAGCAGACATAAAGTAATAAGAGTAACGTTCCTGCCAAATTTCATCATGATATCTTCAACGACTACCAAATTACAGCTTGCAAAACTTCTAAATTACCTTCATTTAAAAGTGGGCGGTGCCACGCCCATTGTCCAAAATTTTACTGGTTTTCTATTCTGCGTCATAAGCTCAACTGACCCACCAAGTTTCATCGCTTAATGCGTATTTGGTAATGAATTATCGCACTTTTTCGATTTTTTGGAATTTTGGATATCGAAAAAGTGGGCGTGATTATTGTCCGATATCGTTCATTTTAAATAGCGATCTGAGATGAGTGCCCAGGAACCTACATACCAAATTTCATCACGATACCTCAAAATTTACTCAAGTTATCGTGTTAACGGACGGACGGACGGACGGACGGACGGACATGGCTCAATCGAATTTTTTTTTGATACTGATGATTTTGATATATGGAAGTCTATAGCTATCTCGATTCCTTTATACCTGTACAACCAACCGTTATGCAATCAAAGTTAATATACTCTGTGAGCTCTGCTCAACTGAGTATAAAAAGGAATAGAAGTAGCGAATTTGCCAGTCAAACAAACCGCCGCTGTATAGCTAAATGGTTAGCGCAGCATGCCTAAAGCGTACTGATGATGAAGGCTTAGCACCCTTCGAAATGGATCTATCTGCGCAGCTATGGCAGGTTGTCTGAAAAATTTTCTACTTACTATTCCAAAAACAAAATACAATTTTTCAAATTTAGAAAAATTAAAAAATAACAATAATTAGAAAAAAATTATTGTTCTGGCCTTGAGCTCGAATCGAACCTTGAATCATTTATCAATAGGCCGATAAAAACAAAAACAATTGTTAATAAACCATGAGCACTTGGGAATGTCAAACAAAGTAATTGACAATAAACAAAAATCCAGCATTATCAGTGATTTGCACCAGATGGCGCAACACTGAATAAATATAGTTGGTAAAAAGGAATAGAAGTAGCAAATTTGCCAGTCAAACAAACCGCCGCTGTATAGCTAATGGTTAGCGCAGCATGCCTAAAGCGTACTGATGATGAAGGCTTAGCACCCTTCGAAATGGATCTATCTGCGCAGCTATGGCAGGTTGTCTGAAAAATTTTCTACTTACTATTCCAAAAACAAAATACAATTTTTCAGATTTAGAAAAATAACAATATTTAGAAAAAAATTATTGTTCTGGCCTTATAGCTCGAATCGAACTTTGAATCATTGATGAAATTTGGTGAGCGGGTATGTATTTGTTTCCGATTAGACATTTGTCGGAACCGAGCGGGTCGGGTTACTATAGCACATATCCTCCATATAATCCATTTTTCATAAAAGAGGTTTTTGTAATATCTTCCTGAATTTATCAGACAGAAGCTCAAAATTTACTAGATGCTTTTATATATGGGACATACTAATTTCTGGAAAAATCGTAGAGACCGGTCGTATATATAGTATATATTCGATAGAACTGGCTGTTCAAGTGAGAGGTTTTCGCAAATTCTGCCCCACTTAACAAGCTTCAAATTTTGTTTTTTTTTTTTTTGTTTTGTTTATATCCAATATATTTTGCCAATTGTATACATAGAATACATCTATCAGATTTGTGGTTTTTTTTAAAGTAATTCATAATTATTAAAACTTAATAAACTTGGTGGGCATGGATGGATTGCTCTCAGTATTGCATCAATTTTTTTTTTTAAGAATTCATCAGTGTTGAAGATCTGTGATTGACTTTCTTTTCAGGCGCGTGAAATTAGTCGGTCTTGCTGACAGGGCTGGAATGAATGAGTTGGGGTGAAACAGTATAATTTTTGATTTCTTCAGCTATAGTTGGAACCTTCAGATCCCGGTGTAGCTGGTTGTTAGTCACATAGTAGGGTGCGTATACAATCATTCTAAGTATTTTCGATTGGAATCTTTGGAGAATTTCTATGTTTGAGTTTGCTGCAGCTCCCCACAGTTGTATTCCATATGTCCAAATAGGTTTTATGATGGCTGAGTAAAGCAGGACTTTGTTATCAACTGATAATTGTCAATTTCGGTTCATAAGCCAATACAGATTTCTTAGTTTGATACCAAGGGCTTTTCTTTTGTTGAATATGTGGGTCCTCCAAATTAATTTTCTGTCGAGGTGCATGCCAAGGTACTTTGTTTCGTTGCTTAGTGGTATATTAATATTGTCCAGTTTAACGGGTGGGCAAGTGTTACGTCTGGTAGTAAACGTCACTTGAACGCATTTTCATTCATTGGATTTGATCCTCCATTCCTTCAGCCAACGGGTAATTTTATTTAAACTTCCTTAGAGCTTGAATGAAGCCACGCTAGGGTTAGGGTCAACGGCCAGCACCGCAGTATCATCTGCAAACGTGCCTATAATGGCGTCTTCTGCTATTGGAGTTCATACATGTAAAGTATTGGGCCCATTAGAATGCGTTGCGGGACGCCTGCTAAGCACTCATTAAGGGTAGTCTCCTCCACACCTTGTTTAAAGAAGAAATAACGTTCTTCTGGATATGATTGTATAAATATGAAGTAGTGTATTTTACTTATAAAGTAATCCGTCATGCCATACGTGATCAAAAGCTTGTGAAATATCTAGAAAAGCAGCTGTGCAGTATTTTTTCTTCTCAAAAGCGTCGTATATTTGCTCGGTGCGTCGGTTCATATTTAATCAAATACTTACGTATGCGTCATATATTGTACAGATAAGTGGTTCATGGTAATAGCTATCATATTTACACAACGTCGAAAACGACGCTTACGTACATCTCTTCTCTTTATATTACACATCTTATACAATCTTATCTTATATTCGGATATAACGAAGTTGCAATAAAATATCCTCAGATCATAAATGTGGAGCAGATATTGAGTTATTTGAATGCAGTTTATAAGGATATTTCCCAGGCGAAGCAGCCTACACGGAATAGTAAGAAATGTTATCTTTAAACCTTATAGCGTAAGGAAATCCCTTTATCCTCCTTTAAAATTTACAAACCAAAAAACGCGTTGCAATCGTTCTCATTAAACTTCATAGCACTTTTATTAAGTTCAATATAGTTATGACGCAGTTTTGCATAACGAACGTTAATACATATGTAATCCGAATGTAAGCTAGTCTTCTATACTAATTATACAAAAAATGCTTATATGGGCAATGTTTGTAACTGCTAATCTCAAGAAGTACCAAACCGATTTTTATGATTTTTTTAAAGAAAGTATTGGCGCAAATAAACACCCTGCGCTTTTTATTTTTTCCATTTTCATAAACTAAAGCCCTTTATTTATAGGATAAAATTGATGAAAACACCCAACTAATGCAAGCATAAGACTTTTCGGTGGCCAAACCCAAGCTACAGCGGGCCAACAAAAACGACTTTGTATATACTCACATCCAAAGAGAGTGCGTCATTTTACTCTTGGCAAAGCGTGCTTTCACACAGAGTATATTAACTTTGATTGCATAACGGTTGGTTGTACAGGTATAAAGGAATCGAATAGATATATACTTCCATATCAAAATCATCAGTATCGAAAAAAAATTTGATTGAACCATGTCCGTCCGTCCGACCGTCTGTCCGTTAACACGATAACTTGAGTAACTATTGAGATTTCTTCACTAAATTTGGTACACGAGCTTACCTGCCCCCAGAATAGATTGGTATTGAAAACGAGCGAAATCGGATGATAACCACGCCCCTTTTTATATATATAACATTTTGGAAAACACAAAAAAGCTGATTATTTATAAAACAACACACCTAGAATTTTGAAATTTTATGGGCGTGGCACCGCCCACTTGTGATAAAATCAATTTTACAAATATTATTTATCATGCTTTTACTATAAGGAATGCTTTGAAGAAAAATTAACGAAATCGGGTATGGACCACGCCCACTTTTATTTAAAATATTTTTAAAAGGGTCGTGGACGAATAAAATAAGCTATAGCTTTGCAAAAAACAGCTTTATATCAATGGCATTTCGTTTCACAAGTAGATTTATAACAATAAATAGGAAAAACTTCAAATTTTAAAAAATGGGCGTGCCACTGCCCCTTTTATGACTAAGCAATTTTCTGTTTCGGGAGCCATAACTCGAAGAAAAATTAACGGATCGTAATAAAATTGGGTAAACAAATTTTCCCTATAGCATGAAATATTTCTAGAAATAAATAATAGTTTAAAAAAACTAAAAAAAACCCGCTTTTATAGCAAACCGAACTAAAAAAATAGAAAATAAATTTCAATTAAAAAGAGTTTATATAACAGTAGTAGAAGGTCAAACAATCGTTTGTAGTTAATCACCTCAAAATAAAATTATAATAAAATTTAAGTTATTAACAGAATAATTTAATTCAGAGTAAAAAGCGTGGGGTGCATTTGACTACATTTCATATCTTTCCTCTCAGATAGTTGCTAATAGAATGATTGTAACATTCAATATCAAGCACCCCACGCTTTTTACTGTGAATTAAATTATTCTGTTAATAACTTAAATTTTATTATAATTTTATTTTGAGGTGATTAACTATAAACGATTGTTTGACCTTTTACTACTGTTATATAAACTCTTTTTAATTGAAATTTATTTTCAATTTTTTTAGTTCGGTTTGCTATAAAAGCGTGTTTTTTTAGTTTTTTTAAACTATTATTTATTTTTAATTTTTTAGTTCAAGTAATTTTAAAAGTTTTAGTCGAGAGTGATGAAACGTCGAAACACCAGCGGTCCATGGATGAATCCAACCCCACGGCACCGAAAGACGCAGGGAGGCTGGACGCGGTCTTTCGCCGAAATTGCCAAGGGTCGGCAGATCATTGGCATTATAGACGAGAGCAGCGAAGATGGCCGGATCCCGAAACAACAGTGGAAGTGGATCGAGGCCGCGCTCGCTACGGTGCATTCAAAGTGGTAGTAAGGCCAATTGACCTTATGGCCGTTGACCTTATGTCACCACACCATCACATTAATGAATTGTCATCGAGCCTTGATACGTGTGCAAAGTTTCAAACAAACTTATGGTCATTCAAAGTGGTAATAAGGCCAATTGACCTTATGGCCGTTGACCTTATGTCACTACACCATCACACTAATGCATTGTCATCGAGCCTTGATACGTGTGCAAAGTTTCAATCAAACTTATCGTCCTTCAAAGTGGTAATAAGGCCAATTGACCTTATGGCCGTTGACCTTATGTCACCACTCCATCACATTAATGCATTGTCATCAAGCCTTGATACGTGTGCAAAGTTTCAATCAAACTTATGGTCCTTCAAAGTGGTAATAAGGCCAATTGACCTTCTGGCCGTTGACCTTATGTCACCACACCATCACATTAATGCACTGTCATCGAGCCTTGATACGTGTGCAAAGTTTCAAACAAACTTATGGCCATTCAAAGTGGTAATAAGGCCAGCTGACCTTATGGCCGTTGACCTTATGTCACCACACCATCACATTAATGCATTGTCATACGTATGCAAAGTTTCAAGTTAATCAGACTTCTAGAAACCGGTGAAAATTAAGCTCAAAGATTCCGTTACATACAGGCCAAGGTAATAAAAGCGTGTTAAAAAGGACCAGATCGGTTAAAGACCACGCCCACCTTTATATAAAAGATTTTTAAAAGGGTCGTAGACGAAAATAATAAGCTATATCTTAGCGAAAATGAGCATTGTGTCAATAGAATTTTACTTTCTTAATTTAATTATAGATAACATTAAATTGGAAAACACTAAAATTTTTGAAAATGGGTGTGGCACCTCCCATTTTATGACTAAGCAATTTTCTATGTTTCGGGAGCCATAACTCGAAGAAAAATTAACATATCGTAATGAAATTGCGTACACATATTTTCCTAATAGTAGAAAATATTTTTAGTAAAAATGGACGGGATCGGTTAAAGACCTTGGTAACTTAGATATAAAACAAGTTTAAAAGGGTCGTAGAGTAGAATAATAAGCTATAATTTAGCAAAAAATAGTTTTGAATCAATAATATTTCACTTATCAAGTTTTATTGTAAGAGGAAATGGGGAGACATTTTTTTTTAAACGGGCGGTGCCACGTGTTATGTAAAAAAAAATAATTTATCCGAAATGAAATGTACAGTTAAAGTTCACGCTGATTATATAATGTTCGGTTACACCCGAACTTAGACACCTTTACTTGTTTGCTTTGTTATTGTTTTGCGACATCCACTGAAAATCAAAATAGTCAATTCCCTAAAAAGCAGCAGATACATATGTACCTATGTATGTAGTAGAGTTGATTAGAAACACACATTAAATGCAAATCCGAAATGTTATTTGCTTTGATATTGTTTTGCTACAAACAAAGCAACACATATGTATGTTGCTTAAAAAAATAATAAACCTGCTCTTTCTGTCATTTCCTCCCTTTACCCTATTTTCAATTATGATATTTATTAGCGAAGTATGATGCTTTTTGAAAAAAAAGGGGAGAGTTAAAATGAAAGGTTGCGAGTATTGAACAACAGGCAAAGGGCGATTGGTCTGAAGTCAGTATTTAACTACAGACCACATCTGAATTATATGGAAATTTCTCCACTTTTTATTGGCCGTGTAAGTGAAATTTTCGTTTTTGTTAGGCTAGGAAGTGGCCAAATGAAACACCAGGTATGTGCTGTAGTAAGAGTCATGTCAAATTAAGTGATGACCTCTTCAAAGAGATATTTTGAAATTACATCAAGAAATTCTGCTTGAAAATAATGTATATGGTCGAAGTTTTGTGACTTCTATGGAGCGCATGCTATCTAATTCGAATAACTGTGGGGTTGTAATCCATGGCGACAAACGCCATGTTAATGAACACCTTGGTCAATATAATATCCCGACTACATGCGAGGTCACTGTATTGATAGTTAGCAAAAATGCTGGTCGATAACACGATAACACACTCCATCGTGTGTCAGAAATTCATCCTTCATATGGCCCCTTGCAATACCCTATCATATTTTTAAATGGTGAGGACGGTTACAGCATAAATATACCGCAAACTTCTCCAAGCAGTGGGGCACCTAACCCACAAAAAACAGTTTCATGTATGCAATTTATGCACATAAAATTAAGATTAGAGAAAATAGATTTAATGCGCTTCATAGATATGGATATCTCTTTAACCGATACTGTGTGGACATGGCTGCTTAAATGACGACCAAAAGGTTGCATTTTATAAGAGAACACCAAAAGACGTTGCACGCAAATAGTTATATACATCCAAGGGATGCTGTTAACGAGGATTGCAATCCTGAAAATATTGGTCAGTTAGTAATTTTGCCGTCTTCATTTAATGGATCGCCTGGATATTTGCATGAACGTTCACAAGACGCCCTCTTATGAGGAAATCTGCCAAACTTTGGTTTTTTTGGAGAAAAAAAAATTGTTTTTGAAACATGGTATCACGCAAATACATATCTTTTTGTTAGGAACATTGAGGGGTAAATTGGAGCAATAGTGCATCGCTGTTACTCGTCTTACATAAAGCCCTAAAAAGATATAGTCAAAAGATCTAGCAAAATATATATAAATTGAGGTCGCAATGTTAAATATACATTTATTTCAACACTTCTGTACCGATTATATCGAAATTTTATCAAAATATGGAAATATATACTGCTGTTAGCTATGTAAAATTGTTTTGATACACGAGACCCGGTTTTGTAGATATTGGTAAAAATATAAAACCGAATAACCGCCAAATATTTTTTACTGCAAAGTTTGCAACACATTTATTTTAACACCTTTCTACCGATTCTTTTGAAACTGTAAAAACATATAGATATGTGAACGAAGTATGTTTAGGTAAAAAAGTTTTAATACCCGAGATCCGGTTTTGGAGATATTGATAAAAATATAAACCCGGAAAACCTTAAAATTGTTTACTTATTTAAACACTTCTTAACCGATTGTGTTGAAATTTTATCAGGATGTACATATCTATGTGGGGTTTATTTAGGTAAAGTTTTGTTGATACCCGAAACTCGGTTTTAGAGATATCGGCAGAAATATGAAACCGGGTAACCGTCAAATATTTCATACCCGTTTGTTAATTTTTTCTCTACACCACAGTAGTATACCATCAATTGCCTCATCTTGGAATATTCACGCAAGGAAAGTTATTGATGTTTGTATATGGGGCAAATATACGAAATTTCCGACAAAAATTGGCAATCGTCAAAAATTGTAGACATTTTTCTGTTTTTTTTTTTAATTTTTGTACCAAATTTGTGTTTCTTTTCATTTACTTTTAAATAAAACCTGGTTAAAAAAAAAAAAAAAATGTCTACACTTTTTGACGATTGCCAATTTTTGTCGGAAATTTCGTATATTTGCCCCATATACAAACATCAATAACTTTCCTTAAGTGAATATTCCAAAATGAGGCAATTGATGGTATACTACTGTGGTGTAGAGAAAAAATTAACAAACGGGTATGTAGTGATAAAAGTAAAATTGTAGCTGTCCTCACAAAAAACATGCTCCTGAAAAAAATTTACGCAACCACGTGCTTCCACTTTTCTGCCTCTACCTTCAAAACTGAATGGCGCACATCGAATTTGAAGCCCCAGGTATTTTTAGTCTCTGATAGGCTATTATCGTGCATAATCCAAATTTCAATACTCAGTTGCCTCAAAAAGCTATAGGCCAAAAACTGCCAATATTGAGAATGACAAAAAAAAAAAAGTATCGCTACTTTGATTGATGATAGTTTTGAGTATTGTAGGGGCATATTAATTTTGCTCATACTTTTAGAATCTCCGTCTCAAAAACAACATTCAGTTTAAATTCCATAGCATTTCAGCAATGCCTCAAAATTTCATCGAAAAAATTTAAAAAAAAAATCGAGGGTATCGCTTGAAAAAGTGTAAAAATCGACGTTTTTTACGTTTCGAAGCTCTGCAAAAAATCACTATCAACTTTCTTGATTTTTAAAATCATCAGATCGGATAGTCAAAAGGTCAAACTTAATGTCCTTGTACTTTTTTCTGGCCTTAAGTTTTTTGCCCGTGTGTAAAACCCAAGTATCAAAAAAAGTAAAAGTTTTTGGGATTTGCCCTTATATGTCCGTCATTAAGGACGAATTGTTCCCAAGCGAGCGCCATGGCATTATGTCAAGAGTATTCCATATCAAACTACAATTACAAACCAAGATTTTTTGGAAAAGTTAGATGCCATATGTTTACTGTTGAATGGCAAAAGCGAGGTTTACCTCACGCGCATATGTATTTTAATTTGGCTAATAGATAAACTTCTTCCCGATGACATGGATCGCATTATATCAGCGGAAATTCCAAATAAGGACGAAGATCCGATGCTGTATGATATAATTATATAATATATGGGGTTGATAATTTATCATGCAGGGCGATGAATGGACGACGCTCAAAACGATACCCACAGCATACGCAGATCGGGGAAGATGGATATGCAAAATATAGACGAAGGGCGAAAGCAACATCAAAATTTTAGAAATAAGGTTTTTCAATTAGAAGAACATTTTTCTAAGCGGGGTCGCCCCTCGGCAGTGTCTGGAAAGCGCTCCGGGTGTATTTCTGCCATGAAAAGCTCTCAGTGAAAACTCATCTGCCTTGCAGATGCCGCTCGGAGTCGGCATAAAACATGTAGGTCCTGTCCGGCCAATTTGTAGGGAAAATCAAGAGGAGCACGACGCAAATTGGAAGAGAAGCTCGGCCTTAGATCTCTTCGGAGGTTATCGCGCCTTACATTTATTTTTATTTTTTTTTTTATTCAGCGGGCGATGGCTATACCCATGTACTTTCTAATGGGACAACGTCGACAACCGATGGATCGTTCGATATTGTCCCATTTTTTCCAGATGTTTCTCCGCTCACATAAATGTAAAGTACTGTCATTCAGTGCAAGCAATAAAATATATTTGTAAGTATGTCAACAAAGGTAGCGACGCAGCGACATTTTCCTTTCAAGATAATAAGGACGAAATGCAAAATTGTTTGAATGGCAGATACTTAAGCACATCAGTAAGTATTTGGAGATTACTGAGATATTCTATTCATTACCGATTCCCAACGCCTGTACATCTATCTGTTCACTTAGAAAATGGACAAAGGAATTATGGTACTGCAGGAACCACTACAAACCACTTTGACAACATTTTTTCCCTTTTTTTTAGTTAACGATTTCGCAAAGACTTTTCTTTACTCCGAAGTACCCCCCTATTACACTTATAGCGTTTTCTTTTCTGAAATAAATTGTTGCCTAATTAAATGGTAAAGCCTTAATTGAGTTACTCCTACCCCAGAAAATGTTCAACATTTATAGTGCATACAAGGAACATTTCAACTCACCATATTCACTCATATTAACAGAGTATATGTGGAATTTAAGAGCGAATTGATAGTTTCACAGAGTTGCACTGCCACACCGCCATTTTATACAGGGTAAAAGTGTAACGCTTTTGCGTTATATTTTACGAAATATGCCGTAAAGGCGTTGCCTGTTTTTTAGAATAGAAAAGCAACCCTTGCGCGGCGTACAAAAAGCGTAACACTTTAGCCAGAAAAGAAAACGCGATTAGGCTAACACAATTACAATTAGTAAGTTGCAAGGATAAACATTTAGTTATGACGGCGTAGACCTTCGTAGTGAAGTGTTTTCTCACGGTGAACTGTATGTCACTATTTCAAGAACTTATTCCCAACAGAACCCAAGTTTTCTCATTCCTGGAAATGATAATAAAACAAAGAATGTTATATTCCCGGAAGTTTTTAATTAATGAAAAAATTCACCTTTTTTTACGTATTCATTTTTTACGTGCTACAATCGAATGTCGACTGCTGAGTGGAATAGCACCCTATTCAAAATTCTTTTCATAAACGCTCTACCTGAGAATTTGGCTCAAAAATCTCCTACCGCAAAATTTGATTGAAGCTAATTTCAAAATTTGTTTGATCTCGGTATAAATTCAAGCGTTTGAAATAGAGTGATATTAGACTCAGCAGTCGATTTAGTTAAGTGCCTAATGCTATTTGAATTGTTAAAAGTGTTTGCATTTCATTATATATTATTATATATATATATTATTATACTATTACCTTCGTAGCAGAAAAAATACGTGACATATGTATGTGTATCTCTTCTCTTAAACTATATCCAAATAGCAAAAACTCAATAGAATTACTTTTTGCGGCGTAACGACGTAAGCCGGGTATTTGCTAGTCTTATATAATTCGAAGTAACATGACTTTTTGTTATGCAAAGGCTTTAGTTCTTTTTAGGGATCCAGGCTTGCATTGATTCATCGTATGAATAAATACGTTTGGACACATACTTTTCATATAAAGTATGAATGATACCATTAAAATATAAAACGTTCTAGTTGACGTCCGCGTAACGTTGAGGCCAAGTGGCCAAGTTATTTTAGAAGCTATTGCGCACTTAGTACTTAAATTTCGAGAAAAATTTGACTTTTTCGGTTATGCCCAGAATCCAGATATATATGCAAGCGTGCCGTGATGACTCATACTTATAGTTAATAATTTTGAAGTCAATATGTTTTAGAAACACAAGCACTTTTTTTTATTAAGCTTAAGCCCCGTATTTTCTTGAATCCAATCCAAGTAGAAAGTAACACGAGTATGTCCAGCTGGTAAACCATCTTCACATCCATCCAGTGAATGAAAAGATATAATACCAATTTGAAGCTTTGTATTTGCCAACACCAATGGACCACCAGAATCACCATCACAATGTCCAATACGATTGACAGTGGAAGTACACAACATTCCGGTAACGATATCAGGATATTCTTCAGCACATACTTTGTTCGAGATCACTTTCAAATTAGCGTACTGTAAAACAGGTGGACACGATGTGGATGTATCAGAGGTATGACCCCATCCAGAAGCCACTACAGTTTTACCAACGTAAGTGGGAAAGCTTATAACACATTTTGGTAGGGACACCGGTTGAATGGCAGCTGAATATGTTACAGCTGGAATTTTTATCAAAGCTATATCATTTATAAAAGTTTCCATATCGTATTCGGGATGATCTTTAATGTCACATTTGTCCACCTCCAGGCGTACAATGGAATCTAAGTGATTGATGCTGCCTAAGTATACGATCACAATAACAGCACTGAAATTAAAAGGAACGACTAGATCTGATTGCGTATGGACAGTACGTTGTTGGGTGATTAACTTATTAATTTTTCTTTTCGCCAATTGTCTCACACCCTAAAACATACAGTACATATAATTCAAAACTTACTCTAAAGTACAATGAGCAGCCGTCAGCACCCATTCATGATTTATTAGAGATCCACCACAAAATCCCCAAATTTCACCATCAAATAACTCCAAACCAGCTTGATAAGGAAATTGATTTGCAACAGCCGTTTGACCATTTGCTATACGTGGACTTGCAGCTACCTTTTGCACCATAGACCCTAAGCGTTCACGTTGTTTATTTCTAGATCCACAATTTTCAAACCACGAGGCGATGCATAGTAGGAGCGACAAAGCTATCAAGAATTTCATGTTGCTGGCGTTGAAGCAAATTTAGACTGACTAAAACATAGCCTATTTTGGTTTATTTGTAGTATAGTTCAATAGCGTACTATGAGAAAGTTTGCAATAAAAAAAATAAATGTAAGGCGCGATAACCTCCGAAGAGATCTAAGGCCGAGCTTCTCTTCCAATTTGCGTCGTGCTCCTCTTGATTTTCCCTACAAATTGGCCGGGCGGGACCTACATCTTTTATGCCGACTCCGAACGGCATCTGCAAGGAAGATAAGTTTTCACTGAGAGCTTTTCATGGCAGAAATACACCCGGAGCGCTTGCCAAACACTGCCGAGGGGCGACCCCGCTTAGAAAAATTTTCTTCTAAGTGAAAAACCTTATTTCTAAAATTTTGATGTTGTTTTGCCCGGGGTGTGAACTCAGGGCATACGGTGTGGTAGGCGGAGCACGCTACCATCACACCACGGTGGCCATGTTTAAATCAAACTGGTTACTTATTCCTCAGCTTGTGATGCTTTTATACTCTCTTAGAACAGTTGTATCTCATGTTTGTTTATTTAGCTATATACATGTATATCTGTAGTTTATGCTTTTTTTCTAACCATATACGTATGTATGTGTGAGTAACAACTTCTGCTCTTAGCTGCCGACTCTATATATGTATGTGAATGGAATATTCTTCGTTGCCTTGCACATAAGTGTGGCATCTTGCTTTAATGTGTACATGTACATAAGTGTGGCTGCTTGCTGTTTTTGTTATTGTGATTATTTACTAACAGCATAGTGATGGCATATATGCTATAGTGGTCCGATCTGGTTAGTTCCGACAAATAATTAATTGGTCACCGAAATATATATACCAGCTGACAAAATTTCATCGAGATGTCTCAAAAATTGAGGGACTAGTTTGCGTTCAAACGGATGGACAGATAGATATGGCTAAATGAACTCAGCTCGTCATCCTAATAATTTCGGTATTATTATTCGATATATTTATTATTCATGAAACTACAATCAATAACAGTCACTTGAACTCGGCAAAATATTTATTTAAGCACATCTGAAAATTAGACAATGGAACAAATTTGCCTCTAACAAAAAAAAAAAAAACTTATAGAATTGAAAATTTTTCAACCCTACGTCAAATTTTTAAGATCTGAACATACTCGTAAAATAACTTTTAAAGGTTTTTTTGTAAATATTTATGTCAGATTTGAATATAGCACACAATTAGTTTCATAACATATATATACATGTATATGCACACACAAATATTTTTTAATGCAGTGTTAACACTTTTCGGAGAAATATCAAAACTTATTTGTATTCGTTGTATTGAGTAAGGTTAGATGTGAGCAACAAATCGCAGTGGTGTGGTGATAGCGTTATCCGCCTTTCGCACCGACTGTCCTAAGTTCAAGTCCCGGCCAAGTCAACTTAAACATTTTTTCCTTATTATTATAGCTTTCATGAAATGGTATATTTAGTTTGTCATGAATCTCAAAATTGTAATTCCATAAAGGAGAAGAGATGGACCCACCAATAAGTATACCAAAATGATCAGAATGACGATCTAAGTTGTTCAATTGAAGCTCACGCTGACTATATAATGTTCTGTTACACCCTAAATTAGACACCTTTAGGAAAACGGCGCTGACGTCTCGGTTTATTGTACATAAATCTTATTTTCTTATGATATTTAATTTTCCAAATTTTCATTTCTTTTTTATTTCTAATTTTCACTTTTTATGAAATTTACATTTTTTTATGAACAATAACTGCGCAGACGAACTGATGGGATTTTTTTCTGGTAAGTCCGTAATTTATCTGAGTGTTTATGGCGTTATGCTCGGTGGTAGCGCTATGAATTTTGCGGAAGCCATGCTGATGGGCCGCTAATCGAAGATTCGCAGTGAAAGGGGGGAACAGGACGGTTTCGCCTTTGTTACTGGCGATAGGAGTGTAATCGGTTGATATGACTCACCTTCGTTAGATAGTTTTGCAGGCTTTACTAGTGGAACTATCCTTGCTATTTTCCATTGTTCGGGAATGATAAAGGTCTTCAATGAAATGTTGGAAACGTGCGTTAGATAGCTTACTCCGTTATCGCTAAAGCGTTTGAGCACTGGCATGGCTATACCGTCTTGGCTTATTTATTCAGAGGACTTGGCCTTTTTATTGGCTTCTTCAACCTCTGTGGGGGTGATGGTAATAGTTGACACGTCGTATTTGTGTTTATGTGCATTACCGATTTTGTTCTTTTTTTAGATTCCCTATGAAAAGGTTAACAAATTTCCCGAGTTTTGTAATGATAACTTAAACCATATTTGATTAATGAGCCATAATATTGCAAAATTGATTTGTTGAAGCTGCATTAGTTACTGAATAATCAAAGTGGGCCTGGTTATCGTTCCATTTCGCTCATTTTAATTAGCGATGGAAATTCACAAATAAGTATTGAGATATCTCAAAATTTACCCAAGCTGTCTTTTTTACCGTTGGATAGACGGATGGGCGTGGCTTAGTGAATTTTTTTTTTACTATGACGATCTTGTCATGTATGTATTTATCTATCCCAAAAATGAGCAACCCATTAAACACGTGTGTGAGCTTTATTGAGCTTTATCACATACAGCCTCACACAGATATTAAAAAAGCTCGCTTACACGCAAGCAAATTTCGGTTGCTCGAATAATAATTTGTTCGGCGTTCAGCATCTAAGCAAGCAGGAAAAGCGTGAACTGAAAGATTGGCCTCAAAATAACTAATATCATGTGCAAATATTACAACGTTAGACTCACAAGGTTGCTCATATCGCCACAGAGACAAGACTTAATGCTCACGATTGTCATACTAAGCATATAAGTTAGGCCTCGTCAGTAAAAGCAGATATAGGAAGGACGAACTGCAGGAAGAAACAATTGAGTACATTCTGTGCGTCTTGCGGTCGAGAGGTCAAGGGTCCAGCAATTGCCAGATCCACAGAATTGCCAGATCTCGAAGCAGCAATTAAGCTGGGTTGTAGAAACTTTGAGTATTTGCCAAAGAGACGGAGTTATTCCTTAAGTCCTTTTGGCTACTTGGGGGTTTTCCGTTTGGTCGTCATACAAATTGTGGTAACACTATGTATACTTTCAAACTATGAGGAGTCGTTATTGCCCGGCCAGTTCAACCGGCACCTAAGTCGGAAATTACGTTGTTGTTGCTGCTTTAATCGCTGGATAGTTGTTTATGTGTCCGCCTAGGGATGTTTTTGTTCTTCTTGTTTCGAACTTACCTTTTCAATCTTAAATGGTAAAGATAAAGTCGTTAGTTCAAATCCTAAAACACTTCGGTATCAAGAATTCAAATTTTTTCAGGTATGGCGAAGATTTTACCACATTCTCGTTTTGTATATGTATATGTGTACTCATCACTCATTTATCTCTATAAGTTACTGCAATTAGAAGCTACCATTATGGTGACAAAATTTTTATACTTTGAAAGCTTTTCTCAACTGAGAATAAAAATAATCAAAAGGCTATTCAGAACCCTGTAGCCTTGCAGTCCTGTCGTTAGGGATGAGAATTCTGATATCCGATATAGCAGGGGCGATCTCTGTCTATACACATTATATGCCCTTTCTATATTGGCCTGTTATTGGAGGTGGCCACACGTTCCAAACTAAAGACCTTGAGAAATATCACGCCTTTGCTTAAATGTTTTTGCTTGGTGAAACGTGTTTCTTTCGAAACTTTTTGTATGCTTAAAAAATTTATAAAAAGTTCAAATTGCTGACGTGGTCCTCTTAATATTTCTTTCTATATAAATAAAAAACACTTAAGGACGGGACTGTCTTCAGCTGTGCCATAACTATAATGAATGTAGCTGAACAAAAATGTGTTGAATTTTAAAAAATTCACAAAGTCTGAACAATCATTTGCATGGGATATATACTATATATATGACCGATCTTAATGATTTTTTCAGACAACAGTGTATGCCTTATTTTAAACATCCTAAGAAATTTCAAGCTTCTAGCTATTAAAATGAGGAAGAAATTACGTTAAACCATTTATCTGAACAATCGGTTTTATGGTATACTAGCTTATGCCCGTGGGCTTCACCCCACGTTTCTATAAAAATATGCTAAATAAATAACACAAATTTTAAACTTATTTTAGGGTTGTGTATTTGCCAATTTAGGTATAGCTGAAAATCATAGGATATACAATATTTTTTGTAATATTATTTGGAGTATAAATAAAAAGATTTTTCGATGGGCCAACTCTGGAGCAGGCTACGTATAATTGGCCATGGGTGAAACATGAGTTGGTAAGATTGACTCCTACTACAGCTAATGACTGTCCTTGATCTTTATTGATAGACATTGCGAAAGCCAACCTAATAGGAAATTGGAGGCGATTAAAATTGAAAGGTATATCTGGCGGTATTAATGGAATCCTTGGTATGAAAACTTTGTTGCTTTCGAAATCTTGAATTTTATATAGATATAGAAGATGTAGATATACTGAAGTTAACAAAAAATTTTAACGGCGGAAGATTATTAAACATCGAAAAGGAGCAACAGCCAAACAACTCTGTAGTCAAACTTTAGCTGTTATAATAACCTAAGTTTGTACGGCAGCCATATTTCTGAAAAATCCTATTTGTTGGGAAGGTGCCACGCCCCCTTTTCGCCAATTCCACATTTTAATGGAGGTGTTAGGACTTAACCTCATATAGCTCCTTACCAATTTTCATTATCCTACCATTACTACATCCAGAGATATGCAGTTTGATAAATTCCATTTATATGGGAGGTGCCATGCCCTCTTCTCCCCCACCTTACATTTTCTTGGGGGTGTTAGGGATTGACCTCATATAACTCCTTACTGAATTTCAATGTTCTAGCATGAATACCTTCAGAGTAATGTAGTACCAAATATTCATTTTGCATGGGAGGTGCCACGCCCCTTTTATATATCGATATTATTTTTAGCCTATGACCATCCTTGGAAGGTTTCTAGTGGGTCGTGCAAATTTGGTTGTGATCGGTCAATCCGTTTAGGACGCAACTCGATCTATACCTACATACATACATACATACATACATAATTTGAATTTTATATATATGGGTATTTCATCCCATTTCGACCAGTTTTGAACCCGACCCCTTTAGAATTGGCTGAAAGTTTTTCTTCTTTTTCTAGCTTACGAAAGACGTTTTTCAGAATTTTTTCAAATTTTTTCATCCAACTCAAAAAAAGTTATAAATTTAAAAAAACCACCGTTTTTGTTTTCAAAATGCTATAACTTTTTCAAAAATTGACCGCTTGGGATCTTTTTTTTTTTTTAATTTGTTTTTAAATGTAATTTTCGGAAAAAATACAAAAAATTTTTAAGGTCTTTTTTTTTGTAATTTTTCAGTTTTTCGAGATTTTTCGAATTTCGCCATTTTTTTTCTCATAAAAAACTTCAATCAATTCTGCAATTATCCCCACTAACCCTGGAGTGGGCCGATATTTTGTTTTTTATTTAATTGAAAAAAAAAATTTTCAAAAAAAAATTTTTTTTTTATCAATTTTATTTATAGAACAAAAAAATGTAAGAAAATGATTTTTAAGTATTCTTTTCTTTATATATTATGGTAATCTACGATAAAAATAACCAGGATTAATGACTGACATAGAAAGCGAGTCATTTTAATCGTAGATTAGCATAATATATAAAGAAAAGAATACTTAAAAATCATTTTCTTACATTTTTTTTATATAAATAAAATTGATAAAAAAAAAAATTTTATTTTTGAAAATTTTTTTTTCAATTAAATAAAAAAAAAATAAAAAAAAAAAATCGGCTCACTCTGGGATTAGTGAGGATGATTGCAGAATTGATTGAAGTTTTTCATGAGAAAAAAAAAAATGGCGAAATTCGAAAAATCTCGAAAAACTGAAAAATTATAAAAAAAACTTAAAAAATTTTTTTGAACTTTTTCCGAAAAGTACATTTAAAAACAAATTTTTTAAAAAGAAAAAAGATCCCAAACGGTCAATTTTTGAAAAAGTTATAGCATTTTGAAAACAAAAACGGTGTTTTTTTTAAATTTATAACTTTTTTTGAGTTGGATGAAAAAATTAGAAAAAATTCTGAAAAACGTCTTTCGTAAGCTGGAAAAAGAAAAAAAAACTTTCAGCCAATTCTAAAGGAGTCGGGTTCAAAATTGGTCGAAATGGGATGGAATACCCCATATATAGATAGATAGAAGATAGATTATTGGCTTAATTGCTGCTTAACTGTCAATATAAAAGTTAACAGGATTGCAGCTTGGGCTATTTTCTTCCAGGGTTTCTACTGCTTTGGTTACGGCTACTATTTCCGCTTGGAAAACGCTACAGTAATCCGGCAGCCTGTAGGATGTGCTTATTTCCGGATCAGCACAGTATACCGCAGACCCTACTCCTTCCACTACTTTGGAACCATCTGTGTACACATTAGGCCGGGTCGATTTGTGGGGAGGCAAAAAAATCGCCCATTACTCTGTCAAAATCATATTCTAGGGATCAAAATAAGAAACTTTTCCGAAGGAACCCTACCTCTAAAACGAATTCTGATGTCCCCCCCTTTGGGTCGTAGGGGCGAATTTTGAAAAATCCCACTTTGAAATGCCTATGTTTTTTCTTTCTGTAGATTATTTTTCTCTTTAGGAATTTATTTAGTCAGAACATGTGTAAATGAAAAAATGAATTTAACTCGTAAACATAGTTGTGTGGGTTTTTTATTCAAACGTTTTAAAAAATTAATGTAACACTATGATACAATTGTTTTTTTAAGCCACCACAAGACACAGCAGGTAGAATTGAAATTGTCCCTACCCAAAAGTTCGACCCAAAGGGGGACATCAGAATTCGTTTTAGAGGTATGGTTCCTTCGGCAAAGTTTCTTTATTTTGATCCCTAGAATACTATTTTCACAGAGCAATGAGCGATTTTTAAATCGACCCGCCCTAGTACACATGTATCGCCTCGTCCGCTATTTGAGCACCCTTGCGCCAACCGTCCACCTCTATTGTGGCCTTAAGATCGCCCTCGAAGCGCAGATAGGGAATCAGGTAGTCTGTTCGTCTTGTGATTGGTGACGCTATACTACTATGGCCATATGGTCGGCGCTCAAGCTGCCCCGAGGCACCAAGCCTGGCTGCAGTTGTTAATGCTATGTTCTTTGCTACGAGGTCTACAGGTGGAATGTGCAGAATAGCATACAGTGCAGCTGTCGGGGTTGTTTTCAGGGCTCCCGTAATGCTAAGCATCGATAGTCTCCATACCCCCCCCCCCCCCCCCCCCCTTAATTTTTTGAGGTATGTTGCTTTTTGTGTTGCTTTTTGTAAGGCTTACAATCGCTGTAAAAACCCAATGAGAAAGAGAAGGCGATAAGCCCCACGTACACCCCAGCATTATTTTTATGCATAAAGTGCCGTTGAAGCCTTCTTCACCCTCTCCTCCACGTTGAGCTTCCATGACAGCGTACTGTCTAGGATGATTCCTAGATACTTTGTGCAAGGTTTCTCCTGTAGGGTCACCCCTCCTAACTTAGGCATGATCCAATTTGGGACCTTGTACCTCTTTGTAAACAAGACCATATCCGTCTTATCCGCTTTGACTTTCAACCCTACATTTGATGCCCAGGTATGAATATCCCGAAGCGCCCGATCCATCAAAGAGCTAATCGTTGGAAGGCACTTTCCACTTATGAGAATTGCAACGTCATCCGCGTAAGTCGTAAGTTTTACGGGTCCCTCATCAAATCGCCTGAGCAGCTGGTTGATAACCAGCGTCCACAGCAGAGGTGATAGCACCCCTCCTTTCGGCGTTCCCCTGTCCTCTGATTTCGTGGCCTCGTACAATCCTCATTGTGATGTTATCTTCCTGCAATTTAACATGCATCCGATCTATCTGGTTAAGGCTGGATGTACTTTAATGTAATTAAGACCATCCACAATCGCCCATTTAGAAACATTATTCAAAGCCCCGGCAATGTCTAAGAAGACTCCTAGAGCATATTCCTTATATTCCAGGGCCTTCTCTACGCTTATTACCACCCTATGCAATGCAGTGTCTACCGACTTGCCTTTGGTGTACGTATGTTGTGTTGTGGAGAGCAGCTTTTCATCCACGTTGGACTTTATGTACACATCTATCAGCCTCTCAAAGGGTTTGAACAGAAATTATGTTAAGCTAATGGGTCTGTAATCTTTGGGATACACGTGACCGATCTTCCCCGCCTTTGGTAGGAAAGCTACACGAGCAGTTCTTCAAGAGTGCGGTACATGATTCAGTCGTATGCACCCATCGAATATTATTTTAAGCCATTCCACGACCGCCCTGCTTGAAACTTGTAGCATGGCCGGGAATATACCATCTGGGCCCGGCGATTTAAACTTAGAAAACGTCTTCACTGCCCATTCGATCTTGGTATCGGTCACCAAGCCCGGCACTACCCGCTCCGTGATCGAGGTGTGAGTGCTGTCTGCTGGCTTTCTAAACCATCTCCCGATGGGAAATGTGTATCGAGAAGCACCTCAAGGGATTCCTCACTATTACGTGACCAGTCCCCGTTATCTTTCTTTATTAGTCCCTGGACTATATTTCCCATTACTAGGACTTTTCTCAACCGTGCTGTTTCGCCGGAGCACTCTATGTCCGTACAGAAACTTTTACATGAGATTCTCCTCGCCCTGGAAATTTCACGCTTGTAGATCCTCAGTAGATCCCTGTACTCGCCCGACACGCTTCGCTTTCCGCGGTCTTTGCGAGCTTAAACATTTCTTTTACCTGTCTCTTAGAAGACTCAGCTCATTGCTCCACCATGGCGTCTTTGCTTTTCTTCTGAATCTTCTTAGAGGGCAAGCTTTGTTATACGCAGTCATAAGCGTCTTTGTTAGGAATTCATAAGACTCCTCCAGTTCGTCCACATTGGCAACCTCTATGGGTTGTCCCAGTTTCGTTTTTACCTGTTTCTGGAATTTAGTCCAGTTTGTTGATCTAGGGTTTCTAAAGGTTCCTCCGCTCTCTACCCTCTTTAGGGGGATGCTGAAGCTGATATACGCATGATCGGAGAAGGATGGTCTATCAAGAACCACCCAATCATACCTTGATATATCACGTTCGCAGCTCAGTGTAATATCCCAAACATTGCTGGATGTTGGACCAATGTATGTAGGGACATTTCCCCTGTTGCCTATCTGCAAATTGGTTTGCAGGATGTAACAAAATAGAGATTCGCCTCTCTCGTTCGTATCTGCTCCTCCCCACGCATTGTGGTGCGCATTTGCATCCGCGCCTATGACCAACCGCCCTTTGCGTCCTTCGTCCTATACTAGCCTCTTGCACTCCATCGGTGGAACCTCCGCAGCATAGGCCATGTAGCAGGATGCCAGGATAAGTGCCTGCTTATTCCTTTGCTCAACGGCCACCACTACGAGGTCCTCAGTAGTGTAATTAGGCAGCATATATGAATGCAGCTGTTTCCTTACCATTACTACAGCTCGCACCCGTCCTTCCGTTTGCGCATAGTAAACGCCTAATCCGCGGGCGCTAAGCCCAGAAACCTTTCCTCCCGATGAGAGCCACGGCTCCTGGATCAGTGCCACGTCAAACGAACCCTCCTCAAAGGTTAGCAGGAGTTCGCTCGATGCCACTTTACTGTGTTGGAGGTTTATCTGTAGGACTCGTAGCATCTTCGTCGTGACGTCGTCGTCCTCCCCTGCCCCTTTGGTTTAGAGTGTTTGAAGCCCCCTTCAGCCTCTTGTAACTGTTGTGCCGGGTGTTCCTCTATGCGACTCGCAGCACCATCTGGCTCTTGGTCCTCTTCTAACACCTTCGTGGTTACGTCGGCTACCTCCACCTGTCTTTTTTCCCTTAGCCTTTTGAGGTCCAGCGTGTTAAAATTTTTATCCTCGGGACTCCTTTTCCTGAGTCGCATATAAATTTTGCCTGTACCAAAGGACCTTTTTCCTCGGCCTGCTTGTTTATTATGTAGAACTGACCTTCCTCCGTAGGCCGAGATACAGTAAGTACCTTCCAATCCTGTGTCGGTATGTTCGGATTCTGATTCTGCAGAAGTCTCAGTGTATCTTCCGACTTCATCACGCATGGTATCCATACCTTAACTTTTGGTACTGTGGAGATTTGCGCTTTATCCACCACCTCAAACCGCGCGTTCGTGTTTTGCCTTTGGAGGTTTGGAACCTCTTCCTCCAGCCACCGCAAGCTCGCGGTGTTGTCGCACGCTATCATCTTCACACCATTATACCATCCTCCCGATTCAAAGGTTGCATGGGGCTTACTTGGTTGTTCCCGCATCATCTTAAGCATTAAGCTAATAAGCTCCCTTTCTACAGATCTCCACCTTTCACTTGTCATCTGTCCGAAAGGACAGCTACGATCAACCAGCGCCACAGTCAGTGACTGCTTTGCCACATCACTCATCTTCTCGTGAAAAGCCGGCGCCTAAGTGTTAACTCCCTTTGGCACCTCCGAGAAAGCCGGAGTCTTAGCATTAACTCCATTTAGCACCTCCGAGAAAGTCGGAGTCTTAGCGTTATCTCCCTTTGGCTTATCTCCTACTTCCGTAGTTGGAACTTCCCTCTGACTCGCAGCTTTCGAGGTAGTTTCTACCTCGCTATTGGGACCCATCTGTCTTACAGCTTTGGGCTTAATTGTCTTGTCTATGCGACTGCCCTGCCTCGTGGCTCTGGGACTGGGTCCTTTCTGCCTCTCGAAGGTTTACTAGCGGAGCAAATTGGCACAGACGTGCTTAAACATAACTTATTATCTCCGTGTCAGTCCGGATTCAGATCTGGACATAGCTGCTCAACTGCCCTAATAAAAATTTTGGATGACATACGCGTGCCCTTTGACAAAGGCCAACTAACGCTTCTATGCTTACTCGACTTTTCCAAGGCATTCGACTCTGTTAACCACTCATTGTTATGTTACAAGTTGCAACGATACTTTAGATTCGGTAACAACGCTCACAACTTGATAAAAAGTTACCTATTCGGCCGGTCACAATTCGTGAGCAACGGTGCTGATGTATCGCAGCCAAAGGAGTTAACAGCTGGTGTTCCTCAAGGGTCTATACTTGGTCCTTTGCTATTTAGTCTCTTTATAAACGATGTGTTTAATGTGTGTAAATTTGTTAATGTGCATGCGTACGCTGACGATATTCAGTTGTATTTGTCTAGTGAGTTTACTGATATATGTGACTTAGGTTGTCGAGTAAATAGTGATTTGTCATCCATATTATGCCTACGTCTCAATGTTTCAAAATCATACATGTTACCTATTGCTAAGAAAAACATATCGAGCCTTCAAATACCTGCAATAATTATTGGCAACTCTAACGTGAAGACCGTCAATAAAGTAAAGAATCTTGGTATAGTGATTAATTCCAGTCTTAATGGCAGCGACCATATTAACGCCGTGATGGGTAAAGTTTATGGCACTTTGCGTAATCTGAGGCAGTTCTCGCCCTACACTCCCTTTCAAATTAGGAGAAAGCTAGCCGTACAGCTCATTATGCCAATAATAACATACTCAGAGTTGGTATACAATGCATTAGACTCGCGCTCTGCCCATAAAATGGATGTTGCTTTCAACCACGTCACTCGGTATGTGTATGGCTTGCACAAATTTTACCATGTATCTGCATGGAGATCTCGTCTATTAGGTTGCCACATAACTGAGTACCAAAGGGCAATGAGTTGCATATTTTTATTCAGACTAATCTTAACGAAGTCTCCGCCATACTTGTATGACAAACTTGCGTTTAATAGGTCCACCAGGTCATGTACTATGAATATACCCAGTTTTAATTATGTGGCATCGGCTAGGCTGTTCTTCGTAAACACCATACGTCTCTGGAACTCAATACCGTCTACTGTGAGAAACTCTTTAAACCAAAAAAACTATAGACGTGTTCTTTATAGTTTTTTTTTTTCTAATAAAACATAAACCAACTATCAGCATAATGCAACCTATCCTCTACTGACTTCTTACCTTCCTTTTTCTATGATTTTTATACTTAAGCTATTTATTCTGTTTTAAAATTTGTTAAATTAATTATATGTATGTATATTTATAAATGAATACGATTCACTTGACTTGTAACAATTTTGTGTTGTACGATAAAAGATTATGTTATCTTACTGTACTAATAACGAACTCTTAAATAAATGATGATGAGGATGATGATGAAAGCAGGCTTGTCGCCTTCCGCCGAATGTTGCCTCTTCATTCTGCCATTTGACGCTTCTTCCTCCTCGAACCGAGGGTTTCTAGCAGCAAACGTTTTTAACTGCCTTCGACTTACTTCTCCCGCCTCATGGGCCCAGTCCAAGCGCTAGATCTCCACTTCTGTTGGCTCGACCACTGCTCCCAGGCGTTGGACAATTCTTACTGCTGCACGGTACTGCTCTTTTACTTCCTCTGCTCCGTACCCTTCTCCGCTCTTCTACTCCGTTTTCATTTGTGTGCTTTTTCAACACGGAGTTCATTGAATCAGCACTACTCTCGCTCCCCGAGTCCGATGCATCGCTTAATGCGTATTTGTCCTCCTTGGCTTGCAACTCAGTCCTCCTCTTATCATCCTCGTCATTACAATTTGGCAATGAGTCGTTCATCTTGGTCGTTCGACCACCTGCCCGATAAGGCGGGCTCAGGGGTCCAGTATTATATACGGGGAAAGAACCATCAGCCACAGCAGCACCCCTTACTGTGGTAGGGCCATCAATACTTCCAGAGGTGGCCCGGTATCGGGAAGGCTCCGTTCGAATACAGCCGAATTTATCCCTTGGCTGCAAATCGTCCAATAGGCACGGTCCGCATAACACCCTGGATTAGGGGGTTGGCAGTTCTTGTTCACCGACATCCCGCCGCCCTCCTATAAGGCGAAACGGCATAGACGCCAGTCCTAAACAGCTCCGCATCACAGTCGGTCGCTGTGAAGATCGGCTAAGCCGTCACACCAACGACAAGGTGCCTACCCTAGTGAGGGGAAACCAGGCTAATCCTGATAAGTTTTTTTTGCCACCTTTTGTCATTCAAATTTTTTCAGCTACAGCAAAAATGTCACCAGAGAACGAGCTAGCGAAAAAAATCCGATTTTTTCGGTAGCCACTATCGGCTTAATCGGTGGTAGAGCCTAGCGATTTGTTTTATATCCTACTTAAGTCAACCGGAAAAATCGGTAGTAGCAACCCAAAAAAAAATTTCATGTTGGCATTGCTCATCCATTCATCGGTCTATTCGTCACCCTGTTTGTCCGTGAGGTCATCATCACACGTTTTTTTATACTCAGCTGAGCAGAGCTCACAGAGTATATTAACTATGTTCGCATAACGGTAATCCGTAACGGCATAACCCAATCGAGATAGATATAGACTTCTATATATCAAAATTATCTGGGCGAAAAAATAAATTCATTTAGCCATGTCCGTCCGTCCGTCCGTAAACACGATAACTTGAGTAAATTTTGAGGTATCTTAATGAAATTTGGCGTGTATGTTCCTGGTCACTCATCTCAGATCACTATTTAAAATGAACGAAATGACTACAATCACGCCCACTTTTTCGATATCGAAAATTTCGAAAAATGGAAAAAGTGCGATAATTCACTACCAAAGACGGATAAAGCGATGCAACTTGGTAGGTGGGTTGACCTTATGACGCAGAATAGAAAATTAGTAATATTTTGGAAAATGGGCATGGCACCGCCCACTTTTAAAAGAAGGTACTTTAAAAGTTTTGCAAGCTGTAATTTGGCAGTCGTTGAAGATATCGTGATGAAATTTGGCAGGAAGATTACTCCTATTACTATATGTGTGCTTAATAAAAATTAGCACAATCGAATGAAGAACACGCTTACTTAAAAAAAAAAAATTTTTTTTAAGTAAAATTTTAAGAAAAAATTCAATATCTTTACAGTATATAAGTAAATTATGTCAACATTCAAATCCAGTAATTATATGGTGCAACAAAATACAAAAAAATTTTTCATTTAATTCGAGAATATAATACTTTTAATGCCATAAGACGAACATAATTATACCAATCCTTGGGAAATTTGGTAGGGGCATAGATAACCGTTTTCTGTGAAAATGGACAAAATCGGTTGAAGCCACGCCCAGTTTTTATACACAGTCGACCGTCTCTCCTTCCGTTCGGCCGCTAACACGATAACTTGAGCAAAAATGTATGTATCTATACTAAACTTAGTTCACATACTTACCTGAACTCACTTTATCTTGGTATAAAATATGGCCGAAATCCGACTATGACCACGCCCACTTTTTCGATATTGAAAGTTACGAAAAATGAAAAAAATGCCATAATTCTATACCAAATACGAAAAAGGTATGAAGCATGGTAATTGGATTGGTTTATTGACGCAAAATATAACTTTAGAAAAAAATTTGCAAAATGGGTGTGACACCTACCATATTAAGTAGAAGAAAATGAAAAAATTCTGCAGGGCGGTATCAAAAGCCCTTGGAATCTTGGCAGGAATACTGTTCGTGGTATTACATATATAAATAAATTAGCGGTACCCGACAGATGATGTTCTGGGTCACCCTGGTCCACATTTTGGTCGATATCTCGAAAACGCCTATGCATATAAAACTAAGGGCCACTCCCTTTTAAAACCCTCATTAATACCTTTATTTTGATACCCATATCGTAAAGACACATTCTAGAGTCACCCCTGGTTCACCTTTATGGCGATATCTCGAAATGACGTCCACCTATAGAAGTATGGCCAACTCCCTTTTAAAATACTCTTTAATACCTTCCATTTAAAACCCATGTCATACAAACTCATTCCAGGGTTACCCTTGGTTCATTTTCCTTCATGGTGATTTTCCCTTATTTTGTCTCCATATCTCTCAGCTGAGTATGTAATGTTCGGTTACACCCGAACTTAGCCTTCCTTACTTGTTTTAAATAACTGTCGTTTAAAGAAATGTATTGTAATGAAATTCAAAACACTACTTTTTCTCACCGCGACTGATACTTCTGTACAAAATAAATACTATTTCAAAATAAAATATATGTAATTCTGTGGTAATTCAATACTTAACGAGACATTTCCGTCATTTATAAAGCTACACTGCTTAAATTTTATATGATCAACTTCATAAGGTTGAATTAGAAACTGTATTTGACCAACCTTTGACTACTAAGGCCACTCGAAAATCTTTGCATTTTCTTCAAAATCGGTTAAAGATGTTGTGATATTATTTATAACGGTCTTTACTTTTCAAAACACAATTGCACTAGACAAGAATCACAAAATCGGTTGCCACGCCTACTTTCTATATAAAAATAAATAATACACATATAGAACACACACACATGTAGACTACAGAATCTGTACCGGATCTTTCCATATATTAGACGATGGAAAAATTTAGATTGTTCACAAAAATACATTTACACAGCGATTTCAGATAATAATAAATGGAGTGGGGTTCATGAACTTCGCTATTTCCCGAAATATTTTCATATCCAGCTCAAAGTTTAGACATTTAAAAATCCATCAACCTACATGGCTACCACACGAACGAAAAATACGGCACAGGGTATAGGAAACAATTTAAAATATTACCGAAAATTGGCGAAAGACGGAAGGTTTCAAACCCGGGTCTAATTTTTGCCAGAACGAAAAAACGATCTGGCAACTAATGTTCAGAGAGTGCTCAGATTGTATAGAGAAGTCATCTACGTCTTCTTAAATAGAGGCAGCGATATTGATAATATTAAACCCGCTTTTCACAATAATTGCTACTGGAGCATTCCACGGTTGGTACGGGGCATATCGTACATATTTTTCATACTCAGGTGAGCAGAGCTAATTTTGTTCGCATAACGCTACCCCTTATCGGCATAAACTAATCGAAATAGATATAGACTTCTATATATCAAAATGATCTGGGCGGCGAAAAAAGAAGTTATTTTAGTCATGTTCGTCCGTCCTTACGTCTGTTCGTAAACACGATAAGTTGAGTAAATTTTGAGGTATCTTGATGAAATTTGGTGTGTAAGTTCCTGGTCACTCATCTCAGATCACTATTTAAAATGAACGAAATGACTACAATCACGCCCACTTTTTCGATATCGAAAATTTCGAAAAATCGAAAAAGTGCGATAATTCATTACCAAAGACCGATAAAGCGATAAAACTTGGTAGGTGGGTTGACCTTATGACGCAGAATAGAAAATTAGTAATATTTTGGAAAATGGGCATGGCACCGCCCACTTTTAAAAGAAGGCTGAGTATGTAATGTTCGGTTACACCCGAACTTAACCTTCCTTACTTGTTTCATTTTTAGGTCTTAGCCAAAGAAAAACTATAGCTTTTTCAGACAAACTCTTTAGTGCATTAGGATTGCATGGTACATGTGCAAATAAAAATAGAAAACAGCTCTTGAAATATTTCTATATGTGCGTGAAAAATAGCAGAAAGCATCCGTTTGTACGGGACACCAGTAAGTCAGGTGAAACTTCAGGGAAATTATTAATACTAGTATCGCCTGTGGTGGAAATTCGACCAATTTGTATTTTTTTCAATTTTCGATTCACTCAAGTTGCATTTAAATAATAATAAACAAAGTTCAAGTAAAAGAATATATAATAAAATAAAATAAATTAGCATAAAAAAACGATATAAAAAATTTAATGTTATATTTTTGTAGCAAATTTTTTTTTTTTTTGTTAATTGTTATAAATAAATAAACTTAGTGAGTTTGAACAAAAGTTGACTCATTATTTGTGATTTCATGTTTTTTTTGAAAACAATTAAAATAAAAAACAAAGAATCTGTTAAATAAAGACCTATGCATTTACGTGTAAGTAAAATTTGTCCAAAAAAATTGGCCGGCTAAGTTATTACTTCTCTTTAAAGTTTTTTTGTGCGCTAACAATTATTTTAAAACAATTTTTTAAAGATTTGGGTACATACCAATATATGTATGTAAGTGGCAACAATGGGAAACAATATTTTATTTGAACTGAAAATGAGTGAGGCAGTAGTTCTCTCACCGTTTGGCGCGTACGAATATGTACATATGTAGATGAAACATTTGAGCACCGCGACAATACGGCTTTCGGAATTTCGAATTCAGGGTGTTTGTGAACATAATGGGTCCTACAGATGGCAATTTCGATATTTGCACAGATTTTCGAATTTTCAAAAAACTGTCTATTAATTATAAACAAATAGAGTAATATTTGTTAACAAAAATAGGTCTATGCACTGCGGCTGATCAATAAGAATCGATTCATATAACTTTTATATGATTTTACGTACGCTAACTATGCGAAACAGCCTGTCAATTGATTGTATGGAAATTTTGTTAGCGTATTAATATATAGATTAACAAAAAACAATAGCAAACATATTTGGTAATAGTTGTACCAAGGTTTGTTAAAATAGCAAACTAAATCCAAAAACGTTTATTCGAAAAAAGAATAAATAAAGAAACAATTTTTAAAAGTGCACTTTTCAGACGTAAATTAGAAGAAAAACTAGGCCTAAATTCTCTTCTGGCAATTTACTCCAGTTTACTTACATATATTCACATACATATTCCAGGTACAGGCTAAGTCCATGTACAGAAATAAAGTGTTAATTTTTTCAGCTAATTAATATGAAGGTATAGTAATAGGGTTAGAGTTGCTACGGAGTTTTTGAGAACTATTTGATTTTTCAATTAAATTTTCTATACCATTTTTGTTTTTAATTTAAAAAAATACAAATTTTAAATTGTTCCATTTAAGTACACATTTAAAATATATTAGCATTGAAAATTAATAAGATCAGTTCAAAAATCGACGAAAATTAACGATTTTCCATGGAATGTCCCTTACTATTGACTTTGTCATTGTACTTCTAAGCGAGATTTTTATTCGCCACACGTAAGCACATCGTGCCCACCAATGTGCCAAATATGAAATAAACACTAAAAAACAATTTCTGAGAAGATAAACACTGGAGGAATTTTTTCTCTCCACCATTTAGTTTGCTATCGCGCACTAAGTACTTCAATTTCGAGAAAAATGTGGCTTTTTCGGTTATGCCGAGAAGCCAGATATATATGCAAGGGTGCCGTGATGACTCAACCCTGTCATTAATTATTTTTTATAATTTCTACTTATAATTAATAATTTTGAGGTCAATATTTTTTAGAAACACAACCACTTATTTTTATTAAGCTTGATCCCCGTATTTGCCTGAATCCAATCCAAGTAGGAAGTGACACGAGTATGTCCAGCTGGTGAATCACTTTCACATCCTTTGTGTGAATGAAAAGACATAATACCAATTTGAAGCTTTGAAGATGCCAACACCAATGGACCACCAGAATCACCACGACAAGCTGCAATACGATTGACAGTGGAAGTACACAAATTTCCGGTATCGATCTTAGATGAACCGTATTCTTCAGCACATACTTCGTTCGAGATCACTTTCAAATTGGCGAACTGTAAAACAGGTGAACACGATGTGGATGCATCAGAGGTACGACCCCATCCAGAAGCCACTACAGTTTCATCAACGTAAGCGGGACAGCTTGGAGCACATTTTGGTAGAGACACCGGTTTAATGGCAGCTGAATATTTTACAGCTGGAATTTTGATCAAAGCTATATCATTTATCTTAGTTTCCACATCGAATGCGGGATGAACTTTAATGTCACATTTCTCCACCTTCAGGCGTACAATGGGATCTAACCGAGTGATGCTGCCTAAGAATAGGATCACGCTAATAGCACTGAAATTAAAACGATTGACTAGATCTGATTGCGTATGGACAGTGCGTTGTTGGGTGATTAACTTATTAACTTTTCTTTTCGCCAATTGTCTCACACCCTAAAACATACAGTACATATAATTAAAAACTTACTTTAAAGTACAATGAGCAGCCGTCAGTACCCATTCTTCGCTTATTAGAGATCCACCACAAAAGCGAGCATTTTCACCATCAAAGAACGACAAACCAGCTTGATAAGGAAATTGATTAGCAGAAGCCGTTTGACCATTTGCTATACGTAGACTTACAGCTACCTTTTGCACCATAGACCCTAAGCGTTCACGTTGTGTATTTCTAGATCCCCGATTTTCAAGCCCCGAGGCGATGCATAGTAGGAGCGACGAAGCTATCAACAATTTCATGTTGCTGACGTTCAAGCAAATTCAGACTGACTAAAGCATAGGCTATTTTGGTTTATTTGTAGTATAGTTCAATAACGTACTATGGGATAGTTTGCAATATTTTGTCATAAATGCATATATTTCGGCAATTCACAGTATATGGGGTTTTGGCTGCGCAACAAGCGAGATTTTTATTTTCTATCGATTAAGGACACTTCGGATAGATTTTAACTTTTCACCTTAACTTCAAAGTTTCAATCGGTCTAGAAAGAACAGAATAGTGATCTTATATATAAAATTCTCGTTTCACCGTGTTTGTTGTTGAATTCCCTTGAAACGGTTCGAACCGTTTTCATGAATTTTTGCGAACAGCGAACTCTTAATTTTATTTTGACAAAACTTTTTATACCTACCACCCTCTGGGACTGAAAATAACTCTGGGACTTGGGCTGGGACTAGTACCCGGACTGGGAATAAGGGATGGAGAAGCATAAAAAGGGCTAAGCAGAAGAAAAACGGTGGAAGGAGAAAAAGACTGAGAAATAGGTAGAGCTTTGAGAAGTTAGAAAGATGGATATAGATGGAGGGAGGGAAGAAGAAGGACAGGGAGCTAGAAAGAAAAAAAGGATGAAAGGGACGGAAAGGAAGAAAGAGACGCAGAGAGGGGAGTGAATGTAGGGATAAAGAAAAAAAGGAGAGAGTGGGAGGGAGGTTAGGTTAGGTTGTACTGGCCGGACCTCACATATACTGAATGATTCGGTAGTGTGGCAAGAAGTTTATTTTACGAGCAAACTGAAAGAGTCTATCAAAAACCAGGACCTATATTATAAATTAACTCTGTCCGCTTGGCAAATACTAGAAGCTTTCTAGGACTTATGGCACTTTCTGCTTCAAGATATGACAGCTATATCACTCTAAAAGCTGGAGTCTTAGCCTGGCAAGCGCAGGGCATGAGCACAATACGTGCTCGATCGTCTCATCCTCCAACCCGCACTTCCTACATCTGCTAGCTTAATTTGAAGGTGACGCCAAGAGGCAGTGTCCGGTCGGAATGAGACACAGTCCTCTGCTTTCAATGATAGGAATAACTTTGTTACAGCCTTGCACTGGGTTCCCTTTCCCGCTTGGTTGATCATGTGCAACTCACGCCTTCTCTTAATATCGGTCAATCTAAGTGGGACGACTGCGGAGCAACCTTCGGGGCCTTTTTTAGTTGGTTCATCTGCTTTTTCATTCCTATCTATTCTCATATGCCCTAGGACCCAATATAGATATATGTGATTCTCCTTGTGCCGATTCTTTCCAGGGATGGCTTACATTCTAACAGACCTTTTGATGCTGTGCTATGCGAAATTATTGCCTTAATTGCTGATTGGCTGTCAATGTAAAAGTTGACACGGCTGCAGTTTAAGCTATTTTCTACTGTGTTTCTACTGCTTTGCCTACAGCTACTACTGCTGCTTGGAAACCGCTGCAGGAATCTGGCAGCTTGTGAACCTGTTTATTACGGTATCAACACAGTATACCGCAGGGTAAGGCAGGAGCTAGGGACATTAATGTGATTGGATTTCTGGAATATAGAAACCATCAATTTAAGGACCGGAGTAGGAGTTGAAAAATGTTAGATTTTCATTATTCCCTCTGTACTGTTTGTATGTAGTACATACATACATATGTATATCTATATGTATTGTAATGAGTTTTGGGAATTTCCTGATAATTACACCCCTTCTGCAAACGTTCGTATCGCCGAACTGTGTTTATTTAGTCTACTTTGGGAGTAGTACAATTATACTTCAATATCATGTACTTCACAACAGCGTATTTAAATCAAACTGCTCATTCATTCCTCAGCTTCCGCTGCTTTTATACTCTCTGTTGCCTCGTCCGCATATTTCGACTAAGGTCTAGACGTTTTGCTTTCTAGAACAGTTATATCTCCTGCTTGGTAATTGAGCTATATGCGTGTGTATGTGTGAGTAACAACTTCGGCTGATGACAACATGTGTGCATGTGAGATATCTCTTCATTTCGAGCTGCTAGTTATGTGTGTGCATGTACATAAGTTTGGCTGCTTACTGTATTTGTTGATGTGATTATCTATTAACAGCATGTTGGTACTAATATTCGTGACAGTGCCCTCCACCGAAGTCTGATCGCCCCGATCACACAAATCTCTAAACGATTGTATAACAGTACCAAATCTTTCTCCAAGAGACCTCCCGAATTTTTGTTCTCATTGTACCTGTGTTTTATCTTAATTCTCATTATCCTAGTTCGTTGCCTCGCACTCTGTTGTTTGGCCACTGGACTACTTCGCAGAGCTTGAGCTTGACGGATTCCTTTTGCATAATCAGTATCGTTCTGAGGTTCACAACAGTAGTGCGCCCTGGCTTGGAACCACCCTTGCATTCTTTCTGGGAAATTCTTTCCTTCGTTTTAGTGCGTCCATTAGGGTTTTTCTCGCAGATACATTCGGTTTTGATTTGTTGGGCCCATTCGTTCCATCAACCTTTGCCCGATTTACTGCCTTTGAATTTTGTGGCCTTTGTCGAATCTCCTTCACCAGCACTCGCTTACAGCTGAGCCCTTTCTCCAAACTGAAGTTAAGTTGTACATCCTTGTTCTTATACCTCATAATCCTTCTTTGCAAGTCGATCCTGATGCCATGGTCAATTAAGAAGTTCGTATCGCCGAACTGTGTTTATTTAGTCTACTTTGGGAGTAGTACAATTATACTTCAATATCATGTACTTCACAACAGCGTATTTAAATCAAACTGCTCATTCATTCCTCAGCTTCCGCTGCTTTTATACTCTCTGTTGCCTCGTCCGCATATTTCGACTAAGGTCTAGACGTTTTGCTTTCTAGAACAGTTATATCTCCTGCTTGGTAATCGAGCTATATGCGTGTGTATGTGTGAGTAACAACTTCGGCTGATGACAACATGTGTGCGTGTGAGATATCTCTTCATTTCGAGCTGCTAGTTATGTGTGTGCATGTACATAAGTTTGGCTGCTTACTGTATTTGTTGATGTGATTATCTATTAACAGCATGTTGGTACTAATATTCGTGACAGTGCCCTCCACCGAAGTCTGATCGCCCCGATCACACAAATCTCTAAACGATTGTATAACAGTACCAAATCTTTCTCCAAGAGACCTCCCGAATTTTTGTTCTCATTGTACCTGTGTTTTATCTTAATTCTCATTATCCTAGTTCGTTGCCTCGCACTCTGTTGTTTGGCCACTGGACTACTTCGCAGAGCTTGAGCTTGACGGATTCCTTTTGCATAATCAGTATTGTTCTGAGGTTCACAACAGTAGTGCGCCCTGGCTTGGAACCACCCTTGCATTCTTTCTGGGAAATTCTTTCCTTCGTTTTAGTGCGTCCATTAGGGTTTTTCTCGCAGATACATTCGGTTTTGATTTGTTGGGCCCATACGTTCCATCAACCTTTGCCCGATTTACTGCCTTTGAATTTTGTGGCCTTTGTCGAATCTCCTTCACCAGCACTCGCTTACAGCTGAGCCCTTTCTCCAAACTGAAGTTAAGTTGTACATCCTTGTTCTTATACCTCATAATCCTTCTTTGCAAGTCGATCCTGATGCCATGGTCAATTAAGAAGTCCACTCCCAATATGACTTCATCAACGATATCTGCCACAACGAATTTGTGTAGAACCGTGACCTCCCAATTAAAACTTCACATATCACTTCTCTCTGGGCTTGGTTATACTCGCCAGTGACCGTACGCAATCTTGCTCGATGTAATGGCTTTACTCTCCTGTTGACCAAATCAGATCGGATTATGCAATGTTATGCGCCCGTATCTACAGTCAGTAAACGCCTCTCGCTATACGCATATTCTCGAACGGTAATACAGCAGGATTTTCTTCCAATTTGTGATACAGATATCACAGGACATTCACTAGCTGGAGGAAGTTCTCGCTCCTTGAATGTGGCTTGCTTTAGCTCATATCCTTCAGATTTGTGCTTAAGACCACCTATGCTGTTAGATGTTAGAACCACTAGGGTCAAGACCGCAATGGCGTGTGATGTGACCTGGCTTCCCGCATTTGATAACTCTTTCACTCCGCTTTTACGACCCTTTCAGTGCCTCCAATATTGTGCTCACCCAATCTGGCCTTTCCACTTCCACACGGCGTGTTTTGAAAGCCGGCTTACACAGAAGGGACGCTTTCCTGAATCAGATCATGTGATACCGTTCAGGAGGCAAAAATTTTCTTGTAGAAGAAAGTTTCCAATTTTTTTTTCAGAGAGAAGATATTGCGTTACTCGGAAAGAGCTGTTGGCACTGCTGGAGTGCATTAAACATTTTCACAAGTACAGAAAGGTAACACCTAAAAACAAATATTTCGTACACCCATTTTAATATAGTCTTTTCGTTGGCGTGATTTTTGACTAACGCTGTGTAACGTAGCGTTACAATAACGTAACCCCCTGTATTTCCTTATTCACTTAAGCCTGAACCTCCCTGTACTTATTTTTCTATAGCATAACCAACAACCACTTGTACTTATTCTTTTATAGCATAGTCAACAACCACTGATAGCAAACCAATGAAAATCACAATAATGGTGTGTTGACTTCTCAACCAGTTTGCGGCACCACCAATATAAACATCAAATTTGCATTTTTGCAATTCAGTCCTCACAGGTGAGCCAGCGGGAGTGGTTGTCTTTTTAAAGACAAAATAACCACTTCGGCTAGCTAGCTGAGTGGAAGGGGCGCTGTAATGGCGCGGGTCACCCTCCACCAGGGCTGCACGACGCGAGTGGTGTCTTCGGACTACTTTTCCCTCCGTCGCCCACCTTGGTGCTTGAGCGGCCCGCTGCCTCAATGACCAAATACCCCCTTCCATCCTCAGCTCGGGCTGCGTGGCAGGGGTGCCGCCATGGCGCGGGTCACCCTCCACCAGGGCTGGACGACGCGAGTGGTGTCTTCGGACTACTTTTCCCTCCGTCGCCCACCTTGGTGCTTGAGCGGCCCGCCGCCTCAATGACCCAAAGCACCCCTCCCCCTCAGCTCTGGTTTAATAGGCTGGCCGGAGCGGTGGGACCACAACCACTAGTTAGCTAGGGAGAAGAGGGTGCGGCCGTGGCGCGAGTCATCCCTTGCTGCACCAGGACGACGAGAGTGGTGTCTTCGGGCTACTTTTCCCTCCGTCGCCCTGGTCTGGTAAGGAATGACCCGCTGCCCGAACGACCGCACGACCCCTCTCCATAGTTCTGGTTTCAGCCGTGAGCCGATGCGTGCACACAGGGGCTACCGCTGTGCCGTTAAGGTGCACTTCCCCTCCGCCCACGGGTCGACCAACGGTGCCTCGGCTGGTACAACTCCGCCCCCCTTACGCACCTTCTACTAGTGCCCACCAATGTGCCAAATATGAAATAAACACTAAAAAACAATTTCTGAGAAGATAAACACTGGAGGAATTTTTTCTCTCCACCATTTAGTTTGCTATCGCGCACTAAGTACTTCAATTTCGAGAAAAATGTGGCTTTTTCGGTTATGCCGAGAAGCCAGATATATATGCAAGGGTGCCGTGATGACTCAACCCTGTCATTAATTATTTTTTATAATTTCTACTTATAATTAATAATTTTGAGGTCAATATTTTTTAGAAACACAACCACTTATTTTTATTAAGCTTGATCCCCGTATTTGCCTGAATCCAATCCAAGTAGGAAGTGACACGAGTATGTCCAGCTGGTGAATCACTTTCACATCCTTTGTGTGAATGAAAAGACATAATACCAATTTGAAGCTTTGAAGATGCCAACACCAATGGACCACCAGAATCACCACGACAAGCTGCAATACGATTGACAGTGGAAGTACACAAATTTCCGGTATCGATCTTAGATGAACCGTATTCTTCAGCACATACTTCGTTCGAGATCACTTTCAAATTGGCGAACTGTAAAACAGGTGAACACGATGTGGATGCATCAGAGGTACGACCCCATCCAGAAGCCACTACAGTTTCATCAACGTAAGCGGGACAGCTTGGAGCACATTTTGGTAGAGACACCGGTTTAATGGCAGCTGAATATTTTACAGCTGGAATTTTGATCAAAGCTATATCATTTATCTTAGTTTCCACATCGAATGCGGGATGAACTTTAATGTCACATTTCTCCACCTTCAGGCGTACAATGGGATCTAACCGAGTGATGCTGCCTAAGAATAGGATCACGCTAATAGCACTGAAATTAAAACGATTGACTAGATCTGATTGCGTATGGACAGTGCGTTGTTGGGTGATTAACTTATTAACTTTTCTTTTCGCCAATTGTCTCACACCCTAAAACATACAGTACATATAATTAAAAACTTACTTTAAAGTACAATGAGCAGCCGTCAGTACCCATTCTTCGCTTATTAGAGATCCACCACAAAAGCGAGCATTTTCACCATCAAAGAACGACAAACCAGCTTGATAAGGAAATTGATTAGCAGAAGCCGTTTGACCATTTGCTATACGTAGACTTACAGCTACCTTTTGCACCATAGACCCTAAGCGTTCACGTTGTGTATTTCTAGATCCCCGATTTTCAAGCCCCGAGGCGATGCATAGTAGGAGCGACGAAGCTATCAACAATTTCATGTTGCTGACGTTCAAGCAAATTCAGACTGACTAAAGCATAGGCTATTTTGGTTTATTTGTAGTATAGTTCAATAACGTACTATGGGATAGTTTGCAATATTTTGTCATAAATGCATATATTTCGGCAATTCACAGTATATGGGGTTTTGGCTGCGCAACAAGCGAGATTTTTATTTTCTATCGATTAAGGACACTTCGGATAGATTTTAACTTTTCACCTTAACTTCAAAGTTTCAATCGGTCTAGAAAGAACAGAATAGTGATCTTATATATAAAATTCTCGTTTCACCGTGTTTGTTGTTGAATTCCCTTGAAACGGTTCGAACCGTTTTCATGAATTTTTGCGAACAGCGAACTCTTAATTTTATTTTGACAAAACTTTTTATACCTACCACCCTCTGGGACTGAAAATAACTCTGGGACTTGGGCTGGGACTAGTACCCGGACTGGGAATAAGGGATGGAGAAGCATAAAAAGGGCTAAGCAGAAGAAAAACGGTGGAAGGAGAAAAAGACTGAGAAATAGGTAGAGCTTTGAGAAGTTAGAAAGATGGATATAGATGGAGGGAGGGAAGAAGAAGGACAGGGAGCTAGAAAGAAAAAAAGGATGAAAGGGACGGAAAGGAAGAAAGAGACGCAGAGAGGGGAGTGAATGTAGGGATAAAGAAAAAAAGGAGAGAGTGGGAGGGAGGTTAGGTTAGGTTGTACTGGCCGGACCTCACATATACTGAATGATTCGGTAGTGTGGCAAGAAGTTTATTTTACGAGCAAACTGAAAGAGTCTATCAAAAACCAGGACCTATATTATAAATTAACTCTGTCCGCTTGGCAAATACTAGAAGCTTTCTAGGACTTATGGCACTTTCTGCTTCAAGATATGACAGCTATATCACTCTAAAAGCTGGAGTCTTAGCCTGGCAAGCGCAGGGCATGAGCACAATACGTGCTCGATCGTCTCATCCTCCAACCCGCACTTCCTACATCTGCTAGCTTAATTTGAAGGTGACGCCAAGAGGCAGTGTCCGGTCGGAATGAGACACAGTCCTCTGCTTTCAATGATAGGAATAACTTTGTTACAGCCTTGCACTGGGTTCCCTTTCCCGCTTGGTTGATCATGTGCAACTCACGCCTTCTCTTAATATCGGTCAATCTAAGTGGGACGACTGCGGAGCAACCTTCGGGGCCTTTTTTAGTTGGTTCATCTGCTTTTTCATTCCTATCTATTCTCATATGCCCTAGGACCCAATATAGATATATGTGATTCTCCTTGTGCCGATTCTTTCCAGGGATGGCTTACATTCTAACAGACCTTTTGATGCTGTGCTATGCGAAATTATTGCCTTAATTGCTGATTGGCTGTCAATGTAAAAGTTGACACGGCTGCAGTTTAAGCTATTTTCTACTGTGTTTCTACTGCTTTGCCTACAGCTACTACTGCTGCTTGGAAACCGCTGCAGGAATCTGGCAGCTTGTGAACCTGTTTATTACGGTATCAACACAGTATACCGCAGGGTAAGGCAGGAGCTAGGGACATTAATGTGATTGGATTTCTGGAATATAGAAACCATCAATTTAAGGACCGGAGTAGGAGTTGAAAAATGTTAGATTTTCATTATTCCCTCTGTACTGTTTGTATGTAGTACATACATACATATGTATATCTATATGTATTGTAATGAGTTTTGGGAATTTCCTGATAATTACACCCCTTCTGCAAACGTTCGTATCGCCGAACTGTGTTTATTTAGTCTACTTTGGGAGTAGTACAATTATACTTCAATATCATGTACTTCACAACAGCGTATTTAAATCAAACTGCTCATTCATTCCTCAGCTTCCGCTGCTTTTATACTCTCTGTTGCCTCGTCCGCATATTTCGACTAAGGTCTAGACGTTTTGCTTTCTAGAACAGTTATATCTCCTGCTTGGTAATTGAGCTATATGCGTGTGTATGTGTGAGTAACAACTTCGGCTGATGACAACATGTGTGCATGTGAGATATCTCTTCATTTCGAGCTGCTAGTTATGTGTGTGCATGTACATAAGTTTGGCTGCTTACTGTATTTGTTGATGTGATTATCTATTAACAGCATGTTGGTACTAATATTCGTGACAGTGCCCTCCACCGAAGTCTGATCGCCCCGATCACACAAATCTCTAAACGATTGTATAACAGTACCAAATCTTTCTCCAAGAGACCTCCCGAATTTTTGTTCTCATTGTACCTGTGTTTTATCTTAATTCTCATTATCCTAGTTCGTTGCCTCGCACTCTGTTGTTTGGCCACTGGACTACTTCGCAGAGCTTGAGCTTGACGGATTCCTTTTGCATAATCAGTATCGTTCTGAGGTTCACAACAGTAGTGCGCCCTGGCTTGGAACCACCCTTGCATTCTTTCTGGGAAATTCTTTCCTTCGTTTTAGTGCGTCCATTAGGGTTTTTCTCGCAGATACATTCGGTTTTGATTTGTTGGGCCCATTCGTTCCATCAACCTTTGCCCGATTTACTGCCTTTGAATTTTGTGGCCTTTGTCGAATCTCCTTCACCAGCACTCGCTTACAGCTGAGCCCTTTCTCCAAACTGAAGTTAAGTTGTACATCCTTGTTCTTATACCTCATAATCCTTCTTTGCAAGTCGATCCTGATGCCATGGTCAATTAAGAAGTTCGTATCGCCGAACTGTGTTTATTTAGTCTACTTTGGGAGTAGTACAATTATACTTCAATATCATGTACTTCACAACAGCGTATTTAAATCAAACTGCTCATTCATTCCTCAGCTTCCGCTGCTTTTATACTCTCTGTTGCCTCGTCCGCATATTTCGACTAAGGTCTAGACGTTTTGCTTTCTAGAACAGTTATATCTCCTGCTTGGTAATCGAGCTATATGCGTGTGTATGTGTGAGTAACAACTTCGGCTGATGACAACATGTGTGCGTGTGAGATATCTCTTCATTTCGAGCTGCTAGTTATGTGTGTGCATGTACATAAGTTTGGCTGCTTACTGTATTTGTTGATGTGATTATCTATTAACAGCATGTTGGTACTAATATTCGTGACAGTGCCCTCCACCGAAGTCTGATCGCCCCGATCACACAAATCTCTAAACGATTGTATAACAGTACCAAATCTTTCTCCAAGAGACCTCCCGAATTTTTGTTCTCATTGTACCTGTGTTTTATCTTAATTCTCATTATCCTAGTTCGTTGCCTCGCACTCTGTTGTTTGGCCACTGGACTACTTCGCAGAGCTTGAGCTTGACGGATTCCTTTTGCATAATCAGTATTGTTCTGAGGTTCACAACAGTAGTGCGCCCTGGCTTGGAACCACCCTTGCATTCTTTCTGGGAAATTCTTTCCTTCGTTTTAGTGCGTCCATTAGGGTTTTTCTCGCAGATACATTCGGTTTTGATTTGTTGGGCCCATTCGTTCCATCAACCTTTGCCCGATTTACTGCCTTTGAATTTTGTGGCCTTTGTCGAATCTCCTTCACCAGCACTCGCTTACAGCTGAGCCCTTTCTCCAAACTGAAGTTAAGTTGTACATCCTTGTTCTTATACCTCATAATCCTTCTTTGCAAGTCGATCCTGATGCCATGGTCAATTAAGAAGTCCACTCCCAATATGACTTCATCAACGATATCTGCCACAACGAATTTGTGTAGAACCGTGACCTCCCAATTAAAACTTCACATATCACTTCTCTCTGGGCTTGGTTATACTCGCCAGTGACCGTACGCAATCTTGCTCGATGTAATGGCTTTACTCTCCTGTTGACCAAATCAGATCGGATTATGCAATGTTATGCGCCCGTATCTACAGTCAGTAAACGCCTCTCGCTATACGCATATTCTCGAACGGTAATACAGCAGGATTTTCTTCCAATTTGTGATACAGATATCACAGGACATTCACTAGCTGGAGGAAGTTCTCGCTCCTTGAATGTGGCTTGCTTTAGCTCATATCCTTCAGATTTGTGCTTAAGACCACCTATGCTGTTAGATGTTAGAACCACTAGGGTCAAGACCGCAATGGCGTGTGATGTGACCTGGCTTCCCGCATTTGATAACTCTTTCACTCCGCTTTTACGACCCTTTCAGTGCCTCCAATATTGTGCTCACCCAATCTGGCCTTTCCACTTCCACACGGCGTGTTTTGAAAGCCGGCTTACACAGAAGGGACGCTTTCCTGAATCAGATCATGTGATACCGTTCAGGAGGCAAAAATTTTCTTGTAGAAGAAAGTTTCCAATTTTTTTTTCAGAGAGAAGATATTGCGTTACTCGGAAAGAGCTGTTGGCACTGCTGGAGTGCATTAAACATTTTCACAAGTACAGAAAGGTAACACCTAAAAACAAATATTTCGTACACCCATTTTAATATAGTCTTTTCGTTGGCGTGATTTTTGACTAACGCTGTGTAACGTAGCGTTACAATAACGTAACCCCCTGTATTTCCTTATTCACTTAAGCCTGAACCTCCCTGTACTTATTTTTCTATAGCATAACCAACAACCACTTGTACTTATTCTTTTATAGCATAGTCAACAACCACTGATAGCAAACCAATGAAAATCACAATAATGGTGTGTTGACTTCTCAACCAGTTTGCGGCACCACCAATATAAACATCAAATTTGCATTTTTGCAATTCAGTCCTCACAGGTGAGCCAGCGGGAGTGGTTGTCTTTTTAAAGACAAAATAACCACTTCGGCTAGCTAGCTGAGTGGAAGGGGCGCTGTAATGGCGCGGGTCACCCTCCACCAGGGCTGCACGACGCGAGTGGTGTCTTCGGACTACTTTTCCCTCCGTCGCCCACCTTGGTGCTTGAGCGGCCCGCTGCCTCAATGACCAAATACCCCCTTCCATCCTCAGCTCGGGCTGCGTGGCAGGGGTGCCGCCATGGCGCGGGTCACCCTCCACCAGGGCTGGACGACGCGAGTGGTGTCTTCGGACTACTTTTCCCTCCGTCGCCCACCTTGGTGCTTGAGCGGCCCGCCGCCTCAATGACCCAAAGCACCCCTCCCCCTCAGCTCTGGTTTAATAGGCTGGCCGGAGCGGTGGGACCACAACCACTAGTTAGCTAGGGAGAAGAGGGTGCGGCCGTGGCGCGAGTCATCCCTTGCTGCACCAGGACGACGAGAGTGGTGTCTTCGGGCTACTTTTCCCTCCGTCGCCCTGGTCTGGTAAGGAATGACCCGCTGCCCGAACGACCGCACGACCCCTCTCCATAGTTCTGGTTTCAGCCGTGAGCCGATGCGTGCACACAGGGGCTACCGCTGTGCCGTTAAGGTGCACTTCCCCTCCGCCCACGGGTCGACCAACGGTGCCTCGGCTGGTACAACTCCGCCCCCCTTACGCACCTTCTACTAGTGTGCAAGTAGGGAGGCGGGGTGTCCAGCGGTGAAACCAGCACTAACGAGTCCTCATAGTCTCGTCCCCAGGTGACCGACCCCGCGGACTACCGATCCTGCCGAAGGCTACCGATCAATCCCATCCCGCCGATACCGTCAACCAAGCCGCCGCTGTCCAGGTAAACACCATCGCCAGCCCGTTGGCCGTCTGCCATCCTACCGCCGTTAAGCCGCTGCATCCGTCCCGCCGCTGCCACGACGACCATTGGTCGTTCGCCATCCTACCGCCGTTAAGCCGCTGCTTACGTCCCGCCGCTGCTACGACGACCGTTGGCCGTTCGCCATCCTACCGACGTTAAGCCGCTGCTACGACGACCGTTGGCCGTCTGCCGTCCTACCGCCGTTAAGCTGCTGCATCCGTCCCGCCGCTGCTTCCGTACCGCCGTACCAGTCCGTCCGTTACCCGACCGTTCAACCGCCCTACCGAACCTCCTCAACTCCAACGACCGTTATTCAGTAGGGGTTTGTGGGACCTTTACTCGACTCTGGATTGATTGAGCGTTACCCCAGCCTTAGACAAAACCCACCTCATAAATGGCGCCCGAGCAGGGACCCTCCTCCGCAGATGACCGTGGAAAAACAAATACACCAACCACCAACACTGCCGGGGCGGGTTCGACGAACACACCATCAGAAACAACAAACACACCGGCCCCCGAAGTTACGATCCTGAATACCGACTCACTCAATTGCATCTATTTACTGAAAAGGGAGAGGCTGATAGAGGAGTGTAAGAAGCATAGCATTCCCGTGGAAGGCCAAACCATAGCCGATCTACGCCGCGCACTGAGCACGTACGTGCAAGCAAAACGCACGAGGAAATCAAGTGAAGACCTACTGAAGGAGCTGGAGAAGGAAGTAAAAGAGGACGAAGGGAAACCAGTTAAACTACCAACACCGACAGTAACTGTAACGAATATCGCCCCAACATCACCGAACAAGTCAATACCCGCCATCCAGGGACAAAATCCCCCTCGCATGCGCATGAGAGAGAACGTGCTAAACCGGAACGAGACGAAATGAGCACCGGTGAGCTAATGAATACCGTCCGCCACTGGGATCTGCATTTTTCGGGGGAGGAGTCGCTGCACGAATTTCTGGAGAGGGTAGAGGAGCTCGCCGAATGTTACCGCATCCCCGTCGACCGGCTGCTCCTAACGCTGCTGGAACTGCTACGTGCCAAAGCACTCCAATGGTACCGCATCTGTAAGCAACAAATCAAACACTGGAGCGATTTTCGAAGGGAGGTGAAATTTTTTTGTCTGCTTAAGCGTCATCTTCAACATTTAGAAGAGGCCATCCGAAAACGCAGGCAACAAGGCCGAGAAAAAGCCAAGGACTACGTCCTCGCATTGGAAACGCTGATCCGCCAGCATCCGACAATGTGCAAGGAAAACCACCTCGAGCGAATATACGATGGCCTACGCGTTGAATACCGCCTCTTCGTCAAACGCAGCGAGTTTAAGACGATCGATGGAAATCCTGGAAATAACGGAAGAATATGAGCTGCTAAAAGGCGAGGAAGCGAAACAGAACAAAGAGGCGATCCACAGCCTGTATCATCTTCAAAAGGAGTACAATAGCAAGGAGTGCTGCTGGCGCTGCAAGGAACGCGGACACCACCGCTTCCAATGCAGGGGCCGCTAGAGAATGTTCTGCTCCAGGTGTGGACAAGACAACATCCTCTCCAGGGACTGCTCATGCCCTTCGACCAACCAATCCACCGACAACAACACATCCACGATGCCGTCAAGGTATGTGAAAGGAAGCCGCCAAGCATTATTTGTGCGGCCACAGAAGCCTATTGAACCACCAGCCTGCGATCCCGCTGCCGAAATGAAAGTAGATGACCGTTTCTACATACCGATAACCATCGAGGGCATGGGCGTGCGCGCGCTAGTGGACACCGGCGCCACCCTCTCATACGTCGATGAGTCAATACGGAACCACCTGGAGAGGAACAATATCAAACCACATCTTAACAGGCGGAGCGTCCAATTGGCAGACCAGACGTATGTCTATAGTTCGAATTCCTACCCAGCAAGGATTACGTACCAAGGACGAACGACCAACACAATGATGTCCGTCATCCCGAACCTGGCAGAACGGATGATCTTAGGAATGGACTTTTTACGGGAAAGGGGAATCACCCTCACGTTAGATGGCCAGCCGTTAGAAGTCACCTTGACCAGAAGATCCGCCGAGTTAGGCACACTATGTGCAATGACCAGCTGGGAACACGTGAATAATGGCCAAAATTCGGAGCAGGAAACTTTTTCAGCGCACCACCAGAAGCGATTGAGTAAAACCGTTAGCCCAATTACCGCAGCCGAACATTCGACCATCCGTAAACATAACCGACCGCTGAAGCAACGCTTCCACCCACGTTGCCCGGATATACAAAAATACAACCGCAATAAAGTGTACCGAAAAAGAGCGCCGAACGCGATATTCAATACGCTCTCCCGCCGCCCTTACAAAACACCGACACACCGATACAAAAACCACCAGACATATTTTACACAATAAAAAGCGACAGAGAAGAGCCCGGTGAGATTATTGGCAACCATGCAATAGACGCAGCCATGGGAAATAGTAACCATCGACTTCGTGCCACCACTACCACGTTCCAAGCAAGGAAGCAATTACCTCCTCGCCATGATCTACAAATTCTACAAGTGGGTGGAGTTAATCCCGGCGCGCCAAGCAAAAACGGCAAGCGTGCTCAAAGCGCTACAAGAAAAGGTCATATACTTACTTGGTTGTCCGAAAACTTTCCTCACCGACAATGGGAAGCAGTTTGGCGGAAAAGCGTTAGCACCGTTCCTGAGCGACCACGGCACATGGGATTAGGAGATTCCACAAATGGAACTTACAATAAACATGGTCAGAAAACATGGAATAAACATGGAAATAAAACAACGTCAGAGCGGGTGCACGCGGAGGGAGCAGTACCAGTGGCCAGCCAACCGAACAAAAACACGAAGGGGACCTATTTTTTTTTGGGCCACATTTTACCGAATACCTGATAGCCATGATGAAATCACAACCTGAGGAAGATGGAAACGAAGAAGAAGAATATTATGTATTATAATGAATTATATGAAAAATACTCTGTTAGTTTTAAGAACAATGAAATGTAATTATTCTTACGTTACACAAATGAATAAAAACATAAACTCTGTTAGATATAAGTGGAATGACTCTGTATATTTTTGAGTAAAAAAAAAATAATAATTAATAAAGTGCTTCGCCCACATGCACACCGGCATAAGACCTAGGCCATGCCTGGAGATCCATCTTTCCCCACCGCAGCTTTCCGTCAACCGAAGTGGGAGGGGGACTGTAACGTAGCGTTACAATAACGTAACCCCCTGTATTTCCTTATTCACTTAAACCTGAACCTCCCTGTACTTATTTTTCTATAGCATAACCAACAACCACTTGTACTTATTCTTTTATAGCATAGTCAACAACCACTGATAGCAAACCAATGAAAATAACAATAATGTTGTGTTGACTTCTCAACCAGTTTGCGGCACCACCAATATAAACATCAAATTTGCATTTTTGCAATTCGGTCCTCACAGGTGAGCCAGCGGGAGTGGTTGTCTTTTTAAAGACAAAATAACCACTTCGGCTAGCTAGCTGAGTGGAAGGGCGCTGTAATGGCGCGGGTCACCCTCCACCAGGGCTGGACGACGCGAGTGGTGTCTTCGGACTACTTTTCCCTCCGTCGCCCACCTTGGTGCTTGAGCGGCCCGCTGCCTCAATGACCAAATACCCCCTTCTCTCCTCAGCTCGGGCTGCGTGGCAGGGGCGCCGTCATGGCGCGGGTCACCCTCCACCAGGGCTGGACGACGCGAGTGGTGTCTTCGGACTACTTTTCCCTCCGTCGCCCACCTTGGTGCTTGAGCGGCCCGCCGCCTCATGACCCAAAGCACCCCTCCCCCTCAGCTCTGGTTTAATAGGCTGGCCGGAGCGGTGGGACCACTCCCACTAGTTAGCTAGGGAGAAGAGGGTGCGGCAGCCTCACAGTCTCTTCCCCAGGTGACCGACCCCGCGGACTACCGATCCTGCCGAAGGCTACCGATCAATCCCATCTCGCCGATACCGTCAACCGAGCCGCCGCTGTCCAGGTAAACACCATCGCCAGCCTACTTCCCCCCTCTCCCCGGCCCTGGTACGCGCTCCGTAGCCCACCGCCGCTGCCGTCGCATCGTCGCCCCTTTGGTGCCGCCGGTGCTACGCCGACCGTTGGCCGTCCGCCATATTACCGCCGTGCCCCTGCCGCCTTGCTGGCACACTAACCGTTGGCCGTCCGCCATCCTACCGCCGTTAAGCCGCTGCATCCGTCACGCCGCTGCTACGACGGCCGTTGGCCCTTCGCCATCCTACCGCCGTTAAGCCGCTGCATCCGTCCCGCCGCTGCTACGACGACCATTGGTCGTTCGCCATCCTACCGCCGTTAAGCCCCTGCTTCCGTCCCGCCGCTGCTACGATGACCGTTGGCCGCCCGCCGTCCTACCGCCGTTAAGCTGCTGCATCCGTCACGCCGCTGCTACACCAGCCACTGGCCGTTCACCATCCTACCGCCGTTAAGCCGCGGCATCCGTCCCGCCGCTGCTACACCAGCCACTGGCCGCTTGCCATCCTACCGCCGTTAAGCCGCTGCTTCTATCCCGCCGCTGTTTCCGTACCGCCGTACCAGTCCGTCCGTTACCCGACCGTTCAACCGCCCTACCGAACCTCCTCTGCTCGCCATCTTGCGATGGAAAGCTGCTGCCCGCCTAATATCTCCATCCGTGTGTGCGTGTGTTCGTAACACATAAATATCGTGTATTTATTCAGTAGGGGTTTGTGGGACCTTTACTCGACTCTGGATTGACTGAGCGTTACCCCAGCCTTAGACAAAACCCACCTCATAGCTGTTATGATTTATATATAACAAGCCTCGGATAAATATACTCTCTATTGATGACGACCATGGCAATCGTTTGAAGGACAATGAATTGAGGGCATGCACCTGGAACGTGCGCTCCCTGAATGGGATTGGTGCAGATGCCCGGCTGGTTGATGTCCTCGTCAGAGCAAAATCTGACATCACCGCCATCCAAGAAATGCGTTGGACGAAGCAAGGAAGAATGAAGATTAAAGATTGTGACATCTATTGGAGTGGCCGTACGAATAAGCGCAGTTTCGGCGTCGGATCCGTGGTGGGAGAGAGACTTTGTCGCCAAGTTCTGGAGTGCACCCCTGTGGACAAGCGTCTCGCCGCTATCCAAAATTTTTTAATATATCATTCATCTGCGCCCATGCGCCGACAGAGGAGAAAGACGATGAGGTGAAAGACACTTTTTATGAACAATTAGAACGCACATACGAGCGATGCCCCCGTCTTGATATAAAAGTCGTGCTTGGCGACTTTAACGCCAGGGTGGGCAAAGAAGATGTTTTTGGCCATACAGTCGGAAAGTTCAGCCTACACAATGAAACTTCTCCTAACGGACTGAGGCTGATTGACTTTGCCGGTGCTCGAGACAAGGTCATATCCAGCACGAGGTTCATGCATAAAAAGATACATCAAGCTACATGGCTGTCTCGTGATCGAAATACTCGCAATCATATCGATCACGTTGTGATAGACGGACGGCATGCCTCCAGATGTGCGCACGATCCGAGGACCTAACATCGACTCGGACCATTATCTCGTTGCAGCCAAAATACGCACCCGCGTCAGCGTGGCTAAAACCAAGGAACAAAAAACACAAGGAAAGCTAGACGTCGAAAAGCTTCAATCACAACAGACCGCCAATGATTTCGCAACTCGACTCTCACACCTGCTTCTTGAAAGCACAACCCATCCTGAAGGTATAAAGGAGCAGTTGGAGCATATCTCCAAAGCAATTCGTACTGCCGCCGAGGAAAAAATTGGTTACCGGCGGCCACGAAAAAACAACTGGTACGAGAATGCCGCGTTGCAACCGAAAGAAAAACGCTGCCTACAGGGCTACGTTAAAAGCGAGCGCAACAAGAGGAGTGTGTGAACGCTATCGTGAGTTGAAAAGGGAAGCGAGACGCCTTTTCAGGAAGAAAAAAGCAGAAGCAGAAAGGCGTGAGTGCGAAGAGATTGAGCTGCTAGCCACTAGCAATAACGCTAGAAAATTTTACCAAAAAATACGGCGACAGACGGAAGGCATTAAGACCGGGGCATATTCCTGTAGGAACGAAAACGGCGACCTTATAACTGATGTCCAGAGAGTGCTTAGATTATGGAGGGAACATTTCTCTGCTCTTCTAAATGGAGCAAGCAATTTTTATTTATTTATTTATTTATTTAAAATACACATATCAGACATAGTCTTTTACAGTGCCATATTTGTTATTATTCTTATTACTAGTACAAAGTAAGTTTAAAAGCTAGAAACAAAAATAGAAGTAACATTCAAACCATACAGCATATGTTCCATGGAGGTAAGTGAAAAAGGAAAAGAAAAAGTAAAACACATAAGAATGTTCAAGAACAAAGGGTGCGATGTACAGCTAATTTGAAGCGCTTAGGATCTGATTCTAACTTTACTTTATTAGGCAAAGCATTCCACAACTGCACAGCCCTAACGAAAAACATTCTCGATGTTACTGAATACTTAAAATGCGGTACAATTAGATTGCAAGTACGGGATGATTGTGCGAAAGTAAGTTTTACAAAAAGGCATTCCGGCGTACGAGAAAAGATAATCTTATGTATAAATATTAGTAAACGACGGTCAAAGAATGCTGATAAACTGCATTCAAGAATAGTTTTTGAGAAGTTCGAAATATGATCATATTTCCGTTTAAGATAGATATATCTGGCACAATTATTAATCAGTAGTTGATATTTGTTCATGGAAGCTTTATCCAGGCAACCGTATATCAATTCATGGTAAGATATTATTGGTATTAATAGACTTTTGACAAGTTTAAGTTTTATATCTTCTCGAATAAAATAAGCCGTTTTCCATAAATGCCTTAACATATAATATAACCTACTAATTGAGGAATTCACATGATCTACACAGGTTAGGGGCTTATTTAAGATAAATCCAAGAGTTTTGACATTCTTCTCACATTCTTGACATTCAATTCACCGCGCAGAGATGACGAACGCTATCCCGCAATCGATGATGATAGAATATATGTCCCCCCGCCCGATTATGGCGAAGTTAGAATAGGAATAACTAGATTGAAAAACGACAAGGCCGTGGGCGCTGATGGATACTGGCGGAGCTATTCAAGTACGGCGGCGAGGAGTTGGTAAGGTGCATGCAGCAGCTTTTTAGCAAAATATGGGCGGACGAGTTCATGCCCGACGATTGGAATCTAAGTGTTCTTTGCCCAGCCCACAAGAAGGGGGATACTGCAAAATGCACCAACTATCGTGGAATCAGCCTTCTTAATATCGCATATAAGGTCCTTTCAAGTGTATTGTGCGAAAGATTGAAGCCCACCGTGAACCGGCTGATTGGACCTTATTAGTGCGGCTTCAGACCTGGTAAATCTACCATCGACCAGATTTTCACAATGCACCAAATCTTGGAAAAACCCGTGGAAAGAGAATCGACACACATCACCTCTTCGTCGACTTTAAAGCCGCCTTCAACAGCACGAAAAGGAGCTGCCTATATTCCGCTATTGGTGACCAATTGGCGCCGGTTGGCGGAGCGAAGTAGCGACTGGCGCGTCTTGTTGGACGGCCATAACCGTTTAGACGGTTAAGCGCCAATTAAGTAAGTAAGTGTTAGGATTTATGACCACTGATATATGTATAAGCCATTGAGAGCTGGCATGTTTTAACTATTTATATTATTTCGTTTAAGTTACAATATATTTCACATAAAAAAAAAATAAATGTAAGGCGCGATAACCTCCGAAGAGATCTAAGGCCGAGCTTCTCTTTCACATAGAAAACAATATAAATCCTCCAGCTCTCGATCCAAATGTGTTTCAAAACTTTTAAGGGTTCGACGTTCGACTTAGAGCACCCTGCCCGGTGAATTATATAAATAACTTTTACATTACTAGAGTAAATACTTTAGGCGCTCTAGAATTTATTTCGAATTATTTGATTTAAGATTTGGGAAATCGAGGAAAATTTCTAGAATTTATATGGGCAATTTCAAAAGGACTATAGGGAATCACTAGTAACACGATTAGTAGCTCTAAAACGTCCTTCAAAAGTTGCGGCAAAATGAAACGGTTTTTAAAATGCTTAGTATTGACACCAGCCCAGGAAATATGTCTATCAATTTTATAAATTTAAATTCTATATTAGTATGCATAGTGAAAATGTCGATGTTTCTAACTGTACGGGAACACAAGGAATTTAAAGCGAAAATATAATGATGAAAACTATTAAGGGCCGTGTTCACTATCTTCAGCTAGCTACTTAGTTATTGACATTTGGCTATTTTCATGCTAACTGAAGCTTCGCGTCTCAGTTAAGTGCAAGGAAAAAGTGTAAAAAAAAGTCAGCTCTTTCCTTAGTTTTCGTGTATTCTCAATGGATTTTTCCGATTTGTGCTATGAAATATTCACAATATCGATTAAACCCGGGGTTGATCACACTGTAGCGAGTGAGGAAGGGCCCCTCCTCTTTCTAAGAATACCCCCCCCCCCCCAGAGGCTTATAGCTTTCCTAGAATTTAATATAAAAATTGCTTATAAAATGTATGAAAATTGCAGTGAATTACCAAAAATGGTGCCACCAGGTGGTAAAATATTTGTAAATAAAAAAGTACAAAATTAATTTTACAGCTTATTTATTGGCAATTTAATTTTATATGCACAAAAGCGCAAATCCCAATTTTTAATTTCTTTAATTTTAATTTTAATCTTTTAGGAAAACAGCGCTGCAGTCTCGGTTGATTATAAATCTTATTTTCTTATGATATTTAATTTTTCTATGCAGAGCCGCAGGCGGAAATTCCCAAATTTTCATTTCTTAGTTCTTTTTTATTCCTAATTTTCAGTTTTTATGAAATCAAAATTTTTTTATGAAGAAAAACTGCGGAGACGAACTGATGGGCTTTTTCCTTGTTCAGTCCGTAATTTATCTGAGTGTTTATGGCGTTTAGCTCGGTGCTAGCGCTATGAATTTTGTGGAAGCCATGCTGATGGGCCGCTAATCGAAGATTCGCAGTGAAATGAGGGAATAGGACGGTTTCGCCTTTGTTATTGGCGATAGGAGTGCTATCGGTTGATATGACTAACCATCGGTAGATGGTTTTCCAGGCTTTACTAGTGGAACTATCCTTGCTATTTTCCATTGTTCGGGAATGATAAAGGTCTTCAACGAAATGTTGGAAACTTACGTTAGATAGCTTACTCCGTTATCGCTAAGGCCTTTAGCACTGGCATGGCTATACCGTCTTTGTTATTTATTCAGAGGACTTGGCCTTTTTAATAACTTCTTCAACCTCTGTGGGGGGGGGGGGGGGGTGGGGTGATGGTAATTAGCGTTGGGAATTCATAAATAAGTATTAAGTTATCTCAAAATTTACTCAAGCTGTCGTGTTTGCAGTTGGATAGACGGATGAACGTGGCTTAGTGAATTGTTTTTCACCATGATCATTTCGTCATGTATGAATGTATCTATCCCGACAATGAGCAACTCATTAAACGCGTGTGAAAACTTTATTGAGCTTTATCACATACAGCCTCACACGGATATTAAAAAAGCTCGTTTACACGCAAGCAAATTTCGCTTGCAAGCAGGAAAAGAAAGATTTAAGGATCACGATTGGCATACTATGGACACTTTCAGTTTATGAGGGGTCTTTATTGACCGACCCGTTCAACCTAACCAACCGGCACCCAAGTCAGAAATTACGTTGTTGTTGCTGCTTTAATAGCTAGATAGTTGTGTATGTGTCCGCCTAGTGATGTGTTTGTTCTTCTTGTTTCAAACTTACCTTTTCAGTCTTAAATGAAAAAATGTTTATACTTTGAAAGCTTTTCTCAACTGAGAATAAAAATAATAAGAAAAGGCTATTCAGAAACCTGTAACCTTGCAGTTCTGCCGTTAGGGATGAGAATTCTAATATCCGATACAGCAGGGGCGATCCCCGTCTATACATATTATATGCCCTTTCTATATTGACCTGTTATTGGAAGTGGCGTCCAGCGTTGCAAACTAAAAGCCTTGAGAAATATCACGCCTTTGCGCTTACAACAAGGGCAGCCAGTCACACAGTGCAGACTTTAGCGTATACATTTTCTCAATATCCCCAACATCAGAAACTAAATGCTTTGAGAAAACTCGCCCGAAAGGCTTCATAAGTGGCATGGTAAAAAGATCATGATAAAATGCTTGTTCTACTGGGTATCTTGCCAGTGATCACACGACTGGGAAATGTTTTTGCTTTGTGAAACGTGTTCCTTTCGAAACTTTTTGTATGTTTAAAAGATTTATAAAACGTTCCAACTGGTGACGTGGTCTTACTTAATATTTATTTATATATTAATACAAGTAAGGACGGCACTGTCTTCGGCTGTGCCATAACTTTAATGAATGGAGCTGAACAATGATGTGTTGAATTTTAAAAAATTCACGAAATCTTTACAATCAGTTGTATGGGATATATACTATATATACGACCGATCTTAACGATTTTTTTCAGACAACAATGTATCCCTTCTTGTAAACATCCTAGAAATTTCAAGCTTCTAGCTGTTAAAATGACGAAGAAATTACGTTAAACCCTTCCTTTATCTGAACAATCGGTTTTATTGTATATTTTCAGGCAACAACATATGCTGTATTTGTGAGCATCTGAGCGAATTTGAAGCTTTTACCGGTTAACGTGAAGAAGAAATTTTGTTAAACCTCCTGCCTGAACAATAGGTTGTATGAGATATATATTATAATATGACCGATCTAACACATTAAAAAAAAAACAATGTATGCATTATATGTAAACATCCTGTGAACCTTCAGTCTTTTAGCAGTTAAAAAGAGAAATAAATGACAAAAACCCTATTATTTGAGAAAGCGGTTGTATGTGGGATATATGCTATAGTGATCCGATCTGATCAGTTCCGACAAATGAGTAATTGGTCACCCAAATATACAAGCTCACCAAATTTCATCGAGATATCTCAAAAATTGAGGGAATAGTGTCCGTTCAAACAGACAGACAGGCGGACGGACATGACTAAATGAGCTGAGCTCACAATCCTGATCATTTCGGTATACTTATTGATGGGTCTATCGCGTCCTTTTTAAGGACTTACAATTTTCAGATTCGTGACAAACTAAATATACCAATCCATTTTCATGAAAGGTATAAAAACGTCAAATATAAGATTTATAATATCTTAAGTCAAGAAATTTGCAATGTGGACATAATTTCAACAACAATAACAGTCACTTGAACTCGGGAAAATATTTATTTAAGCACAGCTGAAAATTAGACAATGGTACAAATTTGCCTCTAACAAAAAATAAAACTTATAAAATTGAAATTTTTTCAATTCTGCGTCAAATTTTTAAGATCTCGTAAAATAACTTTTAACAGTTTTTTGTAAATATTTATGTGAGATTTGAATATAGCAGGCAATTATTTTCATAACATATATATGTGCATATGTATATGCACACACAAAAATTTAATGCAGTGTTAACACTTTTCGGAGAAATATTTAATTAAATTTAATTTGGTGTGGTGGTAGCGTTATCCGCACCGAATGTCCTAAGTCCAAGTCCCGGCCGAGTGAACTTAAACATTTTCTTTTTATTATTCTAACTTTCATGAAATGGTATATTTAGTTTGTCACGAATCTCCAGAGTCCATTAAGGAGAAGAAATGGACCCACCAATAAGTATACTGAATTGATCAGGATGGCGTTCTAAGTTAATTTAGCCATACCCGTCTGTCTATTTGAACGCAAACTTGTCCCTCAATTTTTGAGATATCTTGATGAAATTTGGTGAGCGGGTATGTATTTGTTTCCGATCAGACATATGTATGTCGGAGCCGAGCGGATCGGACCACTAAAGCTTATGGTTGGTTGGTTGGTTGTTGTGCTGCCCGGCTATGGAGTCGGGCCCAAGTAGCGCTCTAGGCGCCATTTTGATGCACTTCCTCCTGGAACCAATTACGTTTTGGATTGATGTACCCTGCGTGTATTTTTACTCAAACCACTTGGTTAGATCAATATACCTACTGATGTCCTTGATTCGGCAGTTTGACACCGCCCTTAAGTCCGGTAATACGTAATTGCCTAGAGTTCGGGACCGAAAATTCGCAAGGGCTGGGCACTCGCAGAGAAAGTGAGTAACCGATTCCTCGGCACCCTCCTGTCTACAGCTCCTACACCTCTCATTGTAGGGGATACCCATTCTATTCGCGTGTATGCCAAATGGCCAGTGCCCTGTAATAGTGACCGTGATTCTGTATATTTCTTTCGTAGACCTATTTAGTAGGTCATCGGTTCTTTTCTGGTTGTAGTCTTTCCATATTAATTTGGTGATTCTACAGGTGTCGTAGAGTACCAATCGGGGATTGATATTTTCCTTAGATAGGTGAGAATGTCTCTTTGAACTGATGTGAGTGGTCGATGCACCGCGACTGCTTCCGTGATGTCTAACGATGCTCCTTCCTTTGCTATTTTATCTGCTTTTTCGTTGCCGTCAATATTCCTGTGGCCGGGTATCCAGCTGAGAGTGACAGCTGCCTGGTTGGCTGCTTCACGTAGCACCCTCTTACAGTTATCGACTACTTAAGAGGATGTGTACGGTGATTCTAGCGCTTTGAATTCCGCTTGGCTGTCGGAGTATATAACTACCTCACCGTCTATCCGGTTCTGCAAAAGGAAGATACAGGCCCTCTCTATTCCTTGCAGTTCTGCTTGGAAGATGCTGACAGTGTTTGGAAGACGGATGGGGATTGCGACTTTTAGTTGGTTGGAGTAGACACCTGCACCGACGCCGCAGTCCATTTTGGACCCGTAAGTGTAGATGGAGGTGGCACCCTCCCTGCCAACTCTGTCGTCCGCCCAATCCGTTCTAGAGGGTATCTGCACCTTGTAATTTCTGTCGAAATTCAGTGTTTTTGAGAGGTAATCTGTTGTCGAATCCACATCGGTGAGCCTTGTTAGGATGTCAGTGTGACCGTAACCTTTTTCTTTCCAGCATTTAGACTCCCTTAGTCTGATGGCTGTGCTGATCGCTGTATATCTGATGTGAAGGGTCAGTGGCAGCAGGTTAAGTATAACGTTTAGTGCATCCGTGGGGCACGATCTAAATGCACCTGTTACCCCTGCGCATGCTGCCCTCTGTATTTTGTCTAGTTTTTTAGTGTTGTATAGCTTGTTCAGGGCAGGCTACCATGCTATGGCTCCGTACGCCGGGATGGGTCTTATGACCGCCGTGTAGAGCCACATTATAAGTTTTGGCTTTAGCCCCCAATTTCTGCTGACTATTCTCTTGCACGAGTAGTATGCGATATACGCCTTCTTTACTCTTTTTCCGATATTGGTTTTCCAATTTAACTTGTTGTCTATTTCGACGCCTAGGTACTTAACTCTAGTAGAGAGCGAGAGTTCCGTTCCATCTATTGAAGGTAGTCGAAAAGTTGGTATTTTTGTCTGTTACTGAACAGTATCAGTTCTGTTTTGCTAGGGTTGATGTTGACGCCGCACGATGTTGCCCAGGTGTGCAGTCCCTTAGCGCGCCCTGAAGGATGTCGCTTAGCGTGGAGGGAAAAGCCCCCGAGACTGCAATGACCACATCGTCTGCGTATGCTACTGCCTTAACACCATTTTTGTCGAGTTCGAGTAGTATCTCGTTCTGTGCAATGACCCAGAGTAGTGGCGAGAGGACCCCGCCCTGGGGTGTACCGCTACTCACTTTGCGGGTCATTGTAACTGAGCCCATATCCGCTTGTATGGTTCTGTTTTCCAGCATTGATTGAGTCGATCCACAGATGTGGTTGTCAACTCCGGCCCTTTGCAGGGCTTCCACAATTGTGCCGGTTTCGATGTTGTTGAAGGCGCCTTCTATATCTAAGAAAGCTAGTGTGAATTGTTTGTAGTGTAGTGATCTTTCCACAAAACCCGTTAGCTCATGGAGGGCGGTCTCCGTAGATCTACCCTTCATGTAGGCGTGCTGTGCCTTTGACAGATTTGGTCCTGTTATTATTGATCTAATATAGATATCCAGAAGCCTCGCAAGGACCTTGAGCACGAAGGATGTGAGGCTGTTTGGCCTGTAGTCTTTGGCGTTTTCGTGTGTGCGTCTGCCCGCTTTTGGTAGAAAGATTACTTTTATTTTTTTCCAGCTTTGTGGAATATACGTCAGGGAGATACTCGCTCTGTATACCGTTTCCAGCCAGAGGATCATTGGATCACCTAGTTTTTGTAGCATTACCGGGATAACGCCATCCAGACCGGGCGATTTGAATGGAGAGAAGCCATTGATAGCAAACCTGATATCTTCGCTGTCTATTATCCTGTCCAATAAGCCCGCTGAGGGCTGAGAGTCCCTGCAGAGAGATTCTTTTACTGGTGCTAGATCGCATCCGGGCAAGTGAGTATTGATGAGTGTGCCCAGGGAGTCCTCTGCTGAGTTTGTCCATATGCCTACCTCGCTTCTTACGAAGTAATTTTTTTGGTGTTCTGTGGACAGAACTTTACTCAGTCTAGAGGACTCGCGGGTGTTTTCTATTGAGGAGCAGAAGGATTGCCAGGATACAGCATTCGCTACCCTTATAGCTTTTTTATATGCTTTGAGCGCCTCCCTATATGGCTGCCACTCCTTGATTGTAAGGCACTCATTAAATGCCTTCCATATTGTCGTTGTAAGTTTCCTAAGGTCCCCCCTCCACCAGGGTGGGGACTTCTTCTTACGAATACTAAATGTGGTGCACTTGTTGTAAGAAGTAGTTATTGCGAGCTCTACCTTGCCGACTAGCTCATCGAGCTTTTGAGGACAGTTTATGTTTGGTTCGCTTATTTCTAAAGCTGGCGTAGTTAGCCTTACAAATTTATCCCACTTTGTTCTTCTTGCGGTGAGTTCTATAGCGGTGAGTCTGACCAGATCCAAATCTGATGTCGAAGAAGATCCAGAGAGAGGCTTCGTCTGACACTCTCCAGTTTTCCACTACCGCCGGGTCATCGTCGGTTGTCAAAGTTAGATCTAGGACTTCCTCCCAGCCCTGAAACCTGTCTGAACTAGGGAATATAAAAGTGGGTTTTTTGCCGCTGTTGCAAATACTGAGGTTGGAATTAAGAATAAAATGTAGAAGTGACTCACCCCTCTCGTTGGTTAACCCTTTCGCTATATTGTTGCCATATGGCAACATCAAGCTTTGGGACGGCGTAGTTTGCACCATTTAAAAAAAACTAGTAATTTTATGAACAATTATGCGTTTTAAACCTTTAAGTAAAATACAAAATTACAAAAAACCAATTTTTAGTGAATTGTAGTTCATAGAGTGATTTGAAAGAAGGTAGTCTCTTCGTTGCGATTTTTTTCAATAAAAGGCACTTTTTTGTTTTCCGGCTGGAAAAAATATTTTATAACTTTTTGAAAAATTTTTGATTAAAATATAACCATAAATATTTGCTTTAGAGACTGCTGTTGAAATTTTGGATTATAAAGCTTTGTGTCGAGCGCTATAATTGGCAACATATGCCTTGTAAGGTGTTCAAAATCTCAATAACGTGCGGCCAATTTTTAAATTGCATACATTCATTTGCGCTAGTAACTCATAGCGATCAGCCGTTTTATTGAGCTTGAGCCAACATTTTTTAGCCATGTCACGGAAAATGAAAGAAGCTGATATCGAAAAAATTCTGGTAAATTTTTGCGACTCGGATATATCCGACACAGAGCACTCCCAAGAAACAGAAACTTTTGATAATTTAGTAAATGCATTTCACGAAAATTAAACTTTTTCGATCCCGGCAAGATCAATATGAAATTAATATTTCAAATATTGACGTCGAATAAAACGTAGGTTTGGGTGAAGCTACAATAGCTGAACCTAGCTCTATTTCACGTCAAGTTTCAAAGTTCATTCCGAAAAAAAAATTTGAGTTTCGATGGAAGAAAGCACCAATGACGCCTCTAAATATGAGTTTTACTTAGACCTACCCAAATTCTAATACGAAAGTCCCCGTGGTTTACTTCTTGGAGTATTTTTCTGAAAATTTCCTTGACCAAGTTGTGCAAGCCACTAATCAAACATCTTTATTGCAAAGTGGCAAATCTGTAAATCTCTCTAAGGAAGAGGTTCTGAAAATTCTTGCTTTAGAGATAGCAATTGGAACATTGGGCTACCCTAGATTGGATATATACTGGTCAAAGGCCACAGCAATTCCGGTCTTCTCTCAATGCATGGCAAGACCGCGATTTCATTCCATACGAAATAATTTAAAATTTACAACAGTCACAATCAATAGTGATAAACTGTTTAAAATTCGACCACTCCGGGATGCTTTTACGCAAAAACTTTACACTATCCCCAAAGACGAAAATCTTTGTGTTGATGAAATGATGATTCCATTTAAAGGAAAGACTGCATTAAGGCAATATATGCCTAAAAAACCTATAAAATGGGGTATTAAAGTATTTTGTCTTTGCAGTTCGAAAGGCATAATTTACGATTTTGAAATATATCAGGGTAAGGGAACTCTTTCAATTAGTCAAAATCTAGGGTTTTGCTCTGATATTGTAATGCATTTAACGAAAACTATATCTGACAACTATTTTTCTTCTCTGAATTTGTTATTATGTTTAAGATAAAAGGAAATGTGGGCCACTGGTACCATACGAGTAAATAGGATTGGTAAAGTACCTCTCAAATCTGAGGAGTTGAAAAAAAGGGGCGGGGAAATTTCGACTTTCGTATAGAAAGAGAAGACAATATCTTTGTAATGAAATGGCTTGATAGTGGTACCGTTCAACTTGTGTCTTCAATTTATGGTGATGAACCTTTAAACAAGGTTACAAGATTTTGTTCTGAACAGAAGAAAAAGATTGAAGTAACTCAGCCTAACATTGTCAAAGTGTATAATAAAAACATGGGTGGAGTGGACAAAATTTACTATCTTTTGTCACTATACCGTATATCAATTCGATCGCGAAAATGGACACTCAAGGTGTTTGACCACTTTATAGACATGGCTATATGCAATTCATGGCTTGTTCAGCATTGACCCAAATACTCAAAAGCATATGGACCTTTTAGAATTCCGACAAGATGTTTCTGATGGGCTAATTTCTCTGTCCAACAAAAATGAGTGTTCTGGAAAACGTGGGCGACCAAAAGGGGCATTGAGCGAAGAACGTGTAGCTAAATCAAGACGTACGAATGAAACAGCATCTGCTGTTTCCATACGATATGATGGAAACCAACATTGGTCGGAGCATACAGAAGAGAAAAGCAAAAGCAAAAGGCCAGATTCACCTATGCCTCCCTAATGGAGCTCGGGATTGCTTCAAGGACTACCATTATATAAGCTAAATATCTATAACTATCGTAATAAAAATATGAATTCTTATTACTATTTTTAATATTATTATTTTTATTATTATAATTATTGTTATTATCACTATTATTTATAGTATTATTATTCATTATCTGCATTACTTTTTGATTTGTTTTTAGTAATATCTTAAATTGAAGTGTTAATAAAAATATTATATATATGTATTCATGTTTATATGAATATTTTTGAATTTCTGATTTTATATTTTCATTTCCAGCATTGTATGTCATAAATAAAACAAAATAAATTGAATAAAACATCTTTGTTTCAAATATTACATATGTGTGTTTTTCTGTACCTTTAACGAAATTTGTTGCCATATGGCAACATTGAAAAGAACTGTTTTCCGAAAATAATTTTTTTTTTTTTATTTATTATTGCTAACGGAACCAATAAGAGTTCTCGCGTAAAATTTCAGATTTTTTTGACTGCTCTATAAAAAGTTGGACTGAAAGGGTTGAGGATCTGCCCCATATCGTGTTTCTTGCATTGGCGTCACAGCCGATAATTATGATGCACCCGCCGCTATTATTTATGAAGTTTTCCAGCTCTGGAGGTGGAGCCATCCTGTCATGGGCCATGTAGGCCGAAACCACGTAGATGGTCTGGTTGGACACGCCCTCTAGCTTTACCACTGGTAGGTCTGATGTGCTGTAATTTCAACATAAGAAAGCATTTATACCTTTTTTGATTAAAATGCCTGCTCTTGGCTTACCTGCATCCGTTTTGTAGAACAGATTGTGTGTGCTGATGTTTAGCCCCCTGATTTCCTGATTGTGGGCCCAGGGCTCTTGGATTAGGCTGATGTTGATATCCTCCTCACCGAGAACGATTTTAAGATTATCTGTAGCACTTTTAGAGTGCTGCAGATTAATCTGTATACACTTAGTGTTTTGTTGTGTCCCCGTCCTTTATGTTGACACCCTGCAGCAGATTACCTGCGCGCACGAGGAACATCTGAGGCAGGTATTACCTTTAGCTGGAGGTTGTTTACCTGTCCACTAATTTGTGTTACACACCTTGTCAGAAATTCCGACGAATTAATATGTAGATAGTGGGTAATATACTGCCTATGCAATAAGGCCGCTATGATGCCGGTTGCCGTTTTGACCTAAAATCAAAAACGTTTTTGGGACGTTTTTTTGTTTCGTTTAATATAAAACGTGAAATTTTCCGATTCAGTCAAGTTGCATTTAAATAATAACAAACCAATTTGAAATAAGAGAATATATAATAAAATAAAATAAGAACTAAAATAAATTAGCATAAAAGGCAATATAAAAAATGTAATGTTATATTCTTGTAACTTTTTTTTTTTTCAGTATACGACGTACTTTATCTAAAATAAGGATTAAATCTGCAAATGCAAAATGGGCCGGTCAAAAATTAATTCTATTTAAGATTTTTTGGTACGCTAAAAAAAATTTGGAAACATTTTTTAGGATTTTGGTAGATACTATTATAGGTAAGCGGCAACAATGGGGAACCATATTTGAATGTAGGTGAAACATTTGTGCTTTCGAATTTAGCGAGTATACATAAAATTTTAAATTCACATTAGAAAACTTAGATAATTGTTCCCAAAGACGGCGCGCTTGTGTATAAAGGTTTAGGTCTTTGAAATTCGCATTAGAACACTTAGATACTTGTTCACAAAGATGGCGCGCTTGTGCACGAAAATGACTTACGATATTTGTATGAATTGTTCGAATTTACAAAAAACTTTTTATATTAATTATAAACAAATAGTGTAATATTTGTTACCAAAAATAGGCCTATGCACTGCGGCTGATCAATACGAATCGATTCATATAACTTTTATATGATTTTACATATGCTAAGTATTCGAAACAGCCTGTCAATTGATTGTATGGAAATTTTGTTAGCGTATTAATATATAGATAGTAAAAACGAAGAAATTTGCTAAAGGAATTTAGCCTATTTCACGCCACCCGTTTAATTTTGTATAAATACATATATAATATGTAAGTGTGACACAAAACAAAAATTTCGAGTAGAATAGCGGATACCTTCATAAAAAATAAAATTAAAATATAAAAAAATTATGTAATGAGAAAGAAAGCAGAGTTTACTAAAAAATGTTTAATTAAAGAAAAAAATAAAGTACTTAAATTGCGAAAAAATTAAGTGAAGTGAACAAACAGTTCCATATAAAAACGCAATAAGTGCGCTTAGACTTTTTCCGGGGTTTAAGTGATCATTGTGGAAATATGTAGATTCTAATGTTCGGATATTTAATGTTGGGATTCCCATTGAGATCTATGTACGTAATTAATTTGTATTAAATTTGTAAACACTCCATTTCATGAATATATATGACCATATCTACGATAAAATATCGTCTGTGAACAATACAATACTAAGATATAACAAAGCAGAATAAATTAGAAAGAAAAGAAAAACAAACAAAAACATTAAAGTTATTCACGCAAACATATTTACTAAAATAAAATTGATTTCATAACTTTAAGCGACATAAAAAATTAGGGTTATGGGATCTAAGCATCCGATTAATGGATATATAATCCAACAAAGTTAGCATAATAATAAATATAGTGGGTAATATACGGACTATGCACGCTATGATGCCGGTTGCCGTTTTGACCTAAAATCAAAAACGTTTTTGGGACGTTTTTTTGTTTCGTTTAATATACAATGTGAAATTTTCCGATTCAGTCATGTTTCAGTTAAATAATAATAAACCAATTTGAAATAAGAGAATATATAATAAAATAAGAACTTAAATAAATTAGCATAAAAGGCAATATAAAAAATTTAATGTTATATTTTTGTAACTTTTTTTTTCGTTCAGTATAAGACGTACTTTATCTAAAATGAGGATTAAATCTGCAAATGCAAAAACATTTTCGGGAAAATTTGCCATTAATTGTTATAAATAAATTAGTTAGTTTCAACTAAAGTTAACTCGTTATTTGCGATTTCATGTTTTTTTTGAAAACAACTAAAATAAAAACAAAGAATCTGTTAAATAAAGACTTATGTATTTACGTGTAAGTGAAATTTGCCACAAAAAATGCGCCGGTCAATAGGCCGGTTAAGTTATTGTTGGATTGACCAAAAAACTTTTTCTATTAATTATAAACAAATAGAGTAATATTTGTTAACAAAAATAGGCCTATGCACTGCGGCTGATCTATACGAATCGATTCATATCACTTTTATATGATTTTACGTAGGCTAACTATGCGAAACCGCCTGTCAATTGTTTGTATGGAAATTTTGTTAGCGAATTAATATATAGATAGTGGGTAATATACTGACTATGCACGCTATGATGCCGGTTGCCGTTTTGACCTAAAATCAAAGACATTTTTCGGACGTTTTTTTGTTTCGTTTAATATACAATATGAAATTTTCCGATTCAGTCAAGTTGCAGCTAAATAATAATAAACCAATTTGAAATAAGAGAATATATAATAAAATAAGAACTTAAATAAATTAGCATAAAAGGCAATATAAAAAATTTAATGTTATATTTTTGTAACTTTTTTTCGTTCAGTATAAGACGTACTTTATCTAAAATGAGGATTAAATCTGCAAATGCAAAAACATTTTCGGGCAAATTTGCCATTAATTGTTATAAATAAATTAGTTAGTTTCAACTAAAGTTAACTCGTTATTTGCGATTTCATGTTTTTTTGAAAACAGCTAAAATAAAAACAAAGAATCTGTTAAATAAAGACTTATCTATTTACGTGTAAGTGAAATTTGCCACAAAAGATGGGCCGGTCAAAAATAAATTCTATTTAAGCTTTTTGGTACGCTACAAATTATTTTGGAACAATTTTTTAGGATTTCGGTAGAGGCTATTATAGGTAAGTGGCAACAATGGGAAACCATGTTTTAATCTTTCACCGTGTAGCGCGTACGCTTATGTAGGTTTGTGTCTTAGAGCACTTACATAATTTGTCCAATGATGGTGCGCTCTTGTGCAAGAAAGTAAATATCCATATTTGGAGAGATTTTTGGATTGACCAAAAAACTTTTTCTATTAATTAACAAATAGAGTAATATTTGTTAACAAAAATAGGCCTATGCACTGCGGCTGATCAATACGAATCGATTCATATAACTTTTATATGATTTTACATATATCGAAACAGCCTGTCAATTGATTGTATGGAAATTTTGTTAGCGTATTAATATATAGATAGTAGAGTAATATACGGCCTATACAATATTTCGACCTAAAATCGAAAACGTTTTTGGGTCGTTTTTTTCGTTTAATATACAACGTGAAATTTTCCGATTCAATCAAGTTGCATTTAAATAATAATAAACTAAGTTGAAATAAAAGATAATATAATAAAATAAAATAAGAAATATCAAAATAAATTAGCATAAAAGACAATCTACAAATTTTAATGTAATATCTTTGTAGCAAATTTATTTATTTTTTGTTCACTAAAGACGTGCTATATATAAAATGAGCATAAAATCTGGAAATGCAAAAAACATTTGGGTCAAATTTGCAATTAATTGTTATAAATAAATAAATTTAGTGAGTTTGAACAAAAGTTGACTCATTATTTGTGATTTCATGTTTTTTTTTTGAAAACAATTAAAATAAAAAACAAAGAATCTGTTAAATAAAGACCTATGCTTTTATGTGTAAGTAAAATTTGTCCAAAAAATAGGCCGGTTAAGTTATTACTTCTCTTTAAAGTTTTTTTGTGCGCTAACAATTATTTTAGAACAATTTTTTAAAGATTTTGGTACAAACCAATATAGGTAATTGGAAACAATGGGAAACAATATTTTTTTCAACAGAAAATGAGCGAAGCAGTAGTTCTCTCACCGTTTGGCGTGTACAAATATATACATATGTAGAGATGAAACATTTGAGCAACAGAACAATTGAGAATTTGGAGCTATGTACTCAGGGGGGTTTGTGAACATAATGCGTCCTACAGATGGCAATTTCGATAGTTGCACAGATTTTCGAATTTACAAAAAACTTTTTCTATTAATTATAAACAAATAGAGTAATATTTGTTAACAAAGATATGCCTATGGACTGCGGCTGATCAATACGAATCGATTCATATAACTTTTATATGATTTTACGTATGCTAAGTATGCGAGACAGCCTGTCAATTGATTGTATGGAAATTATGTTAGCGTATTAATATATAAATAGTGGGTAATATACTAAAAAAAAAAAAAAAAAAAAATAAATGTAAGGCGCGATAACCTCCGAAGAGATCTAAGGCCGAGCTTCTCTTCCAATTTGCGTCGTGCTCCTCTTGATTTTTCCCTACAAATTGGCCGGACGGGACCTACATGTTTTTATGCCGACTCCGAACGGCATCTGCAAGGCAGATGAGTTTTCACTGAGAGCTTTTCATGGCAGAAATACAATCGGAGCGCTTGCCAGACACTGCCGATGGGCGACCCCGCTTAGAAAAATTTTCTTCTAATTGAAAAATCTTATTTCTAAAATTTTGATGTTGCTTTGCCCGGGAGTTGAACCCAGGGCATACGGTGTGATAGGCGGAGCACGCTACCATCACACCACGGTGGCCGCCGTTAGCGTATTAATATATAGATAGTAGAGTAATATACTGCCTATGCAATATTTCGACCTAAAATCGAAAACTTTTTTGGGTCGTTTTTTTTCGTTTAATATACAACGTGAAATTTTCCGATTCAATCAAGTTGCATTTAAATAATAATAAACTAAGTTGAAATAAAAGATAATATAATAAAATAAAATAAGAAATATCAAAATAAATTAGCATAAAAGACAATATACAAATTTTAATGTAATATCTTTGTAGCAAATTTATTTATTTTTTGTTCACTATAAGACGTGCTATATCTAAAATGAGCATAAAATCTGGAAATGCAAAAAACATTTGGGTCAAATTTGCAATTAATTGTTATATATAAATAAATTTAGTGAGTTTGAACAAAAGTTGACTCATTATTTCTGATTTCATTTTTTTTAAAGCACCCAAAATGAAAAACAAAGAATCTGTTAAATAAAGACCTATGCTTTTACGTGTTAGTAAAATTTGTCCAAAAAAATAAGCCGGTTAAGTTATTACTTCTCTTTAAAGTTTTTTTGTCCGCTAACAATTATTTTAGAACAATTTTTTAAAGATTTTGGTACAAACCAATATAGGTAATTGGAAACAATGGGAAACAATATTATATTTCAACAGAAAATTAGCGAAGCAGTAGTTCTCTCGCCGTTTGGCGTGTACAAATATATACATATGTAGAGATGAAACATTTGAGCAACGGAAGAATTGAGAATTTGGGGCTATGTACTCAGGGGGGTTTGTGAACATAATGCGTCCTACAGATGGCAATTTCAATAGTTGCACAGATTTTCGAATTTAATTATAAACAAATAGAGTAATATTTGTTAACAAAGATAGGCCTATGCACTGCGGCTGGTCAATACGAATCGATTCATATAACTTTTATATGATTTTACGTATGCTAAGTATGCGAAACAGCCTGTCAATTGATTGTATGGAAATTTTGTTAGCGTATTAATATATAGATAGTTGGTAATATACTGCCTATGCAAGACGGCCGCTATGATGCCGGTTGCCGCTCTGACCTAAAATCAAAAAAGTTTTTGGGACGTTTTTTTTTCATAATTACCATAAAAGGCAATATAAAAAATGTAATGTTATATTTTTGTAACTTTTTCTTTTTTGTTCAGTAAAGACGTACTTTATCTAAAATGAGTATTAAATCTGCAAATGCAACATCATTTTCGAGCAAATTTGCCATTAATTGTTATAAATAAATTAGTTAGTTTCAACAAAAGTTAACTCATTATTTGTGATTTCATGTTTTTTTGAAAACATCTAAAATAAAAAACAAAGAATCTGTTAAATAAAGACTTATGTATTTACGTGTAGGTAAAATTTGGCACAAAAAATGGGCCGGTCAAAAATTAATTCTATTTAAGGTTTTTGGTACGCTATAAATTATTTTGGAACAATTTTTTAGGATTTTGGTAGAGGCTATTATAGGTAAGTGGCAACAATGGGAAACCATATTTGTATGTAGGTGAAACATTTGTGCCTTCGAATTTAGCGGGGATACATAAAATTTGAAATTCACATTAAACACTTAGATAATTGTTCCCAAAGATGGCGTTAATGAGGGTTTTAAAAGGGAGTGGTGGTAGTTGTATAGGTGGTCGCCTTTTCGAGATATCGCCATAAAGGTGGACCAGGGGTGACTCTAGACTTTGTTTGTACGATATGGGTATCAAATGAAAGGTGCTAATGAGTATTTTTAAAAGGGAGTGGGCCTTAGTTCTATAGGTGGTCGCCTTTTCGAGATATCGCTATAAAGGTGACTCTAGAATTTGTTTGTACGATATGGGTATCAAACGAAAGGTGCTAATAAGTATTTTAAAAGGGTGTGGCCTTAGTTCTATAGGTGGACGACTTTTCGGGATATCGCCATAAAGGTGGACAAGGGGTGACTCTAGAATTTGTTTGTACGATATGGGTATCAAATAAAAGGTGTTAATGAGTATTTTAAAAGCGAGTGGGCCTTAGTTCTATGGGTGGACGCCTTTTCGAGATATCGGCATAAAGGTGGACGAGGGGTGGAATTTGTTTGTACGATATGGGCATCAAATGAAAGGTGTTAATGAGTATTTTAAAAAGGAGTGGGCTTTAGTTCTGTAGGTGGACGCCTTTTCAGGATATCGTTATAAAGGTGGGCTAGGGTTGACTCTAGAATGCGTTTGTGCAATATGGGTATCAAACGAAAGGTGATAATGAGTATTTTAAAAGGGAGTTGGCCTTAGTTCTATAGGTGGACGCCTTTTCAAGATATCGAGATAAAGGTGGAACAGGGGTGACTCTATAATGTGTTTGTACGATATGGGTATCAAATTAAAGTTATTAAGAGGGTTTTAAAAGGGAGTGGTGATAGTTGTATATGTGAAGGCGTTTTCGAGATAGCGACCAGAATGTGGACCAGGGTGACCCAGACCCTCATCTTACAAAGTTTTTTTCTAAAGTTATATTTTGCGTCAATAAACCAATCCAATTACCATGTTTCATCCCTTTTTTCGTATTTGGTATAGAATTATGGCATTTTGTTTTCATTTTTCGTAATTTTCGATATCGAAAAAGTGGGCGTGGTCATTGTCGGATTTCGGCCATTTTTTATACCAATACAAAGTGAGTTCAGATAATTACGTGAACTGAGTTTAGTAAAAATATATCGATTTTTGTTCAAGTTATCGTGTTAACGGCCAAGAGGAATGACAGACGGTCGACTGGGTATAAAAACTGGACGTGGGTTCAACCGATTTCGCCCTTTTTCACATAAAACAGTTATCGTCCTAGAATCTAAGCCCCTACCAAATTTCACAAGGATTGGTAAATTTTTGTTCGACTTATGGCGTTAAAAGTATCAGAGACAAATTAAATGAAAAAGGGCGGAGCCATGTTTGTAATTTGTTGCACCATATCATTACTGGAGTCGAATGTTGACATAATTTACTTATATACTGTAAAGATATTAATTTTTTTTTTTTAATTTGACTTTAAAATAATTTTTTTTTTAAAGTGGGCGTGGCCGTTCTCCGATTTTGCAAATTTTTATTAAGTATACATATAGTAATAGGAGTAACGTTCCTGCCAAACTTCATCATGATATCTTCAGCGACTGCCAAATTATAGCTTGCAAAACTTCTAAATTACCTTCTTTTAAAAGTGGGTGGTGCCACGCCCATTGTCCAAAATTTTACTAATTTTCTATTCTACGTCAAAGGTTCAACTCACCTACCAAGTTACATCGCTTTATCCATCTTTGGTAATGAATTATCGCACTTTTCCGATTTTTCGAAATCTTCGATATCGAAAAAGTGGGCGTGGTTATTGTCGTTCATTTTAAGTAGCGATCTGAGATGAGTGCCCAGGAACCTACACACCATATTTCATCAAGATACCTCAAAATTTACTCAAGTTATCGTGTTAACGGACGGCCGGACGGACATGGCTCAATCAAATTTTTTTTCGATACTGATGATTTTGATATATGGAAATATATATCTATCTCGATTCCTTTATACCTGTACAACCAACCGTTATCCAATCAAAGTTAATATACTCTGTGAGCCCTGCTCAACTGAGTATAAAAACCAATAACACAAAGTATGCTATTGAGTCACAGTATGTTGATGAGGGTAATAAAGGCAAACGCACAGGTGTTAGCAAACGTCGTAAGAAGTCGAGCACAGTGGGTTCGTCAGCTGCATCTACGTCAACTTCTGCATCTACATCAACTTCAACATCAATTTCTGCTTCGACAGTGGGTTCGTCAGCTGCATCGACGTCAACTTCTGCATCTACATCAACCTCAACATCAATTTCTGCTTCGACAGTTTCCGTGGTGCAACCTGTTGGTCCTAGAGAGGTGACTGCCGTTCCGCCTCGCAGAGCAATTTTTGTTTCTCGGTTGCATGCTTCATTGACTGTCGACGATATTTCAAATTATATATGCTCTAAACTTAATATTAATAACTCTGGTGTAAAAGTTTTCAAATTTAACTTTAAATATGAGAGGGAAATTTTTATCTTTTAAAATAACTATGCCACACCTTTATGTTGATATTCTTGATCCTTCTTTTTGGCCGGAGCATTATGTGGTGCATTTGTACAAGAAAAATACCAATATAGTGCCAAAAAACTCTATGACCTTCACCGCGAGTACAGCAAAAAAGTAGTCACCGACTCACTCTCCATATCCGTTCATTACCAAAATGTTCGTGGTTTGCGATCTAAATTAAATACCTTTTTCTTAACAGTTTCGCTTTTACAGCGCAGGTTGTTGCTTTCACCGAGACCTGGTTAAAACCTGACAATTTTAACGCTGAGCTTTTTTCAAGTAACTACGTCGTTTACCGGCGTGATCGTATATCTAGAGCAGATGGTGTTCTTATTGCTGTGGACTCAAGCCTTTCATCAGAGTTGTTGTTGTCGGACAACGCATTTGATATTGAATTTATAGCAGTAAAGATTTCACTGCGATGTTTTAGCTTATATATTTGTTGCTCATATATTCCGCCCCGGTCGGATATGTATGTTTACAATTGCCATAATTTAGCTATTCGCAACTTGTACTCTCAGTTGCGAGACAAAGATCGCTTAGTTGTTCTTGGTGATTTCAATTTGCCCTCGGTAAATTGGATTAGCTTGAGCGACTCAAACACTTTGACTCCCACCTGTCAGCATGATTTCGTTAAGAATATTTTAGATACTTCACTCGTACAGATCAACAATGTTTTAAATTGTTAAAACAAGATTATTGACCTGATATTTGTGGATTAATCAGTTGGTATTGCTCTCAATCGTATTTCTCCCTTATCTTTTCCAGAAGATCCCTTACATCCTACGCTTGAAATAGCAATTGATATTGTTCAGCCTCCTAAGGAGCTGTGCTTTACAAAATTAAAATCTCGATCCCGCTCAAGATGTTTTTATAAAGCAGACTTCATAAAGCTCAACGAATTGATTGCTACCCATGACTGGTCAGATATTTTTTAAAGTAATGACGTCAACTCAGCGACTTCATTATTTTACGGTATTCTTGATGGCTTCTTTGAGAGCTGTGTTCTCCTTCGATGTGTTAGTGCTGGAACAAGTAAACCACCTTGGTTCACAAGACAACTTATAAGACTCAATAATATTAAATCTAGGCTTTAAAAACGTTTCAAGAGATCGGGACCTTCTGCCGATTTTTCTAAATATTCGGTTGCTCGTTGCAACTTTCATTGTCTAAACCAACAATGTTATAAGTTGCACTTAAGCATTTGTAAATTTCAATTTTTCAACAATCCAAAAAGATTTTACAGTTTTGTTAGTTCCAAGAGGAAAACATCTGGTTTTCCAGCTACCTTTTCTTTTGGTTGCAAGAACGCTAGTTCTGATAATGATATTGCGGAATTATTTGCAGAATTCTTCAAGTCGACTTACTCATCTAAACGTTTTCAACCCGGGCAACACTCCTACAACTTGGTAAGTTTTAATAGCATTCCTAATCCAGTAATTGATACGAATACAGTTCTTCAGAGCCTTCTCGGTTTGAAACCGATTTTTTCTCCGGGTCCAGATGGTGTTCCTAGTTGTAACGGCAGCCCTTGTGATTTCCCTAAAATAATTTCCAATCACGTGCAAGCGGGTATATGCACAGATCTATGCAACGGCAGTAACGATCTTTCCCCTTTCAGCACTTCATATACTAAGGTAAATGCATACATGTGGTAATTAGATAACTAGAGGGATGCGTATACGTGCATACACGCCCGCTATGACATTCAGCTAAACAGGGGCAGAAAGGCTTTGCTGTACGGTGACAAATATAAGTTCCGCAAGATACATTTTGGTATATGAGGGGGTCCGCTTAGCATTCGGTATCACAAAAATCGAAAGTCGTGGTCTTAGTGTTGCTTTGCCGAAAGCAGTGAAGCAAAAGGTGTACAGTACTAAAAAACAAAGTTTGCAAAAAAAGTTTTATTTTAGAAGTGCGGGTTCCACGCAAAGTGTAGCGCGTTAAGTGAAGTGCGAGTGAACGATCAAGTCCCTGGGAATTTTGCCCAGGACCATCAAAATCCTGGAACCAGGAAGAAACACAACCCGTCAGTTTCCTTATTTCCCTCATATTGGTGATTTTTCGGTAAGTAAAATGTAATTTTTTTAGTGATTTTTTTATGTTAAGTGAGAAATTCTTTTTTGTGAAATGTGAATTGTAAGGCTGTACAACAATTTTAATGTTTTATCAATTTGCATTCCCATTTTTTTTGCATTAATTTTAATAATTCTAATTTTTAATTTTTATGATAGAAGTTTTTTTCTTTTGTTTGGGAATTAAAATTTTTTATTAAAGTTTTTAACTTCGGAAATTTAAGGAAAACCAAAATTCCTTCGATTTAGTTGAAATAAAAATCCTTTTTCTTTTAATTCCTTTTTATACTCAGTTGAGCAGAGCTCAAAGAGTATATTAACTTTGATTGCATAACGGTTGGTTGTACAGGTATAAAGGAATCGAGATAGATATAGACTTCCATATATCAAAATAATCAGTATCGAAAAAAAATTTGATTGAGCCATGTCCGTCCGTCCGTCCGTCCGTCTGTCCGTTAACACGATAACTTGAGTAAATTTTGAGCTATCTTGATGAAATTTGGTATGTAGGTTCCTGGGCACTCATCTCAGATGGCTTTTTAAAATGAACGATATCGGAGTATAACCACGCCCACTTTTTCGATATCGAAAATTTCGAAAAATCGAAAAAGTGCGATAATTCAATACCAAAGATGGATAAAGCGATGAAACTTTTTAGGTGAGTTGAACTTATGCCGCAGAATTTAAAATTAGTAAAGTTTTGGACAATGGGCTTGACACCGCCCACTTTTAAAAGAAGGTAGAAGTTTTGCAAGCTGTAATTTGGCAGTCGTTGAAGATATCATTATGAAATTTGGCAGGAACATTGCTCCTATTACTATATGTATGCATAATAAAAACTAGCAAAATCGGAGAACGACCACGCCCACTTTAAAAAAAAAATTGTTTAAAGTCAAATTTAAAAAAACAGTTAATATCTTTATAGTATATAGGTAAATTATGTCAACATTCAACTCCAGTAATGATATGGTGCAACAAAATACAAAAATAAAAGAAAATTTCAAAATGGGCGGGGCTCCGCCCTTTTTCATTTAATTTGTCTAGAATACTTTTAATGCCATAAGTCGAACAAAAATTTACCGATCCTTCTGAAATTTGGTAGGGGCATAGATTCTATGACGGTAACTATTTTCTGTGAAAATGGGCGAAATCGGTTGAAGCCACGCCCAGTTTTTATACACAGTCGTCCGTCTGTCCTTCTCCTCGGCCGTTAACATGATAACTTGAGCAAAAACCGATACATCTTTACTAAACTTAGTCCACTTACTTATCTGAACTCACTTTATCTTGGTACAAAAATGGACGAAATCCGACTATAACCGCGCCCACTTTTTCGAAATCGAAAATTACTAAAAATGAAAAAAATTCCATAATTCTATATAAAAATGCGAAAAAAGGGATGAAACATGGTAATTTGATTGGTTTACTGACGCAAAAATAACTTTAGAAAAAACTTTGTAAAATGGGTGTGACACCTACCATATTAAGTAGAAGAAAATGAAAAAGTTCTGCAAGGTGAAATCAAAAGCCCTTGGAATCTTGGCAGGAATACTGGTATTACATATATAAATAAATTAGCGGTACCCGACAGATGATGTTCTGGGTCACCCTGGTCCACATTTTGGTCGATATCTCGAAAACGCCTTCACATATACAACTACCACCACCCCTTTTAAAACCCTCATTAATACCTTTAATTTGATACCCATATCGTACAAACACATTATAGAGTCACCCCTGGTCCACATTTATGGCGATATCTCGAAAAGGCGTCCACCCATAGAACTAAGGTCCACTCTCTTTTAAAATACTCTTTAATACTTTCCATTTGATACCCATGTCATACAAACACATTCCAGGGTTACCCTAGGTTAATTTTCCCACATGGTGATTTTCCCTTATTTTGTCTCCAAAGCTCTCAGCTGAGTACGTAATGTTCGGTTACACCCGAACTTAGCCTTCCTTACTTGTTTTTGTTAAATTTTTTTTTATAATGTTGTGCAGGCTTGATAATTTTAACGCAGTGAAATAAATGCAAGTATTACAAAAAAATTAAATTTCTAGTGTGTGGTTACTTTTGAATAAAAAGTGAATTAAAAATCAAAACTTTTTATAAAAATGTATGTGAAATCGTCTGTTTTGTTTTTTTTTTTTATTGTGTTGCATTTTCTTATTTGCACATTCTTGCATTTATGAACCGACTATGTGTTTGTGTGCTTATGATTTTAGTGTTAATGTTGTGTGTGTTCTTCCATTTTTTCCAGGAACGAGAAGCAGTCGTAGGCCGCGACTTAGACGAATTTTAAGAAAGACTAAAACTGCCCAGGAGCAGAAGGAGATACTTGGTAGAGGACGTCGTCCACCAGCCCGGAGAAAAGTCCACAAAGCATTTTAAAGGGGGTAGCAATAAGGCGGCAATTTTCGCGGAGATACACGCAACACAACATAACTACTGTTTCCAACAAATTGCACCAAAACGAATCACACCATTAGGGCGCACCACAATTTTCATAATGTTATTTCATCGAAAATAAAAAATTTTTAATTTTTAGATTTAAACATTTTTTACCTAATTTTTATACACAAATTTTTTTTTTTTTGAATCAAATACGAATTGAGAATTTTTTTGAATTAATGAAATTTTTTTTTTAGACATTAATTTTTTTCGAATTTTCAATTTCAAATAATCCTTCTAATCTTATGAGAAGGCAAACACATCATATCCATATTTTCGATCTTTGGTTTTGGTTCTTCTTTTCCGTAAAAAAAATTACAAAATTTTTTTACTGAATTTGATTTTTTGATATATTTTTTTTTTTTTTTGAATTTATAATTTTTATTAATTGTGCTCAATTCGAGGGAAAGGAGAAACTTGGAATATTTTGCGATATTTAGTTATTTGCACCCTTGAATTTTTTTATATACTTTTTCATCTTGTATTTCACTTAGTTGACGCATGCTTGGGGTTTATGTGTAAAAACACATAACTTCAATAAAATCCATTTAGATTTCTTTCCTTAAATTTTTTTAAGTTGCCTAACTACTACTCGACAGTAGTAACAAACTTACCATGTTTTTATACCTTTCATGAAAATGAAATGGTATATTAATTTCGTCACGAAACCGAAAATTGTAAGTCCTTAAAGGAAAATAGATAGACCCACCATTAAGTATACCGAAATAATCAGGTTGAAGAGCTGAGTTGATTTAGCCATGTCCGTCCGTCCGTCTGTCCGTCTGTCTGTTTGTATGCAAACTAGTCCCTCAATTTTTGAGATATCTTGATAAAATTTGGTGAGCGGGTGTATTTGGGTGTCCGATTAGACATTTGTCGGAACCGACCGGATCGGACCACTATAGCATATATCCTCCATACAACCGATTTTTCAGAAAAAGGGGTTTTTTGTAATATCTTACCCAATTTAACAGATTGAAGCTTCAAACTTCACCATATACTTTCGTATATTGCACATATTGTTGCCTGAAAAAATTGATGAGATCGGTCGTATATATAGTATATATCCCCCACAACCGATTGTTCAGATAAGGAACTTTTCGTAATTTCTACCCCATTTTAACAGCTATAAGCTTCAAATTTCACCGATTGCTTACGTATATAGCATATATTGTTGTCTGAAAAAATCATAGAGATCGGTTGTATATATAGTATATATCTCATACAACCGATTGTTCAGATAAGAAACTTTGCGCAATTTCTGCCCCGTTTTAACAGCTATAAGCTTAAAATTTCACCGATTGCTTACGTATATAGCATATATTGTTGTCTGAAAAAATCATAGAGATCGGTTGTATATATAGTATATATCTCACACAACCGATTGTTCAGATAAGAAACTTTTCGCAATTTCTACCCCATTTTAACAGCTAGAAGCTTCAAATTTCACAAAATGCTTACGTATATAGCATATATTGTTGTCTGAAAAAATCATAGAGATCGGTGGTATATATATTATATACTTCATATAAACTCTCATTTTTGCCCCTTTTTTACGGCTAGAAGCTTCAAAATTCATCAAATTTCATCAAATAGTTACGTTTACGTCATATATTTTTGAAATACGTGATTCGTAGTCATACTTTTTACATGCAGACCACAAAAAACGTGAAGCTTTGCATCCTCACACAGATTACCTACCTATTTTTATACCTTTCATGGAAATGAAATGGTATATTAATTTCGTCACGAAACCGAAAATTGTAAGTCCTTAAAGGAAAATAGATAGACCCACCATTAAGTATACCGAAATAATCAGGTTGAAGAGCTGAGTTGATTTAGCCATGTCCGTCTGTCCGTCTGTCTGTTTGTATGCAAACTAGTCCCTCAATTTTTGAGATATCTTGATAAAATTTGGTGAGCGGGTGTATTTGGGTGTCCGATTAGACATTTGTCGGAACCGACCGGATCGGACCACATAGCATATATCCTCCATACAACCGATTTTTCAGAAAAAGGGGTTTTTTGTAATATCTTACCCAATTTAACAGATTGAAGCTTCAAACTTCACCATATACTTTCGCATATTGCACATATTGTTGCCTGAAAAAATTGATGAGATCGGTCGTATATATAGTATATATCCCCCACAACCGATTGTTCAGATAAGGAACTTTTCGTAATTTCTACCCCATTTTAACAGCTATAAGCTTAAAATTTCACCGATTGCCTACGTATATAGCATATTATGTTGTCTGAAAAAATCATAGAGATCGGTTGTATATATAGTATATATCTCACACAACCGATTGCTCAGATAAGAAACTTTTCGCAATTTCTACCCCATTTTAACAGCTAGAAGCTTCAAATTTCAGCAAATGCTTAAGTATATAGCATATATTGTTGTCTGAAAAAATCATAGAGATCGGTTGTATATATAGTATATATCTCACACAACCGATTGTTCAGATAAGAAACTTTTCGCAATTTCTACCCCATTTTAACAGCTAGAAGCTTCAAATTTCAGCAAATGCTTAAGTATATAGCATATTCTGTTGTCTGAAAAAATCATAGAGATCGGTTGTATATATAGTATATATCTCATACAACCGATTGTTCAGATAAGAAACTTTTCGCAATTTCTACCCCATTTTAACAGCTATAAGCTTAAAATTTCACCGATTGCTTACGTATATAGCATATATTGTTGTCTGAAAAAATCATAGAGATCGGTTGTATATATAGTATATATCTCACACAACCGATTGTTCAGATAAGAAACTTTTCGCAATTTCTACCCCATTTTAACAGCTAGAAGCTTCAAATTTCACAAAATGCTTACGTATATAGCATATATTGTTGTCTGAAAAAATCATAGAGATCGGTGGTATATATATTATATACTTCATATAAACTCTCATTTTTGCCCCTTTTTTACGGCTAGAAGCTTCAAAATTCATCAAATTTCATCAAATAGTTACGTTTACGTCATATATTTTTGAAATACGTGATTCGTAGTCATACTTTTTACATGCAGACCACAAAAAACGTGAAGCTTTGCATCCTCACACAGATTACCTACCTATTTTTATACCTTTCATGGAAATGAAATGGTATATTAATTTCGTCACGAAACCGAAAATTGTAAGTCCTTAAAGGAAAATAGATAGACCCACCATTAAGTATACCGAAATAATCAGGTTGAAGAGCTGAGTTGATTTAGCCATGTCCGTCTGTCCGTCTGTCTGTTTGTATGCAAACTAGTCCCTCAATTTTTGAGATATCTTGATAAAATTTGGTGAGCGGGTGTATTTGGGTGTCCGATTAGACATTTGTCGGAACCGACCGGATCGGACCACATAGCATATATCCTCCATACAACCGATTTTTCAGAAAAAGGGGTTTTTTGTAATATCTTACCCAATTTAACAGATTGAAGCTTCAAACTTCACCATATACTTTCGCATATTGCACATATTGTTGCCTGAAAAAATTGATGAGATCGGTCGTATATATAGTATATATCCCCCACAACCGATTGTTCAGATAAGGAACTTTTCGTAATTTCTACCCCATTTTAACAGCTATAAGCTTAAAATTTCACCGATTGCCTACGTATATAGCATATTATGTTGTCTGAAAAAATCATAGAGATCGGTTGTATATATAGTATATATCTCACACAACCGATTGTTCAGATAAGAAACTTTTCGCAATTTCTACCCCATTTTAACAGCTAGAAGCTTCAAATTTCAGCAAATGCTTAAGTATATAGCATATATTGTTGTCTGAAAAAATCATAGAGATCGGTTGTATATATAGTATATATCTCATACAACCAAATGTTCAGATAAGAAACTTTGCGCAATTTCTGCCCCGTTTTAACAGCTAGAAGCTTCAAATTTCACAAAATGCTTACGTATATAGCATATATTGTTGTCTGAAAAAATCATAGAGATCGGTGGTATATATATTATATACTTCACATAAACTCTCATTTTTGCCCCTTTTTTACGGCTAGAAGCTTCAAAATTCATCAAATTTCATCAAATAGTTACGGTTACGTCATATATTTTTGAAATACGTGATTCGTAGTCATACTTTTTACATGCAGACCACAAAAAACGTGAAGCTTTGCATCCTCACACAGATTACCTACCTATTTTTTATTTTATATTTATCTTAAAAATCGTTTAGATATGTTCAAATTTCACTAAATACTTACGTGTATAGCATATATTGTTGTCTGAGAAAATCATAGATACCGGTGGTATATATAGTATATATCCCATACAACCGATTGTTCAGATAAGAAACTTTGCGCAATTTCTTCCCCATTTTAACAGCTAGAAGCTTCAACTTTCACCAAATGCTTACGTGTATAGCATATATTGTTGTCTGAAAAAATCATTGAGATCGATGGTATATATAGTATATATCTCATACAACCGATTGTTCAGTTAAGAAACTTTGCGCAATTTCTGCCCCTTTTTAACAGCTAGACGCTTCAAATTTCACCATATGCTTACGTATATAGCATATATTGTTGTCTGAAAAAATCATAGAGATCGGTGGTATATATATTATATACTTCATATAAACTGTCATTTTTGCCCCTTTTTTACGGCTAGAAGCTTCAAAATTCATCAAATTTCATCAAATAGTTACGTTTACGTCATATATTTTTGAAATACGTGATTCGTAGTCATAGTTTTTACATGCAGACCACAAAAAACGTGAAGCTTTGCATCCTCACACAGATTACCTACCTATTTTTTATTTTATATTTATCTTAAAAATTGTTTAGATATGTTCAAATTTCACTAAATGCTTACGTGTATAGCATATATTGTTGTCTGAAAAAATCATAGAGATCGGTGGTATATACATATATTATATACCCCATATAAACTCAATTTTTGCCCCCTTTTTACGGCTAGAAGCTTCAAAATTCATCAAATTTCATCAAATAGTTACGTTTACGCAATATATTGTTGAAATAAGTGATTCGCAGTCATAGTTTTTACACGCAGACCACAAAAAACCAGAAACTTTGCATCCTCACACAAAGTACCTTCCTGTTTTTAATTTTATATTTATCTTAAAAATCGTTAAGGTATGCAGATCTGTTCACTATATATTTCTTATCTTATACATCCGATTATTCGGAGATTACGAACGGGATAAGATCATTGTTCAGCCCCATTCATGAAAGGTATGAAGTCTTCGGCACAGCCGAAGACAGTCCCGTTCTTACTTGTTAAATTTTTTTTTGCACTTTTAGGCCAAGGGCCAAACCAAAGTTTTTTTTATTACTTTTTAATTTTTTTGTTCACGCCACGTTGTTCGAAATCAAGGCAAATATTGTCCTTGATCGCGGTCACACGGCCAAAGCCCTACTCACTGATCAAATAAGTACATATACTAATTTTGCTTTGTAGCTTTGTATGTTTTTTTTTTGTCCTCCACTTTCAGCTATACGCCGCATTTGGTACCAAACACGGTTGACAAAGCGAGGTGAGTTTGAACAACAATCCACATACTTATATACAAATTTTACTTGTTTTCAATAGATATGCGAGTACACACGTATGTACATATTTTAAGAAGTTAATAGGGTTTTTGCGAAAGCTTGCCTTAGAGCAAGTGCAAGGAAAATATCTGAATAGGCGTTAGGGCGTACCAATTTTTGAGGTTTTTCTTTTGCTGGAAAAATAATGCATAAAGATTTTGAGATAAAATAAATTACCTTATTATTAATTTTATTAATCGAATTTAATAAAATTTTTTTATTGAGAAGAAAAAGATATATATATATATATATATATATATATATATATATATATAAACAGATTAATAATAATAATGAAAAGAAAATAAATTTAGTAATAGAGTAGCTGCAAGACTTTATGGATAACATTTTGGAAGATAATTAAAACTTGGTAATAAACTAAAATTACTTTAAAGGTTAAATTGATTGAATTTTAAGTTTTAATAGAAGTACCTATTAATAGTTCTATGTTTGATTTTCTTTGGAAATAAAATTGTGAATAAAGAAGTTATTGTAAATTTGTAGAGAAATCCTCAGAATATTTATTTATATGGGTTGAGTCTATAGGGAAATGACAACAGGTATGCCAGGCAGTTTCTTTTCTTTGTTGGTGCAGGTGTTGCCCTTGTGGCAAGTGTTGCAGGTGAGTTGAGATAGTTGTAGGAGTGATGGACAGGGACTGAAGACTTAGTGACGGACGATGTCAGGAAATAGGGGACTCCACTCGGATGACGGAGCCATAGTGGAGTCCAAGGCTGTTCACACTTTTGTGAACAGAAGGGGTGGGAAAGCTCCACACCTGACAAGGGCTGGCCATTTCTCCCGCTTTCCTATTTCTTTTCCTTTTTTTTGCACAAACACCCACATCTAGGCATGAACCCTTTTTGCTATGTAACTGAGGCAAAGAGACGTGGCAAAAACCGCGCCCCTAAGCCGACGAGCCTCAGCCGGGCTAAAACCATGCCGAGCCGCCAATCCTCCTCTCCCCAACACAAGCAGTTATATATATAGTTGTGCACTCAAATACTGTGCAGTTAACTTATCTGAGCCGATACATAAATTATTCCAATTATCTATGGTATCTGCCACTTTTCCATCGATTTGGAAGAAATCATTTATTATACCTTTGCACAAAAAAGGTAGTAGGTCTAGTATCGAGAACTATAGAGGTATAGCTAAGCTTTCAGCTATTGTCAAAACATTTGAGCGAATAATTACATGTCGACTTCAACACATATGTAGCTCCATATTATCGCACTGCCAGCATGGTTATGTGCAGCGTAGATCAACTACTACCAACTTGCTAGAGTTTACTTCTTTTGTAATGGATGGATTTTTAAACAATAGGCAAACGGATGTGATCTATACCGACTTCAGTAAAACGTTTGACTCTGTCAATCATGAGCTCTTAGTTTACAAACTTGATTTACTTGGATTTCCGAAACATTTACTTGTATGGCTAGAAAACTATCTCGCGAATCGGACTCAACAAGTTTTGTCTAAAAACAGTCTTTCTAGGTTGCTTAATGTAACGTCTGGTGTGCCTCAGGGTAGTCATTTGGGTCCGTTACTTTTTACTTACTTACTTAATTGGCGCTTAACCGTCTAAACGGTTATGGCCGTCCAACAAGGCGCGCCAGTCGCTCCTTTGCTCCGCCAACCGGCGCCAATTGGTCACACCAAGGGAGTTTAAATCGTTTTCCACCTCTGCTTCCATAGGCGGATTCCGATAGAAACACTTTCTTGGCCGGAGCATCATCATTCATTCGCATAACATGGCCTAGCCAGCGCAGCCGCTGCGTTTTAATTCGCTGGACTATGTTGATGTCTGCGTATAGCTCGTACAGCTCATCATTAAATCTTCTTCGGTACTCGCCATCGCCAACGCGTAGAGGTCCATAAATCTTTCGAAGAACTTTTCTCTCGAACACTCCCAACGCCGCTTCATCGCTGTTGTCATGGTCCATGCTTCTGCCCATATAGCAGGACTGGTACCATAAGTGACTTGTAGAGTGTGATTTTCGTTCGCCGAGAGAGGACTTTACTTTTCAATTGCCTACCTAGTCCAAAGTAGCATTTATTGGCAAGATTGATTCTTCGCTGGATTTCAGTGCTGATGTTGTTGCTAGTGTTGATGCTGGTTCCCAAATAAACGAAGTCTTTTACTATTTCGAAATTATGGCTGCCAACAGTAGCGTGGTTGCCAAGGCGCGTATGCGCTGACTCTTTGCTCGATGACAGCAGGTACTTCGTTTTGTCCTCATTCACCATCAAACCCATCTTTACCGCTTTCTTTACCAGTTTGGAGTAAGCAGAACTAACAGCGCGGGTGTTTAGGCCGATGATATCAATGTCATCAGCATATGCCAGTAATTGCACGCTTTTATAGTATATTTTTCCAGTGCGGTTAAGTTCTGCAGCTAGTATAATTTTCTCCAGCATCCAATTAAAGAAATCGCACGATAGGGGGTCACCCTGTCTGAAACCTCGTTTAGTTTCGAACGGCTCGGAGAGGTCCTTCCCAATTCTGACTGAGCTCATGGTGTTGCTCAACGTCATTTTGCACAGCCGTATAAGTTTTGCGGGGAAACCAAATTCAGACTTAGCGGCATATAGGCAGCTCCTTTTCGTGCTGTCGAAGGCGGCTTTAAAGTCGACGAAGAGCTGATGTGTGTCGATTCTCTTTTCACGGGTTTTTTCCAAGATTTGGCGCATTGTGAAAATCTGGTCGATGGTAGATTTACCAGGTCTGAAGCCGCACTAATAAGGTCCAATCAGCCGGTTCACGGTGGGCTTCAATCTTTCGCACAATACACTTGAAAGGACCTTATATGCGATATTAAGAAGGCTGATTCCACGATAGTTGGTGCATTTTGCAGTATCCCCCTTCTTGTGGACTGGGCAAAGAACACTTAGATTCCAACCGTCGGGCATGCTTTCGTCCGCCCATATTTTGCTAAGAAGCTGCTGCATGCGCCTTACCAACTCCTCGCCGCCGTACTTAAATAGCTCCGCAGGCAATCCATGAGCGCCCACGGCCTTGTTGTTTGTCTGGTTATTGCTATTCTAACTTCCTCATAATCGGGAGGGGGGATATATATTCCATCATCATCGATTGCGGGATCGGGTTCTCCATCTCTGCGCGGTGAATTGCTGCCTCCATTTAGGAGAGCAGAGAAGTATTCCCTCCATAATCTAAGCACTCTCTGGACATCAGTTACAAGGTCGCCGTTTTCGTTCCTACAGGAGTTTGCCCCGGTCTTAAAACCTTCCGTCTGTCGCCGTATTTTTTGGTAAAATTTTCGGGCGTTCCTGAAAAGGCGTCTCGCTTCCCTTTTCAACTCGCGATAGCGTAGCCCTGTAGGCAGCGTCTTTTCTTTCGGTTGCAACGCGGCATTCTTCATCATACCAGTTGTTGTTTCAAGGCCGCCGGTAACCAATTTTTTCCTCGGCGGCAGTACGAAGTGCTTTGGGGATATGCTCCCACTGCTCCTGTATTCCTTCAGGATGAGATGTGCTCTCAGAGAGCAGGTGTGAGAGTCGAGTTGCGAAATCATTGGCAGTCTGTTGTGATTGAAGCCTTCCGACGTCTAGCTTTCCTTGTGTTTTTTGTTCCTTGATTTTTACCTTGTTTATAACTGACTTACCACAAACTCTCATACATTCCCGAACTCTTATTTATGCGGATGATGTTAAACTTTGTTACTCATACTTGCCTTCGGAGTCTTCCTGTGTGGAGTCTCTTCAGGCAGACTTGGACTCATTTCAATGCTGATGTACTGCAAATTTACTAGTTTTGAATTGCTCGAAGTGCAAACTAATGACATTTCACCTAGTGAAGCCAAGTTTGACATCGTATACGTTAAACAGCACGCCTTTGAAGCGTATATCTGTCGTAAGTGATCTAGGCGTTCTTTTTGATCCTAAACTGACTTTTAATACGCAGATTTCATCAGTGGTAAGCAAAGCAACGGGTAAACTCGGTTTTGTGAAGCGATGGCTAAGGAGTTTAATGATCCGTATCTGACTAAGACCCTCTACAGATCGTTGGTACGACCAGTCTTAGAGTATTGTTCGTGTGTCTTGTGCCCAGGGTATCAAAACTTTATAAAGCCTATTGAGTCAGTACAGAAGCAATTCATTATATTTGCACTACGTGGTCTTAACTGGGATTCTAGAGTGCATTTGCCACCATATAGAAATAGGCTTCTCCTTATAAATCTGCTAACTTTAGAAAATCGAAGAACTTTACTCAGGCAATGTTCATTCACAAGCTCATTATGGGCGAGATCGACTCATCTGATCTTGTTAGTCGACTAAATTTTGTTGTTCCTGGTAGAACGTCTAGGCACTTTGTGCCTTTTTATTTACCACTTTGCCGGCAAAATGTTGCCAAAAATAATCCACTGCGAAGCTGGTGTTCGCAATACAACAACTTGTATAACTGCATCAGTTTTGAATGATCGTTTTCCGCGTTGCATAATTCAATACTGTCACGTCTGGCCTAATATTTTGTACTTTCTTTCATATGTATGGTTGAATTTAATTATTTTTAATTGTAACATTAATTTTATGTTTTATATATCTTAGTAGTCGACCGCATTGTGTCTGTGTCGACTTTAATCCAAATAAATAAATAAATAACCGAGTGAGGCTGCCTAAGTATACGATCACACTAACAGAACTGAAATTGAAAGAATTTACTAGATGTGATTGCGTATGGACAGTACGTTATTGGGTGACTAACTTATTAATTTTTCTTTTCGCCAATTATCTCACACCTTAAAATATACAGTACATATTATTCAAAACCTACTTTAAAGTACAATGAGCAGCCGTCAGCACCCATTCATTGCTTATTAGAGATCCACCACTAAAGCCCCAATTTTCACCATCAAATGACGACAAACCAGCTTGATAAGGAAATTCATTAGCAGCAGCCGTTCCAACTTTTGCTATACATGGACTTACAGCTACCTTTTGCTCCATAGACCCCAAGCGTCCACGTTGTGTATTTCTAGATCCCCGAATTTCAAACGCCGAGGCGATGCGTAGTAGGAGCGACAGAGCTATCAACAATTTCATGTTGCTGCTGTTCAAGCAAATTTAGACTGACTAAAGTCGGAGTCATTGGTGCCGTATGTCGTATCGCTGTATCCGTATCCCTAACGTAATCAGCTGTTTATCGTTACGACGGTAAACCAAAATCCAATTGGTTGGCTACGATACGGTTACGACCTTAGCGGCACCAATAATCGATTGCATTGATTCTCATAAGATAGGTCGAATCAGCTGTTATAAGGTTACCGATACGGTTACCGATAAAGCACCAATGTCTCCAGCTTAAAGCATAGCCTGTTTTGGTTTATTTGTAGTAGAGTTCAATAGCGTACTATGGGATAGTTTGCAATATTTTGTCATAAATGCATATATTTCGGCAATTCACAGTACATGAGTTTTTTGGCTGCGCAACAAGCGAGATTTTTGTTTTCTATCGATTATGGGTACTTCGGATAGATTTTAACTTTTCAACTTAACTTCGGTCTAGAAAGAACAGAACAGTGACCTTATATATAAAATTCCCGTGTCACTGTGTTTGTGGTTGTATTCCTTCGAAACGGCTCAACATATTTTCATGAATTTTTGTGAACACCGAACTCTTAATTTTTTTTGGCAAAACTTTTTATACCTACAACCCTCCGGGACTGGGACTGGAACTAACACTGGGACTTGGGCTGTGATTGAGACTGGGTCTGTGGTAGCGTTGCCAAATGTCACGTATTGGCCGGGACATCCCTATTTTTGACAAATTTTAAAGTGTCCCGTCGGGAAATGCTATGTTCCGGCATTTTCACAATAGCCGTGTTTTTTTACGTACGCGTATACGTTTACGTTGGCGCGTAAAAAAACGCTTATCCTCGCTTAGATAATGCTTAGCAGACCCATCTAGCAGCAGAGGTTAAATAACTAGCTACATCACAGGGTTTACCGAAAAGCTGAGACACAACCCTCTGATGGCCATAGGGTATAACATTTAGAATTAGTGTAGAGGGTGAAACATAAACACATTTTTCAGTTACATCTGAGTATAATGCGTATTGAAATTTAGTAGGACAAATTTTATGCGCAGCAATTTCAGAGGTGTATTTAAAGTTTGTCGCTTAGCAGTCCATATAAAGTTTAAGCGTAAACGTATACAGAAGTAAAATAAAACACAGCTAATATCAAAATTAATAAACTGTAATCTGCTACGAAACATGGCCATATTTGCGGCTTCGATTGTATTCACGTCATTAGCATATTGCATGCAACTCTGTAAAGAAGAAAAATTCATCCCTACTGTGGTTCTGAATATTGTCAATGTTTGACATATCGCACAACTAAATATTCATTTTTTTTTTTTTTATTTATAAGTGTTGTGTTTCAAAAATAAACTTAGCAAAATGAATCCATAGAATATTGAATTCGCATTAAACACAGTAAGCGTATTAATTATTAGCCTGTTTCATAAAAATATTTGTTTGAGTTTAAAGAGTTTAATTCTATCTAAAAATTATTTCGCCGAAATGAGCAACCCATACAAATATATAGGTGTTTCTTATTTTTCAAATTTCCCGGGAAATTTTAAAAAATCCCGGGAATTTGGCTCAAATTTGAGGCTTGTCCCGGGAACCCGAAATAAAAATCTGGCAACCCTAGTCTGTGGCCGGGAATAAGGGATGGATAAGCATAAAACAAGTAAGGAAGGTTAAGTTCGGGTGTAACCGAACATTACATACTCAGTTGAGGGCTATAGTGACAACATAAGGGAAAATAACCATGTAGGAATATGAACCGAGGGTAACCTTGGAATGTGTTTGTCTGACATGTGTATCAAATGAAAGGCATTAAAGAGTATTTTATGAGGGAGTGGGCCATAGTTATATAGGTGGACGCCGTTTCGAGATATCGCCATAAAGGTGGACCAGGGATGACCCTAGAATTTGTTTGTACGATATGGGTGTCAAATGAAAGGTGTTAATGAGTATTTTAAAAGGGAGTGGTCCTTAGTTCCATAGGTGGACGCCTTTTCGAGATATCGCCATAAAGGTGGATCAGGGGTGACTCTAGAATGTGTTTATACGATATGGGTATCAAATTAAAGGTTAATGAGAGTTTTTAAAGGGAAGGGTGGTAGTTGTATATGTGAAGGCGTTTTCCAGATATAGACCAAAATGTGGACCAGGGTGACCCAGAACTTCATTTGTTGGATACCGCTAATTTATTTATATATGCAATACCATGAACTGTATTCCTGCCAAGATTTCAAGTGTTTTTATTTCGCCCTGCAGAACTTTTTCATTTTTTTCTACTTAATATGGTAGGTGTCACACCCATTTTACAAAGTTTTTTCTAAAGTTATATTTTGCGTCAATAAACCAATCCAATTACCATGTTTCATTCCTTTTTTCGTATTTGGTATAGAATTATGGATTTTTTTTCATTTTTCGTAATTTTCGATATCGAAAAAGTGGGCGTGGTCATAGTCGGATTTCGGCCATTTTTATACCAATTCAAAGTGAGTTCGGATAAGTACGTGAACTGAGTTTAGTAAAGATATATCGATTTTTGCACAAGTTATCGGCCGAGCGGAAGGACAGACAGTCGAATGTGTATAAAAACTGGGCGTGACTTCAACCGATTTCGGCCTTTTTCACAGGAATAAGGTATCGTCCTAGAATCTAAGCCCCTACCAAATTTCACAAGGATTGGTAAATTTTTGTTCGACTTATGGCATTAAAAGTATCCTAGAAAAATTAAATGAAAAAGGGCGGAGCCGCGCCCATTTTGAAATTTTCTTTTATTTTTGTATTTTGTTGCACATATCATTACTGGAGTTGAATGTTGACATAATTTACTTATCTACTGTAAAGATATTCAACTTTTTGTTAAAATTTTACTTAAAAAAAATTTTTTTTTTAAATTGGGCGTGGTCGTTCTCCGATTTTGCTAATTTTTATTAAGCATACATATACTAATAGGGGTAACGTTCCTGCCAAATTTCAACATGATATCTTCAACGACTGCCAAATTACAGCTTGCAAAACTTTTAAATTACCTTCTTTGAGGAGTGGGCCGCGGCACGCCCATTGTCAAAAATTTTACTAATTTTCTAATTTGCGTCATAGTTTCAACTCACCTACCAAGTTTCATATCTTTATCCGTCTTTGGTAATGAATTATCGCACTTTTTCGGTTTTTCAAAATTTTCGATATCGAAAAATTGGGCGTGGTTATAGTTCGATATCGTTCATTTTAAATAGCGATCTGAGATGAGTGCTCAGGAAACTACGATTTCATCAAGATATCTCAAAATTTACTCAAGTTATCGTGTTAACGGACGGACGGACGGACATGGCTCAATCAAATTTTTTTCGATCCTGATGATTTTGATATATGGAAGTCTATATCTATCTCGATTCCTTTATACCTGTACAAGCAACCGTTATCAAATCAAAGTTAATATACTCTGTGAGCTCTGCTCAACTGAGTATAATGAGCTAGAGAGAAGAAAAACGATGGAAGGAGAAATAGACTGAGAAATAGATAGAGCTAGATGAAGCTTGAAAGACGGAGTATAGATAATGATAAAGAAAAGGGGAAGAGAGTGGGATGGAGGTTAGGTTTGGTTGAACTGGCCGTCCATGAGGACCTGGCTTAGACTGAATGAGTCCGTAGTGTTGCTAGAAGTTTATTTTACGACCAAACTGAAAAAGCCAATCAAAAACGAGAACCTATGTTATAAATTAACTCCGTCCCCTTGGAAAATACTAGCAGCTTTCAAGGACTTATGTCACTTCCTGCTTCTAAATCTGATGGCTGTAACACTCCTAATAGCTGAATCTTAGCCTGGCAAGTGCAGGGCACGAGCGCAAAACGTGCTCAATCGTTTTCTTCTCCAACCCGCACTTTTTACATTTGCTATCACTGACCAAGCCTAATTTAAAGGCATGTGACGCCAAAAGGCAGTATCCGGTCGGAATACCCGTCATGAGACACAGTCCTCTGCTTTTATTGATAGGAGTAACTTTGTTAGTCTAATGTTGTAAGACCTACACATGGTCTTCGAGACTTTACAGCCATGGGCTTGGGCCCACGCCTTTTCCGTTTGGTTGATCATGTGCAACTATCGCCTTCTCTTAATCTCGCTCAATCTAAGTGGGACGACTACGGGGTAAACTTCGGCGCCCTTTTTACTACCTTTATGTCAAGTCCCTTTCATGTTTGTCCCCTCATTTCCATACGAATTTTTTACCCACGGAGAACTCTTTTTCGGTAACTTCCCGTTGAGCTAGACACTTGATACTTAGAACATAGTTCAGATCTGGGGGACTTTAAAATGCAAGTGAAAAAATCCGCTAGGTGGCTCACGGATAGAGATATACAGAAAATTAGTTTTGAAATGGAAATTTTGCTTCTCGGTGATCCAGAGACTTGAAACTTAGCACATGGTTTGCCAGTCGATGGCACTACAATTCGTGGTAGCAGACGAATCGAGATAAACGAAAATCCCTGAAAGTCCCTGAAAAAATACAGGGAATCTTGCGATCGATTTTTAAGTAACTTCCCGGTGAGCCAGATACTTGAAACTTGGGCCGGAGTCTGAACCCGGTGACAATGTAATATTCTATCAAAAAAAATCCGCTAGGTGGCGCATGGATCGAGATATTAGGAAAATTACTTTTAATTTGGGAAATTTTCAATCCACTTTTAACTAACTTCCCGGTTACCTAGAGACTTGAAACTTGGCACATAGTTCGGGACCCGGTGACAATAAAATTTATAGGAAACAAAGTTCCGCTAGGTGGCGTGCTAATTGAGATAACTACAAATCCCTGAAGAACGAGGGGAATCTTGCGGTCGATTTTTGAGTAACTTGCCGGTGAGCTAGAGACTTGAAACTTGGGCCGTGTGTCAGAACCCGCTTACAATGCAACATTTCATCAAAGAAAGCTAGGTGGCACGCGGATCGAGATAGTAAGAAAACAAATTTTAATTTGGGAATCTTTCAATCCATTTTTAAGTAACTTTCCGGTTACCTAGAGACTTGAAACTTGGCACTTAGTTAGAGGCCCGGTGACAATACAACTTATAGAAAACAAAGTTCCGCCAGGTGGCGCGCTAGTCAAGATAACTGCAAATCCTTTAAAAATGGGGGGAATCTTGCGATCGATTTTTAGGTAACTTCCCCATGAGCTAGAGACATGAAACTTGGGCGTAAGTCAGAACCCGGTGAAAATGCAATATTTTATCAAAAAAATTCCGCTAGGTGGCACATGGATCGAGTTATTGAGAAAACTAGTTTTAAATTGGGAATCTTCCAATCGATTTTTAACTATCTTCCTGGATATCTAGAGACTTGAAACCTGAAATATAGTTTAAAAATCGGTGACAGTGCAATGTTTGATCAAAAAATTTGAGCTACGTAGCGCACAAGTCGAACTATTTAGAAGATTAGGCCATACCTTCATGGCTAGCCTCCTGAGTGTTGCAGGCACTGTAGAATTCCACCTCGTTGAAGGCCCAACTCAATGCACGTCCTTGCATACTTTTAGGCGTACGCGACTTTCACCACGATTCTTTTAGACTTTCAGGCGTATGCGAATTTCACCACGGTTTTCAGCTGTGCAAACTATGTAGCTGACAAACGAGGGGGAATTCTCTTGTTATGATGCGAGGTGCAATTCTGTTGTTTTCGCCAGTGTTGTTAGCGAAAATTCCACTAATTCTCTTAGATCTTAAGAATTAACTATGGGGATTATCTTCAAATTAATTGCGATCGAGGCAGTTAATTTCGGACTTTCGTTCGTCTATCAGCAGTTTAACCCACTATTCTTTATCATGAAGCTTCTTATACTTTGATTTTCTTTGGTGAATTTTTGGGAGCAATGACCTAACAAGTGGTGAATAACGGGTTCTGGTGAATGAACTGTTAGTGGTGGTGATGCACCACAGCCAAGAAGTAATTCTCAAACAAATTATTTTGTTACTAGACTTTACAATTTTCTAAAATCTACCGGCACAAAATTGTTATGCTTATTGAGGTAAGCCAGAACTCCTTGTATACCCCTTTAAGGCACAAGTCCTTTCAGGCGTTCGCAACTTTCACCACACGTAAGGAAATCTATGGCTCGATCACCCACAACTATTGATACTGCATTAAATAAAAATTGTTAATCCTGTCCCATCAATAAATATAGATATGCTATCACTGTACGAATGACGAATCAGTATTGAACTGGTATCCAAACAAATTCTTTTACAAGAGCTATTTTTGAAGCTTTTTAGTCAGAATTCGACAAGACTAAATCTGTATTAATGCGAGATTATTGCCTTAATTGTTGATTGGCTGTCAATGTAAAAGCTGACGCGGTTGCAGTGGCCGCAAACCGCTACAGGGATCTGAAAGTTTGTGGATCTGTTTGTTACCGGATCAACACTGTATACCGCAGGGAAAGGCAGGAGGTACGGACATTAATGAGATAGGATTTCTGGAGTAGGAGTTAAAAAATGTTGGATTTTCACTACTCCCTCTATACTTTTTGTTACTCTTACGTGTGGGTATGTAGTACATCTCTATATGTATTGTAATGAATTTGGGAAATTCCTGATAATTATACACCTTCTGCTAACGTTCGAATCACTGAACTGTCGAATAAACAACTCCAATATTCAATATTGCTTAATGGTCTGTAACTATTTAGACTACTTTGGGAATAGTACCTCACAATTATACTTCACTAATAGCGTGTTTAAATCAAACCGATTACTGATTCTTCAGTTTGCGCTGCTTTTATACTCTCGGTTACCTCCTTCGCTCGTCTCAGCTTAGGACGCTTCTCGAGCACGCCTTCTAGAACGATTGTAACTCATTCTTAGTTATTTAGCTATATACATGTATATCTGTAGTTTATGATTTTTTTCTAGCCATATGGATATGTATGTGTGAGTAACAACTTCTGCTCTTAGCTGCCGGCTACATATATGTTTGTGAATATACTATTTTTCGTTGCCTTGCACATAAGTGTGGCTGCTTGCTGTAATGTGTATATGTACATAAGTGTGGCTGCTTGCTGTTTTTGTTGTTAGGATTATTTACTAACAGCATAGTGATGGGATATATGCTATAGTGGTTCGATCTGGTTAGTTCCGATACCGACAGACAGACGGACGAACTGATGGACGGATGGACAGACGGATATGGCTAAATTAACTCAGCTCGTCATCCTGATCATTTCGGTATACTTATTGATGGGTCTATCGCGTCTTTTTTAAAGACTTACAATTTTGAGAATCGTTGAAAACTAAATATACCAATTCATTTTCATGAAAGGTATAGAAACGACAAACATAAGATTTATAATATCTGAACTCATGAAACTTGCAATGTAGACATAATTTCAACAATCAATAACAGTCACTTGAACTCGGGAAAATATTTATTTAAGCACAGCTGAAAATTAGAAGTCATCTACGTCTTCTTAAATAGAGGCAGCGTTGAGCACCTAGCGATGTTGATAACATTAAACCCGCTCTTCACAATAATTGATACTGGAGCCTTCCACGGTTGGTAGGGGACAAATCGTACAAATTTTTTTTAATTTTTGGGTCTTAAGTAAAGAAAAACTATAACTTTTTCAGACAATGTTTTTAGTGCATTAGAATTGCATATTACATGTGCAAATAAAAATAGAAACCTGCTCTTGAAATATTTATATTTGTGCGTGAAAAATAGCAAAAAGCATCCGTTTGTACGGGACACCAGTAAGTCATGTGAAACTTCAGCAAAATTATTAATATTAACAAAAAACAATAGCAACATAGTAGTTATATCAGATTGTTAGGTTAGGTTAGGTTACAGTGGCCATCGGTGCGAGTACCAGAGCACTTAGGCCCGAAAGGTCCCATTGTGGTACCACGTGGATCTCTGCCCTACTCAAAACAACAGGTCGATTCACCAAATGTCAGGAATTTCTTAGGTTCCAACTTAGCCAGATCACAAAGATCGTCAAAGAAAGGAGATCCCAGAGATTGCTTCCTCTTGCGCCAAAGCGCAGGACAGTCGCGCAGAAAATGCTTGACTGTTTCTATCTCCTCTTCGTCTTTGCAGCTCCTGCAGTAATCATCATAAGGAGCACCCAGCCGTTGTGCATGCTTCCCGATTGCTATGTGGCCGGTTAAAAGTCCAACCACCAGAGATATGTCCCCCCTTCTAAGAAGAAGGAGACTTCTTGTACGTCTCGCGTCCCATTCAGGCCACACGAGCTTAGTGTGGTAGCAGGATACGAGATTGCTCCATCTCACACCCGCTTCCCTAAGGAAAATTCCTTTCAAAGTGAGCTTGCAGGTAGGGAGCGGCATGCTCAACCCCTTCTAGGACGAAGAAAGCAGAACGAATGTGCCCCCTCTTGCAAGTTTGTCAGCCATCTCATTGCCCGGTATTTCCGAGTGTCCAGGCACCCATACCAGACTGAGGGAAGTTTGCTCAGCGATCTCGTTAAGAGATTTGCGGCACTTCCTCACTATCTTAGACTTACATGTGACCGATACAAGCGCTTTTAGTGCAGCCTGGCTGTCAGAGTAAATACAAATTTTATTATAGCCGTCAACAGCATTCCTCAGGTGATCAACGGCCTCAGTTATAGCAGCCACCTCCGCCTGGAAGACGTTGCAATGATCGGGTAGGCTAAAGGATATGTTCCACCCCAGTTGAGGTGCAAAGACCCCGCTGCCCACCTTTTTATCCAGTTTGGAGCCGTCAGTATAAATCTGCAGCCTATCGCTTAGGTGCGGCGGCTCCTTCGACCAATAATCCCTATCCGGGATAACAACCTCGTACTTCATATCGAAAAATGCAGTCGGAGCGCAATAGTCCGACGAAGGCGAATCCAGATTCTTAAGGATGGCTGCATGGCCAACCACATTATCTCTCCAGCCGGATAACTCCCGGAGCCGTAGAGCGGAAAAGGCCGCACATTGCTTGGCCATTAAATCTATTGGCAACACATTAAAAAGAGTATCTAGCGCCTCCGCAGGGGTGGTGCGTAGAGCGCCCGCCACGCAGACTAGAGCACTTCTTTGTACCTTCTGGAATACTCGTAGGTTCGATTTTGTATCTAAGATCGTCCACCAGACCAAAGCCCCATATAGAAGGATTGGTCTAACCACAGCAGTGTAGAGCCACAGGGTAATATCCGGCGATAGTCCCCATCTTCGTGCAATAGCTCCCTTACATCTGTACAGTGCCACCTATCAAAAATTGCTCCTAGGTATTTGGCAGAGTCCCTAAGCGTCAGGGTCGTACCCGCTAGCACCGGCAGCTGCAACACAGGAATATTATATTTCCTAGTGAACAAAACCAGTTCAGTTTTGGCTGAATTTACCAATAGACTTTTACTCCTGGTCCAGTCCCCCACCAGTCTCAGCTTAGTTTGCATTACATCGCATAGTGTCTGCGGAAACTTCCCACTAAAAGCGCGACGTCATCTGCATATGCGATTGCCTTGCTGCATCCGTCCTTCTCAAGAAAAACCAAGAGCTCATTAAGTTTGGCAACCCATAGAAGTGGAGAAAGTCTGTCTCTTCAATCGTTCCAACCCCGTGGAATATGGTTAAGAGCACAAACTCCTTTGAAGATGTTACACAACCACAAAGAGCTCATCTCGATTATTTGCTGGAGTTGTACCAGGGCCAATCACTCCAGCCCTGGTGCTTTGAAGGGCTTGAACGGCATTATAGCCCATTTAACTTCATAGTCATTTAACCTCATAGTAATGAGCTTCCCCTCAAACGGTTCACCTGTATGAGTTTCCCTCCAATTCATTTCTTGATCATTACCGCCTGGAAAGTGCGTACTCAGGAGCAGGCGTAGAGTGCTCACTGCCGAATCCGTCCATGTCCCATCAGATCCTTGCAGGCATCCAGGGACACTTTGGAGTACCAGATAGCACCTTTCTGAGCCTGGATCCCTCAGACACCGTCTCACAGGAGCTCCTCTACGACGACCTTAGCAGTTTCTTATAATCCCCGAGCATCATTTTGTATGCATCGCATTTTTCAGCCTCCCTGGAGGCTTTAGCAAGATTGAGTGCTTTCCGACAAGCCTTGCATAAATTGTAAAGGTCCGCGTTCCACCATGGTGGTTTGGTTTTACCCCTAGATTTCTTCCTAGGGCAGGCTCTATTAAGAGCCTCCCCGCAAGCCTTCGTATACAAGTAAACCATATTATCCAGCTCTGCAGAGTTCTGGGGAATATGAAAACTAGATCCTGAGAAGCTCTTTTGAAGCTCCTCACTATAAATACGCCAATTGGCGTTTTTTAGGTTTCTGTGCCAACCAGTTCTGAGCGCCACCCCGCCAAGGTCGAAGCGAACAAATCTATGATCTGAAAAAGAGTGGTCTTCAAGCACCATCCAGTTTTTTATCAAGGATTCCCCGCTGCCCGAGATCAGGGTGACGTCTAGAACCTCCTGTCTGCTCCTAGTAACAAACGTGGGTACCGAACCCCCATTGCAATCTTAAAGTTATGATAAATAACAAAATCAAAGAGTGACTCACCCCTCTCGTTCGTGTCCTCTGCCCCACGCTTCGTGGTGCGCATTGGCATCTCCCGCTAGTAATAGTGAATCCTTCGCATCCCGAGCTATCTGGCAGGCTAGCTCCGTCGGAGCCGACACCTCATGGGGGAAGTAGAAAGACGTCAGTGTAACATCCGTACCACCGACCGTCAACATCAAATTTGTAGCATCCTCGTCGCTGAACTGGGGAAGAAAAAGAAAATTTATATTAGATCTTACCAAGATGCAAGCTCTCTCCACTTACCAACGTCAGTCCTGCTGCCTTCAGCCCGCACATCTTGTGCCCTACTACCCAAGGCTCCTGTATAAGGGCTATGTCAGCCGCCCCACTGGAAAACTGGAGCAGCAGCGCAGCAGATGCTGCTTTACAGTAGTGGAGGCTTATTTGTAGGACACGCACTAAGCCGGCACCGACCACCTCCACCACTGTCGAATCGCCGTCTTCATCAGACATTGGCTTCTCTCCAGTGTAAGCACTGAGCCTGTCCAGCGTTTGCGAGGAGAGCGAAGACGCACCCAGCGTGTCATCTGTCGTACTGAACCTGTTAGGTTTTGCGTCCTCTTCCTTCTCGCTCTCCGCTTTTTCAGGCTCTATCTCCAGCTCCGGATCATAGGCCGCCTTTAATCATTGGAGTACACCTTGACCTTCACCGTGTCAAAACCAAATTTATAGCGCCATCCGCGCGCTGCAAAAAAGGGAGTGACTCCTTGTTGAGCAGGAGTATCGCCTGACGCGTCAGAACTCTCCAACCAGAGCAAGGTAGCTCCGGGTTGAAGGTCGTTATGACCTCAAGGACTCCCTTGGATCATCCGGCTTCGATGGAATCCAGACCGTAGCTCTCGGCCTAGAGGGGATGTCCTTAAAGTCTGCAGCCCTGAGCATCGCACGGGGGTAGAACTCACCCAACCTAGCCACAGCCTTTTTATATAAGGCGGCTGACCTCTGGTCATAGCAGGCCACCAACTTAACTTGCCCCTGGTACCAACCCACCTTTTTGCAAGCAGGTGGAGGTCCAGGGTTCTCCCTTACCAAGGTGACTGCAAAACTGGCCATTTCGGCCCTTATCCAGTCCCATTTGTCTTTGAAGACCTGCGCCTTCTCAGGATTAGGTTCAAAGACCCCCACAAGGATGCTACTTTTAGCAACATCAGCGAATGAGGGGCCTTTGACTCTAAACCTCTTGGGAGCGTTCTGCGCAACCTCCATCGAATGGTTGCGCTTACCGGAGGCCTGTTCCTTCACCGGAGCAGTCTTCTTAAAATCGGGCACTATGGATTTCGCCCACTCAATTTCCGCCCTTAACTCATCAAACCCCCGGCAACGCCATAGAGAGCAAATTGGGGACGTTTGCCATCCTTTTCAGGATTCTTATAGCCACCTGCCTATGCCTACAGCGTATCTGTGAGGGAGGTGGCCTATCCTTCTTCTGGGTGTACGCCATTGGCGTAGCCGGAGGCAGGCGGCGGGCCGCTCACCCGTGCTACCAGCTCCTCCTACCTACCGAGAAGATTACTAGCAGAGGCAGCGGGTCCAGTCGCCGCCCCCAAAGCTCCCCTAGAGGATGGGCGATATGAAAGACTCCGGCGCCGCCTGAAGTCTTTGCGCACCACCCGCAATAGCCGCGCCGCCTGGTAGAGGGGCCCTGCATCGCACGAGCTCCCAGATTGATGGGTGTTACCCCTTCCGTCTTTTTATGAGTTCCGGCTTCGTTACATTTGTTTTTGTTTTTACAATTCATAAGTGAATCCCACGATTTGCGGAGAACGGGGTCGTCCACCACAGGCAGAGATCCGCAGTACCTGGGGTAATGCCTAAATTACAACTGGGTGTGGCCTGCCTCCCAGAGGGCTCCGTTAGCGACTGGGCTATTTGAGGGGGCCCCAGCCAGGCTGGCCATCGGCACGGCAATTCATAACACCACCGGTCCGGCCCCCACATTGAGGCTACGTTCAAGAGCCACTACCATATGCCAGAGCTATTAAGGAACTAAGGCACTAATGGCACTGATTCTTGAGCTTAGCTAGCACTCCCGTAGCGGGGTACTGTAGTGACTATACCAGTCGGCACCCTCGAGCAGGGTTCAGCCCAAAGATTTTCGCCAGCCTAGTAGTTTGTTAAAATAACAAACAAAATTTAAAAACGTTTATTCGAACAAAAAAAAAATTAATACAAAATTTTTAAAAGTAAATTGTTTTTACGGGACAGATGTGCACTTTTCCAATTTCCATTTCCTCTAAACTATATATTGTAGTGTGCTTCACCTCCTCCAAAAATCCTGGGTTCAATCCCAGGGTCAAGCAATTTCAAAAATTCAGAATCAAGTTTTCTCAACTAGAAAACTTTTTCTAAGCGGAATCGCCCCTCGGCAGTGATTTCGAGTATATTTCAGCAATAAAAATTTTCTCAGTGAAAATTCATCTGTAGGACCAGTCCCATCAATGTTTAGGAAACATTAAAAGGAGCACGACGTAAATCAGAAGAGAAACTGGGCCTAAATTCTCTTCTGGCCATTTACTCCAGTTTACTTATCTTCATATACATATTCCAGGTACAGGCTTGGTCCATGTACAGAAATAAAGTTCATTTTTTCAGTTAATTAATATGAAGGTATAGTAAAAAGGTTGCTAAGGAGTTTTTGAGAACTATTTGATTTTTCAATTAAATTTTCTATACCGTTTTTTTTTATTTAAAAAAATATTAATTTTAAATTCTTCCACTTAAGTACACATTTAAAATATATTAATAAGGAAAGCAGTTCGGCGAAAATTAATGATTTTCCATGGAATGCCCCTTACTACTGAATTTGTCATTGTACTTCTAAGCCATATTTTTATTCGCCACACGCAAGCAAAATATGAAATAAACACTAAAAAAAAATTTCTCAGAAGATAAACATTGGAGGGATTTTTTCTCTCCACCATTTAGTTAACGACCGCGCACTAAGTACTTCAATTTCGAGAAAAATGTGACTTTTTCGGTTACGCCGAGAAGCCAGATATATATGCAAGGGTGCCGTGATGACTCAACCCTGTCAGATTAATTATTTTTTATAATTTATACTTATAATTAATAATTTTGAGATCATATTTTTTAGAAACACAACCACTTATTTTTATTAAGCCTGAGCCCCGTATTTGCTTGAATCCAATCCAAGTAGGAAGTGACACGAGTATGTCCAGCTGGTGAATCACTTTCACATCCTTTGTGTGAATAAAAAGATATAATACCAATTTGACGCTTTGAAGATGCCAACACCAATGGGCCACCAGAATCACCAACACAAATTCCAATACGATTGACAGTGGAAGTACAGACCATTCCGGAACCGATCTTAATTGAACCGTATTCTTCAGCGCATACTTCGTTCGGGATCACTTTTAAATTGGCGAACTGTAAAACAGGTGAACACGATGTGGATGTATCAGAGGTACGACCCCATCCAGAAGCCACTACAGTTTCATCAACGTAAGTCGGATAGCTTGCAGAACATTTTGGTAGGGACACTGGTTTAATGGCAGCTGAATATTTTACAGCTGGAATTTTGATCAAAGCTATATCATTTATCTTAGTTTCCATATCGTATTCGGGATGACCTTTAATGTCACATTTGTCCACCTCCAGGCGGACAGTGCGATCAAACCGAGTGATGCTGCCTAAGTATACGAGCCCACGAACAGCACTGAAATTAAAAAGATTGACTAGATCTGATTGCATATGGACAGTACGTTGTTGGGTGATTAACTTATTAATTTTTCTTTTCGCCAATTGTCTCAAACCCTAAAACATACAGTACATATAATTCAAAACTTACTTTAAAGTACAATGAGCAGCCGTCAGAACCCATTCTTTGCTTATTAGAGATCCACCACAAAAGCCCCAATTTTCACCATCAAATAACAACAAACCAGCTTGATAAGGAAATTGATTAGCAGCAGCCGTTTGACCATTTCCTATACGTGGACTTACAGCTACCATAGACCCCAAGAGTTCACGTTGTGTATTTCTAGATACCCGGTTTTCAAACGCCGAGGCGATGCATAGTAGGAGCGGTAAAGCTATCAACAATTTCATGTTGTTGCTGTTCAAGCAATTTTAGACTGAGTAAAGCGCGGGCTATTTTGGTTAATTTGTAGTATAGTTCAATAGCGTACTATGGGATAGTTTGCAATATTGTGTCATAAATGCGTATTTTGGGAATTCATAGTATATGGGTATTTGGCTGCGCAAAACGCGAGATTTTTATTTTCTATCAATTAAGGATACTTCGGATAGATTTTAACTTTTCACCTTAATTCCAAAGTTTCAATCGGTCAAGAAAGAATAGAACAGTGACCTTATTGTGACGAATATTAACATCACTATGCTGTAAGTAAATAATCACAACAACAAAAACAGCAAGCAGCCTTACTTATGTACATGTACACATTAAAACAAGCAGCCACACTTATGTGCAAGGCAACAAAGAATATTCCATTCACATACATATATGTAGCCGGCAGCTTAGTCCAGAAGTTCTTACTTACACATACACACGCATATGGCTATAAGAAAGGCATAAGCTACAGATATACATGTAAGCTAAGACGAGGGTTAATATGCTTATTAGTGAGAACAAGCGAATGATGCATTTCTTCAAGTTAACGATCTGCGCTGCAAGCAATATCGAATTGCTTCAGGTAACGAAATTGCAATTCATGGGAAGCGCCTCGTCAGCAATTAATAATTAAGTCAATGAAAATTTTAGGTTTAGTTTTAGCATTAGTTGTTTGAGATTGTCACTCTGTTTTTCTTAATTATTGTATTATTAATTTATTGGCCTTTAGGCTATCAGGATAGGACATAGTAAAATTATAAAATTTTTTCACTTTACGTGTTTTTTTTTTTAATTTTCGTATTATTCCTGTATTAGCGCTCCGGCTATTAGGATAGGACGTAGTAAAATTTAACTTCTCCTAGGGAGAGGAGCTTTTATACCCTGGAGAGTCCCGAAGGGAATCGCAGAATTAAGCTAATATTATAAACCGGAGGGTCCACGCGGTTTCGCAAATATTTTTTATCGGCTGTACAAGCCTTAAATTGTTTTTTAATTTTGTTTAGTTCCTCACTACACACCACACTACACAATTCCTTATTGTTTTTTACACTATCACTTTTTCAGGACCTCTTTTTTGAGGAGGTCCTTTTTTCCACTGTAAGTAAATAAAACAACAGATTTCAAGTTTCTTAATAGTATAATTACCATGAGTAGTCCAGCGTAACCAAAAACAGAATGACAATCTCAAACAACTAATGCTAAAACTAAACCTAAAATTTTCATTGACTTAATTATTAATTGCTGACGAGGCGCTTCCCATGAATTGCAATTTCGTTACCTGAAGCAATTCGATATTGCTTGCAGCGCAGATTGTTTACCTGCGCTGGCTATGCGCGCGTGTGTGAAAGTGCGTCATCAGCTTATTCTCACTAATAAGCATATTAACCCTCGTCTTAACTTGTATATAGCTAAATAAGTAAGAATGATATACAATTGTTCTAGAAGCGTGTTCACGAAGCATCCTAAAGAGAAACGCGCAAACGAGGTAACCGAGAGTATACAAGCAGCGCAAGCTGAAGAATCAGTAATCCGTTTGATTTAAATCCGCTATTAGTGAGGTATAATTATGAAGTACTACACCCAAAATAGTCTAAATAAAGACCATTTGGCAATACTGAATATTTGAGTTATTTATTCGACAGTTCATCGATTCGAACATTAGCAGAAGGTGTCTAATTATGAAGAATTTCCAAAAATTCGTTACAATAGTTTCGAGTAAAAGGAAAATTTCATGTTGGCCAGTGTTATTCATTCGGATAATTTTTATTTTGTACGAAAATGAAGAATAATAGGAAAAAATAAAAAGATATGCGAATGGTAACAGCCTAAAAACAAACATTTCGTACACCCATTTTCATATATTTTATCCTTGGCGTGATTTTTGACTTAGGATGTTATGATTTATGACCACTGATATATAAGCCATTGAGAACTGGCATGGTTTAACCATTTATATTAGCATAAGTTACAATATATTTCACATAGAAAGCAATATAAATCCTCCAGCTCTCGATTCAAATGTATTTCATAACTTCTAAGAGTTCGAAGTTTTTTCAAATATTTAGTGCACCCTTCCCAACTGTGTAGGTCGATTAATAAATAATTTTTATATTACTACAACAAATATTTTAGGTTTCCTAAGATTTGTTTCGAATTATTTGATTTAAGATATGGGAAATTGAGGAAATTTTTTAGAATTTATATGGGTAATTTCAAAGAGCCTATTGGGAATCACTAGTACCACGATAAGTAGCTCTAAAACGTCCTTCAAAATTAGCGGCAAAATGAAACGGTTTTTAAAAAGCTTAGTATTGACACCAGCCCAGCAAATATGTCTATCAATATTATAAATTTAAATTCTATGTTAGTATGCATAATGAAAATGTTGATGTTTCTAACTGTACGGGAACACAAGGAATTTAAAGCGAAAATATAATGATAAAAACTAGTAAGTAGCGGAACATTCACTATCAGGGCCCTTTGTATAGCATGAGGGCCGGGTTCACCATCTTCAGCTAGCTACTTAGTTATTGACATTTGGCTATTTTCATGCTAACTGAAGCTTCGCGTCTCAGTTAAGTGCAAGGAAAATGTGTAAAAAAAAAGTCAGCTCTTTCGTTAGGTTTCGTGTATTCTCAATGGATTTTTCCGATTTGTGCTATGAAATATTCACAATATCGATTAAACCCGGGGTTGATCACACTGTAGCGAGTGGGGAAGGGCCCCTTCTCTTTCCAAGAATGCCACCCCACCAGAGGCTTATAGCTTTCTTAGAATTTAATATAAAAATTACTTATAAAATGTATGAAAATTGCCATGAACTACCAAAAATGGTGCCACCAGTGGTAAAATATTTGTAAATAAAAAAGTACAAAATTAATTTTACAGCTTATTTATTGGCAATTTTAGTTTTATATGTACTAACTGCCTCAGGCTTATCTATATCCCGAAGTCTTGGCACACGGTTAGGGTTATTTTCATTCCGAAGGCCGGCAGAAGCTCTCATGTATCACCTAAGGATTTCAGGCCAATCAGTCTCTCGTCGTTTCTTCTTAAGACGTTTGAGCGGTTGATTGACCTGTACCTACGGGAAAGGATACCTCGGGGGTTACTGTCGGCTTCACAACATGCGTACTGCAAGGGCAGATCGACGGAAACGGCTCTCCATTCGATTGTAAAGCAAATAGAGGGGTCCCTAGAACACAAAGAGTATGCTCTGGGTGCCTTTCTAGACATCGAGGGAGCTTTTAACAATGTCTTACCGGGGTCAATCGAAAGAGCTCTGGTGGGTTTAGGAGTCGAGGCGGCTCTGGTTGAATTTATTAGCAAACTTCTATGCGGCAGAATTGTCGCAGCGGAGTGGGGAGGGGCCATAATTAAGAGGAAGGTGTGCAGGGGCACGCCACAGGGGGGGTGTCCTATCTCCTCTCCTCTGGGTTGTGGTGGTCAACGAGCTTCTTGTGGAGCTGGAAGCCAATGGTTGTCGGGTGGTTGCCTATGCGGATGACCTCGCTATCCTAGTCAGAGACAAATTTCTGGGCGCCCTGCGCGATGTTCTTCAGGGCTACCTGGATACTGTGGCTAGGTGGGCTGAATCATGTGGATTGGCGGTCAACCCGGGAAAAACGGAATTGGTCCTTTTCACAAGAAGATATAAGGTGCCCGATTTCAGAACTCCCTCGATTGGAGGGTACCGTTGGTACTTTCTGATAGGGTGAAATATTTGGGGATTGTTTTGGACAAGAAACTGTCCTGGAGACCCAATGTGGAAGATCGGGCCAGGAAGGCCGCCATTGCCTTGTACTGCTGCAGAGGAGCTATCGGAAAGAGATGGGGACTCTCGCCAAGAATAGTACACTGGCTTTATGAGATGGTGGTCAAACCGATTCTGCTATATGGGGTGCTGGTCTGGTGGAAAGCACTGGACACGGCGAGCACCTCCAAAATGTTAGTGTCAGTGCAACGGACGGCGCTGATCGGTATCAGTGGCGCTCTCAGAACAACGCCTACCTTGGCACTGAACGTCATGCTGAACATATACCCAGTAGATATTGCGGGAAAGGCGGCCGCGGCAAGGTCGTTGGTCAGGCTTCGTGATATGGGATATAGACTTTCTGACCGCGGACACTCTAGCCTTCTTACCAGTTTCGACTTCATCCCGGACAGAACGGACTACTGTATGCCGATAACAGCTCCCTATACAACCTTCACCCCAGTTATTCCAGAGAGAGAGGATTGGGGAAGAGGAATTATCTGGGGCATGGGACCGGTTAACTTGTTCACGGATGGGTCAAAGCTGGATGGAAAGGTTGGTGGGGGGGTCTTTTGTCAAGAGCTAAATTTAAGCCGCAAGTTTAAGTTGGCTGATCACTGCAGTGTATTCCAAGCGGAAATTGCTGCGATTAAGGATGCGGTGGATGGAATGCTATCCAGTGCTACCACGGTTAGGGAATTTAACATCTACTCTGATAGCCAATCGGCTATCAAGGCCTTGAGCTCAACTACAGTGCGATCGAGGGTGGTCTGGGAGTGCCTGACCTCGCTTGCGATTGCATCGAATTATTTTACAATTAAGATTATCTGGGTCCCGGGCCATAGTGATATCCCGGGTAACTGTCAAGCGGATCTCTTAGCCCGCATCGGTACAACTGAACCGGATGAAGATGGCTGTAGGGACTTCGGGATCCCGCTGGCCACCTGTGGATTGCTCCTCCATAGCTGGGCCTCGAATCAGCTCAGCAAACGTTGGGCGGATACCACGTCTTGCAGGGTAGCAAGATCTTTCTGGCCGAAAGTGGATGGCAGGAGGTCTGCTGAAATAATTGGGTTCACTAAGGCTCACCTATCAATGGTCATTGGGGTTTTGACAGGGCACTGTCCCATGGGTATCCATGCGGTACGTCTCAATATACTGGAAACTCCATCCTGCTGCAGCTGTATGGAGGATGATGAGGTGGAATCACCAAATCACTTTATGCTTGATTGTCCAGCTTTTGCCAGAATTAGGCGAAAGTACTTCGGTCGCGACTCACTTGGATCTCCCGAGGATATATCCAAAGTTGAGATCGGTATCATTCGGAGCTTTATCGTTGCTACCCAACGATTCTCTAAGTAGCTGGATCTAGGTCACCGTTATTTTTGGTGTATGTGGTATCACAACGGACCCTCGTGTTGTCCAAGTGAGCTATCCTTATCAGGGCAGCTACCACCTAACCTATCCTATCCTATGTACAAAAGCGCCACTCACCCAATTTTTTATTTTTTTTTTCAATTAAAATATTTTAGGAAAACAGCGCCTCAGTCTCGGTTTATTATAAATCCTATTTTGTTACGATATTTAATTTTTCTCTGAACAAAAGAGCTACAGGCGAAAATTTCCAAATTTTCATTTCTTATTTATTTTTTATTCCTAATTTTCAGTTGTTATGGAATTAAAATTTTTTTATGAAGGCAACCTGCGCAGACGAATTGATGGGCTTTTCCTGGTCAGTCCGGGGGCTAAGATACTTGGCTTGGATATCATAAGTGGTTTCAGGCTCTGGATCAGGGACTGATATCAGTCTTAGACCGGCCATAGTGACGAATGTCACGCGTGATTAGTTATCACGTCCTGCACGAGGTGCCCTTGCTTCTACTGATAATGGCGGATCTAGAGAGGACAACTCGATAAAACCCGCGCCCCTTGAGTCATTGTGCCGAGCTCAGGGGAGGGAGAGTCAAGATCGGTACACAACGGTGACGAACTGGACTGTTTTAGGACTTTGATTTCACATCACATTTTGACTTGATGACATTGGGCTGGTAGGTGCGGTATTCTGCCACTTTAGTAGGTCGGGGTGAAACCCTACCAAAATGGCTGGTAGGCTAATGCTGCACCTGCCCACGTCCCGTTAAAACCGTGGCGGGCCTCAAGGTACGTTCCGGCTCCGTCGCCGTTAAGTTGGTGGTGTAGGTGCGGTTGAAGATTTTCCCGCTTCGCGTCCGGTCTGGCTCTGAACGCATTACTCATAAGGTAATGCGTCAACCCTCGCGTGGCCTCCCTGCGTAGCATAGATAACCACGAGATCGTTAAAGGGCGACTACACAATCGGCTCCGGATAGCGGCCTTGAGGGGGGACTTTTTTTTTAGAATGGACAATACTAATACGAATCCGCCAAGGATGGGGTGCGGAAGAAGAGCGCTTTTGATGGAAATCCGTCAAATCAATCTTCAGCACTCTAAGGCGGCTTCCGCAAATTTGTTGCTCTGCCTTGAAAAAGGCGGAGTGGATATAGTCCTTGTCCAGGAGCCGTGGCTGAGTAGTAACGGCAGTAAGATTTCTGGATTAAGGACTGGAAAATTCAACACCTTGGTGCATGGGGAGGCAAGTAGGCCTAGATCCTGTGTGCTTGTTAAAAAAGAGATTAAAGCTTTTATTCTCTCTAATTTCAGCAATGCTGACGTAACCACGGTCTGCCTCGAGCGAGGAAGTAATGAAATGTGGGTGGTCTCAGCGTACATGCCCCACGGGGACGTAGTGGGACCACCACCTGCGATACTGGGTGAAATCACCGCTGAAGCAAGGCGGAGAGGTGTTGGCGTGATCATCGGTGCCGATGCAAATGCCCATCATAGCATTTGGGGAAGCTCGGATACCAACACTAGAGGTGAGTCTTTATTTACTTTTATTGTAGATGAGGGACTTTGTATATGTAATAGGGGGAATGACCCGACTTTTATTACTGCGTTAAGGGAGGAGGTCCTGGACCTCACCCTGGTTAGTAGAGAACTGGAAGGTCGGATATCTGGATGGAGGGTTCTCAACGAGCACTCCTTCTCTGATCACCGATATATTCAGTTCTCAGTGAACGAAGAACGTCCCGGTAAAATATCTTATAGGAACCCTAAAAGTACTAACTGGGACTTGTATTGTAGGAAGCTGGGAGAGCTACTGCCTGCGGTGCCTATCATTAGTTCGGGCCTGTCCGAATCTGAGATAGACGTTCTGGTGGAAAACTTCACCTCGGCAAGCAATAGCGCCTTTCAGCTGTCCTGCCCATTGAAAACTTACAGGGGGAAGGGCAAGCCGCCCTGGTGGTCGGATTCTCTTGACGACCTAAGAGCGTCCAGTCGGCGGCTCTTCAACAGAGCCAGGAGGAGTAAATTACCCTCGGACTGGGAGCTCTATAAGGTGAGTCTGGGGATTTATAAATATGAAATAAGGATAGCCAAGCGAGATGCATGGCGAAGCTTCTGCGAAAACGTAGAAGGCTGCAATGAATCCGCGAGATTTAGAAAAATACTCTCTAGGAACCCCGCTCCTCTGGGGTATCTGAGAGATGATGGTGGGGACTGGTCGATGAGTAGCGAGGAGTCCCTAAGGCTTTTACTGGACAATCATTTTCCCGATGTCCCAGTTGCGCAGGGATCTTCGCCTGCATGGTCGGCGGTCGTTGGCCATGCAGAAGTGCCTGCCATTCCAATACGGGAAAGTCAGATAACCTGGGCTATAGGGTCGTTCAAGCCCTATAAGTCTCCGGGCCCGGATGGAATCATTCCTGCGCAGCTTCAAAGGTCTTTGGGGATTTCCTGCCGCTGGTTGGCCATCATATATACTAACTGCCTCAGGCTTAACTATATCCCGAAGTCTTGGCACACGGTTAGGGTTATTTTCATTCCGAAGGCCGGCAGAAGCTCTCATGTATCACCTAAGGATTTCAGGCCAATCAGTCTCTCGTCGTTTCTTCTTAAGACGTTTGAGCGGTTGATTGACCTGTACCTACGGGAAAGGATACCTCGGGGGTTACTGTCGGCTTCACAACATGCGTACTGCAAGGGCAGATCGACGGAAACGGCTCTCCATTCGATTGTAAAGCAAATAGAGGGGTCCCTAGAACACAAAGAGTATGCTCTGGGTGCCTTTCTAGACATCGAGGGAGCTTTTAACAATGTCTTACCGGGGTCAATCGAAAGAGCTCTGGTGGGTTTAGGAGTCGAGGCGGCTCTGGTTGAATTTATTAGCAAACTTCTATGCGGCAGAATTGTCGCAGCGGAGTGGGGAGGGGCCATAATTAAGAGGAAGGTGTGCAGGGGCACGCCACAGGGGGGTGTCCTATCTCCTCTCCTCTGGGTTGTGGTAGTCAACGAGCTTCTTGTGGAGCTGGAAGCCAATGGTTGTCGGGTGGTTGCCTATGCAGATGACCTCGCTATCCTAGTCAGAGGCAAATTTCTGGGCGCCCTGCGCGATGTTCTTCAGGGCTACCTGGATACTGTGGCTAGGTGGGCTGAATCATGTGGATTGGCGGTCAACCCGGGAAAAACGGAATTGGTCCTTTTCACAAGAAGATATAAGGTGCCCGATTTCAGAACTCCCTTGATTGGAGGGGTACCGTTGGTACTTTCTGATAGGGTTAAATATTTGGGGATTGTTTTGGACAAGAAACTGTCCTGGAGACCCAATGTGGAAGATCGGGCCAGGAAGTCCGCCATTGCCTTGTACTGCTGCAGAGGAGCTATCGGAAAGAGATGGGGACTCTCGCCAAGAATAGTACACTGGCTTTATGAGATGGTGGTCAATCCGATTCTGCTATATGGGGTGCTGGTCTGGTGGAAAGCACTGGACACGGCGAGCACCTCCAAAATGTTAGTGTCAGTGCAACGGACGGCGCTGATCGGTATCAGTGGCGCTCTCAGAACAACGCCTACCTTGGCACTGAACGTCATGCTGAACATATACCCAGTAGATATTGCGGGAAAGGCGGCCGCGGCAAGGTCGTTGGTCAGGCTTCGTGATATGGGATATAGACTTTCTGACCGCGGACACTCTAGCCTTCTTACCAGTTTCGACTTCATCCCGGACAGAACGGACTACTGTATGCCGATAACAGCTCCCTATACAACCTTCACCCCAGTTATTCCAGAGAGAGAGGATTGGGGAAGAGGAATTATCTGGGGCATGGGACCGGTTAACTTGTGCACGGATGGGTCAAAGCTGGATGGAAAGGTTGGTGGGGGGGTCTTTTGTCAAGAGCTAAATTTAAGCCGCAAGTTTAAGTTGGCTGATCACTGCAGTGTATTCCAAGCGGAAATTGCTGCGATTAAGGATGCGGTGGATGGAATGCTATCCAGTGCTACCACGGTTAGGGAATTTAACATCTACTCTGATAGCCAATCGGCTATCAAGGCCTTGAGCTCAACTACAGTGCAATCGAGGGTGGTCTGGGAGTGCCTGACCTCGCTTGCGATTGCATCGAATTATTTTACAATTAAGATTATCTGGGTCCCGGGCCATAGTGATATCCCGGGTAACTGTCAAGCGGATCTCTTAGCCCGCATCGGTACAACTGAACCGGATGAAGATGGCTGTAGGGACTTCGGGATCCCGCTGGCCACCTGTGGATTGCTCCTCCATAGCTGGGCCTCGAATCAGCTCAGCAAACGTTGGGCGGATACCACGTCTTGCAGGGTAGCAAGATCTTTCTGGCCGAAAGTGGATGGCAGGAGGTCTGCTGAAATAATTGGGTTCACTAAGGCTCACCTATCAATGGTCATTGGGGTTTTGACAGGGCACTGTCCCATGGGTATCCATGCGGTACGTCTCAATATACTGGAAACTCCATCCTGCTGCAGCTGTATGGAGGATGATGAGGTGGAATCACCTAATCACTTTATGCTTGATTGTCCAGCTTTTGCCAGAATTAGGCGAAAGTACTTCGGTCGCGACTCACTTGGATCTCCCGAGGATATATCCAAAGTTGAGATCGGTATCATTCGGAGCTTTATCGTTGCTACCCAACGATTCTCTAAGTAGCTGGATCTAGGTCACCGTTATTTTTGGTGTATGTGGTATCACAACGGACCTTCGTGTTGTCCAAGTGAGCTATCCTTATCAGGGCAGCTACCACCTAACCTATCCTATCCTATCCTATCCTGGTCAGTCCGTAATTTAGCTGAGTGTTTATGGCGTTTAGCTCGGTGGTAGCGCTATGAGTTTTGCGGAAGCCATGCTGCAAATATTCGCAGTGAAATGGGGGAGCAGGACGGTTTCGCCTTTGTTACTAGAGATAGGAGTGCTATCGGTTGATATGACTATCGTTAGATGGTTTTCCAGGCTTTACTAGTGGAACTATCCTTGCTATTTTCCATTGTTCGGGAATGATAAAGCTCTTCAACGAAATGTTGGAAACGTGCGGTAGATAGCTTATTCCGTTATCCCTAAGGCGTTTGAGCACTGGCATGGCTATACCGTCTTGGCTTATTTATTCAGAGGACTTGGCCTTTTTAATGACTTCTTCAACCTCTGTGGAGGTGATGGTAATAGTTGGCACGCCGTATTTGTGTTTATGTGCCCATCTATTGGCACGACGTCTAGCCTTGTCGACTAAAAGATGCATTACAGATTGCCGGCAAAATGCGCTCGCTTGCCCCATTACCGATTTTGTTCTTTGTTTAGATTCCCTATGAAAAGGTTAACAAATTTCCCGAGTTTTGTTTTGATAACTTAAACCATATTTGATTAATCAGCCATAATATTGCAAAATTTATTTGTTGAAGCTGCATTATTTACTGAATAATCAAAGTGGGCCTGGTTATCTTTCCATTTCACTCATTTTAATTAGCGATGGAAATTCACAAATAAGTATTGAGATATCTCAAAATTTACTCAAGCTGTCGTTTTTGCCGCTGGATAGACGGATGGACGTGGCTTAGTGAATTTTTTTTTTTTTCAATATGATGGTCTTGTCATGTATGTATTTATCTATCCCGAAAATGAGTAACCCATTAAACGCGTTTGAGAGCTTTATTGAGCTTTATAACATACAGCCTCACACAGATATTAAAAAAGGTCGTTTACCCCCAAACAAATTTCGCGTGCTCGAATAATAATTTGTTCGACGTTCAGCATCTAAGCAAGCAGGAAAAGCGTGGACTGAAAGATTTAAGGCTCACGATTGGCATACTAAGCATATAAGTTAGGCCTCGTCAGTAAAAGTAGATGTAGGAAGGGCGAACTGCAGGAAGAAACAATTGAGTACATTCTGTGCGTCTTGCGGTCGAGATGTCAAGGGTCCAGCTACTAGAAGCCACAGAATTGCCAGATCTCGAAGCAGCAATTAAGCTGGGTTGTAGAAACTTTGAGTATTTGCCAAAGAGGCGGAGTTATTCCTTAAGTCCTTTTGGCTACTTGGGGGTTTTCCGTTTGGTCGTCATACAAATTGTGGTAACACTATGTATACTTTCAAACTATGAGGAGTCGTTATTGCCCGGCCAGTTCAACCGGCACCTAAGTCGGAAATTACGTTGTTGTTGCTGCTTTAATCTCTGGATAGATGTCTATGTATCCGCCTAGGGATGTTATTGTTCTTCTTGTTTCGAACTTACCTTACATGGTAAAGCTAAAGTCGTTATTTCAAATCCCAAAACACTTCGGTATCAAGAATTCAAATTTTTTCAGGTATGGCGAAGATTTTACCACATTCTCATTTTGTAAATGTATATGTGTGCTCATCACTGATCTATCTCGATAAGTTACTTCCATCAGAGGCTACCATTATGGGGACAAAATTTTTATACTTTGAAAGCTTTTCTCAACTGAGAATAAAAATAATCAAAAAAGGATATTCAGAACCCTGTAGCCTTGCAGGTCTGCCGGTAGGGATGAGCATTCTGATATCCGATATAGCAGGGGCGATCCCGGTGTATACACATTATATGCCCTTTCTATATTGACCTGTTATTGGAGGTGGCGTCCAGCCGCACGTTGCAAACTAAAGACCATGAGAAATATCACGCCTTTTGCGCTTACAACAAGGGCAACCAGTCACACAGTGCAGACTTTAGCGTATACTTTTTCTCAATATCCCCAACATTATAAACTAAATGCCTTGAGAAAACTCGCCCGAAAGACTTCATAAGTGGCATGGTAAAAGATCATGGAAAATGCTTGTCTTACTGGGTATCTTGCCAGTATTCACACGACTGGGGAATGTGTTTGCTTTGTGAAACATGTGAAAATATACGTGTTACTTTCGAAGCTTTTTGCATGTTTAAAAAAATTATAAAAAATTCAAACTACTGACGTGGTCCTACTTAATATTTCTTTCTATATTAATAAAAACCATGTAAGGACGGCACTGTCTTCGGCTGTGCCATAACTTTAGTCGGTAAAATCGGTTGTATGTGGGATATATGCTATTGTGGTCCGAACTGGTCAGTTCCGACAAATGATTAATTTGTCACCCAAATAGACAAGCTCACCAAATTTCATCGAGATATCTCAAAAATTGAGGGACTAGTTTGCGTTCAAACAGACAGAGAGGCGGAAGAACAGACGGGCTGACGGACAGACGGACATGGCTAAATTAACTCAGCTCGCCATCCTGATCATTTCGGTATATTTATTGATGTGTCTATCTTTTTTAAGGACTTACAATTTTGAGATTCGTGACAAACTAAATATACCAAATAATTTTCGTGAAAGGTATAAACACGACAAATATAAGATTTATAATATCTTAACTAATGAAACTTGCAATGTGGACATAATTTCAACAATTAATAACAGTCACTTGAACTCGAGCAAATATTTACTTAAGCACAGCTGAAAATTAGACAATGGTACAAATTTGCCTCTAGCAAAAAAAAAACTTAAAAAATTGAAATTTTTTCAATTCTGCGTAAAATTTTTAAGATCTGATGGTAAAGTAATTTTTAAACGTTTTTTTTTGGTAGATATTTTTGCCAGATTTGAATATAGCAGACAATTATTTTCGTAACATATATATGTACATATGTAGATGTACACACAAAAATTTAATGCAGTGTTAACACTTTTCGGAGAAATATCAAAACTTATTTGTATTCATTGTATTGAGTAAGGGTAGATGTGAGCAGCAAGTCGCAGTGGTGTGGTGGTAGCGTTATCCGCTTTTCGCACTGAATGTTCAAGTCCCGGCCGAGTCAACTTAAACAGTTTTTCTCTATTATTCTAGCTTACATTAAATGGTACATTTAGTTTGTCACGAATCTCAAAATTGTAAGTGCATAAAAGAGAAGAGATGGACCCACCAATAAGTATACCGAAATGATCAGGATGACGATCTAAGTTGATTTAGCCATGACCGTCTGTCTATTTGAACGCAAACTTGTCCCTCAGTTTTTGAGATATCTTGATGAAGTTTGGTGAGCGGGTATCTATTTCATTCCGATCTGACATTTGTTGGAACCGAGCCGGTCGGACCACTATAGCATGTATCCTCCATATAACCGATTTTTCAGAAAAGAAATTTTTTGTAAAATCTTTCTGAATTTATCAGACAAAAGCTCAAAATTTACTAGATGCTTTCATATATGGGACATACTATTTTCTGATAAAATCGTAGAGACCGGTCGTATATCTATAATATAAAAATAAGTCGGGTTTTCCTTCCTGACGCTATAACTCCAGAACGCACGAACTTATTTCCACGGTTTTGGATTCGTTGGAAAACTCTCGGGTTCCGTGAGGTTTATAGTACAGGGTCTCGAGATATAGGCCAAAACGTGGACCCGGGTATCTACCCCTAAAATGTGTTTATAGAATATGGATATCAAATGAAAGCTGTTGATGAGTGCTTTAGTAGAGGGTAATTTTCATATCCCTGGGTGACTAGGGTCTCGAAATATAGGCCAAAACGGGGACCCGAGTACCCCTAGAATATGTTTATAGAATATGGATATCAAATGAAAGCTGTTGCTGAGAGCTCTAAAGTTCATTGTCGCATCAACCTGTCAAAACTGATAAATATGTATGCGAAGCCGATATAAAGACATGAATTAATAATACCCACATACCTATTTACATATGTACGTGTTATTCTATTTGCCTGAAATTTGGTATATAAATTTGCCTATATTAGTATTTACGATGCTTTTTTCCGGGAAGTAGACCAGAGACGGACTGGGACTGGGATTAGGACTAGGACTGGGACTGAGACTGAGACTGAGACTCGGAGTGGGACTGGGACTGAGACTAGGAATGGGACTGGAACAAAATACATACCACCCTCTGGGACTGGCAATAAGATATGAAGAAGAATGAGAAAAACTTGAGAGAAGAGAGAAGGAGACTGAGAAAGAGATAGAATGAGACGAAGATGGAGATAGATGAAGCGAAAAATACGGAGGGAGGAGTGAATACAAAGATTAGTAAAAAGCGTAGAGGGGCGAGGGCAGAGTTAGACGGAAAAAGCTTATTGAAATGTATGCATATAGACCAAATTTAGGGCAGAACAACGTCTGCCGGGTTTGCTAGTATATCATATAGCCAATACAACTAATTCTTCAAACGAGAAGCTTTTAGTAAATTCTGCCCCACTTAACAAGCTTCAAATTTAATCAAATACTTAGGTATGCGTCATATATTGTACAGATGAGTGGTTCGTGGTCATAGCTATCGTATGTACACAACAACAACAACATAGATTAGCGATTTTCTTATTTTATATTTATCGAAAATTACGCCCTGTTCTCTATATATTACACATCTTATACAACTGTTTATTCAGACATAACGAAGTTGCAATAAAATATCCTCAGGTCATAACTGTGGAGCAGAGGTTGAGTTATTTGAATGCAGTTTATAAGGATATTTCCCAGGCGAAGCAGCCTACACGGAATAGTAAGAAATGTTATCTTTAAACTTCACTACTTCACAACTTTACCCTCCTTTAGAATTTACAAATAATTTTCTTTCTCATTTTACAGAAGTAAGCTTTATAGCACTTTTTATTAAGTTCAATATATTTATCACACAGTTTTGCTTAACAAAGGTTTTCCGAATGTAAACCAATCTTCTTATATAATTTGAAGTAACATGACTTTTTGTTATGCAAAGACTTTAGTTCTTTAGTGATCAAGGCTTGCATTGATTCATCGTATGAACAAATACGTTTGGACATACTTTTCATATAAAATATGAATGATACCATTAAAATATAAAACGTTCTAATCGACGTCCGCATTATGTTGAGGTCAAGTGGTCAAGTTATTTTAGACGCTATCGCGCACTAAGTACTTCAATTTCGAGAAAAACGTAACTTTTTCGGTTAGGCCGAGAAGCCAGATATATATGCAAGGGTGCCGTGATGACTCATACTTATAGTTAATAATTTTGAGGTCAATATGTTTTAGAAACAAAAGCACTTTTTTTGATTAAGCTCAAGCTCCTTATTTTCTTGAATCCAATCCAAGTAGGAAGAGACACGAGCATGTCCACCTGGGTAACCATCTTCACATCCATTCGGTGAATGAAAAGATATAATACCAATTTGTTGGTTTGAAGCTGCTAACACCAAGGGACCACCAGAATCACCATGGCAAATTCCAATACGATTGACAGAGGAAGTACACAACATTCCGGTATCGATATCAAATTATTTTTCAGCACATTCTTCGTTCGAGATCACTTTCAAATTTGCAAACTGTAAAACAGGTGAACACGTTGTGGATGTATCAGAGGTACGACCCCATCCAGAAGCCACTACAGTTTCATCAACGTAAGTGGGATAGCTTGAAGCACATTTTGGTAGGGACACCGGTTTAATGGCAGCTGGAATTTTTATCAAAGCTATATCATTTATATAAGTTTCCATATCGAATTCGGGATGACCTTTAATGTCACATTTGTCCACCTCCAGACTTACAATGGGATCTAACCGAGTGATGCTGCCTAAGAATACGATCCCACTAACAGCTCTGAAATTGAAAGAATTTACTAGATGTGATTGCGTATGGACAGTACGTTATTGGGTGACTAACTTATTAATTTTTCTTTTCGCCAATTATCTCACACCCTAAAATATACAGTACATATATTTCAAAACTTACTTTAAAGTACAATGAGCAGCCGTCAGCACCCATTCATTGCTTATTAGAGATCCACCACAAAAGCCCAAAATTTCACCGTCAAATAACAACAAACCAGCTTGATAAGGAATTTGATTATCAGGAGCCGGTTGACCATTTAATATACGTGGGCTTACAGCTACCTTTTGCACCATAGACCACAAGCGTGTTGTGTATTTCTAGATCCCCGATTTTCAAACGCCGAGGCGATGCGTAGTAGGAGCGACAAAGCTATCACCAATTTCATGTTGCTACTGTCCACGCAAATTTAGACTGACTAAAGCATAGGCTGTTTTGCTTTATTTGTAGTATAGTTCAATGGCATACTATGGGATAGTTTGCAATATTTTGTCATACATGCATATATATCGGCAATTCGCAGTATATGGGTTTTTGGCTGCGCAACAAACGAGATTTTTATTTTCTATCGATTATGGATACTTCGGATAGATTTTAACTTTTCACCTTAACTCCAAGGTTTCAATCGGTCAAGAAAGAATAGAACGGTGATCTTATCGTGGCGAATATTAGCAACACTATGCTGTAAGTAAATAATCACAACAACAAAAACAGCAAGCAGCTACACTTATGTACAAGGCAACGAAGAATATTCAATACACATAGCCAGCAGCTTGAAGCAGAGAGATTATTTCTCATACATACATATATGTAGCCGGCAGCTAAGACCAGAAGTTGTTACTCACACATACACGCATATTGTACTACCCCCAAAGCAGTCTAAATAAAGACCATTTTACAATACTGAATATTGGAGTTATTTATTCGTCAGTTCAGTGATTCGAACGTTAGCAAAAGGTGCACAATTATCAGCAACTCCCCAAAATTCGTTACAATTGAAGTCAGGAGAGGAATTGTTGAATAAATGACCAAGTTAAGTGATTTGAAGATCCAGCAACTGAAAAACGAGTTTGAAGCCCGTGGATTGAATACTACTGGCAATAAATCCGAGCTAGAAACACGACTGAATGAACCTATGGAATTGGAAGGAATCGGCGTTGTGAACACACATTTCATCCAGATGTGGAAGAGTCAGCGACTAAAATGGAGGAGAAGATAGAGAATCCATTGGTAAGTGTTGACTAACGCGATACTAGCAGTGCTGAAGCAAATGTCGTTGCAAATATTAACCGATATGTCATCACAGCTAGAAGTACAGGAGACACATTTACCATCCCAGATGGAAGACACGGATAACATCGAAGATTGAAGTACAAGAAACGCGTATTTCAGATATTTGGGCACAAATTACATCCAAGATGGAAACACAACTAGACGAAGAGAAGATATATATGGCAGTTAAAAGCACGGGAGGATGACATATTCTGGCAGCTGTCAGAACAGGAAGCAAGGGTGTCATCAAATCTTGAAGCGCAGGATGCAAAAATCGCTCAATTTCAGACAGAAGTCGATAATTTAAAAGGGCGAGTGCGGGAGTTCCAGCCAAATCGCCCAGCAGTTTCAGCGAGTAATGCAAAGGTAAAAACACCATCCTTTGGCGGTTCTGTTCCTTTCCTCGTTTTTAAGCTACAGTATGAGAATACCACAGCAGCGAACAACTTGGATGCTGAAGATAAAGTTTCTGCTCTATTCGTAGCATTGAAGGGCCAGCAGCCGAAATCCTACTAACGATTCCTGAAGGAGAGCGAAATAATTATGAAGCCTTGATGGCTTCTGTAGAACGACCACACAAGAAGCAGATATACCAAATAGAATTGAAAAACCGTTACCAAAAAGCTAATGAGACTTTGCAGAAGTTTTCGTCAGAAGTCGATTGGCTTGCACATTTGGCAAATGCCGACGCGCCCGTGGAATACACCGAAAGGGCCAAAATTCAGACCTTTATCCATGGAATACGGTCGTTAAAACCGTATCACATGCATTGACCCAGGAAACTGCCTCGCTATTAAGTAAACCAGGATACAAAGCTCATCGTGTGGAAGTAGAAAGGCCAGATTGGGTAGACCAATTTTGGAAGCCCTAAAGGGATCACAACAGAAAAATGCCGGAGTTATGAAATGTTTCAAGTGCGGCAACCCAGGTGTCATTGCACGTCATTACAGCACCGGTCGTAATAGTTCCCACAATGTGGGCGGCCGCAAACGCAGAGTCGAAGGAGGTGAGTAAATCTCCGAATCCACTCAATCGTTAAACTAAAGCGAGTCAGCCTCAAGGGGCGGCAGCTGGCTCCCGCAATTGAATGCCCCATAATCTCTATCTCACAAATTGGAAGTAGGTCAAGCAATGTTATTGTCGGTGGACATGTGGATGGAAAGGAACGTTTACTGACTTTACATGCAGGTGCATCTGATTCCATAGTCCGATATGATTTGGTCAACAGGAGAGTAAAGCCATTACTCGGAGCAAGATTACGTACAGCCACTGGAGAGGACACACAGGTAAATGGAGAAGTAGCATGTGAAGTCGCAATTGGGAACGACACGGTAGTACACAATTTTATAGTGGCAGAGATTGTTGATGAAATCATAATTGGAGTGGACTTCTTGATCGACCAAGGCATCAAGATCGAAACGCAAAGCAAGACGATGCGATGTAAGAACATGGATGTACAACTTAATTTCGGCTACGAGAAAGACTACATCAGTAAACGAGTGCTGGTGGTGGAGAATCAGCAAATACCACCAAAATCGGAGGCAGTCATCGGGCCAAAGGTTGGTGGAGATTTTGGGACAAACAAATTGTGGATTTTCGAAGCAGCACAGAAATCAAAACCGAGCGTACTTGAAGGAAAAATCCTAGCTATGACAAAACAGGATGGACGTATTTCGGTAAGAGTTCTCAATGAGTTCAAGTAAGCACACAAACTGACCAATGGAGCTATATTGGGAATATTCGCAAATTTCATTTGCTCGAACAATAATTTGTTCGACGTTCAGCATCTAAGAAAACAGGAAAAGTGTGGACTGAAAGATGTGCCTCAAAATATCTTATACCATGTGCAAATCCTATGACGTTAGACTCACAAAGTTGCTCATATGTCTAAGGAAAAAAGACTTAATGCTCACGGTTGGCATACTAGGCATATAAGTTAGGCGTCGTCAGTAAAATGTACATGCAGGAAGGGCGAACTGCAGGAGGAAACAGTTGACCATGTTCTGTGTGTCATGCGCTCCAGAGGTCTAGACTCCAGCTACTAAAGGCGACAGAGTTGTCAGATCTCAAAGCAGCAATTAAGCTGGGTACTAGAAACTTTGAGTATTTACCAAAGGGACGGAGTTATTTCTTGGCATAAGTCTTGTTGCCTACTTGGGGGTTTTCCGTTTGGTGGTCAAACAAAGTCTGGTAACACTATTGACACTTTCAAACTATGAGGGGTCTTTATTGACCGGCCAGTTTAAAGTAACCCAACCAGCACCTAAGTCAGAAATTACGTTGTTGTTGCTGCTTTAATCGCTGGATAGTTGTTTATGTGTCCGCCTAGGGAAGTTTTTTTCTTCTTTCGAACTTACCTGTTCACTCTTAATTGGTAAAGCTAAAATCGTTATTTCAAATCCCAAAACATTTCGGTATTAAGAATTCAAATTTTTTCAGCTGGGACGAATATTTTACCACATTCTCATTTTGTAAATGTATATGTGTGCTCATCACTGATCTATCTCGATAAGTTACTGCCATCAGAAGCTACCATTATGGAGACAACATTTTTATATCCTGAAAGCTTTTCTCAACTGAGTATAAAAACAAGTAAGGAAGTCTAAGTTCGGGTGAAACCGAGCATTACATACCCAGCTGTACACTTGAAATGCTGTTGTTGTTTGTTTTGTGTACTTCATAGTGTTACAAGGCTGCGCAATAATAAAAGAATCATAAAGGATACAGAGGCTAACACCAATAACCTGGAGCGGGTAATAATGCAGTTTTCCTTCAGATATGGGGACTTCCCTACTGTTTATTTTAAAATAAAGATATAACAGAACAATAAAAATACGCTTGGTACAAAACTATTTTTCGCTAAGATTTAACATATTGTAACGAATTTAGGAAATTCCGCTTATTTGCAACTGTTGAGGGATAAATAGAAACAACGTTGTCGTTTGAGAATATTTTTAATTCTGCCTTGTAAAGTTATTTACAATAGCTTATAAAGAAAATCTTAAAAATATGTTCCTAAAACTAATTATATGTGTATGTGTGATTGTTTATGTGTATGATAGGGATTCATTTATTATTTGATTAATGCTAGCCTCTTGATTTTTATAACATTTACAAGTAGGCAAACATTTTAAAACTAAGATAAGAAACGTATCTTGTGTTTGTAAAACTAAGATAAGAAACGTATCTTGTGTTTGGCTATAAATGTCAGACAGTAAAATGATTTAGGTATTTTTGTATATGTATGTAAACATTTGTTATTTTTATGTGTTGTGAACGAAGTGATCGTTTGCTAAATATATGTATGTACATGTGTTTGTTGGAAATATCAGTTTACTTGTCAATATTACTTCTCAAAAATATCTACTGATTATATTACTAATATTTGTTCACATGTGTATATGCATGTTCAATTTTTATTTGAACAGCAACCTTCTACTAACGTTCGTATCGCTAAATTGTTGAGTAAATAACTCCAATATTCAATAATGCAAAATGGTCTTTATTAGATTACTTTGAAAATACTTCACAATAACACTTATACTTCGCAACTGATAGCGTGCGAACGGACTGACTCTTACTCAGCTTTTTCTCCTTTTGTACTCTCTGCTGTCTCGTTCGCATACTTCTAGGCGTTTCTTCCTCTAGAATGTACTACTTAGTTAGCAGCTATAAACTTACTATCAATAAACTACATATGCACGTTTATAGCTTCTCGCATAGCAATATGCGCGTGTATATGTGAGTTATACTTCCACCGATGATTGCTTACTTTTGTGAGTATCTCTCCGCTGCTGTATGTACATATGTGTAGACATAATGATTGATTTGTTTATGGAGATATAAGTGGCTGCTTAGTATCGGCTTAGAGACGATAGTATCCCTTAGTGCTGCTAATATTCGTCACAATATTATTTTTGCCTACAACACTCTTTAAAATCATTTATATAAAAGTGGGCGTGGTCCTTAACCAATCTTATCCATTTTTATTGGAAATAATTCCTGCTATAGGGAAAATTTGTGTACCCAATTTTGTTACGATATGTAAATTTTTCTTCGAGTTACGGCTCCCGAAACATAGAAAATTGCTTAGTATTAAAAGGGGCGGTGCCACGCCCATTTTTTAAAATTTGAAGTGTTTCCTATTTATTGTTATAAATCCACTTGGGAAATTAAATACCATTGCTATAAAGCTCTTTTTTGCAAAGATATAGTTTTTTTTATTCGTCCACGACCCTTTTAAAATTCTTTTATATAAAATTGGGCGTGGTCCTTAACCGATTTCGTTAATTTTTCTTCAAAGCATTCCTTATAGTAAAGGCAACCTCTCTGCCAAATTTTGTTACGATAGGTTTAACGATTTTTGATTTATGATTAATAATATTTGTAAAATTGATTTTATCACATGTGGCGGTGCCACACCCATTTTAAAAAATTTTTTTAAATATATATCAAGAGTCTCAAGATGAGTCCACACGTAAAATTTCAACACCTATATTTACGAAATAATCAGGTTTTTTGTGTTTTCCAAAATGTTATATATACAAAAGGTGGGCGTGGTTATCATCCGATTTCGTTCATTTTCAATATCAATCTATTCTGGGTCTATATAAGCTCGTGTACCAAATTTGGTGAAAATACCTCAATATTTATTTATTCTGTGTGCAAAGCACGCTGAGTATAATAAGAAGTCATCTACGTCTTCTTAAATAGAGGCAGCTTTGAGCACCTAGCGTTGTTGATAATATTAAACCCGCTCTTCACAATAATTGATACTGGAGCATTCCACGGTTGTCACGGGACAAATCGTACACATTTTTTTCATTTTTAGGTCTTAACTAAAGAAAAACTATAACAAAGTTTTTAGTGTATTAGGATTGCATGGTTCATGTGCAAATAAAAATAGAAACCTGCTCTTGAAACATTTGTATATGTGCGTGAAAAATAGCAAAAAGAATCCATTTGTACGGGACACCAGTAAGTCAGGTGAAACTTCAGCGAAATTATTAATAATACCAAAAAAACTAGCAAACATATTTGGTACTAGTTGTATCAAGGTTTGTTAAAATAACAAACAAAATTTAAAAACGTTTATTCGAAAAAAAAAAATAAATTTTTTTTAAAGTAAATTGTTTTTACGGGACACATGTGCACTTTTCAAATTTCGATTTCCTCTACACTATATATCGTAGTGTGCTCTACCTCCTCGAAAAATCCTGGGTTCAAGCCCCAGGCCAAGCAACTTTAAAAATTCAGAAACAAGTTTTCTCAATTAGAAAGCTTTTTCTAAGCGGTATCGCCCCTCGGCAGTGATTTCGAGTGTATTTAAGCAATAAAAAATTTCTTAGTGAAAATTCGAAAATTTGTAGGAAAAATTAAGAATAGAAGAGAAACTAGGACTAAATTTGCTTCCGGCAATTTACTCCAGTTTACTTACATATATTCACATACATATTCTAGGTACAGGCTAAGTCCATGTACAGAAATAAAGTGTTAATTTTTTCTTCTAATTAATATGAAGGTATAGTAAAAGGGTTGCTAACGAGTTTTTGAGAACTATTTGATTTTTCAATTAAATTTTCTATACCATTTTTTTTTTAATTAAAAAAAATACTAATTTAAAATTCTTCCACTAAAGTACACATTTAAACATATATGTAATACTCTATTGCTACAAAAGCCCAGGTACATTCCCAAACATCAGAGTGCCGATATATTGCTGTTTAAACGTTTTTGTTTTTGTATTCAATAATCGAATGTACCTAAATTTAAATTTTTTCTTGTCAAACTTATGCTGCTACAATCACAAAAATGTATAGGCTGTCTTGTTTTGATTTCGAATTCAAAACACATTGCGAGCATTTTCTATTAGCAATATAGGAGTATTACATATATGCATTAACATTGAAAATTAATAAGGAGAGCAGTTCAAAAATCTTCGAAAATTAACGATTTTCCATGGAATGCCCCTTACTATTGACTATGTCATTTTACTTCTAAGCCATATTTTTATTCGCCACACGTAAGCAAAATACGTTTAAGCACTAGCGGTCGTGTCTACCAATGTGCCAAATATGAAATTAAAGCTCAAAAAAAAAAAAATTTCTCAGAAGATAAACATTGGAGGGATTTTTTCTTTCCACCATATAGTTAACTATCGCGCACTAAGTACTTCAATTTTGAGAAAAACGTGACTTTTTCGGCTATGCTGAGAAGCCAGATATATATGCAAGGGCGCCGTGATGACTCAACCCTATCAGATTATTTATTTTTATAATTTATACTTATAGTTAATAATTTTGAGATCATATTTTTTACAAACACAAGCACTTTTTTTTATTAAGCCTAAGCCCCGTATTTTCTTGAATCCAACCCAAGTAGGAAGTGACACGAGTATGTCCAGCTGGGTAACCATCTTCGCATCCATTCTGTGAATGAAAAGAAATAATACCAATTTGTAGCATTGAAGATGTCAACACCAATGGACCACCAGAATCACCAACACAAGTTCCAATACGATTGACTGTGGAAGTACACAAATGTCTGATATTGATCTTAGATAAACCATATTCTTCAGCACATAGTTCGTTGGAGATCACTTTCAAATTGGCAAACTGTAAAACAGGTGAACTCGATGTGGCTCTATCAGAGGTAAGACCCCATCCAGAAGCCACTACAGTTTCATCAACGTAAGTGGGATAGCTTGAAGCACATTTTGGTAGGGACACTGGTTTAATGGCTGCTGAATATTTTACAGCTGGAATTTTGATCAAAGCTATGTCATTTATTCTAGTTTCCCCATCGAATTCGGGATGAACTTTAATGTCACATTTGTCCACCTCCAGGCGTACAATGGGATCTAAGCGAGTGATGCTGCCTAAGGATACGATCACACTAACAGCACTGAAATTAAAAGGAATGACTAAATCTGATTGCGTATGGACAGTACGTTGCTGGGTGATTAACTTATTAATTTTTCAAACCCTAAAACATACAGTACATATAATTCAAAACTTACTTTAAAGTACAATGAGCAGCTGTCAACACCCAGTCTTTTTTTATTAGAGATCCACCACAAAGGCCCCAATTTTCACCATCAAATAACGACAAACCAGCTTGATAAGGAAATTGATTACCAGCAGTTTGACCATTTGTTATACGTGGACTTGCAGCTATCTTTTGCACCATAGACCCCAAGCGCTCACGTTGCGTATTTTTAGATACCCGATTTTCAAACGCCGAGGCGATGCATAGTAGGAGCGACAAAGCTATCAAGAAGTTCATGTTGCTCGCGTTCAAGCAAATTCAGACTGACTAAAGCATAGGCTATTTTGGTTGATTTGTAGTATAGTTCAATAACGTACTATGGGATAGTTTGTCATAAATGCATATATATGCATATATATCGGTAATTCGCAGTATATGGGTTTTTGGCTGCGCAACAAGCGAGATTTTTATTTTCTATCGATTATGGATACTTCGGAAAGATTTTAACTTTTCACGTTAACTCCAAGGTTTCAATCGGTGTACAAAGAACCGAGCAGTGATCTTATATATGAAATTCTCGTGTCACTGTGTTTGTGGTTGTATTCCTTCGAAACGGCTCGACCGATTCTCATGAATTTTTGTGAACAGACTCTTAATTGACAAAACTTTAGGGTAGGTATTACCACCCTCTGGGACTGGGACTGAAACTAACACTGGGACTTGGGCTGGGACTGAGACAGCGACTAGTACCCGGACTGGGACAGGGCATTAGGGATGTAGAAGGCTAAAAAGAGCTAGATAGAAGAAAAACGGTGGAAGGAGAAAGTGACTGAGAAACAGGAAGAGTTAGATGAAGCTAGAAAGATGGTGATAGATGGAGCGAGGGAAGAAGAAGGACAGGGAGCTAGAAAGAAAAAAGTCTAAGTAGGACGACTACGGAGCAAGCGTCGGGCCCTTTTTAGCTAGTTCTCCCGCTTTTTCATTCCTATCTATTTTGATATACCCTGGGGTCCAATATAGATATATATGATTCTCCTTATACCGATTCTTTCCAGGGATGGCTTACATTCGAACTGGCTTTTTGATGCTGTGCTATGCTAGATTGTTGCCTTAATTGAAAAAATGACTCGGCTGCAGTTTAAGCTATTTTCTTCCAGTGTTTCTACTGCTTTGGCTACAGCTACTACTGCCACCTGGAAACCGCTACAGGGATCTGGCAGCTTGTGGATCTGTTTGTTACCGGATCAACACAGTATACCGCAGGGCAAGGTAGGAGGTAGGGACATTAATGTGATTGGATTTCTGGAATATCGAAACCATCAATTTAAGGAATGGAGTAGGAGTTGAAAAATGTTAGATTTTCAATATTCCCTCTTTATTTTTTGTTACTCTTACGTGTATGTAGTACATACATTTGTATATCTATATGTATTGTAACGAATTTACTGCAATTTCGCTTATTATAAAGCTTCTGCTAACGTTCGTATCGCTAAACTGTTGAATAAATAGCTCCAATATTCAATAATGCAAAATGGCCTTTATTAAAGTACTTCACAATAACACTGATACTTCACAACCAATAGCTTGCTTAAATCGAACTGATTGTCGCGCCTCCACTGTTGCTGCCTTTTTATACTCTGTGATTACTCGTTCACATCTTCTAGGCGCTTCCATTTCCAGAATCTACTAGTTGGCCATCAGTTATAAAATTACTACGTTTTTAGCTTCTCATATGCGCGTGTATGTGTGAACACAATTATAATTGCATACTTTTGGGAGCATCTCAGATACGATATCTGCATGTGTTTGTATGTGTGAGCGACACTTGCACAACCATTGCATACTTTCGGGAGTATCTCAGATTTATGCATGTGGTTGTGCGTTGCTTCTCCGCTGCGTGTATGTACATATGTGTAGACATAATGATTGAATTATTGATGTGCATGCCAGTGTCTACTTACCATCGGCTTAGAGATGATAGTATTCCTTAGTGCTGCTAATATTCGTTACAGTATTGTATCGAATTTTGGGAAATTCCTGATAATTTTACACCCTCTGCTAACGTTAGAATCGCTGAACTGTCGAATAAATAACTCCAATATTCAATATTGCAAAATGGTCTTTAACTATTTAGACTACTTTGGGAGCAGTACTTCACAATTATACTTCACTAATAGCATGTTTAAATCAAACTGATTACTGAGTCCTCAGCTTGTACTGCTCTAATACTCTCGGTTACCTCGTTCGCCCATTTCTCCTAAGGTCTAGTCGCGAACATGTGTTCTAGAACAGTTGTATCTCATGCTTGGTTATTTAGCTATATACATGTATATGTGTAGTTTATGCTTCTTTTTTTTAGCCATATGCATATGATGTGTGAGTAACAACTTCTGCTCTTAGCTTCCGGCTACGTATATGTATGTGAATGGAATATTCTTCGTTGCCTTGCACATGAGTGTGGCTGTTTGCTTTAATGTGTATATATTAGAGATATACGCCGCCGCCGAATGTCAAAAATATCAGCGCGGCGGCGGCGGCGGCGTCCGGCGCGTTACTATATTTTCTACTCGTTTAAGACTGCTTAGGCCGTTTGAGAGTCGAAATTATATCCATTTAAAAAATAGCAATGACCTTTGCCATATCTAAAGTTCTTTCCCCAAAATAGAGCAAACGGATATTGTTATATAAAGGGCATGAACCAATAAGGTGATAAGCGTCTTCTGCCACCTGCAAGTTACACACTGTGCAAAATGGATACGATATGTTTTTGTAAGTTCTTGCGTTTAGGTTCAGTAAACCTCCCCTTGCACGTAGAATTAAGCTAACGGCATAAGCGGTGAAATCATCCGTGAAATATGAACTCTCTAATGGCACTAACATAGGGTACAGATCGTGGGTAGTAGACTTTTGAGCCATTTCTAGGAACATACTCGTATTACTCTCAGCAAGGTGATCTAAAAGCGAAGACGTGAAAACCTGAATATTAGATATTGAAAATTCCGCAATGAAAGGTAAATTAACTCTGTTAGCGAGTTCTTTCCAAACGTTTGCCCTAGAGATCCCCAACTTAGCTGTCTCCACTGCCAGGATGCGAGGTAGTCTGTCATGAGTAAGTCTGAGACAACTAGCAATATAAAGCATGTGTAGACGGAGCGTGTGTAAATATAGGGGTTGCAAACTGTTTCCAGATGCAGCATGTAATTTGGCGTGTTAGAGGGAAGGAAAATCAGCTTTTTTATAAAAAATCTAAAGAGTTTCTCGACTTTGTCGAAATGGGCGACTCCCCATACTTGTGCGCCATAAAACATGATGGACTGGAAGCAGCCTCAAAGATTTTTATTTTCTGGCTCAAACAGATACGGGGGTTGTTAATGTAGCCCAACCACGTTGCGTTAATAGAGTTTTTAGCATCCACCAACTTTGAATCTAAGTGCTTAGTAAAAAATAACTGACAAGTGAGGAGAACACCTAAGTATTTGTATTCGTTAACTATTTCAATGTCTCCGCTGCCAAAAGACCATTTCCAGGATCCAGGCATCCTACCACCTTTCCTAAATATCATGATTTTCGACTTGCTCAGGTTGACAGTTAGTGCCCATTGGCTACAGTATTCGCAAAAGGATTTTATCATTTCCTGAAGCTGTTCAGGAGATTCAGCAAGTAGGACCAAATCATTCGCATACATAAGTACCTTTACCTTACTGTTATCAACCATGACGCCCCCGCACAGAGAATCATTCAAGTCATTTAAGTATAAGGAAAATAAAATCGGACTTACAAGACAGCCTTGACGGACCCCGCAATTTACAGGGAAAGATTCGGATAGAGCCACGCCCATTTTAAAATTTTCTTTTATTTTTGTATTTTGTTGCACCATATCATTACTGGAGTTGAATGTTGACATAATTTACTTATATACTGTAAAGATATAAAATTTGACTTAAAAAAAAAATTTTTTTTTAAAGTGGGCGTGCTCGTCTTCCGATTTTGCTAATTTTTATTTATCACGCATATGGTAATAGGTGTAACGCGCCTGCCAAATTTCATCATGATATCTTCAACGACTGCGAAATTACAGCTTGCAAAACTTTTAAATTACCTTCTTTCAAAAGTGAGCGGTGCGACGGCCATAGTCCAAAATTTTACTATTTTGCGTCATAAGGTCAGCGCACCTACCAAGTTTTATCGCTTTATCCGTCTATGGTAATGAATTATCGCACTTTTTCGGTTTTTCGAAATTTTCGATATCGAAAAAGTGGGCGTGGTTGTAGTCCGATTTCGTTCATTTTAAATAGCGATCTGAGATGAGCGCCCAGGAACCTACATTACCTCGGTCGGACGGACCGACAGACGGACGGACGGATGGACGGACGGACGGACGGACATGGCTAAATGAATTTCATTTTTCTCCCAGATCATTTTGATATATAGAAGTCTATATCTATCTCGATAAGGATTACCGTTATGCGAACAAAGTTAATATACTCTGTGAACTCTGCTCAGCTGAGTATGAAAATACTAATTTAAAATTCTTCCACTTATATTAACGATTTTCCGTGGAATGCCCCTTGCCTTTGACTTTGTCATTGTACTACTAAGCCATATTTTTATTCGCCACACGTAAGCAAAATACGTTTAAGCAGTCGTGGCTACCAATGTGCCAAATATGAAATAAAAATTAAAAAAAAAAAAAAAAAACTTTCTCAGAAGATAAACATTGGAGGGATTTTTTCTCCACCATTTAGTTAACTATCGCGCTCTAAGTACCTAAATTTCGAGAAAAACGTGACTTTCTCGGTTATGCCGAGAAGGCAGAGAATGCAAGGGTGCCGTGATGATTCATACTTATAATTCATACTTATAATTATCAAAATTATTGAGGTCAATATGGTTTAGAAACACAAGCACTTTTTTTAATTAAGCCTCAGCCGTGCATTTTCTTGAATCCAATCCAAGTGACACGAGCATGTCCAGCTGGTAAACCATCTTCACATCCATGCTCTCAATGAAAAGATATAACACCAGTTTTTAGCTTTGATGATGCCAACACCAGTGGACCACCAGAATCACCATCACAATGTCCAATACGATTGACAGTTGAAGTACACAACATTCCGGTAACGATATCAGAATATTCTACAGCACATACTTCGTTCGAGATCACTTTCAAATTGGCGAACTGTAAAAAAGGCGAACACGATGTGGATGTATCAGAGGTACCCCCATCCAGAAGCCACTACAGTTTCATCAACGTAAGTGGGATAGATTGAAGCACATTTGGTAGCGACATCGGTTGTATGGCAGCTGAATATGTTACAGCTGGAATTTTGATCAAAGCTATATCATTTATCTTAGTTTCCATATCGTATTCGGGATGACGTTTAATGTTACATTTGTCCACCTCCAAGCATACAATGGGATCTAAGTGATTGATGTTGCCTAAGAGCACGATTACACTAATAGGACTGAAATTAAAAGGATTGACTAGATCTGATTGTGTGTGGACAGTACGTTGTTGGGTGATTAACTCATTCATTTTTATTTTCGCTAATTGTCTCACACCCGAATATTAGTTTCACCATGCTGTTAGTAAATTATCGCAAGAACAAATACAGTAAGCAGCTAAATGTATGTACATGCACACACATAACTAGCAGCTCGAAGTGAAGAGATATCACACACACACACACACATGTAGTCATCAGCCGACATTGTTACTCACACATACACACGTACATAGCTCGATTACAACTGTTCTGGAAGGCGTAACGTCTAGACCTTAGGAGAAATATGCCGGCGAGACAACAGAGAGTATAAAAGCAGCGCAACCCGAGGAATGACTACGCAGTTTGATTTAAACACGCTGTTGTGAAGTATAATTGTACTACTCCTATCTATCCGAAGTATAAAAATCTCGCTTGTTGTGCAGCCAAATACCTATATACTGTGAATTGTCGAAATATGTGCATTTATGACAAAATATTGCAAACTATCCCATAGTACGCTATTGAACTATACTACAAATTAACCAAAATAGCCAATGCTTTAGTCAGTCTAAATTTGCTTGAACAGCAGCAACATGAAATTGTTGATAGCTTTGTCGCTCCTACTATGCATCGCCTCGGCGTTTGAAAATCGGGGATCTAGAAATACACAACATGAACGCTTGGGGTTTAAAAAAAAAACAGTTATCGCCAACGATTTTAGCGGACATTTTTGGTTCGGACAGGGTATACATGAAAATTTTACAATGAAATGAACATTTTTTTAATAAATCATGAAAAAACCTTAAAAATCAAAGTCGAAAAAAATAAAAAATCATCGGCTAATTTTAGAAAAATTTTTAGTTTTACTGTTAAGATTAAAAATTATTTTTATACTCAGCTGAGCAGAGCTCACAGAGTATATTAACTTTGTTCGCATAACGGTAATCCGTAACGGCATAAACTAATCAATATAGATATAAACTTCTATATATCAAATTGATCTGCGCGAAAAAAGAAATTCATTTAGCCATGTCCTTCCGTCCGTCCGTCCTTAAACACGATAACTTGAGTAAATTTTGATGTATCTTGATGAAATTTGGTATGTAGGTTCCAGGGTACTCATCTCAGATCGCTATTTAAAACGAAATCGGACTACAACCACGCCCACTTTTTCGATATCGAAAATTTCGAAAAACCGAAAAAGTGATATAATTCATTACCAAAAACGGATATAGCGATGAAACTTGGTAGGTGCGTTGACCTTATGACGCAAAATAGAAAGTTAGTAAAATTTTGGACAATGGGCGTGGCACCGCCAACTTTTAAAAGAAGGTAATTGAAAAGTTTTGCAAGCTGTAATTTCGCAGTCCTTGAAGATATCATGATGAAATTTAGCGAGCACGTTCCTCCTATTACTATATGTGCGCTAAATAAAAATTAGCGAAATCGGATGACGAACACGCCCACTTTAAAAAAAAAAAAATTTTAAGTCAAATTTTAACAAATATCTTTACAGTATATAAGTAGATTATGTCAACATTCAACTCCAGTAATGATATGGTGCAACGAAATACAAAAATAAAAAATATTTCAAAATGGGCGTGGCTCCGCCCTTTTTCATTTAATTCGTCTATAATACTTTTAAGGCCATAAGTAGGTGCATAGATTCTATGACGATAATTGTTTTCTGTGAAAATGGGCGAAATCGGTTGAAGCCACGCCCAGTTTTTATACAAAGTCGACTGTCTGTCCTTCCGCTCGGCCGTTAACACGATAACTTGAGCAAAAATCGATATATCTTTACTAAACTTAGTTCGCGTTCTTATCTGAACTCACTTTATCTTGGCATAAAAAATGGTCGAAATCCGACTTTGACCACGCCCACTTTTTCGATATCGAAATTACGAAAAATGAAAAAATGCCATAATTCTTTACCAAATAGGAAAAAAGAGATGAAACATGGTAATTGGATTGGTTTATTGTGGCAAAATATAACTTAAAAAAAATTTTGTAAAATAGTCGTGACACCTACCATATTAAGGAGAAGAAAATGAAAAAGTTCTGCAGGGCGAAATCAAAAGCCCTTGGAATCTTGGCAGGAATACTGTTCGTGGTATGACATATATAAATAAATTAGCGGTACCCGATAGATGATGTTCTGGGTCACCCTGGTCCACATTTTGGTCAGTATCTCGAAAACGCCTTCACATATACAACTAAGGGCCACTCCATTTTAAAACCCTCATTAATACCTTTCATTTGATACCCAAACACATTCTAGAGTTACCCCTGGTCCACCTTTATGGCGATATCTCGAAACGGCGTCCACCTATAGAACTAAGGCCCACACCCTTTTAAAATACTCATTAAGACCTTTCATTTGATACCGATATCGTACAAACGCATTCCAGGTTTACCCTATGTTCATTTTCCTACATTGTGATTTTCCCTTATTTTGTCTCCGAAGCTCTCAGCTGAGTATGTAATGTTCGGTTACATCCGAACTTAGCCTTCCTTACTTGTTTTGGGTATGCATAGTGGAATTTTTTTCTGAGCTCAAATCCTATCGAAAAATCGAAAAATCGATGACGCGATATCGGTTAATAAATCGACCCACCCTATTATATACACCTTTGAATATTATATATCCCTCGATCCAACCGCTGCTAGCCTCTCCAAATGAACCACCCTTCTATTTCATGTTTTCCCAACTGTTCGTGTGCGGTAGATGACATCACTGATCCGCTTCACAACTTTGTACGGGCTTTCCCAGCTACATTGAAATTTTCATGGAACACCTGTCCGCCGGTGAGGGTGGTATAACAGTACCAAATCTTTCTCCAAAAAACCTCCCGAATTGTTGTTCTTGTCGTTGTTGTTGTTGTTGTAGCAGTGCTTCGCCCCATCCAATAGGTGCGACTGATCACAAATTGTCATCAATATCCTCTAACAGGAGTCCATGGAAACTTGCTGTTTCAACAGGAGTGGACCATAATGAGAGGGGAGTTAGAGGCTTTGGTTCCATATTACAATTAAAGAGATGGTTGGTGTCATGTGGGGACACATTGCAAGCAGGGCATACATTTTGTATGTCGGGGTTGATTCTGGATAGGTAAGAGTTTAACCTGTTACAGTATCCAGATCGAAGTTGAGCTAGAGTGACTCGCGTTTCCCTGGGGAGTGTGCGTTCCTCTTCCGAAAATTTTGGGTACTGTTCTTTGAGTACTGGATTCACCGGGCAATTCCTGGCATAAAGGTCCGACGCCTGTTTGTGGAATTCACTGAGGACCTGCTTGTATTTTTTGGCTTTATACGGCTGAGTTCTCAGGTGCCGTATTTCCTCATAATGCTTACGGAGATTACTCCTTAAGCCCATATGTTCAAAGTGGTCGACATTTGGGACGTCCATGTTGTAAATAAGGGCGCGGAGGATTTAGTCGGTGATAATGCCAGGTTTAGAACGGCGAAAAAACTGGGAGGCCGTTTATTCTGTTGCAAAGCTCATTTGTGAGTCTGGGCCTGTGGCCATTATTGTACAGTCATCGGCGTTGGAAACGATAGTGACTCCTTCTGGTGGCGAAGGTAGCTTTGATATGTAGAAGTTAAACAAAGTGGGGATAGCACACCACCCTGTGGCACCCCTTGTTTAATTCTTCTTGGTTTTGATGTTTCGTTTCTAAATTGCACCGTATCCTGCCGACTACCCAGATAATTTGCGGACCACCTTTTAAGACATGAGGGAAGGGTATACCCTTCCAGGTCTTGCAGTAACGTGCCATGGTTGACCGTATCAAAAACTTCTAATAGGTCTAGCGCAACGAATACTGTTCTAGGGTGGGGGTTTTGATTTAAACCGCAACTTATCTGGGTGCTAATGGCATTTAGCGACGTGGTGGTGCTATGGAGTTTTCTAAAGCCATGCTGATGACAGGCTAGCTGCAAATTTGCTTTGAAGTAGGGGAGCAAAATGGCTTCAAGCGTCTTGGCTACTGGCGATAGGAGAGATATCAGTCGATATGACTCTCCTATGTTAGCTGGTTTCCCAGGCTTTAGTAGCGGGACCACCCTGGCCATTTTCCATTTTTCGGGAATGACAAAGGTGGAAAGAGACAGGTTGAAGATATATGCTAAATATTTGAAACCGCGCTGAACTATGTTTATATGCGTGTCTGTTGGCCCTCCGTCGATCTTTGTCGAACGTTGAATGCATTATATATTATCGGCAAAAAGCGCACGTGAATTTTTTCGCATCCGACAGCACTTTATTGCCAAAGGCGATGGAAATTTTGTCATTGTGTTTAGAGGGATTAGATAGGGACTTTACGGTGGACCAAAGCTTTCCTACACCGGAAGGGAGGTTACAACCGCTTAGGTGGTCCGCCTATATCGCGCGCTTGTGTTCATCCACAAGCAATCTTATGCGTTGGTTTATATCCCTTAATTGGGGGTCGCCGGGATCGAGCAGTTTTATAAGATCACGTTCTCTCGCTAAAGTTGCGGCCTCCGCCGGAAAGTGGGGCCGAATTTCGGGAATTCTACTGGCGGAAATGAAGCGAGCCGAGGCGGATTCAATGACCTTGCGGAAAGAACGCCCCCCCCTTGGCGAGCATCAGTCGGGATAGGGAGGGCAGCAAAGCGGTTGTCTGTAAAGGATTTGTATTCGTCCCACTTTCCTTTTTTAAAGTTTATGAAAGTGCGTTTTTCTGTGACGACGAAGTCGGCGGTACGCTCGAGCGAAATAAGTATAGGCAGGTGGTCGGATACCAATGTTACCACCGGCTGCCAGTTGACGCAGCTTACGAGTCCTGCGCTCACGATTGATATATCCACCGAACTGTGACAGCTTCCTACCATACGTGTGGTGGGCGTCTCCGTTTATTGTGGAGAACGTTGTTTCTTCTATTTGATACGCCAAGATCTCACCCCTACTGTCCGCCTACAAGTTTGAATGCCATAGATCGTGATGGGTATTGAAATCGCCTAAGATAATGCGAGTATTGCCAGTGAGTAAGGCGGTATCCGCTGGGGCAACAGGTGTCAGGAGGAATGTAGATGTTGATGATTTCTAGGTTTGCATCGCCTGACCGGACAGATATGTCTTAACGTTCTAACGGCCGATGTCGGGATCAAATATATGATATTGAACTGAGTGGTGTATGATAAACGCGAGACCGTCTCCATTTCCGCTCTCGCGATATTTTCTGTGGACATTATACCCACAACAGGTCTGCAGAGCAGATCGTGTTGTGAGTTTAGTCTCTTCAATCGCAGCAATGCGGATGTTGTGCCGCTTCATGAAATGGACTATCTCCGTGATCTTCCCAGTTAATCCAATACAGTTTAACTTCAGAATTCTGAAGTGCAACGGGGGAGACGTCGCCACTCTGGGAGTAAGTGACGGGTGAATGCGCCTGGGTTGTGAAAGGCTAGGACGCAACTGCTGTTGTGGCCCTGGGACTGGACGTCCTTGGGTAAGCATTGTGGTACCCTGTGTATTTGGGTTTGCGGCCTGGCAACATGGCGCAATGAAACCCGGCGGGCGGTTGCCGTCGCGGAGACCAGAATATCTAGGAAAGTGGCACCATCCAAGGCAGGAGCTGCTTTGGGCGGATGTCGCAAAGATATATATTCTGTGCTGTCAAACGGTGCAAAAGGAGGTAGGGACTAAGACTCTGTTTCCCTGACCTACACGATTGCTGCCGAAAGGGTGGGGGGGGGGGGGGGGGGGGGAAGACGGGGGCAGGGGCTGATCCTCTGCATTGCTACCGACTCTACTACGAAGATTGTAGGTATGAGTGGGAACGAGCGTATGAGTTGGAGGCGCCGTGGGGCGCGAGCAGCCGCGGGTACTTATTGTAGCAGATACATTCGGTTTTCATTTGTTTGGCCCAAACATTCCATCAATCTTTGCCCGATCTACTGCCTTTGACTTTTGTGGCCTTTGTCGAATCTCCTTCACCAGCACTCGCTTACTGCTGAACTCTTTCTCCAAACTGACGTTAAGTTGTACATCCTTGTTCTTATAGCGCATAATCCTTCTTTGCATGTCGATCCTGATGCCATTGACACGAGTGAAGCAAGCAGAATTAAAACGACGATATTAAGATTTGATGACTTCTTCATTTGCTTATTCAAGTTCAACTACAATGATTATTACAATTTAACATTTCATGACATGATACTGCTAGGATACTCTCTAACTGTATACAAATTGTGCTCTCTTACTTAAGATGCATGAAAATGTAAATGTACATAGGTATAGCTAGTATGCAAAAGTATGATTGTGGTTACAATTATTACCATGATTATTAAATACATACTTTCGCTTAATGTACCACACCAACAGCCATGGTGTATTAAGAAGTCCACTCCCAATATGACTTCATCAACAATCTCTGCCACAACGAATTTGTGTAGAACCGTGACATTCCCTATTAAGACTTCACATACCATTTCCTCCTGGACTGGGTTATACTCGCCAGTAACCGTACGCAATCGTGCTCCATGTAATGGCTTTACTCTCCTGTTGACCAAATTAGATCGGATTATGGAATGAGATGCGCCCGTATCAGTACAGTCAGTAAACGTTTCTCGCCATCCATATATCCTCCAACGGTTAGACTGCTCGATTTTCTTCCGGTTTGTGATACAGATATATAAAAGGACATTCAATAGCTGGAGCAAGTTCTCGTTTCTTGCATCCGGCTCGCTTTAGCTCATCATCTTCAGCTTTGTGCTTAAGCCACGCATGCTGTTAGAACCACTAGGATCAAGATCGCAATGACGTGTAATGTGACCTGGCTTCCCGCATCTGAAGCATTTGATAACTCTTTCACTCCGCTTTTGCTATCCATTCAGTACCTGCAATATTGTGTTCACCCAGTCTGGGCTTTCCACTTCGACACGGCGTGCTTTGAAAGCTGGCTTACACAGAAGCGAAGCTGTTTCCTGAATCAGAGCATGTGATGCCTTTGAGGAGGCAGAGATTTTCTTGTAGGAAGAAAGTTTCCAATGTTTTTCCAGAGAGGAGCTACTGCGTTACACGGAGAGAGCTGTTGGCACTGGTGGAGTGCATTAAACATTTTCACAAGTGCAGAAAGGTAACAGCCTAAAAACAAACATTTCGTACACCCATTTTCATATATCTTTTCGGTGGCGCGATTTTTGACTTAGGCTGTTATGATTTATGACCACAGATATATTAGCCATTGGGAAGTGGCATGTTTTAACCATTTATATTATTTCGTTTAAGTTACAATATATTTCGGCGACCACCGTGGTGTGATAGTAGCGTGCTCCGCCTATCACACCACATGCCCTGGGTTCACACCCGGGCAAAGCAACATCAAAATTTTAGAAATAAGGTTTTTAAATTAGAAGAAAATTTTTCTAAGCGGGGACGCCCCTCGGCAGTGTTTGGTAAGCGCTTCGGGTGTATTTCTGCCATGAAAAGCTCTCAGTGAAAACTCATCTGCCTTGCAGATGCCGTTCGGAGTCGGCATAAAACATGTAGGTCCCGTCCGGCCAATTTGTAGGGAAAATCAAGAGAAGCAAGACGCAAATTGGAAGAGAAGCTCGGCCTTAGATCTCTTCGGAGCTTATCGCGGCTTACATTTATTTTTTATTTACAATATATTTCATATAGAAAGCAATATAAATCCTCCAGCTCTCGATTCAAGTGTGTTTCACCTGTGCAGGGTGCAGGGTCCGGTGAATCATATAAATAATTTTTACATTACTAGAGTATATACTTTAGGCTCTCTAGGATGTGTTTCGAATTATTTGATTTAAGATATGGGAAATTGGGGAAATTTTTTCGAATTTATATGGGTAATTTCAAAGAGACTATTGCGAGTCACTAGTACCACGATAAGTAGCTCTAAAACGTCCTTCAAAATTTGCGGCAAAATGAAACGGTTTTTAAAAAGCTTAGCATTGACAACAGCCCAGGAAGTCTATCTATCAATATTATAAATTTAAATTCTATGTTGAAATGTCTAGGTGTGACTGTTTCTAACTGTACGGGAACACAAGGATTTTAAAGTGAAAATATAATGATAAAACTACTAAGTAGCGGAACATTCACTAGCTCAGGACCCTTTGTATAGCGTGAGGGCCGGGTTCACCATCTTCAGCTATCTACTTAGTTATTGAAATTTTGGCTATTTTCATGCTAACTGAAGTTTCGCGCCGCAGTTAAGTGCAAGGAGAAAAGTGTAAAAAAAAGTCAGCTCTTGCGTTAGTTTTAGTGTATTCTCAATGACATTTCGAAGGGTGCTAAGCCTTCATCATCAGCACGCTTTAGGCACGCTGCGCTACTGGGCCGCTAAGCCATTATTCGCAGTGAGATGGGGGAACAGGATGGTTTCGCCTTTGTTACTGGTGGTAGGAGTGCTATTGGTTGAGTGTGAGTCATAGCGTGAGGTGAGTCATAGCGTTAGATGGGTTCACAGGATTTATTAGTGGCACTATCCTTGCTATATTGCATTGTTCGGGAACGATAAAAGTGTTCAACGAAATGTTGGAAAAATGCGTTAGATAGCTTACTCCGTTATCGCTAAGGCGTTTGAGCACTGGCATGGCTATACCCTCTTGGCTTATTTATTCAGAGGAATTGGCCTTTTTAATGACTTCTTCAACCTCTGTGGGGGTGATGGTAATAGTTGGCACGTCGTATTTGTGTTTATGGGCGCATCTGTTGGCATGACGTCTAGCCTTTTCGACTAAAAGATGCATTACAAAATTGCCGGCAATAGGCGCTCACCTGCCGCATTAACGATTTTGTTCTTTTTTAGATTCTTATATATTATTCCTATTCCTATGAAAAGGTTAACAAGTTTCCCGAGTTTTGTAATGATAACTTAAATGATATTTGATTAATCAGCCATAATATTGCAAAATTGATTTGTTGAAGCTGCATTATTTACTGTATAATCAAAGTGGTTCCAGGTTCCATTTGGATCATTATAATTAGCGATGGGAATTTACAAGTAAGTATTGAGACATCTCAAAATTTACTCAAGCTGTCGTGTTTGCAATTGGGTAGACGGATGAACGTGGCTTAGTGAATTTTTTTTCACCATGATCATTTCGTCATGTATGAATGTATCTATCCCGAAAATGAGCAACCCATTAAACGCGTGTGAGAACTTTACTGAGCTTTATAACATACAGCCTCACACAGATATTAAAAAAGCTCGTTTAAGCGCAAGCAAATTTCGCTTGCTCGAATAATAATTTGTTCGACGTTTAGCATATGTATAAGCAAGCAGGAAAAGCTAGAACTGAAATATTTAAGGCTCACGATTGGCATACTAAGCATATTAGTTAGGCCTCGTCAGTAAAATGTGGGAAGGGCGAACTGCAGGAAGAAAGAATTGAGCATGTTCTGTGTGTCATGCGCTAGAGATGTCATGGTTCCAGCTACTAGAGGCGGCAGAGTTGAAGGATCTCGAAACAGCAATTAAGCTGGGTTGTATAAACTTTGAGTATTTGCCAAAGGTACGGAGTTATTCCTTGGCATAAGTTCTGTTGCCTACTTGGGGGTTTTCCGTTTGGTCGTCAAACAAATTCTTGTCTTTATTGACCGGCCAGTTCAACCTAATCTAACCAGTATCTAAGTCAGAAATTACGTTGTTGTTGCTGATTTAATCGCTGGATAGTTGTTCATGTGTCCGCCTAGGGATGTGTTTGTGTTTCTGGTTTCGACTTACCTTTTCAGTCTTAAATGGTAAAGTTAAAGTCGTTATTTCAAATCCCAAAACACTTCGGTATTAAGAATTCAAAGCATTTCAGGTATGGCGAAGATTTTATCACATGTATGTAAATTTATTGTGACGAATACTAGCAACACTAAGGGGTACTATCATCTCTAAGCCGATACTAAGCAGTGACTCGTATGCACATCAACAAATCAGTCAGTTTGGTTTAAGCAAGCTATTAGTTGCGAAGTATAAGTGTTATTGTGAAGTACTTTAATAAAGGCCATATTTGCATTATTCAATATTGGAGTTATTTATTCAACATTTTAGCGAATCGAACGTTAGCAGAAGATTTGGAATAAGCGGAATTTCAGTAAATTCGTTACAGTATTGAAGTTACTGCCATCAGAAGCTACCATTATGGAGACAAAATTTTTATACTCTGAATGCTTTTCTCAACTGAGTATAAAAATAATCAAAAAAGGATATTCAGAATCCTGTAGCCTTGCAGGTCTGCCGTTAGGAATGAGCATTCTGATATCCGATATAGCAGGGGCGATACACATTATATGCCCTTTCTATATTGACCTGTTATTGGAGGTGGCGTCCAGCCACACGTTCCAAACTAAAGACCTTGAGAAATATCACGCTTTTTGCGCTGACAACAAGGGCATCCAGTCACACAGTGCAGACTTTAGGGTATACTTTTTCTCAATATCCCCAACATTATAAACTAAATGCCTTGAGAAAACTCGCCCGAAAGACTTCATAAGTGGCGTGATAAAAGATCATGGAAAATGTTTGTCTTACTGGGTATCTTGCCAGTGTTCACACGACTGGGGAATGTGTTTGCTTTGTGAAACATGTGAAAATATACGTTTTACTTTCGAAACTTTTCGTATGTTTAAAAAATGTATAAAAGGTTCAAACTACTGACGTGGTCTTACTTAATATTTCTTTCTATATTAATAAAAAAACAAGTAAGGATGGTACTGTCTTCGGCTGTGCATTACTTTAATAAATGGAGCTGAACAATTATGTATTGAATTTTAAAAAACTCACAAAATCTGAACAATCAGTTGTATGGGATATATATATATTTAAGACCGATCTTAACGATTTTTACAGACAACAATGTATGCCTTATTGTAAACATCCTAAGAAATTTCAAACTTCTAGCTGTTAAAATGAGGAAGAAATTACTCTAAACCCTTTATCTGATATATATTACATATACAATAAAACCTATTGTTATTGTATATATAATATATATATATGATCGATGTTAATGATTTTTTTAGACAACAACATATGCTGTATTTGTGAGCATCTGGGAAAATATGAAGCTTTTAGCGGTTAACATGAAGAACAAATTTTCTTAAACCTCCTGTCTGAACAATCGGTTTTATGAGATATATATTATATATATGACCGATCTAACACATTAAAAAAAATAATGTATGCATCATATGTAAACATCCTGTGAAGCTTCAGTCTTCTAGCAGTTAAAAAGAGAAATAAATGACATAATCCTATTATTTGAAAAATCGGTTGTATGGGTGATATATGCTATAGTGATACGAACAAATGATTAATTAGTCACCCAAATATACCAGCTCACCAAATTTCATCGAGATATCTCAAAAATTGAGGGACTAGTTTGCGTTCAAACACATAGACAGTTGGACGGACAGACGGACATGGTTAAATGAACTCAGCTCGACATCCTGATCATTTCGGTATACTTATTGATGGGTCTTTTTTAAGGACTTACAATTTTGAGATTCGCAACAAACTAAATATATCAATACATTTTAATCAAAGGTATAAAAACATCAAATATAAGATTTATGATATCTTAACTCGTGAAACTTGCAATGTAGACATAATTTCAACAACAATAACAGTCACTTGAACTCGGGAAAATATTTCTTTAAGCACAGCTGAAAATTAGACAATGGTACCTGGTAAAAATTTGCCTTTAACAAAAAATAGAACTTATAAAATTGAAATTTTTTCAATTCTGCGTCAAATTTTACTCGTAAAATAACTTTTAAAGGTTTTTTGTAAATATTTATGTGAGATTTGAATATAGCACACAATTAGTTTCATAACATATATGTACATATATATGCACGTACAAAAATTTGACAACACTTTTCGGAGAAATATCAAAACTTATTTGTATTCGTTGTATTGAGTAAGGGTAGATGTGAGCAACAAATCGCAGTGGTGTGGTGGTAGCGTTATCCGCCTTTCCCACCGAATGTCCTAAGTTCAAGTCCCGGCCGAGTCAACTTAAACATTTTTTCTTTATTATTCTAGGTTTCATGAAATGGTATATTTAGTTTGTCACGAATCTCAAAATTGTAAGTCCATAAAGGAGAACAGATGGGCCCACCAATAAGTATACTGAATTGATCAGGTTGACGTTCTAAGTTGATTTACCCATGCCGTATGTCCCTCAATTTTTGAGATATCTTGATGAAATTTGGTGAGCGGCCTAAATGGAATAGTATGAAAGGTTATGTTTAAACTTCATAGCGTAAGGAAAACCCTTTATCCTCCTTTAGAATTTACAAATAATATTCTCATTTTGCAGAAGTAAGCTTTATAGCACTTTTTATTAAGTTCAATATACTTATGACCCAGTTTTGCATAACGAACGTAATCCGAATGTAAACCAATCTTCTTATATAATTTGAAGTAGCATGACTTTTTGTTATGCAAAGTCTTTAGTTGTTTAGTGCTTCAGGCTTGCATTTATTCATCGTATGAACAAATATACTACTGGATACATGCTTTTCATATAAGTTTTGAATGATACCATTAAATATAAAGCATTGTAATCTACGTCCGCATCATGTTGAGGCCAAGTCACCAAATTATTTTAGAAGCTATCGCGCATTAAGTACTTCAATTTCGAGAGAAACGTGACTTTTTCGGTTATGCCGAGAATCCAGATATATATGCAAGCGTGCCGTGATGTCTCATACTTATAGTTAATAATTTTGAGGTCAATATGTTTTAGAAACACAAGCACTTTTTTTTATTAAGCTCAAGCCCCGTATTTTCTTGAACCCAATCCATGTAGGAAGAGATACGAGTATGTCCATCTGGGTAACCATCTTCACATCCATTCTGTGAATGAAAAGATATAATACCAATTAGTAGCTTTGAATTTGCCAACACCAATGGACCACCAGAATCACCATAACAATGTCCAATACGATTGACAGAGGAAGTACACAACATTCCGGTATCTATGTTAAAATATTTTTTAGCACATTCCTCGTTCGAGATCACTTTCAATTTGGCAAACTGTAAAACAGGTGAAAACGATGGGGCGGTATCAGAAGTAAGACCCCATCCAGAAGCCACTACAGTTTTATCAACGTAAGAGGAATAGCTTGAAACGCATTTTGGTAGGGACACCGGTTGAATGGCAGCTGTATATGTTACAGCTGGAATTTTGATCAAAGCTATATCATTTATAGTAGTTTCCATATCGTATTCGGGATGACCTTTAATGTCACATTTGTCCACCTCCAGGCGTACAATGGGATCTAAGCGAGTGATGCTGCCTAAGAATACGATCACACTAACAGCACTGAAATTAAAAGGAATGACGTACGCTAGTGGGTTATTAACTTATTCATTTTTCTTTTCGCCAATTGTCTCACACCCTAAAACATACAGTACATGTAATTCAAAACTTACTTTAAAGTACAATGAGCAGCCGTCAGCACCCATTCTTCGCTTATTAGTGATCCACCACAAAAGAGAGAATTTTCACCATCAAATAACGACAAACCAGCTTGATAAGGAAATCGATTAGCCACAGCCGTTTGACCATTTGCTATACGTGGACTCACAGCTACCTTTTGCACCATAGATCCTAAGCGTTCACGTTGTTTATTTCTAGGTCCCCGATTTTCAAACCCCGAGGCGATGCATAGTAGGAGCGACAAAGCTATCAAAAATTTCATGTTGCTGCTGTCCAAGCAAATTTAGACTGACTAAAGCATTGGCTGTTTTGATTTATTTGTAGTATAGTTCAATAGCGTACTATGGGATAGTTTGCAATATTTTGTCATAAATGCATATATATCGGCAATTCGCAGTATATGGGTTGTTGGCTGTGCAAAAAGCGAGATTTTTATTTTCTATCAATTACGGATACTTCGAATAGATTTTAACTTTTCACCTTAACTCCAAAGTTTCAATCAGTCAAGAATATAAGCATCACTATGCTGTAAGTAAATAATCACAACAACAAAAACAACAAAGCAGCGAAGAATATCCCATACACATAACCAGCAGCTTGCAGCAGAGAGATTATTTCACTAACATACATATATGCAGCCGGCAGCTAAGACCAAAAGTTGTTACTCACACATACACACGCATATGGCTAGAAGAAAGGCATAAACTACAGATATACATATATATAGCTAAATAACTAAGAATGAGATACAAATGTTTTAGAAGGCGTGCTCGCGAAGCGTCCTAATCAGAAACGGGCGAACAACGTAACCGAGAGTATACAAGCAGCGCAAGCTGAAGAATCAGTAATCAGTTTGATTTAAACACGCTATTAATTGTGAAGTGAAGTGATCAACTGAAGTATAATTGTACTACTCCCAAAGCAGTCTAAATAAAGATCATTTTACAATACTGAATATTGGAGTTATTTATTCGTCAGTTCAGCGATTCGAACGTTAGCAAAAGGTGCATAATTATCAGGAACACCCCAAAATCCGTTATAGTTGATGTCAGGAGAGGAATTGCTGAATAAATGGCCAAGTTAAGTGATTTGAAGATCCAGCAACTGAAAAAGGAGTTTGAAGCCCCTGGATTGAATACTACTAGCAATAAATCCGAGCTAGAAATACGACTAAATTAATCTATGGAATTGGAAGGAATCGACGTTGATAAACACACTTTTCATTCAGATATGGAAGAGTCGGCGACTAAAATGGAGGATAAGATAGAGAATCAATTGGCAAGTGTTGACACTAACGCGATTCTAGCAGTGCTGAAGCAAATATCGTTACAAATATCAACCAATATGTCAGCGCAGCTCGAAGTACAGGAGACACGCTTACCATCCAAGATGGAAGATACGTATAATATCGAAGATTGAAGCACAAGAAACGCGTCTTTCAGATATTTCGACACAAATTACATCCAAGGTGGAAACACAACTAGAAGAACAAAAGAAATATATGGCAGTTGAAAGCACAGGAGGATGGCATATTCTGGCAGCTGTCAGAATAGGAAGCAAGGGTAGGTTAGGTTAGAGTGGCTGCCTCCGCTGTCCGAGCGGAGACTCACGTAGGCCGTTGTGGCCCGTTGTGCTACCACGCTGGGGGCCCCTATTTCCTGTTACCTTACTTTCGAAGAAGAAGAAAGTTTAGACCCCAGTGAGGCTAAACCAGCGCGTTTGCCTAATGAAACGCAAGATGCCGTTTGGGTTTATAGATTCAAGCTCCGCAAGGCACCCAAAAGAGTGTCTGTGGAGGCATTGGTACCTGGTTTTTGACAGTGCGGGACAGTGGCACAGATAGTGCTCAACGCTTCCTATCTCCTCCTCGTCCCTACAGCTGCGGCAGAAGTCATTTGTGTGCAGGCCCATATAGGCACCGTGAGTGCCCATGAGACAGTGACCTGTAAGAAGGCCCACTAGTGGGCTTATAGAGATACGGTTTAACAATATCACCGATCGCGATTTCTTTTCATCCAGCTTAGGCCAGATTTGCTTGGATATACTACACGTAGGTTCCTTTGCCCATCTGGCGTTTGCCTGATCCGTGAAAAGAGATCGCAGGTAGTATTTTCAAGTGTTTAGAGGAGGGCTGGCCCAACCAGCGGAGGTTATTGTTTGCAGGTTGGTGCCTTCCCTAGCTAGCTCATCCGCGGCGCAGTTTCCTGAGATTTCACAGTGGCCAGGAACCCATATTATGCTTAGGTTGCAATTTTCAGCTAGTTTGTTGAGGGTTTCTCTGCACTTCAATGCCACTAGTGACGAGGTGTTACTGCATTGCAGGGATTTTATGGCAGCTTGGCTGTCAGAGAAAATTGAAATAGAATTGGTCACCTGCAGGTTAGCAAGATAGAGGGCTGCTTCCCAGATAGCTATGAGTTCAACCTGAAAAACACTGCAGTGATCGAGTAAGCGAAAGCTCTCGCTTAGATTGAGCTTCTCCGATAATATTCCGCTGCCGACTCTGTTGTTTAGTTTAGAGCCACCTGTAGAAACGGAGATTTCATGTGATGCCGGCTCCACGCCGTTTGTCTACTCGTTCCTCTCTGGGATTCTTGTGGAAAATGTGTTGTCCCAGCAAGGGGACTATGTTGTATGGTCCAATTTCAAGAAGGTTTCGGGGACTTGCTTCAGGATCCGGGTGTGACCAAACCTGCAGTACCTCCATGGTTCGATAGTGTTGAGCCTTGCCGCTTTGCAGGAGGCACAGTATCTACCATATAGATCAGTTGGGAGAAGGAATAATATGGTTTCAAGAGCTTTGGTGGGAGTGGAGGGAAGGGCACCGCTGGTTAGCTTTGCCGCCATTCTCTGCACTCTCGTTACTTTGCTCTTGTTAGATTCGATATCGAGTGCCGTCCACCATACGGTTAAGAAGAGTATGACGGCGTAGAATAGTATGGGTCTCACCACTGCCGTATAGATCCAATGGACTATGCGTAGCTGGAAACCCCACCTTTTTCCGATTGCCGACTTACAAGCGTAGAGAGCCATTGTGGCTTTCCTGGATCGTTCCCCCACATTTCGCTTCCAGTCAAGCTTCCTGTCTAGAATAACTCCGAGATATTTAACCTCGGTAGAGAGTTTGATTTCCCTCCCGTTTAGGGAGGGGAGGGTAAATTCCGGTATAATGCGTTTGCGGGTAAAAAGCACCATCTCAATTTTTTCACTGCTGATGCTGAGTCCGCATTCCATAGACCAAGTGTTTGTTAGATTAAGAGCATTTTGCAAGAGTTCGCCAAGCACCGGAAGGTGCTCTAATATAGGCGTTCAGCAATCGTTCTAGAACTTTTAGGAGGAAGGAGGTCAGACTTATTGGTCTGAAATCCTTTGGACTGTTGCCCGATATCCTGCCTCCTTTGGGTATGAAGACTACCTTTGCCTTGGTCCATTCCGTGGGGATATAGACCAGGTTGAGGCAAGCCTTGTAGATTTTAGCTAGCAGCGGGCTTATAAGATCGCTTGCAGCTTGCAATTCAGCGGGAAATATTCCATCCGTTCCCGGAGATTTGAAGGGTTTAAATGACTTGATTGCCCAGATAACTCCTTTTTCGCTTACAATGTGGTCCAGGGGTTGAAACGGCCCTGGGTTAGATTCCGTGTTTAAGAGGTATGGTTGAGATCTGCAGCCTGGAAAGTGAGTGCTGATCAGGGTTTCCAGAATTTCCGTACTAGAAGTGGCCCATTCTCCGCTCGTTGTGCGAATGCAGCTTGGAGGTATGGGGTTCTTGGAGAGGACCTTTCGTAGGCAATTGGCCCCTGAGACTTCTTCGATGTCATTGGTGAAGTTCTTCCAGGAGTCCCTTTTGGCCTTCTGGATTAACTTCTTAAAAGATTTTAAGGCGTCCCTATAATGGGACCAGATTCCCGTGCGCTTAGCCTCGTTAAAAAGTTTTCTGCTGTTTTTCCTCTGCTCGGAGATTTATTGGTTCCACCAATAGGGTTTCTTTTTACCCCTTACCTTAATCTCCGGGCAGGCTACTGTGAAGGCAGCGGTATCATCAGCAAGGGTATCATCAAACCTTGAAGCGCAGGATGCAAAAATCGCCCAATTTCAGGCAGAAGTCGATAATTTAAAAGAACGAGTGCAGGAGTTGCAGCTAAATCGCCAAAGGGTAAAAATTCAGAGCTTTAGCCATGGAATGCGGGATGTTGAAACGAAGCAAGTGACATACGCAATAAACGGTATCACGCATAGAAACGGTATCACATGCATTGACTCAGGAAACTGCCTCACTATTGAGTAAAGCAGGACACAAAGATCATTGAAGTAGAAAGGCCAGATTGGGTAGACACAATTTTGGAAGGACTGAAGGAATCACAACAGAAAAATGCTGGAGCTGTTTCGCTAGTTTTCGTGCATTCTCAATGGATTTTTCCGACGTGTGCTACGAAATATTCACAATATCGATTAAACCCGGGGTTGATCACCCTTTCTAAGAATACCACCCCACCCACGAGAGGCTTATAGTTTGCTTAAAAATTGCCACGAAGTTACCAAAAATGGTGTCACCTGGTGGAAATATATTTCAAATAAAAAAGTACAAAATTAATTTTACAAAGCGCCAATCATCCAAATTTTCATTTCTTTTTTATTCCTAGATTTCAGTTTTTATGAAATTAAAATTTTTTTATGAACAAAAACTGGGCGGACGAACTTGCATTTCTTATGATGGGCTTTTTCCTGGTTCAGTCCGTAATTGAGGGGATGTGTGGAATAATGGTATAAGTCGAGTTACACCGTTTTTCCATAAATCAACTAAATAAAAAGAGCACAATTACATACATATACCATATTAATCTTAGAAAATAATAGTGATATTTAAACAAAGATATGAGCTCCATTTATGGAAAAACGGTATAACTCTCTAATAAAATTTTGCAGTAGTGAAGGATCGAAATGGAATGAAAATATATTCAATGTCGTAGACCAGAAAGAACTGAAAAATAAAAGAATTGAAGTGGTTTAAAAAACGACTAAGCAGACAGAGAACTCCATTGTTAAAAATAGAAAAAAGGTTAATAATGATAAAAGTAGTAATATTGCTAAAAATAACAAAAAGAAAAAGCAAATAGTTATAAGCATTCCTAAATAACCATAATGGCACCTTAAGTCAACCAATTTCCCCACATCAAATATTCAAAAACACAACCATGCGTTAAGCATCAGGTGATGATCAATAATACGACCCTGTACAAAAATATGCAGATACAGAATTTTTCAAGACACGAGACTGTTCAGTCATATCTTTTCCCCAAGTACTAATTAAATTGGAAAATAACATACGCCCCTTCCACAGCCACTCATACATACAACGAGCCGGCGTGCTCCTGAGTCAAGTTGGACAAGATGGCAGATTTGTAAACCCAGAATCCACCCTTGGGAATCCAGTTTGGAAATCAACAACTATATACCACACAAGTCGGGATACTTTTCTGGTAATTTATTTATAACTACATGCAATAGTTTACAGTTATTAATGTACCTATTATTTTGTTTAATAAAGTATCTCAATCAAAATATTTGACATTCGATCTATGGAATAACGGTATAACTCAATAAAAAAGAAATCATCCATTCTCTAATAAAATTATGTATATATAAAATTTATTACTTTTTCTTATCAAAGAATCATACTATCTAAAATCTTACCAAGTAGGATTATTATAAATTTATTTTTACCTGTATTTTTCACTTTTCTCAAAAGGTTGATTTTTGAGTTATACCGTTATTCCACACATCTCCTCAATTTATCTGAGTGTTTATGACGTTTAACTCGGTGGTAGCGCTATGAATTTTGTGGAAGCCATGCTGATGGGCCGCTAATCGAAAATTCGCAGTGAAATGGGCGAACAGTATGGTTTCGCCTTTGTTACTGGCGATAGGAGTGCTATCGGTTGATATTACTCACCTGCGTTAGATGGTTTTCCAGGCTTTACAAGTGGAACTATCCTTGCTATTTTCCATTGTTCGGGAATGATAAAGGTCTTCAACGAAATGTTGGAAACGTGCGTTAGATCGCTTACCCCGTTATCGCTAAGGCGTTTCAGTACTGCCATTGCTATACCGTCTTGGCTTATTTATTCAGAGGACATGGCCTTTTTAACCGCTTCTTCAACCTCTGTGGGGGTGATGGTAATAGTTGGTACGTCGTATTTGTGTTTATGTGCATTACCGATTTTGTTCTTTGTTTAGATTCCGTATAAAAAGGTAAACAAGTTTTGCGAGTTGTGTAATGATAACTTAAACCATATTTGATTAATGAACCATAATATTGCAAAATTGATTTGTTGAACCTGCATTATTTACTATATAATCAAAGTGGGCCTGGTTATCCTTCCATTGAACTTTTTCATTTTCTTCTACTTGATATGGTAGATGTCACACCCATTTTACAAAGTTTTTTTCTAAAGTTATATTTTGCGTCAATAACAATCCAATTACCATGTTTTATCCCTTTCTTCGTATTTGGTATAGAATTATGGCATTTTTTTAATTTTTCGTAATTTTCGAAAACGAAAAAGTGGGCGTGGTCATAGTCGGATTTCGGCCATTTTTTACACCAATACAAAGTGAGTTCAGATAAGTACGTGAACTGAGTTTAGTAAAGATATATCGATTTTTGCTCAAGTTATCGTGTTAACGGCCGAGCGGAAGGACAGACGGTCGACTATGTATAAAAACGGGGCGTGGCTTCAACCGATTCCGCCCTTTTTCACCAATTTCCAATTAGAAAACTTTTTCTAAGCAATAAAAAAGGTCTCAGGGAAAATTTATTTGTAGGACCAGCCCTCCAATTTTTGGGAAAAATTAAAAGGAGCACGCCGTAAATTAGAAGAGAAACTAGGCCTAAATTCTCTCCTGCAAATTTACTCCAGTTTACTTATATTCACATACATTTTCCATGTACATGCTTAGTCCATGTACAGAAATAAAGTTTTAATTTTTCAGCTAATTAATATGAAGGTATAGTAAAAGGGTTGCTAAGGAGTTTTTTATACCTATTTGATTTGTCAATTAAATTTTGTATACCTTTTTTTTATTTCAAAAACACCTAATTTAAAATTGTTCCACTTAAGTACACATTTAAAATATATTAGCATTGAAAATAGCATTCGAAAATCGGCGAAAATTAACGATTTTCCATGGAATGCCCCTTACTATTGACTTTGTCATTGTACTTATAAGCCAGATTTTTATTCGCCACACGTAAGCAAAATACGTTTAAGCACTAGCGGTCGTGGCTACCAATGTGCCAAATATGAAATAAACACTCAAACAACTTTCTCAGAAGATAAACATTGGAGGGATTTTTTCTCTCCACCATTTAGTTAACGACCGCGCACTAAGTACTGAAATTTGGAGAAAAACGTGGCTTTTTCGGTTATGCCGAGAAGCCAGATATATATGCAAGGGTGCCGTGATGACTCAACCCTGTCAGATTAATTATTTTTTATAATTATAATTAATAATTTTGAGGTCAATATGTTTTAGAAACACAAGCACTTTTTTTATTAAGCCACGTATTTGCTTGAATCCAATTAGGAAGTAGGAAGTGACACGTACATGTCCAGCTGGGTAACCATCTTCACATCTATTCTGAAATAGAAAAGATATAATACCAATTTGAAGCTTTGAAGATGCCAGCACCGATTAATAGTGGCAGTACACAACATTCCGGTATCGATCTTAATTGAACCATATTCTTCAGCACATACTTCGTTCAAGATCACTTTCAAATTAACAATCTGTAAAACGGTTGAATGGCAGCTGAGTATGTTACAGCTGGAATTTTGATCAAAGCTATATCATTTATAGTAGGTTCCATATCCTGGATGACCTTTAATGTCACATTTGTCCACCTCCAGGGGTACACAAATAGCACTGATATTAAAAGGATTGACTAGATCTGATTGCGTATGGACAGTACGTTGTTGGGTGATTAACTTATTAATTTTTCTTTTCGCCAATTGTCTCACACCCTAAAACATACAGTACATATAATTCAAAACTTACTTAAAAGTACAATGAGCAGCCGTCAGCACCCATTCTTTGTTTATTACAGATCCACCACAAAAGCCCCAATTTTCACCATCAAATAACAACAAACCAGCTTGATAAGGAAATTGATTAGCAGCAGCCGTTTGACCATTTGCTATACGTGGACTTACAGCTACCTTTTGCTCCATATACCCCAAGTTCACGTTTTGTATTTCTAAATCCCCCGATGCATAGTAGGAGAAACAAAGCTATCAACAATTTCATGTTGCTGCTGTTCAAGCAAATTTAGACTGACTAAAGCATAGGCTATTTTGGTTTATTTGTAGTATAGTTCAATAATGTACTATGGGATAGTTTGCAATATTTTGTCATAAATGCATATATTTCGGCAATCTAGGGTATATGGGTATTTGGCTGCGTAGCAAGCTATATTTTTATTTTCTATCGATTATGGATACTTCGGAAAGATTTTAACTTTTCACCTTAACTCCAAGGTTTCAATCGATCAAGAAAGAACAGAACAGTGATCTTATATATAAAATTCTCGTATCACAGTGTTTGTGGTTGAATTCCGTCCAAACCGCTTGACCGATTCTCATGAACTTTTGTGAACAGTGAACTCTTAATTTTCTTTTTTTGACAAAACTTTTATACCTGTCACCCTCTGGGACTGGGACTGAAACTAACACCGGGACTTGGGCTGGGACTGAGACTGGACTAGTACCCGGACTGGGCATAAGGGATGGAGAAGCATAAAGAGAGCTGGAGGGAAGAAAGATGGTGATAAATGGAGCGATAAAAGAAGAAGGACGCTGAGAGGGGAGTGAATAAAAGGATAAAGAAAAGGAGGAGAGAGTGGGAGGGAGGTTAGGTTAGGTTGTACTGGCCGGTCCATTAGGACCTCGCATAGACTGAATGATTCCGTAGTGTTAAAAAAAAAATAAATGTAAGGCGCGATAACCTCCGAAGAGATCTAAGGCCGAGCTTCTCTTCCAATTTACGTCGTGCTCCTCTTGCTTTTCCCTACAAATTGGACGGACGGGACATACATGTTTTATGTCGACTCCGAGCGGCATCTGCAAGGCAGATGAGTTTTCACTGAGAGCTTTTCATGGCAGAAATACACCCGGAGCGCTTGCCAAACACTGCCGAGGGGCGACCCCGCTTAGAAAAATTTTCTTCTAATTGAAAAACCTTATTTCTAAAATTTTGATGTTGCTTTGCCCGGGGTGTGAACCCAGGGCATACGGCGTGGTAGGCGGAGCACGCTACCATCACACCACGGTGGCCGCCAGTGTTACTTGAAGTTTATTTTACGACCAAACTGAAAAAGCCCATCAAAAACCATAACCTATGTTATAAATTAACTCCGTCTCCTTAGAAAATACTAGCAGCTTTCTAGGACTTATGTTACTTTCTGCTTCTAAATCTGAGAGCTGTATCGCTCCTAATAGCTGGAGTCTTAGCCTGGCAAGCACAGCGCTCGAGCACAAAACGTGCTCGATCGTTTCCTCCTCCAACCCGCACTTTCTACATCTGCTAAAACTTACCAAGCCTAATTTAAATGCATGTAACGCCAAAAGGCAATGTCCGTTCGGAATACCCGTCATGAGAGACAGTCCTTTCCTTTTAGTGATAGGAATAACTTTGTTAGTCTAATGTTGTACGACCTACACATAATCTTCTGCACTTTACAGTCCTGTGCTTGGGTCCCGCCTTTCCCGCTTGGTTGATCATGTGCAATTCACGCCTTATCTTAATCTCGCTCAATCTTAGTGGGACGACTACGGAGCAAGCTTCAAAGGAAGCGCCCTTTTTAGCTAGTTCATCAGCCTTTTCATTCCTATCTGTTCTCTTATGCCTTGGGATCCAATATAGATATATATGATTCTCCTTATGCCGATTCTTTCCAGGGATGGCTTACATTCTAACTGACTTTTTGATGTTGTGCTACTGCTTTGATTACAGCTAATAATGCCACCTGGAAACCGCTAAAGAGATCTGACAGCTTGTTGATCTGTTTGTTACCGGATCAGCACAGTATACCGCAGGGTAAGGGTGAGGTAGGGTTATTAATTCGTGATAATTAAACACCACCTGCTAACGTTCGAATCGCTGACTGGCGAATAAATAATTCCAATATTCAGTATAGCAAAATGGTCTTTAGGAGCAATACTTTACAATTATACTTCAATAATAGCGTCTTTAAATCAAACTGATTACTGATTCCTCAGCTTTCGCTGTTTTTATACTCTCGTTTACCTCGTTCGCCCATTTCCCCTCAGGTTTAGTCGTTTCACGAACATGTGTTCTCGAACAGTTGTATACCATGCTTGGTTATTTAGCTAAATACATGTATATCTGTATTTTATGCTTTTCTTGTAGATGCGTGTGTATGTGTGAGTAACAACTTTTGCTCTGAGCTGCCGGCTATGTTTATTGAATATTCTTCGTACATGAGTGAGACTGCTTGTTGTTCTTGTTATTGTGATTATTTACTAACAGCATAGTGATGCTAATATTCGCAACACTGCCTTCCACAAATTATCCGATCTAAACGTTGCCAGCATTTCCAAATCCACCACTTTCATTTTGTTTCGTGGTTTACCGATGGTTTGTATGCGGTACACTACATCGTTGATCCGTTTTACAACTTTGTATGGACCTTCCCAGTTATTCTGTAATTTCGGTAACAAACATTTTTTCGTTGTGGATTGAATAAAAGCAGCAAATTTCGTTCCCGAAAACCTTCTGAATTAATAGCTTTATCATATCTGGCTTTCATCTTGTCACTCATAATCTTGGTTCGTTGTCTTACAAAATCGTGTATTTCCCTCATCTCTTCCTCCAAGACACCAGTGGATTTCCTGGCATTTCTTTCCGCATCGGCATTTATTCCGGCCGAAATTAAGTGACAAATCCATTTTCTTAAATCGCATCGTCTTGCTTTGCATGTCGATCTTGATGCCTTGGTCGATTAAGAAGTCCACTCCAATTATGATATCATCAACAATCTCCGGCACCATAAAATTGTGTAATACCGTGACGTTTCCAATTGCTACTCCACATGATGCTTCTTCAATTACCTGGGTGTCCTCTCCAGTTGCCGTACGCAATATTGCTCCATGCAATGGTATTATCTTCTTGTTGGCTAAATCCGATCGAATGATGGAATGAAATGCACCCGTATCTACAGTCAGTAATCGTTCCTTTCCATCCACATGTCCTATGACAGAAGATTGCTCGACCTTCTTCCAATTTGCGAGATAGAGATTAAGGGGCATTCAACTGAAGGAGCCAGCTGCCCCCCCCTTGCGGCTGAATCGCTTTAGTTTAACGATTGAGTGGACTTGGTCATCTCCTTTTTGCTCTGAGTTTACGACCACTCACATTGTTGAAACTATTAGGGTTGGTGTTGCACTAACGTGCAATGTGCCCTGGCTTTCCACACTTAGTGCATTTGACGGCACGATCGTTTTTTTGCTGCGTTCCTTTTAATGCTTCCAAAATTTTATCTACCCAGTCTGGCCTTTCCACATGTGCAAGCCTTTCGATATCTGAAGCAAACTCCTGAAAAGTCTCATTCGCTTTTTGGTAGCGGTTTCCTATGCTCGCTTCCGTAACGTCTCTCGACAGCGGCCATCAATGCTTCATAACTGTTCCGTTCGTACTCTGGAATTGTCTGTAAGATTTCAGCTGGAGGCGCTTTCAATGCCACGAGCAGTGCAGTAACTTTATCTTCGGCATTCCAGTTTTTCGCTGCTCACGTCTTCCCAAATTGGAGCTTAAATACCTGGAAAGGAACAGAGCCGTCAAAGGATGGAGTTTTTACCTTCTGATTGCTTTCTGGAATAGCTGGACGATTTAGTTGCAACTCCTGTATACGACCTCTCAATGTGTCAATCTCGGCATCCATTTTGTCCTACACACACTGCTACAACAACAACAATATTTTGTCCTGTGCCTCCAGCTGCGAGGATATGCCGGCCTCTTGTGCTTTTAACTGCTCAGCCAACTGAGATGTCATATATATGTATGTCTTCTGTTCTTCCAGTTAAGATGTTATACTTTCTGTTATACGTGTTCCCTGGGTTTCCATTTTGTCGACATCTGTGATAACAAAGCCAATATCGCATTATTCTCGCCGCTTGCGACTAGATTCCGACTACCGTTCTTCTCTTCCAATTTTGTTAATGTCTCGTCCCCATCAGGATGAAAGACATACTCGTCCACATTAATTCCTTCCGACTCCATAACCTCTCGTAGTCGTGTTCGAAGTTCGGTTTTATTACCGGTTGTCGTCAAGTCACGGTTCTCCAACTCCTTTTCCGGTTGCTGGGTCTTTAATTCACTTAACTTTGCCATGTCCAAGTTGTATTCGAAATCTTCGGAATTTATTCAATAATCCCATTTCTGACACCAATTGTAACGAGTTTTGGAAATTTCTAATAGTTACAATGCTCAAACTTTTGGGAGCGGCACAATAATCGGATTTGAGTGCCACGAATAGGGTAGGACATAGAAAACTTTCAGTATTGGCTAAGAGAACAAAGTTATTTTATAACCCAAACATTGGTAAAGGTTTTCAAAGTTCTAGAAACACTACAGAACCATGGAGTAGTGTGTAACATCCTTATGGCGGCAGTTCATATCTGGACAAACGATTTTTCAGGAACAAGAAAATTAAGGAAAACAAGAAAAAGTTTGAACTATAAGGGGTGCCTGGATAACCTCAAATAAACGAAGCTTCAAAAGTGCACCAAAGACTTAAAACCCCACCTTACGTTTCATTCCACGACCTAGATATTCCGGATTCAAGGTGCTGATAAGGTCAATATAAAGTTTTATAGCTTCAGAGCTTCCGCAACCCAATTGTCAAACTCACCTACGCGAGGGAAATCCTGTTACAAATATGAATGTATCATACACATATTTAGCAGGTGAGGCTCTGGCGACCCCAAGTTCCTCATGGCACTAAGCAGTGGGAGGCGGTATGGCCTAGAAGGTTGAATGCGGCCATTTTAATCGTTCCCGCGTTCGGGTCGGGCTAGTACCTTAATGGTGCTTGTTATCGTTACGTACCGGATCTATATCAGGCAAAGAACCATCAACATCGATAATACTCCCTAAAATCTTCCAGGAGTATATTTAACGTTAATACAACAACCACAACAAGAACCTGGATATTCCTTCAGAACTCTTACTTAAAAATTAAATATTTCATTACTTGTTCGTCATTGTTCTTGTTGGTCTTTTTAGTTTGACGTCTTGATACCATTTTAATGTCCCATTTTCACCTCTTTAACGAAACTTCTACGCAATCACAGCTTTAACTGTAATTTTGTTTAAAGCTCCTAGTACAGTTTTATCACTTTTCGCCCTCTTGACAGATGAGAATTTTAGTGTCATCTCTATGTCCTTTTTAGTTGCCTCTTGTGGGATACTGTATAAATGTTTATTTATGTATGTATGCGTGTACATTTACATTCAAGCATAATAAATGAATGTGACACGTAAAAAGACGGTAAAATGGCAGTCGTTGTGTGTTAAATGATGCTAGTGATGAGTGAATAAGTGAAAACGGTAAAATGTGAAGAAAGTGATTTTATGTGGAAAATTGACGTCATAAAGGATATACACAAAGTTATTAATAATAAAACCTTAACTGCTCTCAGGTGTAGGTTTTTACAGCTATCAACTTTCACTTGGAAGCAAAGAAGATTAGGTTAGGTTAGGTTAAAGTGGCTGCCACCCAGCAATGTGAGGTACACACTTAGGCCGGCTGGCCTATTGTGATACCACTGTGTGGTAATGTGTATAAATGTGAACCAATTTGTCCTTCTGATGTAGCGTAGAATATTTTCGATTTCCGCAGAACCAAGTTCTGCTAAGCAGTCGATGAAATACTTATTCAGATATTCCATACGTATACTGGCTAGAGCAAGGCATCTACAAAGGAAGTGCTCGACGCTTTCTATGTCCTCCCTGCAGCTCCGAAAAAAATCGTTGGGATTCCCATGCGTTCGCCGTGTATCAGGCAGTGGCCCGTTAGTATCCCGATCAGTGGACCTAAGGAGAGGCGGTTGAGGTTAATGAGGAACCTAGTTCGATTCTCATTTATGCGAGGCCAGGTTTGTTTGGATATCGCATGTGGGTTCCAGCATCCATGTGGAATTTGCCTTCTTGGTGAAAAATGACGTTAGCCAGTATTTGCACGCAGCAATAGGGGAGCAGTGTCCTTCAGCTGGCTTAGCTCTGTCTGTTCAGTAGCCTTCGTCGCTAGTTCATCGGCAGCACAGTTCCCGGGTACACCGCTGTGACCTGGGACCCATACAACAGCTGTCTCGCACGACGATGCAAGTTCGTTTAGGGTCTGTCTGCATTCTATTGAGCATTGCTGCTGACCGCTGCACCCTGGCCATCCTCGAAACTAAGCTGTTCCTTTCACGTACCGGCCACCATTTTGTGATGCCGTAGATTAAAAGAGGTGTTACGACCGCGGTGTATAGCCAGTGTTATTAACTGGGCTTCAGACCCCACGGCTGCCTTAGAAGCATAAAGGGCGGTTATCGTCTTCCTGGTTCTGTCCTCGACGTATTTGTTCCAGTTTAGCTTGCTGTCTAAGATGATGCTAAGTTATTTTACCTACGTTGATACTTTGAGGCTAACTTTATTTAACAAAGGCGGTCTAAAAGGTGGTATTTTGTAGCGCCGGGTAAATAAAACTATTTCGGTTTTCGACGGGTTTACTCTGAGACCACTGTACCTCGTCCAGTCTTCCACAGGGTTCAGCGCGCTCTGCAGTAGCTCGCTTAGAGTTTGTAGGTATTTACCGGTTGCTGTGAGTGTGATATCATCTGCGTAGGAGATGACTTGACAGCCAGCTCTTTCAAGTATCTTTAGTTGGGTGTTCACCGTTAGGTTCCACAGAAGAGGAGATAGCACGCATCCTTGTGGTGTGCCTCTGCATGCATATCGCGTAATGGAAGATTATCCCAGCCTTGATTGGATGGTCCTTCTCCTTAGAAGCTACCTCACGAATTCCACAATCGGCGGTTCCACCCCCAGATTCGGTAAAGAGTCGTGGATATATATTATTAAATGCTCCTTCTATGTCCAGAAAGACACCCAGAAACAAAGACAGCAAAGACGAGTTGAACTTAAAACGAAAATTATATGTTATGCGGAAACTTGGATAATTTTCTTTGTCAATGCAATTAAGTATTATAGCAGCTTTTACGTGTTCTTCTTATTTCCATACATTTTAAATGCTGCTGACACTTCAACGCTCAAAAGCTTAACCGATAATCGATTTCGGAATGATGTTTTCTCCAGAATTCCAATTTGGCGGCCACCGTGGTGTGAGGGTAGCGTGCTCCGCCTACCACACCGTATGCCCTGGGTTCACACCCCGGGCAAGCAACATCAAAATTTTAGAAATATGGTTTTTCAATTAGAAGAAAATTTTTCTAAGCGGGGTCGCCCCTCAGCAGTGTTTGGCAAGCGCTCCGGGTGTATTTCTGCCATGAAAAGCTCTCAGTGAAAACTCATCTGCCTTGCAGATGCCGTTCGGAGTCGGCATAAAACATGTAGGTCCCGTCCGGCCAATTTGTAGGGAAAATCAAGAGAAGCACGACGCAAATTGGAAGAGAAGCTCGGCCTTAGAACTCTTCGGAGGTTATCGCGCCTTACATTTATTTATTTTTTATTTAACCAAGCAACATTAAGCAGAGATGCCGCTAGGTTAGGTTGAACTGGCCGGTCCATGAGGACCTCACATAGACTGATTGAGTCCGTAGTGTTAGCAAAAGTTTGTTTTAACGACCAAACTGAAAAACCCTATTTAAAACCAGGACCTGTGTTATAAAATAACTCCATCCTCTTGGCAAATACTAGAAGCTTCCTAGGACTTAAGCCACTTGCTGCTTCTAGATCTGATAGCTTTATCACTCCAAATAGCTGGAGTCTTAGCCTGGCAAGTGCAGGACATGAGCACAGAACGTGCTCGATCGTTTCCTCCTCCAACCCGCACTTCCTACATATGCTATCACTGACCAAGCCGAATTTAAAGGCATGTGGCGCCAGAAGGCAGTCTGAGTCTACAGTCCTCCCTTTTTAATGATAGAAGCAACTTTGTTAGTCTAAGGTTGTAAGACCTACATACAATCTTCGACACTTTACAGCCCCGCGCTTGAACCCACGCCTTTCCCGCTTGGTCGATCATGTGCACCTCTCGCCTTCGCTTAATCTTGCCCAGTATAATTGGGACCTCTACGGAGCAAGCTTCAAGGGATGCGCCTTTTTTAGCTAGTTCATCCGCTTTTTCATTCAAGAGATGCCGTTAAAAACGACCACATTTTTTTACGACGAAACTGTAAGCATCTCACAGTCACTGAGAGAACAATGAATCTAATGAAAGAATCAAGCACAGGTCTCACATGTCTTTGGTATTTTGATAATGAGACGTCACGCTCAGCGTGCAATTCAGCATACGCTTGAGGAGAGTAAAACGTGTGGTTCATAGATAGATGCCCTCAAGAGTAGGCGGGGTTTTTAGCCCGATGCTAACCTAAGACTTTTTGGCCTGCTGTTTTTTGCTGTTGCCAGTTATTCTATTCGTCTACAGCACAAAGGTTTATTCGATTTTTTCGAGCTAACTTTAAGCCCCACAGTTCTTTTAAACAATATTTGTAAATGTTTTCATGTTGGGTCCAACTGGTATGAATTATTTAGAACCAAATATTGGTGCACCTGTCATCTGAACTATAGGCAAAGGGAAAATAATGTTAAATATGCACCCGGTAAGCATTGTTGAGAGGGCGGCCGCGGCATCGGCTGTAATTAGATTTCGACACGCCGGATTTAGACTAAGTGACAATGTGCACTCCAGCATTCTTATTAGCTTCGACTTCATCCTTAGCAGGAAAGGTTACTTGGCTCCAGGTTTTGCCGATGGAGGAGTGGGATAGGGGACACACTTGGGGTACAGGCGTGATGAACTTATTTAGCAATGTCAGCAGGGACTTTGATATATTCGTCGGCACTTGCAGTGTGCGCCTAGAAGGGTGGGCCTCGGTCCAGCCAAGCAAGAGCTGAGTCACCTTTTGCCAGGTGTCGAAATCCTTGTGGCTGGTTGTTGATAACAAACGCTCAGGGACATCAATTTGGTAGCGGAGTTTTGCCAATATTATAGATTTGTTACTCTTTCTGTTTATATATATAACTTCACGAGTACTTGCCACTCACGCCTTTTTTGATCATCGAATGGCTCCTTCATCTATATACATATGTATATATAGAAGGATGTGTTTTTATATGCAGCTCACGAACTCCGCTGATTTTTTTCAAATTTTCAGAATAGCTTCACAGCAACCCGGAGTGTATTCATGTGTTTCTACTGAGAGTTTCATTCCGGCAATTGGACCAGGGACCGATCTTTTCGAACAAATTCTATTCATAGTTCGATTTGCCTGAAGTTTGGTATATAGGTAGCTCTTTGCCTAGATATTTGTATTAACGACACTTTCATTTCCGGGAAATGGACCAGGGACCGACTGAGAATGGGACTGGGCCTGGAACTAGAACTGGAACTGGGATTGGACTTTGGCTGGGAGTGAAACTTGGACTTGGGCCGGGACTGTAACTGAAACTGGGACTGGGAATAAGGAATGGAGGACAATAAGAGGTACTAGAGAGAAGAGAAAAGAGGGAACGAAAAAGAGACTGAGAGCGAGGGAGAGTAAGGAATAAAAACTTCTTATACGTTATGCATATAGACAAAAGTTAGGGCAGAACGACGTCTGCCGGGTCTGTTAGTCTCTTAGATACAAAGAGTTTATCAAATACTTTACAACAAACCAGTCACATCGGCGTCATTCACGGTAACTCAAATATCATAACAAGGAAATATAAAGGTTGGCTGTTAAATCGTCATCAAAGTTATTTAACAATTCCATGCGCAACCAATCATAAAGACGGAAGACAGAAATGTCTCAAGGTACAATTTGCTTTAAAACAAAAATTTAAAAAAACAAATCCTTTAAGAAGCGCACGATTTTAACGGAATCAGGCAATATTTTAAAAGTTCACTACTTTTTGTTGCTATAACTTGAACACGGTTTACGAGCAAAAAAAAAAAATTGCGACGAAAATTCGTCGCGCTAGAACGTTGTTAAGCACATAAGTAACAGATGTCATCCGCCAATTTTGCCAAGTATGAAGGAAGCGTACATACATACATACATACATACATACATACAACGTATGCATATGTATGTCACTAATGTACAAGCATGCAAGTAATCTTAACCGAAAACAGGCGACGAATAAAAAGGCTTCGAAGAAACCAAAAACGAACCAAATAATGCAATTAAAGAAAGCTCGTAATAGAAATATCTGTTGAAGAAGAAGAAGACTACACTTTTCGTCTGCAGTGCAGACTCTGCACTGGCATGAACACGTGAATATATACACTTTAAAAAGTGCATAATATATGTAAAAGGGTGCCTCGACCAGGTCAGATACTTCATTTTTTCCAATGAGAGTTTCAACAACTCAACAACTTTCTGGAAGGTTTCTAGATATACATACATACCGCTGCTGCGTGGAACAAACAGGAGTACCGCAACTTAAACAAAAAATGCATTTTGAACCTAGTCAAGGACATCCTCTCTAGCGCAGAAGCAGCACTGCAAGTTAATATCAAATAGAGGCGAGTCGTCTGCCTCGCAATTTTATATGAACGAAGCTTTTTAGACAGCTTTAGATGAAGCTACTATTCGAAATCGCAGGCTGCCTAGAGCGTTTTATTAGAAACCATCTTGGATATAACGGCCGCATTTAGCAAACCTCAGGTGGTTCGCCGACAAAATTTACAAATGTTCTAATGTACATTGCCAGTTTCCAAAGCGAGCTAACACGTCAAGAGAAGAAACCCCACTAGATCATGATGAACACAAAGAGGGAGCTAGACTGGCACATACTATAAGTATGAAAAAATAATTTTAAAAAATTTTAAGTTAAACGGTTTTATTGAAAGCAATACTTACATTAAGTAATAATAATACTAAAAGCTGGAAAATAATTAGGTACATAGGTCCTAGGTACTAGTCATCACACTCCTCCTCAAACTATGGTGTTGATCGGACAATTAAATAAAAGTGTTTGACGTGTTCTTCAATAAATGCTCACTATGGAGCCGGACTCTAAACATACTAACAGTTCAAGATTCTACTATTGCGTCTTATAACTATATCTCGCGAAGACAATAAATGCAGTCATTAAACAAGAAATCAGGAAGGAAACGTCTTGAAGGCGGCCAGAGTTCTGAAAAATTTAACAAAGGCGATGGACAGCAAGATTACTGAACACTTCGTACGATAAGGAAATCCGGCACACAGCGAGTTAATGGGCTCATAATTTCCCCTGGTAGACTTGCATGTCGTAAGATGCAACGAAAATTTATAGACCTTGAAGGTTAGTTTATTAAGGGATCAATATCCGGCAAAAGACCATCAACATCGATAAAAGTCATCAAAAATTTCGAAGAATTGGAACAGCTTCGTGGGTGATAGGTGGCCACGTATTATTCTTCAGACGTGATAAAGCCATTCTCAATTCGTCTCAATTGATGTATCGGTGTCGTCTTATCTTTCATTAAGTATATAGCATTGAGGTGAAGTGCTGCCTTAAAATTGTAAGTGATTAGGTTGCCGTTACATACATACATACGTTTAACGTAGTAACAAATGTTATCGGTTTGTTACCGCCAAGTCATCGGTTTTTTATTGTCTTCTTATTAGCTTGGTATTAAAGTTTATCAGTATCTGTTTCATAAAAACCGATGAGTCGTCGGTAAGAAGTCGATAAAAAAAATGTAACACTTCAAAAGCAAATCGTTAACTTTTATATAACAAATCCATAACTAATCGACAATGACTTCAACTAATAATAGATATATTTTTTCAATAACAAATCGATAACTTTTTGATAGCTAATCGACAATTTTTGTATAACATGTCGATAATTTTTTGACAACAAACCGATAACTTGTTGATAAAAAATTGGTTGCTCATTGATTACCTTTGTTATCGATAGCAGCTTACTTAGCCTTTCTTTACTTTCCGTTCCTTTGCCTTTTAGCACCCTTATGTATATTAGCTTCACCTGTATGTTTGTATGTACTCAACTCCTTTGGACTCGATTTTGACCCACTTTAAACGGACAGATTTAAGCTTGATAGCTTCAAAGCTTTCGCAACCCAATTGTCAACCTCACCTACGCGAGGGGAATCCTGTTACAAATATCAATGTAGCATACACATATTTAGCAGGCGAGGCTCTGGCGACCCTAAGTTCCTCATGGAACAAGGGGAGGGGGAGTTATGGCCTAGAAGGTTTAATGTGGTCATATTAATCGTTTCCGAGATGGTCGGGCTAGTACCTTAATTGTACTTTTTTTACCGGAACGTAGCGGTTTTATATCCGGCAAAGGACCACCAACATCGACAGCACTCCCCAAAACCTGATGGTGAGGTGATTTAAATTCAACGGAAATAAGGTCAATTGACTTCATGAACACTTCTAATGGCATTAAGGTCAGTCGAAACTTTATACATGTATCAAGGACCACTGACACTGCAATAATTTAATGCCGGAGTGACGTAAGGTCAACAGACAAAAGGTCACTTGACCTTATGACCACTTAAAACATAAAGTCAAGTGAAACTTTTCACACGTATCAGGGACAAATGTAATAATTTGATGGTAGGGTGACATGAAGTCAAAGGACATAAGCTCAATTTAGCTTATGAGCTTATGAATTGGTCATAAGGTCAATTGGACATTTAAAGTGGCCATAAGGTCAACTGACTTTGTGACTTTTCAAAATTTGGTGTAGTGGCCATTTAGGAAATTTCCAAACATGTTTACACATGAAAAAAAATGTAACCTTATTAAGACACCCTTTTGAAAATAACATGTCAGTTGCTAAATATCCAAGCAAACTCACATATGAATATGTATGCACGTTTGAGCTTAAAACAGCGCTTGGCAGGCATTCATTAATCCGACAGTGGAAATGCGAATCCACAACAGCAACATTAAGCTCTGCATTCATTGCTAAAGGATGAACAACAACAAAATAGTGAATTCTGTGGGCCGACTTTGTAGTGTCCAAAGTGTTAGTGCATGGCTAATGTGATTTCGTAGTGGACTTTCATTTGTATGAGTTTGCTTTTTTATTGTATAGCAAATGTAGAAATGTTTAAACTTTTTGTAATTTTTTCTTACTTTAACACGTTGCAGTTAGTTTTTGTTGTTGTTTGCTATTATTGTTGTAATATGTAGTTGTAATGCTGCCATTGTTGTGCGACAAGTATTGCTTAATCGTGGCATTCGAGTGCGATAACTTAATTATAAACATGACATTTGGTGCAACCGAGAAAAGGCGCTTCTTCACTTCATATTCTGTAAGGAGATCTGAGGTGTTGTTGTTTTTTGGCATTGCCTTTTGCTTACTTCTCTTCTTTTTGTTGCTTTTTCACTTTCTTTTGTTGCTCTACAATTTTTTTTTTTACTTTGTATTGCTTTTAGTTTTTACTGCCAATTAGAATTTATGACAGTGACATTAGCCCGTAGCCAGTAATACATTTTTCAAATCACTTCCGCTTGTCTAAAAGGTGTTCAATGGCTATTTTTTGTTGCATGCAAATATACCGTTAATTGCATGCAACATATGAATGTAATAGATTGACAAGCATAAAATGTGTTAGATGGAAACTTGGTGCTTGAACATAATGGAATGGATAGGAAAAATTTATGGCAGGAATTCGTCTGCGATATTTTTTTTAACGAATCATTCTCTGAAATAAAACAATTTGTAGGTATTTGCTTATTTCATTCTTTTAGAGCTGCTTACAATTCTTAACAACTTTATGATAAATTTTAAATAGACATAAAATGTGACCTTTCTCGTTTTTGTTCAGCTTATTTTCACTTCAAAACACCCGTGAGACTACTGCAAGGAATCATAAATTCTGCCTAGGGATGACGATAACTCCTTCCTATACAACCTTCACCCCAGCCATTCCCACGAGATAGGAGTGGGTAAGAGGATTCATCTGGGGCAGGGGACCGGTTAACTTGTTCACGGATTGGTCATAGTTGGACGGAAATGTTGGTGGGGGATCTTTTGTCAAGAGCTAAATGTAAGCTGCAAGTTTAAATTGGCTGATCACTGCCGCGTATTCCAAGCTGGAGTTGCTGCGATTAATAATTCGGTGGAGGAAATGCTATCCAGTACTACGGTTAGGGAATTCAACATCTACTCTGATAGCCAAGCGGCTATCAAGGCCTTGAGTTCAACTACAGTGAGATCGAGTGTGGTCTGGGAGTGCCTGACCTCGCTTGCGATTGCATCGAACTATTTTGTAATTAAAGTTATCTGGGTCCCGGGCTATAGTGATATCCCGGGCAACTGTCAAGCGGATCTCTTAGCTCGCATCGGTACAACTGAACCGGATGAAGATGGCTGTATGGATTTTGGGATTCCGCTGGCCACCTGTGGTTTGCTACTCCTCCTGCTGTACCTCGAGTCAGTTCAGAAAACGTTGAGCGGACACCACCTATGGCAGGGAGCAAGATCATTCTGGCCGAAAGTGGATGGCAGGAGGTCTGCCGAAATAATTGGGTTCACTAAGGCTCACCTATTAATGTAAAAGGGGGTTTGACAGGGCACTGTCCCATGGGTAGCTATGTCTACGTCACCGTTATTTTACTGTACGTGGTATCACAATGGACCTTCATGTTGTCCAAGTGAGCTTCCCCTATCAGGGCAGCTACCACCTAACCTTACCTAACCTAACCTAAAAGGGATGACGAAAGGTTTCAAGATCGGTGCAGATTCCTGCAGGAATGACTTTGTAATCGACATAGTGGGAACATATAGAGGGAAAACATCGCCGCATTGTGAGGTAGCAAAGGAGATACCAAAATCCCTGACTACAGAATATACCTTCCAGACCCCACCATGACGTAGGGCCTGCCTAATATTGCGTATAAGAATTTATTAGCCTACTATGTGAAAGACCGAAGTCCGAATTCGACTAACTGATAAGGTCTTAAAAGTGCGGCTTAATTTCTGGTACATCTACTATCGAGCAGCTCTACGCGTTATCCGAAAAACTTGGAGAAGACCCGCGTCAAATCAAACGCGTTAGCATCTTTTGTTGACTTTAGAACAGCACTGAAGAGAAGGAAAGGAAGATGTTTAATGCAGGTATGTCTAAATTTGAGTTACCTGTCAAGCTAATACAGTTTTGAAAAATACCGTTAAGCAACATCACCCACTTCATAAAAAATGACAAAAACGCTTTCGAGCCAAACGAAACCACACCAGACTTCAGACAAATGGACTTCCTACAGAGTGATTTCTTTAAACCGTATACTGGAAAAGATTGTTTTAGAAACAGATTTAACTTGCGATGTTACCTTTTTAACATGCTGTGAGTTGGCCTTCTCTAGATTGAAGAAAGAAAGAATAAGTGGACAAGACTAAGTACTTGCTGTCATCAAAGAAATAATAACGCATTCGCACCTGGGCAGCTATGTCAATAAATTTCAGACTGTGAGAAACTCTATCTACGTGGGTAACAGCACTAACAGCGCAAACAATTTCAGCTTAGAAATCAAACCTCAATAATTTTTGGCATGCAACTTTAAACTGAGCAGGCAATTGGAAACTAAAGTCCTTTCATGATTAACAAAAGTTACGCTCTATAAGTCTCTTATTATACCTACATATATAGCTCGGAATAATGGACGGTGTCAAAAGTATTGGAGTATTCGAGGAAAAATTGCTTCGCAAGGTTTATGGTCAGAATACAGAAGGAAACCTAACGCTAATGAGCTCTAGCAGCTTAGTGCAACGAACAGAAACCCAATAACTGCATTGGCACACACAGAAAAGAATACGCTCCTGATCAGGCATTTTTAGCAGCAGAGCAAACAAGAGTCCGACACTGAGTTAAAAAACAAAAATAGGTGAAGAAAGAGTTGACCTCTCCTAGTGCTTCCAATAAGTGTAAGACAATGCGAAGCAGGTTTGCCCGGCATACACTGCAATGGAACAACCAAAAGCCACCAGAAGATTAAGTGCAAAACCCACGTTATTTGTCTCCTTAACCAAGCTGGAGAAGAAAGGAACAGTAAAATACTTTGTTTATCTGGTTACCAGTATTAACACAGAACACAACAAGTAAGGAAGGCTAAGTTCGGGTGTAACCGAACATTACATACTCAGTTGAGAGCTATGGAGACAAAATAAGGGAAAATTGCCATGTAGGAAAATGAACCTAGGATAACCCTGGAATGTGTTTGTATAACATATGTATCAAACGAAAGGTGTTAATGAGTATTTTAAAAGGGAGAGGGCCTTAGTTCTATAGGTGGCGCCTTTTCGAGATATCGCCATAAAGGTGGACCAGGGGTGACTCTAGAATGCGTTTGTACGATATGGGTATCAAATGAAAGGTGTTAATGAGTATTTTAAAAGGGAGTGGGCCTTAGTTCTATAGGTGGACGCCTTTTCGAGATATCGCCATAAAGGTGGACGAGGGGTGACTCTAGGATTTGTTTGTACGATATGGGTATCAAACGAAAGGTGTTAATGAGTATTTTAAAAGGGAGTGGGCCTTAGTTGTATATGTGGACGCCTTTTCGAGATATCGCCATAAAGGTGGACCAGGGGTGACTCTAGAATTCGTTTGTGCGATATGGGTATCAAATAAAAGGTGTTAATGAGTATTTTAAAAGGGAGTGGGCCTTAGTTGTATAGGTGAACGCCTTTTCGAGATATCGCCATAAAGGTGGACCAGGGGTGACTCTAGAATTTGTTTGTACGATATGGGTATCAAACGAAAGGTGTTAATGAGTATTTTAAAAGGGAGTGGGCTTAGTTCTATAGGTGGACGCCTTTTCGGGATATCGTTATAAAGGTGAACCAGGGTTGACTCTAGAATGCGTTTGTACAATATGGGTATCAAACGAAAGGTGTTAATGAGTATTTTAAAAGGGAGTGGGGCTTAGTTCTATAGGTGGACGCCTTTTCGTTGACTCTAGAATGCGTTTGTACAATATGGGTATCAAACGAAAGGTGTTAATGAGTATTTTAAAAGGGAGTGGGCCTTAGTTTTATAGGTGGACGCCTTTTCGAGATATCGCCATAAAGGTGAACCAGGGTTGACTCTAGAATGCGTTTGCACGATATGGGTATCAAACGAAAGGTGTTAATGAGTATTTTAAAAGGGAGTGGGGCTTAGTTCTATAGGTGGACGCCTTTTCGAGATATCGCCATAAAGGTGGACCAGGGGTGACTCTAGAATGCGTTTGCACGATATGGGTATCAAATGAAAGGTGTTAATGAGTATTTTAAAAGGGAGTGGGCCTTAGTTGTATAGGTGGACGCCTTTTCGAGATATCGCCATAAAGGTGGACCAGGGGTGACTCTGTAATGTGTTTGAACGATATGGGAATCAAATTAAAGGTATTAATGAGGGTTTTAAAACGGAGTGGTGGTATTTGTATATGTGAAGGCGTTTTCGATATATCGACCAAAATGTGGACCAGGGTGACCAAGACCATCATCTGTCGGGTACTGCTAATTTATTTATATATGTAATACCACGAACAGTATTCCTGCCAAGATTCCAGGGGCTTTTGATTTCGCCCTGCAGAACTTTTTCATTTTCTTCTACTTAATATGGTAGGTGTCACACCCGTTTTACAAAGTTATATTTTGCTTCAATAAACCAATCCAATTACCATGTTGCTTCCCTTTTTTCGTATTTGATATAGAATTATGAAATTTTTTTCGTTTTTCGTAATTTTCGATATCGAAAAAGTGGGTGTGGTCATAGTCTGATTTCGGCCATTTTTTATACCAATACAAAGTGATTTCAGATAATTACGTGAACTGAGTTTTGTAAAGATATATCGATTTTTGCTCAAGTTATCGTGTTAACGGCCGAGCGGAAGGACAGGCGATCGACTGGGTATAAAAACTGGGCGTGACTTCAACCGATTTCGCCCTTTTTCACAGAAAACAGTTATCGTCCTAGAATCTAAGCCCCTACCAAATTTCACAAGGATTGGTAAATTTTTGTTCGACTTATGGCATTAAAAGTATCCTAGACAAATTAAATGAAAAAGGGCGGAGCCACGCCCATTTCGAAACTTTCTTTTATTTTTGTATTTTGTTGCAGCATATCATTACTGGAGTTGAATGTTGACATAATTTACTTATATACTGTAAAGATATTAACTTTTTTTTTAAATATGAATTAAAAAAAATTTTTTTTAAGTGGGCGTGGTCGTTCTCCGATTTTGGTAATTTTTACTAAGCGTACATATAGTAATAAGAGTAACGTTCCTGCCAAATTTCATCATGATATCTTCAACGACTGCCAAATTACAGCTTGCAAAACTTCTAAATTACCTTCTTTTAAAAGTGGGCAGTGCCACGCCCATTGTCCAAAATTTTACTAATTTTCTATTCTGCGTCATAAGTTCAACTCACCTACCAAGTTTCATCGCTTTATCCGTCTTTGGTAATGAATTATCGCACCTTTTCAATTTTTCGAAATTTTCGATATCGAAAAAGTGGGCGTGGTTATAGTCCGATATCGTTCATTTTAAATAGCGATCTGAGATGAGTGCCCAGGAACCTACGTACCAAATTTCATCAAGTTATCGTGTTAACGGACGGTCGGACGGACGGACGGACGGACGGACGGACATGGCTCAATCAAATTTTTTTTTCGACACTGATGATTTTGATATATGGAAGTCTATATCTATCTCGATTCCTTTATACCTGTACAACCAACCGTTATCCAATCAAAGTTAATATACTCTGTGAGCTGTGCTCAACTGAGTATAAAGAGCAATACCAGCCCAGAAATCACGCGGAGAATTAGTCTTGCCAACAAATATGGGCGTTGGCGACGACGATTACCCATACGCAGACGTTGACATTCATATAAAGACCCAGCAGCGGCATTGGCAAGGCCATTCTGTGTCCACGGTTGAAGATTCTCTTCACGAGAAGTTATGCTTATAGAAACCCACTCTCATGCTTGGTTATTTAGCTATATACATGTATATCTGTAGTTTATGCTTTTCTTCTAGCCATATGCGTGTGTATGTGTTAGTAACAACTTCTGCTCTTAGCAGCCCGCTACATAGTCTCTCTGCTTCAAGCTGCTGGTTATGTGTATGGAATATTCTTCGTAGCCTTATACATAAGTGTGCTGCTTGCTTTTTTAATACTCAGCTGAGCAGAGCTCACAGAGTATATTAATTTTGTTCGCATAACGGTACCCCGTAACGACATAAACTAATCGAGATAGATATATACTTCTATATGTCAAAATGATCTGGGCGAAAAAAGAAATTCATTTAGCCATGTCCGTCCGTCCGTCTGTCCGTGAACACGATAACTTGAATAAATTTTGAGGTACTTCAATGAAATTTGGTATGTAGGTTCCTGGTCGAATATTTCGAAAAACAGAAAAAGTGCGATAATTCATTACCAAAGACGTATAAAGCCATGAAACTTTGTGGGTGGGTTGACCTTATGACGCAGAATAGAAATCTAGTAAAATGTTGGACAATGGCGTTGCACTGCCCAATTTTAAAAGAAGGTAATTTAAAAGTTTTGCAAGCTGAAATTTGCCAGCTGAGTATGTAATGTTCGGTTACACCCGAACTTCGGCTTCCTTACTTGTTGTTGTTGTGGTTATTGACTAACAGCATAGTAATGCTAATATTCGCCACAATAGTAACGTCGATAAAAATGTTGAAGATAGCAACGATGAATATGGTTATCGGCGCGTTGTCGATTTGTTGTCGAATTTTAAACGGTTTGTTATCGAAAGTTCACTATGAATTACAGATTTTTATCGACCGATTTAATGGTTTACTGTAGAAAAGTATTCGATATGAAAAAGGTATCGAAAACGTATCGATTTATTATTGAATAGTTGTTGATTATTTATCGAAAAGTTATCGACATGTGTTCGATTTTTTTTGAAAAGCTATCAATTTGATATTAAAAGGTTATCGATTTGTTATCGAAGTGTTGCCAGTTTGTTATAAGCTTGTTATCGATTTGTCACTCTTTATGTTTATATATAGAACTTCACGAGTTCTTGCAACTCACGCCTTTGTTTGATCGTCGTATGGCTTCTTCATCTATATATGTGTATAAAGTAAGATGTATGTTTAGATGCAGCCCATGGACTCCGAAACCACTCCGCCGGTTTTATTCAAATTTGCAGGATAGCTTCACAGCAACGCGAAGAGTATTCCTATGAAGTTTCTTTCCGGGAAGTGGACCTGGTACCGATCTATCCAAAAAGCTTTATTTATGGCTTGATTTGATTTAAATTTGATATATAGTTAGGCCTTTGTCTAGATTAGTCTTTACGAATAGGATTAGGACTGGGACTAAGACTGGGAATAAGAGGTTGAGAAAACAAAGAACTAGAGAGAAGAGAAATAAGGAAGGATAAACAGACTGAAAAAGTGACGACGGATGGATGGAGCGGGAAAAAAGTGAGGCAAAAAGGCGGAGAGAGAGAGAAAGAGAGAACAACGTCTGTCGGGACTGCTTAGGTTAGGTTAGGTTGAGGTGGCTGCCCGACGGCACACTTAGGACAGTGATATTGGGCCCGCTGTAATACCACGAAAAAAAAAATATAAATAATAAAAGCTACCAGGTCCTTGACATCATGCTCCACAACCTGGCTCAGATTATTTAGAAATGGAGCACCCAGAAAGCGCTGCCGTGCTCCGCTTAATGCCGGGCAGTTGCAGATGAGGTGAACCACCGTTTTCTCCTCGTCATCCTCTTCAAAACTCCTGCAACATCGACGATACGGCGCTCATAACCTTATTGCATGCCTACCTATAAGACAATGACAAATTAATACCCCCACAAATGTAGAAATTGTATCCCTACTTGGGTACAACTCCACGTGACCGGGATCTTTTAGGATCCCATTTTTGCCAGGTTTCCTTCGATATTCGACATCCCGGTGTTTGTAGCCATATTTCGCCTGCTTGGCGGTGGATGAGTTCTTTTAGCATTAGCTTGCATGTGGCCAGGGGCATACCTAAGCGTTCTTGGTCTGGAAATATCTGCTTGTGTGTACCCAGCCTAGCGAGTTCATCAGCAATGCAGTTTTCCTCGATTTCCATATATCCAGGAACCCATGTGAGGTGCGTACGGTTCTGTTGGGCCATCTCTTGAAGAGATCGGCGACAGTTTAGTGCTAGTTCAGAATTGAACAAGTAGGAGCCAAGATATTTTATGGCAGCCTGGCTGTCGCTGAAAAGAAAACTTTGTTGCCCGCATTGTGTGTCCTTATCCTAGCTGCGGCTCCATGATGGCTTAAACCTTCTGCCTGTAATACACTACAGTGGTCGGGTAGTCTGAAGGAGAGCTGCAGGTCAAAGTCCCTTGTGTATACTCCACCTCCAACTATACCGTGTATATGGAAATGCTGCTGTCAATAGAAGGGCACCTATCCGACTCCACCCAGTTATCATCCCTACTGGGAATTTTTATCTTAAAGTTGGTTTGGTTGGTTGGTTGGCGATCCGTGCTAGGATGAAGAAAACTGTATAAGTTTATTATACTAGAGTGCCCTGTGGTGTTGTTGTCGGGTCTGCTAGTACTTTGACAAATGTGTTCATGTCTCCTAGTATGTCATCGGAGATTTATCAGTTATCCGCACACCTTCTGTTTTGTTCAATAAAATCTCTAGCTTTTCAATTCAAATAAAGTAATATATTTCCAGCTGCCGTTGGACGATTAAAGCGTAATAGTAAATCATTTTTAAAAAGTTCAAAAGGTGTAAAAAAATATATAGACACATACACAGTCAAGGAAACAAAGCGACCTCCATCAACAACTTTTCACGATTTTTTTTTTTAATCATCATAAATGTCGTCAACATATGAAACAAATTATTTTTTTTTTGCAGCTGTAACTGACAACCCAGAACAATGTGCTGTAATGTTAACTTTCAATTTACGTATGTGACCATATAAAGTCGCGCAACAAAATCATTTTTCAATCACAATGCAACATAATTGCCATTGAAAGTGCCCTGTTGTAGAGCTTTGCAAGGAGGAGGCACTTATAGGCTTGCGAATATCCAACACATAACTCAAAAAACTGGTTCGACATTGTTGGTCGGAAAAAAAATATTCCAAATAACATCAAAGGTGGATTACCGTCTCTTCGATAGCGCGTCCTATCATTGTCCTGTTACGCTTATTGAATGGAACACCTTTTTTTACTTAAAAATATTGATATTTATTGCTACAGAAACCAGTTTATGACGTACTTATGGCACAGCTTTCGTAAAGTGTACAAGGTGATTAGTGACACTGATGCGTTAATAGATCTGATGTCTTGCAGCAAGTTAAAACAGAAATTGAAAGTGTATGGTTGACAGGGTTTCTGTGTTTGAACGGTGATTATTGAAGTTGGATTCTTACACCGTGCAGAAATCTGGACGGACGCAATTGCCGCTAGAACCGAATTGCTCTAACCTCGATCTATCGCAGGGGGGTTTTGGCTTACCGCACGGTTTCGGCTGAAGCTTTACTGTTTGTTGCGGGAACCATATCGATATATCTTTTCGCTAAGGAAAGAAAAGCAATATACGGCAGCGGGTCAGAAGCGAGTAAATCTGCTGTTGCCATATAGGCGCAAGAAGAATTGATTCGACGCTGGCAAGAACAGTGTAGCAACAGGAATTAAGAGTCCGTACACATAGCAAGTGCAACTCTGCGTTTTTACCATTCCATCGTCCAGTTCATAAAACCAACAGATTTGTAAATCTGATAGGTTGAACCCACCTGCACGGCGGCTGTTACATAAGTGCTTGTTCTCCACTATGGCTCCGTCAACCGAGTGGAGTTTCCTAGGCTGGTCACTGCTTGTGAACAAATGCGGTGGAAGGCTCCAACCTGACACGAACAATTTATTTCTCCCGCTTTTAGCCTATGAGGGGACGTGGCAGGAACCGCGCCCCAAAGCCGACGAACCTCAGCCGAGCTACAACCATGCCAAGCCGCCACTTCTTTCCCAGAACAAGCAGTTATTTAACAACGGCGCCCAACGCGGGGCTCGAACCCACGACCGTGTGGCTAAGAGTCTCATGCTCTACCGACTGAGCTAGCCGGGCTACAACCATGCCAAGTCGCCACTTCTCCACTCCCAGAACAAGCAGTTATGTAGACGGTATGTTATCTTTTAAACTCAAAGTTAATATCAAAATATTTAAAAAAAAATACTACCAAAGGAGACAGGAGTCACCCTGGCTCCCGTTAGAGGATTTTGATGGTTTCATCCAAAGCACTGTTACGCCAGCAACATAATGACCACTTCACTGTCTTCGGGATGAAATCTGCGATGCTTTTATGACCCTACACTTTTGAAGCTCCAACTGAAAATGCAAACATGGGCAGTTCCCATGTCTCTAATTTCCCATTGACTGGAATCTGTAAAAGGGGACAACTTATTAGAACTCCTAGTTCTTACATGGTTGCATGTTTGTACCCCATGCTTTAGCATGTATCTCAGCATTCGTTTTCAAAGTCTTGTATGACCAGTTTTCTCACTTGAAGCCTCTATAAATATAAGTATACAAACATACTTACCTCCTTCTGTATAAAAACATATACATATTGTAACGAATTTTGGAGGATTCCGATTATTTTCCACCTTCTGCTAACGTCCGAATCGCTGAACTGTCGAATAAATAACTCCAATATTATATATTGCAAAATGGTCTTTGTTTAGATTACTTTGGGAGCAGTACAATTATACTTCACTAATAGCGTGTTTAAATCAAATGGATTAATGATTCCTCAGCTTGCGCTGCTTTTATACTCTCGGTTACCTCATTCGCCCATTTCTCCTAAGGTCTACACATTTCATGCCTTCTAGAACAGTTTTATCTCATGCTTGGTTATTTAGCTATAGTTTATGCTGTTCTTCTAGCCATATGCGTGTGTATGTGTGAGTAAGAACTTCTGCTATTAGCTGCCGGCTACATATATGTATGTCAAATAATCTCTGCTTCAAGCTGCTGGTTATGTGTACGGAATATTCTTCGTTGCCTTGTACATAAGTGTGGCTACTTTCTGTTTTTGTTATTGTGATTGTTTATTAACAACATAGTGATGCTAAAATTCGCCACAATATGTCAGCGTACTCCTTACTCCAAATATCCGACTTCTTATGCCCAAAAACAGGTTCGGTCAGCGCCACATCCGAATACTTATTGCTCAAAAAGTTCAGCTTTAGAACTATGATAATTATCTCACCACAATGCCTAATGGTTTGTTTTCATTGCTATGCTCAGCGGATCTTTATGTTTGTGAGGATACCAGTTATACGGGCATCTTCCTTATAATTGCCATTTCAGCATCTCTGGTTAAGTTATAAATTCAATGGATGGATCATAGCAACCCACGTGATGTGGTGGTAGCGTGATCCTCCTACTACACCGAAGATCCTAGATTCAAGCCCCGGGCAAAGCAGAAAGAAAAAAATTTCAATTGGAAAAAAGTTTTTCTAAGGGGGCCGCCCCTCGGCAGTGTTTGGCCAACACTCCGAGTGTATTTCTACCATCAAAAGCTTTTCAGTGAAAATTCATCTACCTTACAACTGCTGTTGGGAGTCGGCATAAAACAAGTACCGCCAATTTGTAGGAAAAAGTACAAAAAACACGAAGCAAATTGGAATAGAAGCGCGGCTTAAATCTACGCGAAGGTAAATCGCACCTTCAATTCAGGAAAGATTGCTCTATTGCGATCTTTTCTTGACAATAACAACCAATGAGGAAAATATGTCGTTTACAAAATATTTTTATAAAAGGATATCCATTGATTTCACTAATGCTGTACCTTCCAAACTCGGAATGATGAGTAGAGTTGATTTCGCCAAGTTCATCTGTCTGTTTTAAGGTCAACTACATATTTCCTTATTCGATGGGATAGAATGGCTATATCATAGATCCCCTATAATAACTATTGATCAGATAAAGGGTTATTTGCTATTTCTTCCACATTTTAGCAGTTAGAATCTTGACGCACATGTCATACAAAGTTTTATACACAACAGATAAGAGGATCATCGTCATAACTCCCTCATGCCGATAGATATAACCTTACAGATTTGTTGAAAAGATCGGTAATATCTTTTTCAACTGATTGTTCAGATGTTAGATATTAAAAAAAATTGATGAGATTATTGTTCAACTGCATTCGTGAAAGTTATGTGGTCAGGCGAAGACAGTGCCATCCTTAGTTGTTTTTTTTTATATTTTCCTTCTATGAACGCCATAATACTGTAACTCTAATAATTATAGACTGTAAAAATTTATGTGGCTATATATTTTAAAAATCACCAATCAGCAGTTACGCTTGCACATCAAGTGCATCGAAATGTCTGCAGTTGCTGACACAAAGGCTAGCCAACTATTTTGAGTTCGTATTTGTGTATGTTAATTGTACCTGATCTATTCACCATCGTCAAAAGTTTGGCTCCAACTCCTGTTCCTGGTTTTAAAATGACGACATGTTTTTGTTATTGTTGTTGTGAGCAAACCAAGCTCGCACATGCAGGCATATGTTCATATGTGCATTAAGGTGTGCATAGTTTTGAATGATGCGATTTAAACAAATTTGTCAGTTTTTGTTCTTTGGTGACCGTGACTGGCTAGGCTATGTTATGCGAATCAAAGATGACGCTCCGGCCAAGAAAGTGTTTCTATCGGAACCCGCCTATGGAAGAAGAGGTAGATGGCGGCCCCCACTCCGTTGGAAGGACCAGGTGGAAAATGATTTAAACTCCCTTGGTGTGACCAATTGGCGCCGGTTGGCAGAGAGAAGGAGCGTTAACCGTTTAAACGGTTAAGCGCCAATTAAGTAAGTAAGTAAGTAAGTGGCCGTACATTTGAAAATATATGGGTATGGAAAATAATTGCAATTTAAGATATACTGCGACCTCTTTTGAAAAAAAAAACATAAAGATTTAACTGCGAACTAATCACCCTGCAGGAAGTAATACTGCTTTTATATCGGGACACCTAACCTTACCCCACTCTACCCATTTCAGTGCAATAGTGTACCTACCTGCTGCGCACCTTTGACTATCGCTTGAGCTCAAAATAACACTGAAATAGCAGGCAACATAGTGTAGCTACATTTAGGAAATTCTCAATAATTTTGTCCCTGCGTTATCGTTTGAATGACTGAACTGTCGAATAAATAAACGCATATATCCTATAAGTAAAATGCTCTTTATAAACAGCACTGCTGTGGTAGTAGAGCTTGACACTTTAATTTATGCGCATACTTCACTTATAGCATTTAAAATCAAACCGTTTGATTAATCCTTACAATGCACTATTTTTATTACGCTAAGTTGTCTTGTCTACCTATCTCTCCCGGGATCTAGACTAGTGGTCGGCGCGCCCTAGCTCAATTGAGCCAGGCTTACTTCACACATATTCTTACTCACCACCGTTAAGTCGTTAGCGAGACAGCAACGAATAAGCACTGCGCGCTGCTATCGCACAAATGTCAAGATTCCCTGTGAGAAATATTATAATGGGGAAACGCAACTGGTTATACGTAATTTAAACATGTTTAGGGATTAGATCTTTACCTTTTTAGATTTCTTATAATCAATATGAGTTTTTTTTTATTATTATTTTAACAAAAAAGTTGAAGCGGTCTCATTCTGGACTAATTTTTTTATGAGTTGAAATTGAAATTCTGTTCTGCAAAAATTACTATAGCATGATTAAAGTAACTTAGCAAAATAGTCAAAAAATTAAATCTTCATGTTTTTTAAGTCAAATATATATTTCTAAAACATTCTGCACTACTCTGGCTGCGGCATCCATGTTAGTTTCGTAAATATGATGTTTTAAACGAGCGCTATTTGCTGTGTCAAGCCGCTTTGACAAGCCAAGTATCATGTGCATTTAAATGTAAAAATATCGAAGCGACTACAACTTGATGAATTGAGGAACTTGTGAATCTTTCAAACTATTTCTGAGTCAAACATCAAATTTTCCATAAAGTGATTTTAATCAATGCACGTTGATATTTCAACTTTAATTTCCTTCTGGAATGCTCATGCTCTCACTCTAACTAAGACACTTTTATTTCAGTTATAGCCGACCATATTCCTGAAAGTAACAAACATCACAGAATCGGCATGAAGCATAAAACACAAATATGTACATGGAATGTACGAACTCTCTACGAGAGTGGTAAGCTTGAACAGCTACGGAGGGAAATGCACCGATACAAAATAGACATATTAGCCATACAAGAGTGCAGATGGACAGGATATGGCCGAATAAATGACCAAGGAACAACGTTCCTATACTCGGGCCGAAATGAAGGAGAGAGTCACACCAGCGGCGTAGGTTTTTTAATAACAAATACAATAGCGAAAAGTATTATTGAATGGGTGCCGATAAGCCCCAGAATTATTATACTTAAACTCCGCACTAGAGCAAGGAAACTAGTCATCATCAATGTTTATGGACCAACAGAAAGCCAAAATGACGAAATCAAAAACGAATTTTTCGATACGCTCAACAGCTGCGTAAACTCACACGTTAATCAAGGGGACATATGTGTTATTCTAGGCGACTTTAATGCTAAAGTTGGATCTGACAATGATGGTCTAGATATATACATGGGTAAACACAGCCCTGGTACCCGGAATGACAATGGTAGTAGGTTTATAGAATTTTGTTGTGAAAACGGTCTGGTGATCGGTGGAAGCTTATTCCCACATAAATTAGTCCACAAAACAACATGGACGTCTCCGGATCAACGCACTAATAACCAAATTGATCACGTACTAATAAACAGCAGATGGAGGTCATCCTTGCTAGATGTGCGCGTTAAAAGAGGAGCAGATATTGGTAGCGATCACTACCTTGTAGCTGGTAGTTTCAGATTTAAGGTAGCCGCAGTACAGAAAAACCTTCAAAAAATTAGCAAGAAAATTGATATTGAGAAACTAAAGCATGAAGAATATCAAAATGCCTTTAATGCCGCAGTACGCGAACGTGTTGAACAGGTAAACATGAGTGGTAGTACAGGTGACAGGCTAGACTCCGTTAATAATATCTACCAAGAACTTGGTAGCAGTATCCTTGGACACAAAAACAAAGCAAAGAAAGTATGGCTAACAAATAATACGTGGACACTTATTGAACAGCGGCGGAAAATTAAAGAATCGCTTCTCAGACGGACGAACAACAATGACACGGAGGAAGCAAGGCAGTTAGCCGCAAGGTATAAAGAAAAATGCAAGCAAATTAAGAAGTCTGCTAGAAAAGACAAGAGGGAATGGGCTGACACATTAGCAAGTCGAGCTGAAACGGCAGCCAGATTAAATAATATGAGGGAACTCTATGAGATTAGTAGGGAACTCACCGGAAAATACAGGAGTGGTCAAAAACCAGTAAAAGACTTAAACGGAAATCTTATTACTGAAAGCGAACAACAAATGAGTGTATGGGTGGAACACTTCAAGAAAGTATTAAATAATCCTGTAGGTGAAGCGACCTTAAATTCCAACACTATTGCTGCAAACTACAACAGCCAACCCCACTTCAATGGGGTAAACAGCGCGCCCCCTACGAAAAATGAAATAATTTCAGCAATCAAGTCCTTAAAAAAGGGCAAGGCCCCAGGAACTGATGACATATATGCTGAATACCTCATAGCAGATCCAGATACCGCAGCTGAAACCTTACTTCCAATCTTCCGTCAGGTATGGGAAGAAGAATCCTACCCTCGTCAGTGGAATGAAGGCATACTTGTAAAAGTCGCAAAAAAGGGAGATACCTCTGATTGTAACAACTACAGAGGTATCACCTTACTCTCGATTCCTAGCAAAGTGTTCTCCACGATCTTACTGTCCCGAATTGAAGAGGCGGTGTATCGAACTCTAAGAGAAAATCAGTTTGGCTTTAGACAAAACCGATCCTGTGTTGATCTAATAAATACCGTCCGAATCATTGTTGAACAATGCTGTGAATACAGAACATCAGCTTATTTACTTTTTATCGACTTTAAAAAGGCTTTTGATAGTCTCGACAGGAAATATATTTGGGAAATACTACGAAAACGAGGGATGCCCAATAAAATAATCAACATTATAAAGGCAATGTATGCCGAATTTAAGTGCCGGGTCAGTCACGATGGGCGCCTCTCAGAACCCTTCGAAATTAAAAGCGGGGTGCGACAGGGATGCATACTCTCCCCGCTCTTGTTTATCTTGGCATTAGACGAGATTATGAGGAACGCAGAAAATGGTGGACACGGTGTACAGTGGACGCCTTTCACTCAGCTAGGGGATTTAGAATATGCAGACGATGTCTGTCTGCTAAGCCACAGAAGTACTGACCTTCAACACAATGTAGAAGCTGTCAACACACATGCAAAGGAGGCTGGACTAAGCATCAATACAGCGAAAACCAAAGTCATAAGATGCGGCTATAGTATTTCATCAAGGCCATTGACGCTTACGGTTGACGAAAATGAAATCGAAGGTGTAGAGTCCGTTGTTTATCTTGGTAGTATTGTCTCAAATAAGAGCGGTGCAGATGAGGACGTTCAGTCTCGCATAAACAAAGCAAGAATGGTTTTTGGGCAACTGGCAAACGTGTGGAGGTCCAGCCAAATATCTTTAAAAACGAAGCTTCGACTGTTTAATTCGAATGTTAAATCAGTACTGTTTTATGCTTGCGAGACGTGGAAAAGCTCAACTTCAATTCAGAAACGTCTACAAGTTTTTATTAATAAATGTCTGCGCCGAATCCTGAAAATTCGATGGCCGGAAAGAATTTCAAATGACGACTTATGGTCTAGAACAAATCAACCTAAGGCTACCACAGAAATAACCAAGCGTAAATGGTCGTGGATTGGTCACACTCTCAGAAGACCTCCAGTAAATATAGCCAGACAAGCATTGCGATGGAATCCACAAGGAAGCCGACGACCTGGTGCACCTGCGAAAACTTGGCGCAGAACTGTGGATAAAGAACTCGAAGACGCAGGATATACGTGGAATGACATCACAAGAACTGCACCTAACAGAATAAGATTTAAGTCGGTGGTCGAGGCCCTATGCTCCAATAGGAGTTGAGGAGGATGATGATGATGATAGCCGACCACTGGTTTACAATTTTCGCGAACAGCCTACTCGAATAGTTGCTTATTTATTGCTCATTGCTGTATCTCATATTCTCTGTTGCCTTCCATGTATACGTATGTGTGTATGTGCCTGAGTAAAATTCGCTCTTTATTGCTGCGTACATCTATGTGTAGCTGTTCTATATTTCAGCTGCTTGCCTTGCTGTTGTTGTTCAGCATTAAGTACTATGGGGCATACTGACATATCGAAACTGCTAATCGTGGAATCGATGAGTTTTAGGTATCTGGGTTTAAATTTTTTCATGTGCCATTTTTTTCTACATAATTTGTGTAGGGAGTTGAATTTCGTATTGAGATATGAAAATATCGCGTAAAAGTGGCACAACCTAATACATATACGATCTTACATATCGTGCACACGTCTATGTGTGTTCCTCAATGATCGTCATAAAACTTGTTGCATTCGCACTACTAATAGATTGCTTCTGGATATTGGTCTAGTGAAAATTGTTTTTTGTGTGTGTATTTGTTGGATGCTGTTTTATAAAGTTGTTGTTGTTGCTATTGTTGTTATTAATTGAATATCATGCAATATAATTTGCTATTTGTCGCTGTTAAGCGTCACTACAAGTATGCTTAGACCAGGAAATTTTTCAATTAAATTTTAATACAGTTGTGGAATTTTGATATGAGATTTATGAATATCTGAAGAGTGAGATCTTTATATGCTATTAAGGATAGATTTGATCTTATACAGAGGTTATAGTTAATGAGCAGTGTGAAAGAGGAGAGGAGTAATCTGGAATTCAAATAATACAGTTAATGAGTTTTACTTCTTTTTAGGACAGTCCATAAGATACATGCTTAATACTTATGAGGCTTCGATGAACAAATGGAAGAAAGAAAGGACGTTTCTAAGTACATACTTTGGAAATGTTAGCAGACGAAAGTTAAAAAACCAAATCAATGAAAATAAGTATCATACCCGGCAGGCGTTTTCCTGACCGAAAACTGACTTCCTAAATTTGAAAATTGGTCCCCGTTCCCCTCCTTCCACTCCTTATCATTCTTACCCACCCACTCCTACTTTATCTTCCATTTTTTCGTCCTATTCCTGTACTTCCTTAATTATATCTCATTCAGCTACGTTCTTACTATCGCACCGTTTAACTTCCACTCTCACACAAACTTTCACTCTCACTCTTTCCAATCCCTCTTCGACTCAAGCCAGCGCATTCTCACAGTCCCATTTCAACTAACACTCCACTCCCACCCCCACTTAGTAACCCTTTCCCATTCCTATTATAGTTCCCACCCCTACTCCCACTTACATCTACCTGAAAACCATGATTTTGAGCCAAACAGGTACGTGTTGTTGGCAAAATGAATTTTGTATTGTCTGGAGGCATGGCCGGTGGGGCCATTATTTAACACTAAAATGACCAAGTGTTATCTTTGTCGACAGTACTATCCCATGTAAAGATCCTGTAAGCTCTGGAAAGAGCACCTTCCAACAATTTTATAATGCCACGTGCAACTTTGTAAGTTGTGCCACCACAACAGTTGCAAGGAACTTTTTGCATTCATCCATACAACAGAAAAGTTTGTCGAACCTTAGAACTTCCACCTTCTTTTTTATTGACTTAAGTCTGTTGTGATTGCACCAATGAAAAGTTTAAAGCCGGACCAGCAAGCTCGTTCTAATACAACATTTTTACTGAGTTTTTTTGTATAATAATTTGAGCTCCTAAACGATAAGTTTACAAGGTATTTGGGTCCATTTCAGCACCCAAATTAATGAAATGATATGTCAGGGTCGCTTGTCATACATCACTCACTAATTGCTCGCGAATAGTGTTTATGAGCCGGTTGCGAAAGGAGGGACTCGACTTTGTTAGAAAATAATAAGAATCCCACTTTTTGAGCCCTTGTAACTATTGAAAAACATTGCTTCAGACTACACCCTAGAAAAAGTCAATCAGTACTACTTTCAGGTCGATACCTGATCTGCATTCATGTATGCGTTTTAATTGCCCAAGGAATGAACTTCTGAGGGAACCTGCATTACAGCCGGGTATACGACCTTAAGTTATACAAACTGGAATGGTGTAGCTGGTTTGTAGACAAAACCCGTTGCTGCTTTGAGCCATCTTCAGAATGAAAATGCTTGCAACAATTGGTACATACCCATTTTAATATACTACTAAAAGCCAGGTCACCCAACTCAGAGCATGGTCGACTACTCAAATGAAAAGAGAGAAGCTTTCTAGGATTATGCCAATTGCTGCTTCTAGATTTGACAGCTGCATCATTCCTAATAGGTGGAGTCTTAGCCTGGCAAGCGCAGGGCACGAGCACAAAATGTGCTCGCTCGTTTCCTCCTCCAACCCGCTCTTTCTACATCTGCTATTACTGATCAACCTAATATAAAGGCATGTGGCGCCAGAATGCAGTGTAGAATCACAATACCCATCTTGTGTCTCAGTCCTCTCTATTTAATGATAGGCGAAATTTTGTTAGTCTAAGGTTGTAAGACTTACACATATTTTTCGAGACTTTACAGCACCGCGCTTGAGCCCACGCATTTCTCGCCTTCTCTTAATCTCGCCCAATCTAATTGGCACGTCTACGGAGAAAGCTTCAATGGATGCGCCCTTTTAGCTAGTTCATCCAATTTTTCATTCCCATATATTCCCATATACCCTGGGGCCCAATATAGATCTATGCTTTTCCCCGTCCCCTCTTATAACATGTGCAGTTTGATTTTAGTTTGCCGAATGAGTTTGTTTTCTAGAAAAAGAAAGAGTGCATATTTTCCATCCTTACATGTCTATGCCAACGTGGTGTAATGGTAGCGTGTTCCGCATACCATACCGAAGATCCTTGGGTCACACCCCGGGCAAAGCAACATCAGAATTTTAGAAACAAGTTTTTTCGATTAGAAGAAATTTTTCTCGCCAGTATTTGGCATGCACTGATCTGCCTTGCAGATGCCGTTCGGAGTCGGCATAAAACAAGTATGCAGGTCCCATCCCGCCAATTTGTAGGAAAAACCAATAGGAGCACGATGCAAATTGGAAGAGCAGCTCGGCCTAAATTCTTTTCGGAGGTTGTCCGCCTTACATTTATTTATTTTTTAAATGTCTAGACATTGGCGCGTTTGTCATGGTCACTACCTAAAAGCAAAGAGCACCTCTGCATCCAGTGTCATACACGGACTCTCATATCCGTTCTTAAATGTGATGCGCTCTATTTAAACTCTAATTTTCGTAATGAACATATTAATCGCACAAAAGTGCAAAGGGGCCAATTACTGGTGTGTATACAAATAACTTGACGCGTTCGAAGCAAGAAGGAGAAACAGAGATTATTCAAAGACGGCAGCAAATAAGCGGCGTCTAAAGCGACTAATCAACTGACTGACAGACAAGTGCACAAGTGAACCAATAAAAGTTGGCACGTTTTCTGCGAAATGTTGTTGTGTGCGCCATTGTTCAAAAATCTGTGTATTTTGCTACGACTGAGCATCTTATTTTTTTAACCTTTTACTTTCTTGGCATGGATCACCTTTTAGAGCTTCCGATAGCTTGGCAATTTTTTATATCATAATTGCATAATTTCAAACTTGTTGGCAACTTAATTGTGTATATATATGTTGTTGTTTGGTTTAAATGCAGTCATGACTTAAGTGCCACTCATCAAGTAAGACAGCAAGGCAGGCCACAGACAAAGAGAGTCATAGAGAGCGGAAGAAAGGGAGAGAGATGTATAGAGCGAAAATGAGAGTCTAGAGATGGTTTATGTTGAGAAAATAGCTGGGAAGGGTAGTAACTAAGTTTAAAGTCCCGATTCCACTGACCACGAATCCGTTGTTGTTGTTTTAGCAAGGCGTCGCCACATCGGTGCGATCACTTATTGTCATCGATATCCTCTAATGGAAGTCCAAGGAAACTTGCAGTTTCAACAGGGTTGAATGTGAGTGTTCCAGGCGTTGTCTCCACATTCCAATTGAAAAGAAGGTTAGTGTTATGTGGAAACACGTTACAGGCCGGACATACATTGCGTATGTAGAGGTTCATTCTTGTGATTTTTTCAACTGTGAGTGGATGAGGGCATTTTTGTGCTGTTCAAACTGCAGAGCTCGTGTGTACCGCACTTCTTCGTAGTGCTTTGCGGAGATGACTCCTTATGTGCCTGGGAGACGGGGCCCTTTCAATCAGATGTCTATTAGGAAGACCAGGCTTCTGAGTATTCAACAAAAACTGTTTGTTGAGCATTTCCTTTCTCTCCCTAATGGGGAGTACTCCCACCTCACAGTTTAGGGTGCGGTGTTTAAGCCGGCCAGCAGTTTCGTTCAGTGTGTTTCTTTTAAACTCGGCGACCATATCGGAGACGCATAGCATTTAAGCAGCTTGTCATTTTCTTTATAGGTAGCTACGAGCGTTCCGATGCCCTTGGCTCAAGTATTTCTAGCGTGTAACTTGAGTGTTTTGTAACGACTCTGGTACAGTTGCGGCTACATGCTCGCCGCGATCCATTCGCAAAGGCTAGTGATGTTCAATTATTTGGCTGATATGTTTTTACTAATAACAGCGATCAGTCAATGGTTTCCGGCGAAGTTCTCTTTTGGAAATCCAAGTAAACTGCTCGGTGAAAATGCCAATCGCAGAAGGCAAAGAACTGTAAATTCTATGGAAATAGTCGTTGATTGTGCAATCTAGCTTTTCAATGGAAGCGACGATGCCATTGTTGTGCAGTCATTTGCTGAGTCTAAATTATTAGCTCCTTCTGTTGTGGAAGGGAGCTTCTAAATGTAAAAACTAAAGAAAAGAGGGGATATGTCGTCACACTGTGGAACTCGCCGTTTAATTATACTACCCTTGTTTGCTTCCTTCCTAAATAGCGTTCGAACTTTCTAGCCTGAGAGAAATGGATGACCCTTTCATATCATGAAATGTTTCCTTACGGCTTATCGAAGATTTGCGGTGAAATAAAGGAGCAAAGTGGTTTCATATGTCTCACTACTGGCGAGGGGAGTGATATCGGCCAATACGACTATTCTTGGTGAGCTCGTTACCCAGGCTTCAGCGGCCAGATAACCTTTGCCGATTTCATCTTTCCTCCTCTTGTGGCTGATCTAAGGAGACAACATCGTTCACTTCTCCGTACCAATCTTCACTTTTCCGTCACCTAAGGTGGCAAAATTAGATTCACATATGTTTTGGCGAAAAGATAAGCAAGACGAGTCGTCTCGAAAGTTCGAAGGGTCAAACTATTCGGTGTACCTACAGTCAGGCTTCCCATTTTTCCAACACTCCCATAAACCTATGAGTGCCTTCATGGTTACAATGTCCCGAAATGTCGCTGAATGTTATCTCAGAGCATATCCGACATATTTACAATAAGCACCGCTGGCTCCGTTGGTTTCCATATCGACCACTGAATGTGAAATATAAATATTGGCTTGACTCGATTACTGAGCCTGCCTTTTCATTTTCTAAAATGTTTTCTGGTTGAAGAAAATAGTGAAGAATATGAATTTGCCCTTGGACTTCATGTTTTGCTTAATCATGTAGTCAGACTTACGGGCTTAGTCTTCTGCACTCAATTCCAAGAGACATTGCGAATGCATCGCCTAGATGCCTTGAAGGACTGCTAAACTCATGCCACCGTTTTAGTGTCTTAGCCATTTTAAAATGGTGTCATTAATTCCGCTCATCCCTATACATGTACCGATCACATCTCTACTTTAGAATTATAAACAAGTTAGAAAGCTTCCGTACCCTCACTTAACTTCGTGTTTTTGCAAGCCTTTCGCTTAGGTACTTTCTTGCAAAGACCAACATAAGCAATGTGTACATACATTTTTCTCCTCACACGCCTTCTGCGTAAACGCCAAATCGTTGTGGCAGCCATTCTAATATCCGCCTTAACATGTGGCATGCAATGCGCTTCCTACTCATATGCGTTTAAGACGATTTTAAGTGCTTGTCATGTTCCCACTGCCAACGGCCACTGTCCACTCACCGCCAAGTCAATTCAATCCACCAACTAAGCGTATTTGGGCAGCAATTTCACTGTAAATGCAGTTAGCTTGTTCAGCACCCTCAATGCTGCCTTGTTCGGTGCATTTTTTTTTTTCCTCTTTCTTTCAATGAAGTTTAATAAAACGCTATGCCTCTTAGCTATTAGCGCGTCTAACATTTGTTCTTGCAAAGCGCTTTAAATCTTATGTGAAACTCTATAGAAGAATGCATGAACAACCAACTGCGAGCCAATTGAGCGTATCTTGTACGATTTTCACAAGATGCAAGGCAGTTCGGATAATTCTTCCTGCTCCCCTTTGTATTAATACATTCAGCGGCTCAGACATGGATTCCGAGTTAAGTCTTTCTGAAAATCTAAGCAGAAGACCCACGAGACAGATTCCTTGGACGAAAACAGCCTGCATATTTATACCAGAGGTAAAATAGCAATGGAGTACTAGGGCTACTAGGATATTAATCGGAGCCCGATATTAAATCAGATCAAGTATTTTTATATCCATAAACAAGCTTGGGAAAGGCAGTGACCCAAGAGCTCCCTGTTGTTGTTGTTGTTGTAGCAGTGCTTCGCCCCACCTAACAGACGCGACCGATCACAAACTGTCATCAATATCCTCTAACGGGAGTCCAAGGAAACTTGCTGTTTCAACAGGGGTGGACCATAGGGAAAGGGGTGTTAGAGGCGTTGGTTCCACATTACAATTAAAGAGATGGTTGGTGTCATGTGGGGACACATTGCAAGCGGGGCATACATTTTGTATGTCGGGGTTGATTCTGGATAGGTAAGAGTTTAACCTGTTACAGTATCCAGAACGAAGTTGAGCCAGAGTGACACGCGTTTCCCTGGGGAGTATGCATTCCTCTTCCGCAAGTTTTGGATACTTTACTTTGAGTACTGGGTTCACCGGGCAATTCCCGGCATAAAGGTCCGACGCCTGTTTGTGGAGTTCACCAAGGACCTGCTTGTGTTTTTCCGCTACATACGGCTGTGTTCTCAGATGCCGTATTTCCTCAAAATGCTTACGGAGATGACTCCTTAAGCCCCTAGGCGGTGCTGGCTCGTCAATCAGATGTCTGTTGGGATGCCCAGGTTTCTGGGTATTCAACAGGAACTGTTTGGTCAGCATCTCGTTTCTTTCCCTGATGGGGAGTATTCTCGCCTCATTATGTAGATGGTGTTCTGGGGACATAAGAAGACAGCCCGTGGCAATTCTGAGAGCAGTATTTTGGCAGGCCTGTAGCTTCTTCCAGTGGGTAATTTTTAGGCTTGGCGACCATATGGGTGACGCGTAGCACGTAATCGGCTGGCTAATTGCTTTGTATGTAGTCATGAGCGTTTCTTTATCTTTTCCCCAGGTACTGCCAGCAAGGGATTTGAGGATTTTGTTACGGCTCTGAATTCTCGGAACAATTGCGGCTGCGTGCTCACCAAAATGTAGATCCTGATCAAACGTCACACCCAAAATTTTGGGGTGTCGGACAGTCGGTAGCGTAGTGCCATCGACGTGAATGTTCAAAATGGTCGACATTTGGGGCGTCCATGGAGAGATCAGGGAGGTAGCCGTTTATTTTATTGCAGAGCGCATCGATCTTTGGGCCTGGGCCTGTGGCCATTATTGTGCAGTCATCGGCGTAGGAAACGATTGTGACTCCTTCCGGTGGTGAAGGTAGCTTAGATATATAGAAATTAAACAAAAGTTGAGATAGGACACCACCCTTAAAATCTTAGGCGTGGTATTCAACTGTAGCCTCTATTTTAGCACAGAAAGTAGATTCCAAAGTAGAAAATCGCAACGAAATTATTAAGTCACTTCTGACGGCACTTTGTCTATGTGTTACGAGTTGTCGGTATTGGGTACCGTCTTCTATCACGTCCAATGAGGAAAAGTTGCTTTCCTCTCAGAATATGACACTCAAAACTGCGACGGAATATCTTCTTATGACAGCTGCTGAATTTCACAAAGCATGACATCCCAGCCGACAACTAAATGTAACATTTTCTCCACTGGAAGATAAAGGATCATTTCCGTAAGCATTTTGAATAGATCCGTCAACACATTCTCAGCCGGTAGATCTAAGGAACTTGAAAGGCATGCTTCCTCATCTTCACAGAATCGTCGAGTCATGTTATTAGAGACAAATACCTAAGACTAGCAGAAGAATAAAGCAACTCCACCTGTCCAGACTTAACTCCTACCTTTACAATGTTTGTTTCTCATGCGATGTGTACTCACATGAAAAAAACTATATTTTAAAAAGCTGCAGGAAACCAAAGCATCTTACCGTAATTTGTAACCCTGTGTATACTCAACGTTCCTTGGGCTGCCGATGGATGATTTAGATGAAAATGTTCACTAGTACTACTAGCACAACAACAATAACACCAAAATAATCTAGAGTCACACAAACACAAACAAAGTGTAAAACAGCATACTCTTCATCCCATACTATATAAATTCCCTACTCTACAGCGCAAACCAACCACCGCAGTGCAACAATTACTTCTCGCCATAGCTGCCAGCCATTGTCGCTGCTAGGCGCATCCCACGTTCCATCGCATTGGCATATTTGCATACAAAATTGTTGCTCCCTCTTGAAGGAATGCGCGATGCATACAATTGAATGCATGTCGACGTTTTTGTATCGCTTGTGTAATTTTTCTGCGTTCTTGCATATTAATTTGTTTTGCACTTCTTGGCTGCTTGACTTCGCCCTCGTCATCCAATTACGTTTTTATGTTTGTGCACATTTGATTTAGCATGTAGCTGAATTACTTATATTAAATAGTTTGCGCTTTCCCTTTTCCTTTCAATTTTCGCATCGCGAATTGCTTGCAAATTGCTCAATTAAATTTGAGTGAAATTGGTAATTTTTCAAAAAATATTACGTAATTGTTTATTAAATCTACATAAGTTTATATGTTCACTTGTGGGACCGTAGACTAGAGGGACGACTTGTTGATAGGATATTTACCAAACTACGATAATGGCACCGTTATTGAAATAATATCAGTGCTTAAATTGCCCTCAGTTCTAGATACAATGAATAGTTGTATGAAAAGCTGAACAGATGTCAAAATAAGCCACACGCGGTTGGGCTCCATTAATTATTCTACAAAAATATAAAGAAGAGATAACTACAAAAGCTGGGTAGTCTTGGAGGAATGCAAATGATGTGAGAAACCTAATGCTCTTTCTCTTTCTTGAACGCTAATAAGCACTGTCGCAAAGGCGGAAGAGACCTAGAGACCCTGTCGCATGTACCTAACAGCACTATTCGGCTCGATAGCAACGCCAAAGCAACATCTACACTGAAGGAAAAGGTGTTAGTAAAATCAACAAATGGGTTCTGTTGTTCTTGACTTAACGGAGATGCGGTGAAATTGATCGAATAATGGTTAATTCGACCGAGTTCTTTGTCAAACGAACAAATTAGTTTAGTTATTTCAACAGAAAAGAAATTGTCGCTCTTAAGTTAGCAAAATTCTGTAAAAATTGGCAGCTTCCTGGTCAATCTAACTCATTTTTCTGTTAACACAACAGATCTCACTGGTCATTTAACAGCGATCAACAATCAATACATGAGCAAATTTCAAAGAGAATTTTACGCTCACTGCGCTCTCTACTTTGTACTTATGACGATGGTGCCAAAATACCAAAATAAGAAAACCACCAAATCGAAAAACACACAAAATTGGAAAACAACAAAAAACTAGTTTTTCAGTTATCCATACAAAACGAAAAACCCTTTTTTGAATTTACTGTGCAAAAAATTATGAGATACCGGGACACCTTTTTATCGGGTACAATTTTACTACTTCTCCTCCAAGCGAAATGCAAAATTGCGCCCTCTTGTTGCAAAAGTTTGAACGAACAGGATTTTCCAAAGTTAGCAACATTTTGTTCAAGTTTTTACGAATTTTCACTCACGCGAACGAATTTAATAAGATAATAAAAAACATCCTTTCTCAATGTTGATGTTTCCGACAACATAAAAGTTTGAGTTGTTTTGGAATCGTTTCAACTTAAAGTGTTACGAAAATTAAACTTGCCGAATTACATGTAAAGTTACTCCAGTGGTGAATTACCTTCTAGCGATTTGATTCTTGGAGGCCACCGTAGTGTAATGGTAGCGTGCTCCGCCTACCACACCGTATGCCCTGGGTTCACACCCCCGGCAAAGCAACATCAAAATTCTAGAAATAAGGTTTTTCAATTAGACGAAAATTTTTCTAAGCGGGGTCGCCCCTCGGCAGTGTTTGGCAAGCGCTCCGAGTGTATTTCTGCCATGAAAAGTCTCAGTGAAAACTCATCTGCCTTGCAGATGTCGTTCGGAGTCGACATAAAACATGTAGATCCCGTCCGGCCAATTTGTAGGGAAAATCAAGAGGAGCACGACGCAAATTGAAAGAGAAGCTCGGCCTTAGTTCCCTCCGGAGGTGATCGCGCCTTAAATTTATTTTTTTATTTTTATTTGATTCTTTGCTTTTCCATAACTTACAAGTTCTCTATTTAAAATTTTACGTCAAACATTTATACTACAAGTTTTGTTCGAAACAATCAAGTGTGGCAACTACTTGCGAGAGAAGAAATTGAGAATGAGCTGAGCTGCAACTGAAAGAATTGAGAATCAGTTTTGTGACTACTATTTTCATTTCTATTTGCAAAGCGAAGTTCAAAACTATAAATTAAATAAATTATAAAATATAAAATTTGGTGAAAGTGCGTTTAATAAAACAAAATAATAAAGTGTATAATGTTTAATGTGGGCCAGCATATTTGATGTAAGCCCAATTGACGTTCGGTTAGTAAGTGCCACCGTGGTGTGATGCTCTGCCTGCCACACTTTATGCCGTGGGTTCGCACCCCTCAAAATTTTAGAAATAAGGTTTTTCAATTAGAAGACAATTTTTCTAAGCGGGGTCGCCCCTCGGCAGTGTTTGGCAAGCGCTCCGAGTGTATTTCTGCCATGAAAAGCTCTCAGTGAAAACTCATTGGCCTTGCAGATGCCGTTCGGAGTCGGCATAAAACATGTAGATCCCGTCCGGCCAATTTGTATGGAAAATTAGGAGGACCACTACGCAAATTGGAAGAGAAGCCGGCCTTAGATCTCTTCGGAGGTTATCGCGCCTTACATTTATTTATTTAATTATGTATATGACAACATAGGTACTTTCGTACAAAGCTGTCGCAACAACTTTTTTGTTCATTTGACTACTAAAACGGTCAATTAAGAATCAACGATTTGTGCGCAGTTGATTCAACATCTTGTTGCGATGGATAAAAATTAACAGAAATTTCGGTTGAATTGACACGTATTTCGGTTGATTTTACCAGTCTCTTTCTTTCAGTGTAAGATAGACTGGCCTAAGCTGTGAGATATCCCGCCAACGTGAGAGTAAACAAAACAAGAGAAGGCAGCCACGGAATGTGAGTAAGTTAAGGTCTGGCATCATCATATGTGACGAAATTAGCTGGCGCACTAATTGAGAATATAGTGCAATCCATGAAGGCCACATAAGCTAGATAAATATCAGTGCCTAGCTGACGGCGCTTGGTTTCGTTGTCAGATGAAGGCGACCGTTGGGGGCCACTAGGCGAATGAAATCTAGCAAAAAAAAACTCCTCAACTTTTCGCTATACTACGCAAGACTCATGGGGAGATTCATGGTAAGCGAAACCATCCGTTGCTCCCAAAACATCTACATGGAAGATGTAAGCGGCACTAGGCAGTTCCACTCCAAATCCGCATAAAGACAGCACAAGTTATAGGGTGTAGCCAGTAAACATTTTGCTGTGTTTTATACGATTTTTTATTTTCTGTGCATATAAGCGCTATGACTTCGTGAAGTAAGAAACTTTTTATGGGTACCATTTGGACCTTCACTAAATTGTTACGGTGCACGTCTTGTCAGCCTTATTTCAAGTTCATGTGGGAAGCATCCTTCGCCCTTGAAATACTATACTAGATATCATGGTGCTCTCACTACTTGAAGGGCATAAGAAGCCATTAAAAAAGCCTTTGACTTTTCAATATCTCATAGTGTCCAGTTTTTTTGGGGTGGGGATGAAAAACGCCTTACGCACCATATTTAATACCGGCGCAACTGTGTGTCTAACTCGTGGACTAAAAAACATTCGCATTTTGGAACCGTCGCTGAAGCCGGCACCGTTTTGGGAATACTTTAGAGTTTTAAGAGCCTTCCGTTGTTTCTGTGAGCAGATCACGCCTTTTTGCTCTGAGTGTGGTTTCCACGAGGTTAGTAATTTGTTGCTACTATTCTGAGCAGCTAAGCATTTTTGCTGTAACATTATCGACAGTGATTTGGCCAACTCCTTGCTCGAGCAGTTTCGGTTCTGGCTCCGTCGCGAACATTTGAAGAAGTTTTGTTGAGCGATGATGATAGTCGGCATCGATTTAAACGTTTTTACGATTGTCGGCCTTTTTTTATCCTGTAGAGGTATTTTTGGTAGCACCTATGTCCAGAAAGCATTTGGGTAACGTAGTAAAGCACCTCAAGGAACCTTCTGGTGTTCCATGCTTCAATATCTGTGATCAATTTCGCTATTCCTCTGCCTCGTTGTTCATTTTGCCAGCGTTCCTTACACAGTCTAAACGTTTCTTCCCTGCACTCTTGGCTGACTTATCGATGGGGAATGCTCCAGTGAGCACATGTACGACTGGTCCTGATACAGCACAATAAGCGGAGGCTATTGTCAGAGCTGCGATGCGATGTACAGATGTTCCCAGCTTGTAGCGATTCTTCAACTGAAGTGCGTTTGCCCACAGTCCTGAGCCGTATAATAACATGGAAAGGCTGATGCCCTTCAGGAGCTCCCTATCGCGTTTTGTTGGTCCGCCTTTGTTCGCCATAAACCTGCCTACCAAAGATATCAGTTTAGATACCTTCTCAGTCACATGTTCACCGTGAATCCAGTATGTTATTTGGGAGCTTAACCTTAACGTCCAAATAGTTACCTTCTTTATTGGTGCCATATTTCTAAAGAAAGTTTTACAGCCAACTTTAAGCGCATGTGCTTCTTTAGCAGGATAATGAATTCTTTTTTTCTGCTGCGAGCTGGGGTCCGCAAGAGTCTAACGGCGCCTTTGTGGATATCATGTCCAGATTGAGCTCACTGTGCGCTTCGGGTTCTAAATGACTCGTACAGCAGTCGTAGTTAGTTTTGTAGTTAGGTTGAAAGCAGCAGTAGGGGTTCTAGAGTATATAGCGCTGAAAACAATCGATGCATGAGCTGTGGATAATCACACTTATTCCAACCTCCACACCAAATCCTCTCACATTGAGCACTGTGTCATAGTTCACCCTTACTTTTACTGTTATTATTTGTACTCCGTTTCCTTCCTTTCAACTACGATAGCTCGTGAAAAGCATTTAGTGTGGCTGAGTTCCTGAAAACGCTCCATTGGCGGTGGGGCTGTCTTACCGAACTCCCACTAATGTTCTTAATAATCTTCTTCTGAACTTTAGTCAGGGATGCACAACACAAAAACCTCCAAACCTCTCTTAACCAACCTGGGTCCAAATAATTTGAACTTACCAAAGGTAAATAAGCGGCGCTTGGAATAAACACTTAGCTCCCGTTACAACTCTATTTTGTAAGAACAAATGTGAAGATTCTTTTCATAACAACCGTTCTACCACGTCAATCTCACAGAGTTCAATCGATTAATTTTGCATTCTATTCACACACACATATTCACAATAGTGAAGCAATAGTAACAAGCTTCTCAACTTCATGACAGATCACACATTAGCGCCAATAGTGAAAAGGTTGGCTGTCTCTCACCTCCAAAACGCACTTGCAAAAATTGTAAGCGTGGAAACGAGCACCTCGCTTGACAGGCTGGCATTTGGTGTGGCGTAGGCCAATGGCATTACTAAAAAACATTTTGTTGTTTCGATAGCTAAGCGAGAAAAAGAAGAAGAGAGTCGGTAAGTCAACAAGTGTCAATACCGATCAATCGATGGTAGAAAAGACTATTTGCCGGCATTGGTACAGCTCACAGTCTGTCTAACGTTTTTAGTTGTTGTTTTTGTTATTTGTATGTTCGTGTAGCTGCTTCTTCTTCATGTCAAAAGGAGCAGAAGTTGTTACTATATTTATGTTGTCATGCATTTTAATATATTTCTAGTTGTTGTTGTTCTTCACATTGTCATTCAATGTTTGGCTACCATTTGCCAGTTGCTGAAATTTTTTTCATAATGACATTTTGTGGGAAATAATTTCAGTCTATCGATTAAGTATGTTTTACCGCAATTCAAAGTCGTAACAGTAGCAGCATAACGTGTATATTGTTGTTGTTTTTCTAATTTTATTGCAAAATGCTGCTAACTGCGCCAAGGATTATAAGTCCTGCAAGCTTCTCAGTTGCACATGTATGTCTATCCGGCCAATTTTGTGGATAAATTAAAAAGGCGGAAAATTGGAAGAAAAGCTCGTCGCAAATCTCTTCGAGGGTAAATCGCTTGTTGTTGATGAGATGCTTACTGCTTGAAGTACATACGAAATCTGATTGACTGCTTACTTTGCTGAATTTCCGTTGCGCTCACACGGCATGTAGGTGAATGCCACATAGTTTTCCGAGGCTCTACGAAGCTCTACAGGACATATCTGACGTAGACTCATACATATACATACATATCACAATTATGTACTTATTTTATAGTTTGCTCTTGTTTGACCTTTGAAGATCGAGATGATTCGGGCCGAGTAAAGACGTAGTACTCCAAAAGAAACGATAGACTCACGTCTTGGCAGCCGCACCACTGTTGGTGGATATAAATTCGTGACTGTAAGGACTTCGTCCATCTGGGAACCCTTATTAGCAGCGAATACAATGTGACCCCAGCGGGTCAGGGGGTTAGAATATACCCGCGGTAGGTATGCCTGTCGTAAGAGGCGACTAAAATACCGGATTGGCCTGAAGGTTTAATGTGGCCATATAAATCGTTCCCGAGATGGTCGGGCCAGCACCTTAATGATGCTGTGTTACCGGAGCGTACCGGATCTGTAAACGGCAAAGGACCATCACATCGATCACTCCCTAAACCTTCGGGGAGCAACCGTATCGCTACAACAACAACAACAACAACAACAGGAGTCAAACGAAGAATAACTTCTGAAGAAAAGAGTTAGCTCCTCTCTTGATGAAAAAAAATCGTCGTAGCTGTTCTGATGTATGGCTCGGAATCATAGATGATGTCAAGAGCAGATGGGATGACCTTCGGAGTGCTCGAGAGGAGAGCAGTATTCACGTCGGCATCTGTACTTGGAAGCAGAGAAAAGGGAAGACTTCCACTGAGTTGAGAGAGGTAGTTGCAAGAAGATTCGACCTCCCTAGGTGCTTCCATTTGTAGGCAGTTATCGAGAAACAGGGATAGCTGGCGGACATGATACGCAACGACCGAAATCGTCTAGGTGGCTAACCGCCAATTAATGAGTATCAACAACTCCTTAAGACTGACGTGTTAAATTTCCTTTCCTTTCCTTTTTCGACTTAGCTTTCGGCCTTTTCTTCTTATTCGCCTATTCCGCTTTCAAATCATAATTGTATGTTGTTTCTTTTTTGATTAACTTTGAAAAGCTTAGAAGTCACAAACGAAGCCAGAATCGAAACCGAACGGCGTGTTGTCAATTTGTTATTCAAGAGTTAGCGGTTTGTTATCCGTGAACTATGGTTTGTTATCGACGAGTTATTGGCTTATTAAAGGCAAACTACCGACGAGATATTGATTTCTGATCGAAGTGTTATTAATTTGTTATCCATAAAAGAGGACACCGATGAGTTATCAATTTTTTATCGGTGAGTTGTCTGTTTGTAATTTGTTTGCTATCGAAAAATCAGCAATTTATTAAGAAAAAGTTTTCAATTTGTTATCGGAGTGTCACCAATTTTTCATTGGCTTCTTGTCAATTTGTTTTAAAAAAGTTATCAGTTTGTTATGAGCAAGTTATCGATGCGTTCTCGAAAAGTTATCGATTTATTATATTTGGAGTGCTACCAATTTATTCTCCGCGTATTATATATTTGTTATCGAAATGTCATCGATTTGCGTTTGAAAAAGTATCGACTTGTCATCAAAAATTATTAGATACGAATCAAAAAGTTATTGATTTCTAATCAAGTACTACCAAAGTGTCATCGACGACTCTTCAGTTTGCTGTGAAACAGATGCCGATAAAACTTCAATATAAAATCGAAAACATGTCTTTAATCCGTTGATAACAAGCCAATTAGAAGCCGATGACTCGGCGATAGTAAGCTGATAACAAACCTATAACCCCGCAATAGTTACTCGATATAGATAATAAGCCGATGGTATAAGAAAAACTTGTCGGTATGAACATTTATCGATAAGAAGCCGACGAAGCTTTTCTTAAAAAGCTCAAAGCTTATTTGTTTCTGGTAAAGTTACTTCTGCTGTGGTTTAACTTCAACTAGCGAGAGAGAGATTTACTTATTGTAAGAACTGCAATTTTCTAGACCTACACCTCAATGGCTTCAACGTGAAGGTAGGTCTGATCCACGAATCGACTATGCAGAACTAAAACTGTAAAGCCTTGCGACCTTGCGATAATACTCGTAGTAACATTGAATCACCGTCACTAGTCTTTCCACATTTTTCAGTTCCTGAAATTGTACAACTTTCTCATTTTTACTTATTCTCATCACTTGATTACAGCCTTTCAGCACATTGAAGACTTGTAGTATCGATAATAATTGCTGCTAAGAGTAAGTGTGAATATGCAACATGTTTGATGCCTGTTGATGGCTTTTAATCAATTTCATATCAACTCCTTTTTATGATCACTACTTTGTTGTTGTAGCTCTAGTACAAAAAAATTCTTAATAATTTACCACTTGCATAATGTGGACATAGATTTTTATACTCAGTTGAGCAGAGCTCACAGAGTATATTAACTTTGATTGGATAACGGTTGGTTGTACAGGTATAAAGGAATCGAGATAGATATAGAATTCCATATATCAAAATCATCAGGATCGAAAAAAAATTTGATTGATCCATGTCCGTCCGTCCGTCCGTACGCCCGTCTGTCCGTTAACACGATAACTTGAGTAAATTTTGAGGTATCTTGATGAAATTTGGTATGTAGGTTCCTGAGCACTCATCTCAGATCGCTATTTAAAATGAACAATATCGGACTATAACCACGCCCACTTTTTCGATATCGAAAATTTCGAAAAACCGAAAAAGTGCGATAATTCATTACCAAAGACGAATAAAGCGATGAAACTTGGTAGGTGAGTTGAACTTATGACGCAGAATAGAAAACTAGTAAAATTTTGGACAATGGGCGTGGCACCGCCCACTTTCAAAAGAAGGTAATTTAACAGTTTTACAAGCTGTAATTTGGCAGTCGTTGAAGATATCATTATGAAATTTGGCAGGAACGTTACTCATATTACTATATGTATGCTTAATAAAAATTAGCAAAATCGGAGAACGACCACGCCCACTTTTAAAAAAAACTTTTTTTAAGTCAAATTTTAACAAAAAATTTAATATCTTTACAGTATATAAGTAAATTATGTCAACATTCAACTCCAGTAATGATATGGTGAAACAAAATGCAAAAATAAAAGAAAATTTCAAAATGGGCATGGCTCCGCCCTTTTTCATTTAATTTGCTAGGATGCTTGTAATGCCATAAGTCGAACAAAGATTTACCAATCCTTGTGAAATTTGATAGGGGCTTAGATTCTGGGACGATAACTTATTTTTGTGAAAAAGGGCAAAATCGGTTGAAGCCACGCCCAGTTTTTATACACAGTCGACGGTCTGTCTTTCCGCTCGGCCGTTAACACGATAACTTGGGCAAAAATCGATATATCTTTACTAAACTCAGTTCACGTACTTATCTGAACTCACTTTGTATTGGTATAAAAAATGGCCGAAATCGGACTATGACCACGCCCACTTTTTCGATATCGAAAATTACGAAAAACGAAAAAGGGCCATAATTCTATACCAAATAAGAAAAAAGGGATGAATCATGGTATTTGGATTAGTTTATTGACGCAAAATATAACTTTAGAAAAAAACTTTGTAAAATGGGTGTGACACCTAGCATATTAAGTAGAATGAAATGAAAAAGTTCTGCAGGGCGAAATAAAAAACCCTTGAAATCTTGTCAGGAATACTGTTCGTGGTATTTTATATATAAATAAATTAGCGCTATCCAACAGATGATGTTCTGGGTAAGAGTCACCCCTGGTCCACCTTTATGGCGATATCTCGAAAAGGCATCCGCCTATAGAACTAAGGCCCACTCCCTTTTAAAATGTTCATTAACCCCTTTAGTTTGATACCCATATCGTACAAACAAATTCTAGGATCACCCCTGGTCCACCTTTATGGCGATATCTCGAAACGGCGACCACCTGTACAACTACCACCACTCCCTTTTAAAACCTTCATTAATACCTTTAATTTTATACTCATATCGTACAAACGCATTCTAGAGTCACCCCTGGTCCACCTTTATGCCGATATCTCGAAAAGGCGACCACCTGTACAACTACCATCACTCCCTTTTAAAACCTTCACTAATACCTTTAATTTTATACCCATATCGTACAAACACATTCTAGAGTCACCCCTGGTCCACCTTTATGATGATATGTCGAAAAGGCGTCCACCTATAGAACTAAGCCCCACGCCCTTTTAAAATACTCATTAACACCTTTCATTTGAAACCCATATTGTACAAACGCATTCTAGAGTCACCCCTGGTCCACCTTTATGGCGATATCTCGAAAAGGCATCCACCTATAGAACTAAGGCCCACTCCCTTTTAAAATGTTCATTAACCCCTTTCGTTTGATACCCATATCGTACAAACAAATTCTAGAGTCAACCCTTATCCACCTTTATGGCGATATCCCTAAATGGCGGCCACCTATAGAACTATGGCCCACTCCCTCTTAAAATACTCTTTAATACCTTTCATTTGATACACATGTCATACAAACACATTCCAGGGTTACCCTCGGTTCATTTTCCTACATGGTTATTTTCCCTTATGTTGCCACCATAGCTCTCAACTGAGTATGTAATGTTCGGTTACACCCGAATTTAACCTTCCTTACATGTTAATTTTATGCTGATGCCTCGTTGCTAGGTTTGAAGTAGTTAGACGGTGGCTTGGTAATGGTGTACTAACTAGCAGTTGTTATGGGACTTTTTTCTATATTTTTATACAGTTTTTCCATTACAGTCTTGGATATGTGCAGAGATTGATTCACAATTGTAAAAAAATCGTACTCCAGCGAATCATCTTTAGAATATCTTAAAGAGCTACGACAGATTGAGGAACCCATCTGACTTCTAATGGGAAATATGGTGGATTTTGAGAGTTTAGTTTATTTGACATCCTGCATCGTCCGTTTAAGAGTAAACACAATACCATAGTTTTTACTTTCAAAAGCCTAAACCTACCAAACGTCCGTCCCTTGATGATAAAACATTTCGCCTTACTGAAATATGAAAATATGCTAAAACGTTTCTCCTATCATAAAGCTGCACAAACGAAGAAGCGCAGTATTACTCAATTCTGCTTCGATCATAAATTCCATGTAATACCATGATGCTTGTTTAATTGAAAGACGAGGTCCTCTTTAGCCTTCATATGTATGCTTTTATATTATCAAAATTTTACTTTAACACCTATCTGCCAATCGAGTTTTTGACTGCAAAATATCTTACCGAACATGCGAGATGATTATGCCCATATGACAGTCCTTTGTTGGGTATGAATCTACATACATTACCTTAAGATACGCATACATTACCTTAAGATACCAGGCCGTCATCAGTCAGAGGTGCATAGCACGAAACTCAAAGGCACCCACTCAAAACATTTCTGATGTAAAGGAAAAAAAGTAAAAGATGGGTGAGGAATGGAAAGATTAAAAGTAAAAATTGAAGCCGGACTTAGAACCCAACGGCATACTATCGAAATATTAACGCCTTGTTATCGATGAGTTACTGGTTTGATATTGACGGGTGTATTATCCCGTTCTTACCGACGAGTTAGCGGTGTGTTATTGACGAATAATGGGGAAGATTTAGAAATTATTTATTATTGAAGTGTTATACAGATGATGTCGATAATGCAGGTTATATAGCTATCGATTTTTTATCGATGAGCTATCGTTATGTTATCGAAAGTTATTGGTTTACTATCGAACTATTGTCAATTGTTTACCGAAAGGTTAAAGATATATTGTCAATAAGGTATCGAAAAGTTGCTAATTCATTATCGTAGTGCTTCCAATATTTTTTTGGGGTGTTATCAATTTGTTACAGATTTTTTATGGAAAAGTTATTGGGTATTCATCGAAAGGTTATCGATATGTTATCAAAAAACTGTCGAATTTTGATCGGATTGTTACGAATTTGTTATCGATTTGCTATCGTAAAGTTATCGAATTGTTACCAAAAAGTTACAGATTTGCTATATAAAAGTTATCGTATTGTTCCTGAAAAGTTACAGACTTTTCTATAGAAAAGTAATCGATTTGTTATCGCAGTGTTACCAGTTTGTTATCGAAAAGTTATCGATTTGTTTCAGATTTGTTATCTGAGTGTTGGTATTTGGTTATTGGCGTTTGATTAATTTGTTATCGACGACTCACCCGTTTGTTTTGAAACAGATACCGATACAACTTCAATATAAAATCGATCACACTTCTGTAATCAGCCGATAACAAGCGGATAAGAAACCAATAAGAAGGCGATAACTCGACGATGATAATTCGCTATCGCTAACAAGTCGATAATGTCACACAAACTTTGGGCCCGCTGTGGTGTAGTGGTAGCATGTTCCGTCTACCAAACCGAAGATCCTGGTTTCAAGTCCCGGGCAAAGCAACATCAAAAATTTAGAACCAAGTTTTTTCAATTAGAAAAAAGTTTTCCTAAGCAGGGTCGGCTTCCGCCAGTGATTTGGCCATGAAAAGCTTCTTGGTGTAAACTTATCCGCGTTGCCTTTCGGATTCGTAGTAAATCATGTAAGGGACCTGTAAGGGTTTCGCCAATTTGTAGGATAAATCAACATCAGCACGACACAAATTTGAAGAGAAGCTCGGCCTAAATTCCTTGTACTATTTTATACCCAGCTGTACTTGTACAGGGTATTATAACTTTGATTGGATAACGGTTGGTTTTACAGGTATAAAGGAATCGAGATAGATATAGACTTCCATATATCAAAATAATCAGTATCGAAAAAAAAAATGTGATTGAGCCATGTCCGTACGTCCGTCTGTCCGTTAACACGATAACTTCAGTAACTATTGAGATATCTTCACCAAATTTGGTACACGAGCTTATTTGGACCCAAAATATATTGGTATTGAAAGTGAGCGAAATCAGATAATAACCACGCCCACTTTTTATATATATAACATTTGGGAAAACACGAAAAACCTGATTATTTAGTAATAATACACCTAGAATGTTGAAATTTGACGTGTGGGCTGATATTGAGACTCTTGATACAAATTTTTAAAATGGGCGTACAATCGCCCACTTGTGATAAAATCAATTTTACAAATATTATTAATCATAAATTAAAAATCGTTAAACCTATCGTAACAAAATTCGGCAGAGAGGTAGCCTTTACTATAGGGAATGTTTTGAAGAAAAATTAACGAAATCGGTTAAGGACCACGCCCACTTTTATATACAAGATTTTTAAAAGGGCCGTGGACGAATAAAATAAGCTATATCTTTGCAAAAAAAAGAGCTTTATATCAGTGGTATTTCATTTCCCAAGTGGATTTATAACAATAAATAGGAAAAACTTCAAATGTTAGAAAATAGGCGTGGCACCACCCCTTTTATGACTAAGCAGGTAGTTGCTGATAAGGAGCCGACGCAGCTCTTATCTCTGTTGTGGTTTAACTTCAACCCCTGGGCAAGCTGTAGTTATCTTAAGAGCATCAGTTTTCTCGACGTACATCTGCATGTTTAAACATTGAACTTCACGAGTATTTGGTACTCACGCCTATTTTTCTTACAGCCCCGCCTCTAGTCTGAGAACCTTGCAAAAGATTTGCAGTTAGAATACAATAGGCAAAATTCTGATGAGAATTTAGAGATTAGGATAAATAGAAGAGTTGATCTCGCCATGTTCCTCCGTACGTTCGTCCCCTGTGATTTTTATTATGTTTTTGCGCTCATTGAATGTACAACCGGAGTTCAAGCTTAAGTCGACCAAAAACCTCACACCGTATCACATGCCTTCTTCAATAGTCACCCGTTTTTTCTCAGCTTATTCGACACATCATTTATTCAAAGCATTTACCGTTTGAAAGACCCTTTAAATTGATATTAAGTACTTCTCATTAAATCTTTGCATGCACGCGCTTCTCACTCTTGATTACATTCACACAACTTAACCACCCATTTAAAGTAAAAAATTTACCTTCAGCTTTGCAAGAAATGAAAACTAAGCGTAATTAATATGCGCCATTCTTTAGAACGTACAACAGATTGTTACGCTTAAATCATGACATTATGATTGGTCGATCGCTGCTCAATTTACGAATGAAAAAAATATGTATATATAATATTTTCTTCCATATCAGATGGCTTTTGTGAACTTCGTTTATGCATAAAGAAATTGTCATATCCTGCAGTCAAGAAATAAAAATATATGCGCCTAATGCTCATACATGGAGTTTGCGCATGCGCCTGCCCGAGCAAAACTTAGATTACAACATACATAAGAAGTCAAGTTAATTTATATGTAAGCTTATTATTTTCGATGATCAAGTTGATTTTAGCATGCACTCGTAACAGCATTCAAGTAGAAGCTTTAAATGGCAAAAAAATGCAAATCAAAGCTTAGAGTGCAAGTGTTTCTGGATGGGTTTGAGTTTGTAAAGAATTCTTTTAAGGCTTGCGCTGTAATGAAGCAATTACAGTTGAAACAAGTAAGGAAGGCTATGTTCGGGTGTAACCGAACATTAAATACTCAGCTGCCAAATTACAGCTTGCAAAACTTTTAAATTATATTTTTTTAAAAGTGGGCGGTACCACGCTCATTCTCCAAAATTTTACTATATTTCTATTCTGCGTCATAAGGTCAACACACCTATCAAATTTTATCGCTTTATCCGTCGTTAGTAATGAATTATCGGTTTTCGAAATTTTTGATATCGAAAAAGCGGACTATAACCGATTTGATTCATTTTAAATAGCGACCTGAGATGAGTGCCCAGGAACTTACATACAAAATTTCATTAAGATACCTCAAAATTTACTAAAGTTATCGTGTTTACGGGCAGACGGACGGACATGGCTAAATGAATTTCTTCTTTCGCCCAGATTATTTTGATATATAGAAGTCTATATCTATCTTGATTAGTCTTGATTAACAAAATTAATATACGCTGTGCGCTTTGCTCAGCTGAGTATAAAAACTATAGAAGAACAAATTGTTGAGCAATAAGCAAAGAAAATTGAGCGTATGCAGTATAATTTGACAATTGCTGTGTAGTTGAATAATAAAGCTTATAACTCGCTGATTGAGAAATCATGTCTGGAGAAGCTAAACTTTTGCACTAACGAGTTTTTTCTTGATTACAGTTAGGGAGCTATCATGGCAATGAAGCTAAGCATATTGCTTTACACCGATCTCCACTTCTCGGTATACAATCACACAAAGAAATTGCCACGTTCAATTAGCGCTGCTTTACCACGTCGTTCATCCTCTCGGGGATGGTCAAAGTCACAGAGTTATCTTCCTTTGAGCTCTCCTTACGGTCCTGGGACTAAGTTCTTTTTGCCTTTTCAAAGTTGGTTTATCGCTTCTGCGTATGCTGCCTTTTCATTACGCCCGAAGCCCCTTTCATCTCATCCCCGCTGAGGAAAAGGGTGTGTCACTGCGAAGCTCTTGTTCACGAACTGCAATTCTCCTGCCTTTACTACATCGCAAGCTCATGTCAGGTACTCGATCTCGGTCGGTTATGTCGGAACAATTCTTAATGCTGCCCTTTACTGTGAGAGGAATATCTTAACCCCTCGACTTCGTAACCTTCTCCAACCATTTTGTCCACCGCTTTCTCATCGAGCTTATTGAATCTTCGTTACTATCTTCTCTAGGCTTGACTCACCGTTTGTAGCGCTATTAACTTCCCTGGCTTACAGCCACATTTTCCCTATCTCCCTCCCTTCTTACCTACGTTAGCTTTGAGCCACCTGACCAACAAAGCATGCTTAGGGGTATATTATTAGTTATGGCGATGAAAAACCAACTTCCACAGTAGTACCTCTACCGCTGTTAATTTTAGAAGCGAGCCGCTATCGGAAAGAATAATGCATATGCCTCTAACATAACATCATCTAATAGGTACGATTCGTATAGATCAATTGATTGGGGGTTGCAGTTCTTGGCCTTTCTATGTCGCTGACACAAAATAGAGGTCGCCCTCGCACCAGCGATGTCTGCCCCTAACTAGAGCTGTCTGCAACAGAGTATGCACATTTTTAATTGGAAAGTATCTTAATTTCAAAAAACAACGCGGGAAAGATTCTGGCCCGCGACCTATTCACCGCGAGTTGAGCGCTCTAACCCCTACACCATAGACATGAAAACGCGTCGAAATGAATTAGAAGTTATCGCAGTTGCGAACAACATTAGGTAATGGACTCAGAGATTATGCTAGGAACAATCAGCCAACCGGTTAGGATCAGCCCGTCTATAGTGCGGAGTGGACGCTGCTATAACGCTGCTCTTACCACCAGCCCGGGCGACCTTTAAAATGACAAGAAATAAGTCAGTCGCTTCCCAAGGCAGTCGGTTCTATGTACCGGAGCGACTCGGGATTTTCCCCGACCAAGGACTGTAATTTCAGTGTGACCCCATTTAATTTGTTTCGTCCCTCCCACAAATTGTCATCCTCCCAGCAGCTCCTTGCAGCAGGACTGCTACATATTCTCTTACTCCGGGAAGTTATCGAACCCAATCCGGGTCCGTCTCCTGACCCCGGTCATGAGAAATGGTTTTGCTGCATTTGCCAGAAAAGAATCTTTTTAGGACGGTCATACTCTGTTCAGTGTGTCTCGTGCAAGGGATGGTTGCATCGGACAGGTTGTTCTGGGCTTGATCCCAAAACCCGACGTCCACGTAACTTTTATAAATCTTTTGTAGCTCCTTGCTGCTCACACCCAAGGGCGTCCCGTAGTCTACGCCTAAGCGTATCCCCACTACCTTCCAGCAGCTTCGCTGCTCAGCAAGCCACAACAAGTACCCGCTGCTGCTCGCGCCCCACGGCGCCAACAACTCAAACAGCTGATACCACTCATAACTACTACCTTCGTAGTAGAGCTGGTAGCAATGCTGAGCATCAGCCCCTGCCCCCGTCTTTTTCTCCCCCCTCTTTTCTGGCAGCAATCGTGCATGTCAGGGAAACAGACTCTTAGTCCCTGCCTCCGTTTGCACCGTCTGCCAGCACAGAATATATAGGTTTGCGACATCCGCTCAATGCAGCTCCTGCCTTGGGTGGTGCCACTTTCCTAGATGTTCTGGTCTCCGCGACGGCAACCCCCCGACGGGTTTCATCGCGCCATGTTGCCAGGTCGCAAACCCAAATCCTCCGGGTACCCCAATCCTTGCCCAAGGGAGCCCAGTCCCAAGGCCACAACAGCAATGGCGTCCTGGCCTTCCACAATCTAGGCGTAGTCACCCCTCACTTACCCCTAGAGTGGCGGCGTCACCCCTCATGCACTTCAGAATTCTGCAGTTCAACTGTAATGGACTAACTGGGAAGATTACGGAGATAGTCGATTTCATGAAGCGGCACAACATCCGCATTGCTGCGATTCAAGAGACTAAACTCACGGCAAGATCTGCATTGCAGACCTGCTCTGGTTATAATGTCCACAGGAAAGACCGCGAGAGCGGAAATGGAGGCGGCCTCGCGTTTATTATACACCACTCTGTGCAATATCATATATTTGATCCTGGCATCGATCGCAGTGACAATGTCTTAGAACGTCAAGGCCTATCTGTCCGGTCAGGCGATGCAAATCTAGAAATCATCAACATCTACATCCCTCCTGTCACCTGTTGCCCCAGTGGATACCGCCCTAATATCGAGGCCTTACTCACTGGCAACAATCGCATTATCTTAGGCGATTTCAATGCCCATCACGACCTATGGCATTCAAACTTGCGGGCGGACAATAGGGGTGAGATGTTGGCGGATCAAATAGACGAAACGACGTTCTGCACAATAAACGGAGACGCCCCCACACGTATGGTAGGAAGCTGTCATAGCTCGCCAGATGTCTCAATCGTAAGCGCAGAACTCGTAAACTGCGTCAACTGGCAGCCGATGGTAACATTGGCATCCGACCACCTGCCCATACTTATTTCGTTCGAGCGTACCGCCGACTTCATCGTCACCGAAAAACGCACTTTCATAAACTTCAAAAAAGGAAAGTGGGAAGAATATAAATCTGCAACAGACAGCAGCTTTGCTGCCCTCCCTATCCCGACTGATGCCCGCCAAGGGGAGCGTGCCTTCCGTAAGGTCATTGAATCCGCCTCGGCACATTTCATTCCCGCCGGGAGAATTCCCGAAATCCGGCCCCACTTCCCGGCGGAGGCCGCGAGCTTAGCGAGGGAACGCGACCTTATAAGACAGCTTGATCCAGGCGACCCCCAAATAAGGGATATAAACCAACGCATCAGATTGCTTGTGGATGAACACAAGCGGGCGAAATGGGAAGAGCACCTAAGAGGTTGTAACCTCTCTACCGGTGTAGGTAAACTTTGGTCCACCGTAAAGTCCCTATCGAATCCGACTAAGCACAAAGACAAAGTTTCCATCGCCTTTGGCGATAAGGTGCTGTCGGATGCGAAAAAATGCGCGAGCGCTTTCTGCCGACAATATATAATGCATCCTACGGTCGACAAAGATAGACGGAGAGCCAATAGACACGCACATAAACACAAACTCAGCGCGTCACCAATTACCATCACCGCTAGAGAGGTTGAGGACGCCATTGGTCACGCTAAACCATCCAAAGAAGTAGGCCCAGACGGCATAGCCATGCCGATGCTTAAAAACCTAGGGAAAGAGGGTTTCAACACCTTGGCGCATGTCTTCAACCTGTCTCTTTCCACCTTTGTCATACCCGAGAAATGGAAAATGGCCAAGGTGGTCCCGCTACTAAAGCCTGTGAAACTAGCTAATGTAGGTGAGTCATATCGTCCGATATCTCTCCTATCGCCAGTGGCAAAGACGCTTGAAGCCGCTAAATGTCATTAGCACCCAGATAAATTGCGGTTTGAATCAATATCCCCACCATAGAACAGTACTCGTAGCGTTAGACCTATCAAAAGCTTTTGATACGGTCAACCATGGCTCGTTACTGCAGGACCTGGAAGGGTCCACCCTTCCCCCATGTCTTAAAAGGTGGACCGCAAATTATCTGGGTGGTCGGCAGGCATCGGTGCAATTCAGAAACGAAACATCAAAACAAAGGAGAATTAAACAAGGGGTGCCACAGGGTGGTGTCCTATCCCCGCTTTTGTTTAATTTCTACATATCTAAGCTACCTTCACCACCGGAAGGAGTCACAATCGTTTCCTACGCCGATGACTGCACAATAATGGCCACAGGCCCAGGCCCAAAGATCGATGAGCTATGCAATAAAATAAACGGCTATCTCCCTGATCTCTCCAGTTTTTTCGCCTCGCGAAACCTGGCATTGTCACCGACTAAATCTTCCGCGACCTTATTTACAACATGGACGCCCCAAATGTCGACCATATTGAACATCCACGTCTATGGCACTACGCGACTGTCCTACACCCCAAAATCTTGGGTGTGACGTTTGATCAGGATCTACATTTTGGTGCGCACGCAACCGCAATTGTTCCAAGAATTCAGAGCCGTAATAAAATCCTCAAATCCCTTGCTGGCAGTACCTGGGGAAAAGATAAAGAAACGCTCTTGACCACATACAAAGCAATTAGCCAGCCGATTACGTGCTACGCGTCACCCATATGGTCGCCAAGCCTAAAAACCACCCACTGGAAGAAACTACAGGCCTGCCAAAATACTGCTCTCAGAATCGCCACGGGCTGTCTTCTTATGTCCCCAGAACACCATCTGCATAATGAGGCGAGAATACTCCCCATCAGGGAGAGAAGAGAGATGCTGACCAAACAGTTTCTGTTGAATACCCAGAAACCTGGGCATCCCAACAGACATCTGATTGACGAACCAGCACCGCCTAGGGGCCTAAGGAGTCATCTCCGTAAGCATTTTGAGGAAATACGGCACCTGAGAACTCAGCCGTACGAAGCGGAAAAACACAAGCAGGTCCTTGGTGAACTCCATAGACAGGCGTCGGACCTTTATGTCGGGAATTGCCCGGTGAATCCAGTACTTGAAGAAAAATATCCAGAACTCGCAGAAGAGGAACGCATACTCCCCAGGGAAACGCGTGTCACTCTTGCTCAACTTCGTTCTGGATACTGTAACAGGTTAAACTCTTACCTATCCAGAATCAACCCCGACATACAAAATGTATGCCCTGCTTGCAATGTGTCCCCACATGACACCAACCATCTCTTTAATTGTAATGTGGAACTAACGCCTCTAACACCCCTTTCCATATGGTCCACCCCTGTTGAAACGGCAAGTTTCCTTGGACTCCCGTTAGAGGATATTGATGACAATTTGTGATCGGCCGCGGCTATTAGGTGGGGCGAGCATTGCTACAACAACAACAACAACAACACGAAATAAGTGCTTGATATAAAATTTACTAACAGGCAAATATGGAGGCATCTCTTTGAGATATGGCGAAGTAGTTGACAACTGTTTTATCAGACAGTATCCTGACAGCCACTGCACGATAGGTATAAGCAAAAAGTCACCCCAGCGGGTTGGAGGGATTAGAATATACCCGCCGCAGGTATGCCTGTCGTAAGAGGCGACCAAGAGGGTTGCCAGCACAATTTATAACTTCTTCAACCCTATTGTCAACCTCACGTACGCGTTGCGAATCCTCTCTCTTTAGCAACCGCGATCTGGCTACCCCAAGTGCCATGGAACCTAGGGGGATATGAGGGATAGCCTAGCAGGTTAAATATTGTCATACTAAATTGTTCCCGAGATGATGGTGCTTGTTACCGGATCTGCATCCGGCAAAGAATCATCAAAACCGATAACACTCTCCAAAAACCTTCGTTGCTACTGAAAACCAACTCACATAACATCAAAATCACTTTGGGCCACCCCTATTGAAACCTCATGTTTCCCAACATTCCCTAGACTTAGATAATCCTAATAACTATTTATGATTGGATATATCAAGTAAAAATTTTGAAATGCTGCTACAACAGCAAAACTATCTGATTGCTTCGAAAATGCATATAGTATAGTAGAAAAATTTTAGCCTATATTCCCCAGGCTTAAAACATAAACCCTTATTTGCGCTAATTGCTTATTGAAGTAAGGCTTAGGTGGCCTATAACCTCGAGCTTGTGCATTCGAGTCCATCGTTGGGCTCTATTGATATATAAATGTTAAGTGAGGCGAGTTCGAGGTAATGGACTTACACTTACTTCAAGCGCTGCTAAATCATCGAAGTCAGATTACTCCCAAGATTTCTCCGAAGTTTGCGGAATCGAGCCAAATATTGGGTGTCATTATTGTACAACTGAAGTAAAAGAGGATTTGGTGCTCCGTGTGTTCTCTAGTGGAGACTTGTTGACGATAACACAAGGTTAAAACGTCGAATCACGTACGATGCGCAATGCTGCAACGGAATTTTACTCAGAAGCGAAGGGATGGCTGGCTCTACATGCATTGGATCGATTTTTCTTTTGTTTTTTATAAAAATTTTATGTTTTCATTAAAAATGAAATTGGAATTTTCTTTGTATGATTGTTGGTAAGGCTAGTGGGCGAAAACATATCATCTTATTCAACGTGTTAGGTGGGCATTGCCATCATGGGCCAACTCTGCCTCGCCCTAAAGTCAATTATGCCACCCGAATAAATTCCATACTTTGTAATTTAAAGCTTTACACATTTTCAATATATTTTCGATATTTCTTATCCTTGTATCCTGTACTTGGAATTTGGCCTACTTCGACTTTTGCAAAATTCCTTTGACTGCACAAATATTTTGTGTCGAGTTTTTTAACAATTACATAAAGGTCAAATAAATATGTATGTATAGCTGTGTTTTCATATTTCATATTTGGCAAAATTATGAACATTTGTATGTATGTCCAACTTACCTTTCAAAATCTATTCAACTGTGAAATTGCGAATATGTTCTTTGTTCCTTAACTTTGAAGTTAAATAGCTTGTAAAATTCTTATTGCCACTTAAATAACTTTTTTACTACTACACGTATTTGTTAATACACACATATACATAAATATATACATATGTATGCATGTAAGTATGTAAGCATGCGCCTAATCAAGTGTTTATACCACCTTGACTGAACATCATACCACACCTGAATGCCTTTCTGTAATTTTTGTTACAAAATCTTTTTTCAGTGGATATTGGTAAATTTTTTAGTGTGCGTGTGTGGGTAGGCAAGCGCAAAATTCCCGTTTTTAATTTTAGAAAACATTTTTCAATAATAAAATTGTGAAAAAGGCGCAGTGCTTCTTCATATTCATACAAATATCAAATATAATCGAAATTTTTGAGAATAATTTAAGATTGGAAATATGTAGCTTCCATTTGATTGACATATGGACCATTGCAAAGTGACGGATGGGACATTTTGGCTCGATTTCGACTGAAATTTTAAGTAATTTTTCTTTGACTATTATTCTGGAATTTTTAGAACTTTATCACTCAAAGGTGAATCCGGTTGATACAAATCTAATTACATATAAAACTCGGGTTTTGTAATTTAAACGGAAAATTTCGATTTTCAGCAAGTGGCAGGTGGGACCATCACATCCACCTATGGAAGAGGATGACTTCTCTTTCGAATCTCAGGCAAAGCATTAAATCTTTTCAAAATGATTATCTTAAATGAGAAGCTAATATGTATATTATGTATAACGCAACGAGTCGTATTTTCTCGTGAGCAAGTATTCTTATGATAGAAGTCCATTCATTCACCTCAGTTACCAGTGCCACGGCGTCATACATAATCTTGCCTTAAGATCCAATTTTCACTTTAACTTCTTTTTTAGATTCCGCAAAGAAAAAATTTTAGCTCATTTTAGCTTGTTGCAGGTGGGACAAGAGACATTGAAAGCATACAATGTGTGAATGAATTTCAACTGACTGCTTCGATGAAAATATTTATATTTCCTATCACAGAACAAAAAAAAAACTTTACAAAAGTGGATTTCTAGAGGATTAGTATATTTTCGATAGATTCAAACATATCTAAATGAAATTCAAATAGGTGGCAACTTTCTCATACTTTTTAATTGGCAAAGACCGAGGCAAGTATGTTATGAATGTAGCACACACAGTTTCATCCATTTTTCGATTCGAAAAGCCATCGGTTTGTATCGAAAAGTTATCGATTTCCTATCAGAAAGTTGTCGACTCATCGAAGTTACTAGTTTGTTATCAACAAGTTATCGATTTTATATCTAAAAGTTATCGACTTACTATTGAAAAGCTAACGGTTTGTAATCGAAAAGTTGTCAACTCAGAGAAGCTACCGATTTGTTATCAAAGAGTTATCGATTTGATACCCAAAAGTTATCGATTTCTTATCGGACTACATACTTCTTATCGGTGTGCTATCGATTATGTCACCCGAAAGGATTATCAGTCCTTCCTAATAAAATTGTATTTTTGCGTTTTATGCCGAGAAAAAAGCTATCCGTGTTGATCCTATACCTGAGAGGCACTCAATTCAGTTTTTGCACGGGACCAATTGGCAGAATCCTCACGTAGAGTGAAAACCTAGACTCTACCTTCGGCAAAACAACAGAGGTTTCTTCTTACTTACTTACTTAATTGGCGCTTAACCGTTTCAACGGTTATGGCCGTACAATAAGGACAAGGTCGTCACTGTGCCAACTAACGCCAAATTGTAACACTGAGAGGCTTCAAATCGTTATCCACCGCGCCCCTTCAGCGTAATAGAAGCTTCGAATAAAAATATTTTTTGGCCCGAGCATCATCTCTCATTCGCATAGCATGACCCAGCCGACGATGGACTATGGTCTTGAATACATAAAGCTGGTTAAGCTCATCAATAAAATCTTCTTCGGTACACGCCGTCCCGAACCAAAGGGGCCCAGAAATCTTTTGAAGAACTTTTCTTTCGAACCCTTCCAGATTCGTCTCATCAGCATGACGGGTACAATAAGTGACTTGTAGGGCATGATCTTCGTTTGCCGAGAGAGGAATTGGTTTTTCAACTGCTTAATCAGTCCAATCAGTCCTGGCGGCCACCGCGGTGTGATGGTAGCGTGCTCCGCCTGCCACACCGTATGCCCTGGGTTCGCACCCCGGGCAAAGCAACATCAAAATTTTAGAAATAAGATTTTTCAATTAGAAGAAACTTTTTCTAAGTGGGGTCGCCCCTCGGCAGTGTTTGACAAGCACTCCGAGTGTATGTCTACCATGAAAAGCTCTCAGTGAAAACTCATCTGCCTCGCACATGCCGCTCGGAGTCGGCATAAAACAAGTAGGCCCCGTCCAGCCAATTTGTAAGAAAAATTAAAAAGGAGTACGACGCAAATTGGAAGAGAAGCTCGGTCTTAGGTCCCTTCGGAGGTTATCGCGCCTTACATTTTTTTTATTTAATCAGTCCAAAGTAACAATTGTTCGCAAAGGGGCGTCTTCACCTACACTGTGAATATGTCCCTTTTTTAAGAGGCCAAGATGCATTGAAACTAGAAAATATATCTAAGCTAAAGATCCAAAATATTACAAGACAAGTGAAGTTAATAACGACCTTCATAGACAATCCTATATTGCTGGGAACTAAAGGCGGCCAATGTGAACAGTATGATGTGGGACACAATAAACTCACACAATGACGCTGAATCAGAGGCACATGGCTCAAAATTTCATGAAAGCAAAAAAGGAGCTAGTACCTATGAGCCGAAGCTCAAGAAATCGATACGAGTGGGATGTTGCCCTATGGCATTCTGTCAATCAGGCAATGTTGCGTGCCTTTCCATCTTTCACAACTTCTTCCAAACCGGTACATAAATGCATTAGAGTGCTTAATGATCTGGAAGCCGAAGTCAAAGTTTTTTTAGGAGTGCTTCCGGCGTATACTATAATGATCATGTGTTTTTTAAGCTGGCTAAAGAATTTCCTACCTCGTCGTAGCCACTTTGGGGAGCACCAATTCAACATCTTCGCCGCTTGTTTCATCGCTGTTTTATTGAGGAGGTCATAAAGGTATTCCTTCTAGGTATAGTCTTGGTACTCTCTGCACATCGGTAACCTGGTCGCCGTTTTCGGTCTTATAGGAATTTATAGGCGTTGGTCCCACTTGCTAGCAGATCAAGCTTTTCGCATTGACGCCTTTCTGTCTCTACTTCATTTTTCCAGAAATGGTGCCCCGATACTCTTTTGAACCGTGTTAGCATTCACACACTCTTCGTTTATTCCAGAGCCTGTCTGTGGAAAATACAATGAGAAAAACAAGTAAGGAAGGCTTAATTCGGGTGTAACCGAACATTACATACTCAGCTGCCAAATTACAGCTTGCAAAACTTTTAAATTACATCCTTTTAAAAGTGGACGATGTGAAGCCCATTGTCCAAAATTTTACTAATTTTCAATTTTACATCATAAGGTCAACCCACCTACCAAATTTCATCGCTTTATCCGTCTTTGGTAATAGATTATCGCACTTTTTTGGGTTTTCGACACTTTCGATATCGAAAAAGTGGGCGTGGTTATAGTCCGATTTCGCTCATTTTTAATAGCGAACTGAGATGAGTGCCCGGGAACCTCCATACCAAATTTCCTTAAGATAACTCAAAATTTACTCAAGTTATCGTGTTTACGGTTAGACGAGCGGACATGGCTAAATGAATTTCTTTTTTCGCCCAAATCATTTTGATATATAGAAGTCTATATCTATCTCGATTAGTTTATGCCGTTACGGGGTACCGTTATGCGAACAAAATTAATAAACTCTGTGAGCTCTGCTCAGCTGAGTATAACTAGAACAAGAAACCATAATCCTTGGAAGAGCACTACTATAAAAGCGACCAGAACGAGCAATTTTCTAAGATCCATCCAAAATATTTTGTAACCCTGGATTCGTCTCTTATCTTCACTTCTGTACTTCTTCTTCTTCCTTAGCGATAAAGATAGTCCCCGAAGTTTTCGGGGAGTGTATCAGTGTTGATGGTCCTTTGCCGGATAATTCTCCGGTACGCTCTGTGAAGTAAGACCGTTAAGGTACTAGCCCGGCGATCTCGGGTGCGATTTCGTATGACCACGTAAAGCCTTCTAGGTCATCAAACCCAATCCTTTCGTGTGGAACTTGGCGTAGCCAGAGCCTCGCCTGGTACCAAGGTAAATAGTATTCGCCACGGGTATATGAGGTTGACAGTTGGGTTGGAGACGCCATAAATTGCGCTGGCAACTTCTTGAAAGGACTGCGCTGCACAACCCCTTGAAGGTTTGTTCCTTTAACACGATAACTTTAAACTTTCCTTGGGTCATTACTTTAAGCGGGTATTACAGTACTTTCTACCTTCCCTAATTTATTTATGACACAAAGAGGAAAAGATTTTGTATTTGCGGCCGCCGTTCTCTGTATTTAAAAGTGGCCTCTGGCCTTCTGCACCCCGAACTGTAAAATTCTAAGTCCGACATAAATTCTGTGATATGCAGGGTTAACAAGGTCAGTAGTAGCTACATTTGTAAAATAGATTGCAAACATTTTTTCGGATATCTTCGTAAAAATTATGTGCCACAACAAAGTGCCTTTAAGTTTTATATTGCTGCCACGCAATACAAGTACAACAAATCTTCGATTGCATGTAAACACTTTTCATAGATGAGAAAGAAGCAAGAACTGAAAATGATGTTGCTGTTAGATTTGCTAAAGAAAGATTAAGCACTTAGTTTGCTTTCCGCTAGTAGCCGAAAATCATGAAAATCCTGTTTGAAGGTGGATAAAAGTTTGACTGAGGCATGCAACATGCGTGTCGTACTATCAATTTGTGTTCGCGTTAATTTTCATTGCTGCTACACGCATACGCATTTTTCACTATGTCACCGTTACACATTTTTTACTATGAAAAATGTCCATAGCGAAGAGGAGACGTTTGCAAAAAAATGTAAACTACCTTACGCCCGAAACATGCAAATATATTAGAGAAGCATTAATCGTTTACATGGGTGTGGTTAACAAAAAAATACAACAAAAAGTTGAATGCAATTGCGCAAGTTTTAGTAAATATTTGTGACAGAGTAGAGGAAAGACTGTGCGTAGCAAATATAGAAATTCCAAATGAGGCAAAACCCAAAATTAAGAGGATCGTAACTCATGATCCTGTTTTTATTTTAAGTAGTCAAAATCGTTACCGTAACCATAATGGTTCCGTGGGCGTGGCTATAAGAGTAGCTATAACCATAACCGGACCAGGAACTTTAACCGTAACCATAGCATATAACCTTAACCATAAACACAACCATAACCATAAACATAACCGTAACCATAACCATAACCGTAGACATAACCTTAACCATAACCGTTATCATATACGTAACCATAACCTTGACCGTATTCGTAACCATAACCGTAACCACAACAGTCACCAAATACATCACCGTGACCGTCACCATAACCATAATCCTTTGTTATCGTAACCAGAAGCCTCAATAAGTATACAAGTTTCTAAATACTAAGGATAACCATTAACGGTGCCACAAAACCGGCACCATAACTGTAAACTAAAAAACTTAAGCCGTAACTGCAACCGTAGTTTTGAGCGCAACCGAAAACCATATGAACCTCCGACGTGTAATAAAAAAAAATAAAATAAATGTAAGACGCCTTAACCTCAGAAGAGATCTAATCTCTTCCAATTTGCGTCGTGCTCCTCTTGAATTTCCCTACAAATTGGCCGGACGGGACCTACATGTTTTATGCCGACTCCGAACGGCATCTGCAAGGCAGATGAGTTTTCACTGAGAGCTTTTCATGGTAGAAATACACCCGGAGCGCTTGCCAAACCCTGCCGAGGGGCGACCGCGCTCAGAAAAATTTTCTTCTAATTGAAAAACTTTATTTCTATAATTTTGACGTTGCTTTGCCCGGGGTGTGAACCCAGGGCATATGGTGTGGTAGGCGGAGCACGTACCATCACACCACGGTGGCCGCCAGGGTGTAATAGGTTATAGTAATATTACTACTTTACAGGCCTCTACTCGTTGGCGACGGCGGGTACCGAAGACGTTTTAACGATGAGCTGTACGAGCTTTACGCAGACATCAACATAGGCCAGCGAATTAAAACGCAGTGGCTACACTGGCTAGGCCATATTATGCGAATGAAAGATAATGCTTTGGCTAAGAGAGTATTTTTTTATCGGAACCCATCTATGGAAGCAGATGAGGAGGGTGGTTCCCACTCCGCTGGAAGTACCAGGTGGAAAACAATTCAAATTCCCTTGACCAATTGCCGTTCGCTTAAAGAAGAAGCGACTGGTGCGCATTGTTGGACGGCCATAACCGCTTAAACGGTTAAGCGCCAATTAAGTAAGTAGGTATTTCTACTCAAGAAAGCCTAGTTCGGCGGCCGTGTTCAGTTGTTACTCTTATGCCCTCATGAGTGAGCCCCACCAAGACCACCAAGACCATCCTGGCATATTGGACTTAAGAACTCAACGGCTATAGGTTTACTGCGTTTATTCAACACGAGATGCGGCTACAAGCTGACTTCTGTCTTGGATAAATCGTCACGCCATTAATCTTGCAGTCGGGTTGTACTATTTGATGGGACCTTCATTAAAAGCATCTTCTTTGGATCTGTAGTGCCAGGTTCCATCAACATACTGAATCTGCAAACGGGAAAATCAGACAGACTTAGCCCAATTCATTACTTACTAGAAGTTCATGGTACTTCAAATCATAAAGGTGGAGTACGATAAAAAAAAATTCGGCAAGCACCATGTTTCAGTCAAGTTCAAAGTAGCTTTTAAAAGCTTTCTTTTAATTGAAAAAACTTGTTTCTAAAATTTTGATGTTGCTTTGCTTGGGGCGTGAACACAGGATCCTCGGTGTGGTAGGCGGAGCACGCTAACACCACAACAAAGCTCCCTTCTAGTTTATTATATGGCTTTCCGAATTAAGCAACTCCAGCTGCTCTGCGAGAAATGGGAAGGACCTCATCAAATAATTCGAAATTAAGTGATGCTCCGAGCATGAGGAATGCTTATCAGCGATTGTTTTGACTGATGCTGCAGAAGTTGATTCGTGCAGCAGTTTGGTATCACTCGTCCTTTCATAGCAACGACACTGCTGAAAGATATAAACTCGAAAGGGTGACCGACTTCGTCTAACGGCGTACCAGCGCACAGTGATAGGTCTTATATGGAGTTGGTGTTCAAAAATACTTTCAGCAGAGATATCAACGTGAAACTTTGGTCACGGCTTTACACATATGTGAGAAGTATTTTTTCATAAAATCGGTGCTGGTGATACCTTTATACCGACCCACAACCACTCATTTTCTTCGCATGCATACAAAAAGTAAGTAGATGTGGGGGGAAAGTGGTAAGACGTGTCTCTCGCAAATACAATATTTAATAGCATTAAATAAAGAAATTAAAGTTATTAAAAGATCTTGTATACATAACAATAACAAAACAACAAAGGAACACAAAAGTTTACATTTTCATACCGTCGATTGGATAAAATAATGTTGTATGTTACATGTGAGCACATATAACATACGACAATAATTTATCAGGGTGACGCTATCAGAAAATTGTCGCAAACCATAGTTAGTGGCAGTAAGTGGCAGCTGATATTAACACTTTAGAATTCCAAAACTTTAACTAATAATAAGATATAAGTCCCAACGTGAGGATCCCAACTAAAACTTAAGCTGAAATTGAAATATTTGTGCAAATAAACACTAATAAAGGCACTGGTGAAATTTTAAATAACAAAAAAAACACAACAAGCTAAACACACTCAAATTATTTCAAAATGAAGTAAATGCCTTCGACTTCAATATTCATTTCCATTTACATATTTCATTACAATGATATTTTGTGTATTTTTAAATAGCTTAAACTTGCACTTCATTTTAAACTTGCTCCCACTGCAAACACCAACTAATATAATAACCTCACTTTTGAGGCTAATCTTAAAGAATACAGTTCGAATACAACATAAACAAATTTACCTTTTAAAAGGTTGTTCTAATAAGATATAATAACGACACATTTGGTGATAAACTTTTCACTTTGATTTTTGGCCTATGGTACCAACCACTGTGCAGCGTTAACTTCAAGAAAAATGTCAGCCTAGAAATCAACGTAGAGTCATTATTGCTAAAGACGGCTATATTGGATTCAATTGTCTATTGAAAAGTAAAGTCTCCTCTCCATGAACACAAATCATTGCAGAAGAAAGAAAGACTCTTGAAGTATTTGAGGGGAAAGCTATCCGGCGGTCTTGTGGTCCTTCTCGTTATCCCAAGGGCATGTACTTGGGTAGGTTGGTTGCTGTGCAACGCGGTAGCAGAAAAAAAAATAACACTGCCCGTTTAGTGCCGTGGACGCTATTTGATGGATGGTTTCTAGCATTCATACATTGATGTTCTTTCTCGTTCGAGGAACAATGGCAAGCTATCAGGACCCTGCTATTAGGTAGAGTTAGCCACTCACAAACAAGATAAGTGAACATTTCTATGCAACTCACTTGGTAATAATTTCTGCGCCTAACTTTGAAGGGGATCGCCATCTTCCCTGTTTGTCCAGTTATAAACAGTTCATATTCCGTCATAGGCGGTTTGTGTTTGCTTGTGACTGTGGAGCTATTTCTAGGGTACCTAGTTGTTTATGCGCAATCATATTACCCTCAACATTAGTGTGGACTTTATTCAAAACCGAACATCTTTTCAACGGAACATTTTCTGCGATCTGAGTACAAAGTGGTCGACGAAAATTATGTCAATACAAAATTTATAGTATTTATTTACAAACATGGTAACACTCTTAATTCTACAAGGTTTATATATTTTTTGTTCAAACTTATTTTCTCCAGCAATATACCTCTAGAGTTTGTGTTCTAATGTACATTTTTGTCTCTACCTCTCCTTCGTGTTTTATCGGTTGTTCTTATGTTCTTTTAACTTATATTTACTACATAGATTTCGATTAGATAAATATACTCCATACCGGTCTCCACTTTTTCATAGCATCATTTCCAACAGACTACATTTGATTACTGCCCACCATAGTTACCAAAAAGTATACACACTGGTGCCACATTTCCTAGATCACCATCTTGTCTCGCTGTGAGCGCAGCAATACTTTGTGCTAATCGACTTCTCTCGCTATTGTCACTACTCTCCACCCTATTGCGACTCTTCTTATTACTGCCAAGTTTCTCACCACTGCTATTACGGTCGTCATCGCTGTCGCGTTCCTCTCCGCTAAGAGGATTTTTATTACTGCGCCGATCTTTATCGGAACTACCATCCTCGCTGCTGCCGTCACCTTTACGGTTTTTACGATCTTTGCTGGTTTTGCGATTCTTACTACTACTACTACTGATATCCCTACTTCCCCGATCTTCACTGCTGTTTTGAACATTATCACTAGTACGATCCTCGCCGCTACCGTGATCTCCATCATTGCGCCGTTTATCAACTTTGCGATTAGTATCAATGCCACGGCGATCATCTCCCCTTCGTCGATCCTTTCCACTTTGCCGATCGTCTCCTTTTGCACGATCTTTCGCACTACTACCATCCTCACCACTGCCACCTTCTTTTCGATCAATGGGTTCATCTCGTTTATCACTTTCAACACTTTTATCCTCGTTCACACTTTGCCCTGCAGCATCTCGTGCAGCTAAAGCTTGTGCTAACAAACGTTGAAGCTCCAAATTACTTCCATAGTCCGGTTGTCTTACCAGAACTGCCTGTAATATTGGTTGTGTGACTGTACCCACTCCTGGATGTGACGCTTGCCGTGGCTCATATGGGATCCCGTTAGGCGCTGGTGGCCAATTCGAGTATGGTATTCCATATGCTTGGATGCATATTAGCACTTATAGAAAGAAGAATATTCATTAAATCTGGAATTGTTCCAGCGAATCTTCAATTATTTTACTTACTAGCACCGAATATAACCATAAATTTCATCATCTTTGCTTAAAGTCCAAAACGAAACTACTTATCTCACAACCTGTTATACCCTTTTTATATTTAGCGCCGAATATATTTGGTTCCGCCAAAAAATGCATACAAACTCTTTCTTGCAGAGAACTTCTTTCGCTTTTCGCTACTTTTTTGGTTTATATTCTCATTAGCAAAGGCTGCAACAAGAACTGACGTCCGATATTACATATAGATGCCTGCATATTAGGGCGGTTCAAAAAAAAAAGTACCCGTATCCGAAAAAGTACCCGGTTCTAAAAAATATCATAAAAGTACCCGGTTCCAAAAAAGTACCCGGGTCTACAAAAGAAGCTGGAGCCGAAAAGTATACGATTATGAAAAAGTACCCGTATACGAAAAAGTAGCCTAATCAGAAAAGTACCCGGTTCTAAAAGGTACCAATATCCGAAAAAGTACCCGGTTCTTAAAAAGATGCCGGATCCGAAAAAGGAAACGGTTCTGAAAAAGTACCCAGATCAGAAAAGGAACCGGTTTCAAAAAGCACCCATTTCTTTAAAAACAGCTTGGTTGCGCTCATTTACTTCAACGGTGTGAAAAGTTTGCTTTCTAAGTGTTTGTTTGCTTGTTTGTTCGTTTGTTTGTTTGTAGTTTTAAGTTGCTTCCATTCATTTATTTGAATGAAAGGCTACCTTGGCCCGGCTTACTTAGAAGCTATAACGCCATAACTAATTCTTGTTTTGTGAAACCTTTCTCATAAGTTTGCTGTCTTTAGCTTGCTGTACAGTTACTCCACCAACACACAGGTAATACAGTAAGGCCAGAAACATGTGCGTAGGTTGCTGCGTAATTGAGGATATTACATATTTAGATATATTCCGATCTAATAGTTTACTCCAAGTACTATAATCATTTATCATTTCGACTCCCGCACTATCCGCCATTTTATAATCAACCACTTGAATAGCGTCCTTTTATAGCTGGCGTTTCGATAACGTCATATTTAAGATCTTATTTTCGTGGGATGCCATAATTTCAATACATTTTGACATGAGGTGGGACGTTTATGAAAAAATTCTGAGTTAAGGCGTTTTTAAAGCAATCACCTATAAAGATGTGAAAAATATTTATAAATAAGGCGTTATCGATCTCGTAGCCAAGATATCCCATACTGCTCTGAGCCGTATATAAATTTTTCAACTTCACTTGCTTTTGTACCATCCTAATGTATAAATATGTATAAATGATTTGTCTAATTACATATTCCTTTCCGTTCTTGGCTAATTTGCGCCAACAAATGTATAACCAGTGCTTTCACACATTTGTTGTTATTTTTTTTTTTTTTTTTTGTAAATCCTTTTACTAACTGGTTTCTTATTATATTAGTCAGTCACATTCCATAACTTTTATTGGCAGCTACACTTAGCCATAATTATAATTGTCACAAACAAGGCGAATGAACTCATTAATGAATTTTTGGTTTGAAAAACAAAGATACGGAAGTAAGAATATCAAGACGAGCCTTTTTATTTGGTTTTATTTTTAGCTTGAGTTTATATTGCCTTAGTGTTTAGGTAGAAATGATTTCCGCTTAATATAGGATTTAGCCTCATTCATTTTTCACAATATTAACCCTTTATTGCAAAAAGTAATCGTTTATCAGATTCACTATCTACGAAGAGTTAAAAATTTGATATCGATAACAAAAGTTTCGCTCTTCTATCGACGTGTTATCGATTCATTTTCGAAAGTTATCGATTATTTATCGAAACTTATTTTTCGATTTGTTACTGAAAAGTTGTCGACTTGCTATCGAAAAGTCAATTATCGGCAAAAGTAATAGTTTTTTAATAGAAATCTTATCGATTTGTTTGGGGCGTGTTATCGACGACTCATCGGTTTGTTGTGAAACAGATACCGATAAAACTGCGGTGACACTTCTGTAACCCGTCGATAAAAAGCCACAGGCTTCACTAACTATGTCATGTTATACGAGTGGACGAAGACGCTCCGGTCGAGAAAGTATTTCAGTCGGCACCGCAGTTTGAAATCAGAGGAAGGGGAAGACCTCAACTAAGTTGGGAGCGAAAGACGGGGGAGGCCTTGACCTATCTTAGTGCTCACTATTGGCGTCAGCGAAACTGGCAATTACCTCTGTTGTGGTTTAAATTCAACCCTGGACGAGATTTGATTAATTTAATAACATTAGGTTTCTTGACGTAGACCTCGATTTTCATGAGGACTTGCTACTCACGCCCTTTTTAACACGCTTTTATTAGCTTGGCCTGTATCTATGTAACGGAATTTTTGAGCTTAATTTTCACCGGTTTCTAGAAGTCTGATTAATTTGAAACTTTGCATACGGATCAATGACAATGCATTAATGTGATGGTGTGGTGACATAAGTTCAACGGCCATAAGGTCAGTTGGTCTTATTACCACTTTGAATGGCCATAAGTTTGATTAAAACGTTGCACACGTATCAATGCTCGATGACAATGCATTAATGTGATGGTGTGGTGACATAAGGTCAACGGCCATAAGGTCATTTGGCCTTATTCCCACTTTGAATGCCCATAAGTTTGACCAAAACTTTGCACACGTATCAAGGCTCGATGACAATGCATTAATGTGATGGTGTGGCGACATAAGGTCAACGGCCATAAGGTAAATTGGCCTTATTACCGCTTTGAATGGCCATAGGTTTGATTGAAACTTTGCACACGTATCAAGGCTCGATGACAATGCAATATTGTGATGGTGGGGTGACATAAGGTTAACGATAGTTAATTAAGTTATTAATAAAATTTAATTAAATTTTTCGGGATCCTGCCATCTTCGCTGCTCTCGTCTATAATGCCAATGATCTGCCGACCCTTGGCAATTTCGGCGAAAGACCGCGTCCAGCCTCCCTGCGTCTTGGCCCTTTTCGATGCGGTGGGGTTGGATTCATCCATGGACCGCTGGCGTTTCGAGGTTTCAACACTCTCGACTAAAACTTTTAAAATTACTTGAACTAAAAAATTTAAAATAAATAATAGTTTAAAAAAACTAAAAAAAACACGCTTTTATAGCTAACCGAACTAAAAAATAGAAAATAATTTTCAATTAAAAAGAGTTTATATAACAGTAGTGGAAGGTCATACAATAATTTATAGTTAATCACCTCAAAATAAAATTATAATAAAATTTAAGCTATTAACAGAATAATTTAATTCACAGTAAAAAGCGTGGGGTGCTTGATATTGAATGTTACAATCATTCTATTGGCAACTATCTGAGAGGAAAGATATGAAATCTAGTCAAATGCGACCCAAGCTTTTTAATCTGAATTAAATTATTCTGTTAATAACTCAAATTTTATTATAATTTTATTTTGAGGTGATTAACTATAAATTATTGTTTGACCTTCTACTACTGTTATATAAACTCTTTTTAATTGAAAATTATTTTCTATTTTTTAGTTCGGTTAGCTATAAAAGCGTGTTTTTTAGTCTTTTCAACTATTATTTATTTTTTATTTCGAAATTGCTCAAGTGTGACGTCACATTATCAAAATAAAAAAGTGTTTGATTTGGGTTAATTCACAGAGTTATGAGTATATGTACGCTAAACAAAATGATATACATAAGTCTGAAGGAGTATCACAATGCAAAGGTATTAGAGGGGATGCACCTATTATCTGCAGCTTCCTTGAGCGCGAGATATACTTTTTGGCTTTTTATCTTTTCTTTGGCTTGTCAACTTTACCCACACTACCTTGAGCAAAACATTTCGGTCTCCATGAAAGGAAGTAAATATAAATTCACATATATGTACCTTTGTTGCAGGACACATTCAAGAAAATTTTCGTTAAGAAAACAAAATTTAAATTTTTTTAATTAAAAAACTAAGTAAATTTATGTACATTTAGGTGCGGTCAAGAAAGACTGCGTAGAAGGTGCAAATGGTATGCATATAAAAGACATTAACTACACCAAAACCTACAGTAAAGAACTGACCTTAAAAGAAGAAAGATGCAGACATTTCTAATTGTTTTTGTGGCGAGTAAGTTTAAAAATTTGCTGTTCTAATTTAAGGCTAAAAAATCTTATATATGTAGGTATATTCGAAATTCTCATCCACAGCGCTTTTAAGCTTGCACGTTGCCCTCATTGACTCAAAATACTCCGATTCCAGCGTAGAGACCTATTACTCGTATGATCAAAGGCAACAAATATCGCTACCAGGTGTAGGCGTGGTCACACAACCCATTTTGCAGGCGGTTACAGTGCAACACCCAAATTATGGAAGCGATTCAAGCATAAGCCGTTTGCTGAGTCAGGTCGCAGCCCAAAGAGATGCCAGTAGCAAGGCCTTAAGAGATGATAAAAGCGAAGAAGACGATGATGAGGACGAGGATAGTAAAGAGGACAGTGATAGCGATGATGATGAACGTAAGAGCAAAAACGATGATTCTGACAGCAATGATGACGATAGCGTAGAGAGTGACAGTAGAGTTCTTAAAGATACGCGAGATATTAAAACAGGAAATAATCCTTTGTGTATACTCTTCGCAGGCTATGGACCTGGAAAATTTTGAAATCCAATAAAAAATTAAGTAATCTTAATAGACTTAATAGGTTAGATGTAATGAATGTACGCAAATGTAAAAACAAGAATGTTCCTGGAGAGAAACAGACTTAGAAAATCTCAAAGCTTTTAACCTACCTGAGCATAGAACTTGGAGCTTTGTATTAAAAAGAAACAATAAGTCTTCTTAAAAAGTCACAGTGTAATTTTAAGGATTTCGTAAATGTATCTGAAAATAAAAAGGTCGTAAGTTGTAAAAATTTTGTTCTATATTTTCATACCCATAATAATCAAAAAAGGCCACAAATAGACGGGCGATAAGGAATCCAGGTGTTGTATAGTGCACACGCACTCAACGGGTTGCCAGCGAAATGTGTAGCTTCTCTTACCATATTATTAACTACACCTCCCCGTGGCGAATCCTTTTTTTTCAGCCAAGGCTTTGGAAACTCAAAGTTCCTCACGGAAGGAGAGAGTCGGATGACCGAGAAGCTTCAATGTGGTCATGTCAAAGCGTTCGCCAGATGGTCGGCCTAGTACTTTGAAAATGCTATTTACCTGCGCCTACCGGATAAATACCCTGTAAAGGACTCTCATCATCGACTTTTTCCTTTAAACCATTTGTGAACTGCTCTGACATAGTTAGACTATTACCTGCCTCATGGAAAGGCTATTTCGTGCCTCTGATCAGCTCCCTAAAGGATTTAGAAAGCTGTTTATGAATGCTGTAACATTAGATTGAGGTAGTTTGCTCTAAAAGTAGAAAAATAGCTGTTTAACGCATTGTGATATCTTTTTTTGATCTTAAGTAATTTCTCATTTTGCTAGCAACTCAACTCCACGTTATAGTCAATGAAGCTCTTATTTGGTAATTGGATAAGTGCTCTGGCCAAATCAATGTATGTATCTGTAAAAGTTGTTTACAGCTTTTCATACCTCCTCCTTAACCCGTCATCCAACACAGAAGCCTTTTGTTAGGTTTCCTGTGTGACGACTAAGATATTCTCCTTTCGTTGCGGCGCGGCACAAAATTTTCCCGCACACCCATTATGTGGGCCCATTTGATATGCAGGTCAGAGTTTGTTTATATGTTCGCTTACGAACATTGGATGTTTTCTAACTGGCTCCAGCCCATCTGAATCATGTAGCACGATTTCCAAGTATGCCGCCATTGCGTGGATCGCAAGCCACTTCTGTGGTGCACAGAGAAACGCATATATTTAGTTGCTGCTTCTCTCTCAAATAGGTCGGTTTCCTTTTTAATTTTGAAAAATAATGAACATGATTATGGAATTTTTAAAGGGCAGTCCGAATTTTTTTGCAATGGATGGTTGCTTTACGATTAAGATGAGTATATGTCTTCCGAGAATATACCATAGGCCAGCCAACCAAACTGGTAGGAATCATAGGTGAAGATGGCTGTAGTCCAGAAATGCCCTTGAGAGCTTCGTTGAGCAACAAAAAACTATTCGCTATTCACCTATTTGTCTTCTTCTTCTTGTAACTATGGTTCGCCGCATCCAATAGGTGGTATCACTCACAAATTCTCATCGATATCCTCTAACAGAAGTCCTAGGAAACCTGCAGTTTCATTAAAGTTGGATCAAATGGACATGGGTGTTAGAGGGGTTGGCTCGCCATTGCAGTTGAAAAGATGGTTGATGTAATGTGGAGACACAGCGAATAAAGCGAACCGACGCGTAATCAATGACTTTGCGAAAAGCACGTTGCAAATTGTTCATGCATACTTTATAGTCAGCCGAGTTTGCTTTTTGTAGAAATTGATGAATCTGCGGGGTTCAGATGTCATAAAATCGTCTGATAGCTACAGAGTGTGGAGTATGGGCTGGCGGTTGGATGTCATGTGAGCATGGGCTTCCAGTTGATGAAGTTGTCAAGCCCTGCACTAACGATGGAAGTGTATGGCGAGCCACAAAAATGTCCTACCACGTCTCGTAGGCGTCCCCGTTTATTTCTCCCTTGTTGTATGCTTGCAAGGTGGAACACCACGGTTCGTGATGAGCGTTGGAATCTCCTCAATGAGATTGCCATCCACTAGTATAAACCAATCCATTCTATCCACTCTCCATTCCGTCTTATTATATTTCAACTTGTCAGTAAGTAGTTCCCCTATTATAAGCGGCTGGCTGTAGATCCTATGAAGCATGTTTCTTTAGGGTGAAGACCATTATACCAGTATACTGAATTCTCGGCCTTAGGCTGCTTCTTTGCAAAAGTTTGTTTCAGAAGTATACATAGTAGCTGGATTCAATATCGTCATATTTGTTGTAGGTAAACAATACCTTCAATACGGGATCGAGTTATTCAGAACTAAATTCATTTTGTTCTGACAGCGTCGACTTTGAGCTCTAGTATAGTCCCCTCTAGGGGTAGCCAGCACAGTTCATAGCTTCTCCAGCCAATTTATATTCTCGCCCGTAGCGAACTGGTAGCCTCCTTATCACTACAAGAAGAAGCCCTCTTTCACAAAATCAGTTCACCACGAGGTTCAATGTGGTAGGTGAAAACCACCTCACCGTTTTAAAATTGTTTTTTTTTTTTGGCATTTAATGAAAATAAGGGATTGGTTGCCCAACTTTGCTACTGTTGCAATGCTGCCAGCATCTTCTCTTTAGATCTTTCTAAGTTTGAATATTCTTAAGTCTCCTTCTGCAAGGGATAGTGGCATTGCCTATAATATACTTAAACGTGATTATGGCATTGAGATCGATCCTTGGAAAGGGTTATGTGCATCATAGCCGCTACACCTCTGGCTGTGTCATACCTTGACAATTCTTTACCGATATCACTCCACTTTGAAGCTGAATTACCTCTAGCAGCATGGTTGGTCCTGAGTTGATTGATCTCTCTACCAGTTTAGAGTAGTGCAAACATCGTGCGCATGGTCCCCAAAATGCTACCTTCAATGTTCTTTAATGGGAAAGCTTAGGGGAGTGCTAGGGATATGTGCAGCTTTTTGCATTATTACGTTCTGCTACTAGCCCTAGCGCCGCGCAAGTGATTTTTTTAACCCAACCAACCTTCCGCTTCTTCCAAGTCAAAGAAAAACTAAAGTAAACTCTATATAAACTTTTGTATTAATATATTTAAGACCTCAAAATATACATTATAAATACATTAAGATTCGAAATATTCGATTTAACTTTCAGGCTTGACCAATTTTTCGGACACCCTGTACCAACTCGACATGTTGTTGGACGAGCATGATGAATGGCGCTACGTTATTGTTGCTTTACTTGACGTGTATGCAGTCTCACTTCATTGACGGCATGTGCAATATGTTGGTGTAATTAATCAACCACAATACGTTGAGCTTGCTGACCTTGCTTGTTGCTGTCCTGCTGTTGTTGTTGTTCTTGTTGCTTGTGTGTTTCTACTTGATTGATCACTTGTGGAATTTGTTGTATATGTTGGTGGACATTGTGTACAACATTTTGCACTTTAGGAGGAATCGCACCGCTTTGAATTTGGTCGCCAACACCCTGTTGTGGGCTCTGTACTTGTTGTTTGTGCTGATTGACTTGATTGATCACTTGTGGAATGTGTTGGTGAATTTTGTCGACAACCGCTTGCGCATGCTGAGAAACCACAACACCTTCAACTTGTTGATTTGGCTTCTTAACGCCTACTTGTTGTGCGTTGTTCACTTCTTGTGGAATATTTTGGTGTGCTTTGTCTACCACACCTTGTATTTTAGAAGGAACCACAACACCTTGCACATGATGCGCTGTCTTGTTAACCCCACGTTGCTGTTCGTGATTGACCGCTTGTGGAACATGTTGCTCGAGCACACCTTGTGCTTTCGAGGCAACCACAACGCCTTGTTGCTGGTCGACGACGTGGTGCTGTTTTTGCACTTGTCGTTTATGCTGATTAACCTGATTGATGACTTGTGGAATATGTTGGTGCATTTGGCCTACGATATGTGGCACATTAGCAGGCTGGACTGAGTTACCACTTAGAACGGCATTTTGCTGTTGTTGTTGCACTTGATTGATTACATGTGGAATGTGCTCATGCACTTGACCAACTACGTGCTGTACACTTGGTGGTACCACAACTCCTTGTTCTTGTTTCTGCACATTACCATCGACTTGTGGAACATGATGATGTACTTGATTGACAACGTGTTGCACATTGGAACTAACTACCGGTTTAACTCCAACAACACCTTGTTGATGATGCACTTGATTGGACACATGTGAAACATGTTGATGTACTTCATTAACGTTAGTACCAACTTTTGGTGGCACAACAACAACAACACCCTGCTGCTGTTTATGCGTATGATTAACGCTATGTGGAACTTGCTCGTCGATTCGTGGAACATGTGTTCGCACCTGATCAACAACTTCTTGAACTTTAGCGGGTACTGGCGATACTTCTTGTGCAATTGGACGTTGAAAATTGCCAATAAGTTGCTGTAGTTGTTGTGCTTGCTGTGTTAAAAAGGAAATAACTGTTGGAATAAACTGACGCTCTTCGTTGATAGCTTGTTGTACTTGTGCTGACGTAGCGGTGGAGTTGTTTGCTGTTACAACACCAACCGCTGGTACTTGTGGGTGGTGTAGTTGATTAGTATTACCAATTTGTGGAACATGTACAGCAGGAATTTTTGAGTGGGAATTTTTGTCGACAACCACTGCACTTTGTACGTCTTGCTGTTCCTTTTGTTGCTGCAAATTATTGTTGGTCACTTGTGGAATGTGTGTGTGAATATTTCGTACATTTTCTGGCACTGCCGGTATCGTCACATCATTATCCACGGTCCTGCCTTTCCCTTGATTTTTTTGTGTCGCGTGATGTTTCAAAAGTTGTGGAATGTGTTGGTGTACCTTATCGAGGATATGTTGTACATTATTGGGCAACTCATAGTCGTCATGTGGTATTGGAACGTGCTGTACAACACCAGTGACAGTGATTTTGGGCACAGCGGTGGATTTGTGTTGGTTTGATACGGGTTTGTGTTGTATATGTTGTGAAACATCTTGCCCAACATGCTGTTGACCCTGTGGTATATGCTGCTGCCCGTGTGATTGATGTTGCTGACCATGTGAAAAATGCTGTTGACCCTGCTGAACTTGATGGGGACTATGAGAAATATGTTGTTTATTTTGTGTAACATGTTGCTGACCCTGCTCAACTTGTTGTTCACCATGTTGGTGAGCATGTGGAGCATGTTGCTGACCATGTTGAGCATGTGTGACATGTTTTTGACCTTGTTGATAATTTTGCTGATTTTGATCAACATTTTGTTGTTCATGAAGTTGCAAGTTATTTGATACAACTTCTTGTTCCTGGTGATGATGTGCAACATGTTGATGGCCATGTACAATATGTTGTTGAACATGTTGCTGAATTTCTTGTGCATGCTGATCTTTCTGATTGATATCACTACGTTGATCGGGCCGATTGTACAAGTATTGTTGAGTTTGTTGCTGTAGACTTCTGCCAAAATCTGCAGAAATCTCATTCACACAAACGCCAGCAAGAAGAGCTGAAATTAAGAAACATTTATTTAACAATTTTAGTTTCGAGAATATTTATAAAAACTGAGTTTTAAATTTAATATAATTTTGATTAAAATATTTTTTTTATATTAAAATTTATTTAATTTGTTTTAATGGAAAAAACTCCTCTTCTACCCACCAATCAGCAGAAAAGCCTTCATCTTCAAATATTTACAAATACTTTTCAGCGAACGTTCAAAGCCGTTCTGTACCACGCATAAACCACGTCAGGTGCCTTATATACCTTAGAAAGTTTGTATTTCTTTTTCTTGTGTATTTATATAAAGTGTCTCAGCTCATCACACCTGCATACTTGCAACTTATGTTCACTGCATTTCCTTTGTCTGGTACATTATTTTTATCTTAATTTTTTAATGCAGATTTATTCTGATTTTATTGCGGTTCTAAATATATTTAAGTTTATATTTGAAAACTGCTTGTTCGTCTGGTAGTATATACTAAATTAAATGTGCTTATATCCATAATCTGCTTCGATTTGTGCAAAAACTGGATTTTTAAGTGATTTTGTATGATTGTTGTATGGAAGAAGTACGGTTTCCATATGCGATTATCAGTACTTGGCTGATATCGCATGAACATGCTATGAAAAATGTGTCGATATAATAAGTAAATATTTATGTAAGGGTGTTTATACCTGCAGTATTATGTAACACCAGTATGACCTTTAGCAACACAAAAACTACAAAAATAAAATAAACATAAAAAGTTCAAACGCTTTCGGTATATTCCGAAGGAAGTTACCAACATTATATCAATGAACGCGCCTCAAGATCTTTGTCCGATATCACATCACGAGCATTGTTGTAGCTGTAATAACAAAATGATATCACTCTTCGCACATAGTTTTTTTTGCTTTAATGATAAAACTTCGCTACTGTTATTACCGAAGTAAGAGTCCTTTACAAGATTAAATCCAGTAGTTACACGCAGGTGCTGTCGCAACAATTTCTTTGCCCTCTGAAGATGACATTACGCCGAAAACGCCTTGTCTCCTAACCAAGGGATGACGTAAAATCCTTACAAAATACAGCTTTGAACAGAAAAATAGCATTGGCAATTTTTATCAAATTTTTTCTAATTAATTGTTATTTTTTTATTTTCAATATTTAAGCAAAAGCTGCCATAAATTTCGTAACTATGCAAACCTATCTCAAACACTTTCTCGAAAAATTTGAAAATTCGAGAAAATTTAACGAAAATTTCAAACTTTTTATTTAATGTTTACTGAATTTCTTTGAGAATGCAGTTTCGTAACCCCATCAATTTTAGTCAAACAAAGTGCAAGTTAAAAGTCACTCAAAATTCCCACTGCTTTTTGACAATGCTTTTCCGATTGGGGTTTAAGAGTTTCTTCCCAAAGAAAGGGCGCATAGCTTTATTATTTATAATAAAGATCAGCAAAAAATTTTCAAAATTCAATACGAATTTGAGATACCTTTAACTTGCACTTTGTTGTACTAAAACTGATTTAGGTACAAAAGTGCATACTTCAAAACTCAGAAAACTCGATTAAAAAAATAGGATGTAAAACGTTTTAGAAATTGGTTTGCACATTTTCAGTAATAAAACTCGTAAAATTTTCGAAGAAATGAAGAATTTCATTGACTAAATTTAATAAAAACGTACTTAATTGGCGCTTAAACGTATAAAAAGTTATGGCTGTCCAAAAAGGCGCGCCAGCCGCTTCTTCGCTCTGCCAACTAGCGCCAATCGGTCACACCAAGGGAGCTTAGATCGCTTTCCACCTAGTTCTTCTAGCGGAGTGGAGCCGCCTTATTCCTTTGCTTCCACAGGCGGCTTCCGATAAAAAATATTTTCTTAGCCGGACCGTCATCTTTCTTTCGAATAACACGGCCCAGCCAACGTAGCCGCTGCGTTTTAATTCGCTAGACTATGTTGATGTCTGCGTAAAACTCGTACAGCATTAAATCTTCATAAGTACTCGCCTTCACCAACGCGTAGAGGTCCGTCACTCTTTCGAAGAAAATTTATCTCAAACACTTCCTGAGCCGCTGCATCTGATGTTGTCATGGTCCATGCTTCTGCACCGTATAGCCGGATGGGTAGGATAAGTTACTTGAAGAGCATGATTTTCGTTTGCCGAGAGAGAACTTTAATTTTAAATGCCAAAAGTAGCGTGGTAGCCAAGGCGCAAATGATCTGATTCTTTGCTATTTTAGTGTTCAATTTGTACATTATAGCTGAGGAGAACCAGTGCTGCAAAAGCAGCCAGATCTAAAAAGTAGTCGGGTGTTAAAAAAGGACTCGGTTCTTATACAAACATTCATACTTGTACACCCTATGCATATTTTTACTATTATCTATACACTAAGCCGATGTTTGTGACTTTTCGTAGACCGATTTTTCTGTCAAGAGCGTAAACGCATGCCAAATTTCATCACTATAGCTTTGACCATTCTCGAGATAACGCTACCGAAAGTCGTTGCCAAGCTTTTTTAAAATCTTTGATCTGCTCAAGTAGGCATTTTCAAGTCTGTTTTTTAATTTGTTTAATATGTAATTTTAATTCTTCCTAACGAGATAGCTTCGCTAAAGTGTTAGCATTTTCGTAATTCCATCTGGACGAGATCATCTTTAAATTACAACTACTCATACCAAATGTCAACACTCTATCTTTAACGTGTTTCATGATATTGCCACAGCAAAAGCTTTTTAAATAAGTAGGTGTTGCCACGCCCATTTTGTAAGGTTTGTATGCAGATCACGTCAGCTCTATACGGGGTGTCAAATATGAAGAGAATAGCTTTTCCTGATATGAAATATCAAAGAATTATATTTATAGGATATATGTGATACATAAAACGGGCGTACGGTTATAATCCGATCACGTCTCTTTTTAGTGGGAACATTACTCATGGTAAGGAGAAATTTTATGTAAAATTTCGTTACGATACCTTTACTTAAATAAAAGTGTATGCAAAAATACATATGAAGATAACTCTAAGGTGTATATTGGAACGATTTTCCGTCATCCCTTTTCAAATTAGGTTTTGAGACAAACCGGTTTCGGCGTTGTTCCATCATCAGTGTCAATTTTTGTTTTCACTCTTAGGGAGGATAGGCTGACGGAGGGATGAATGAAGGCTTTTATTTGGGTCACCGCCTTAGAATTCAAACACATTCGAGTTACACGGGTAATGCTACTCGGGTATATCCTAACCCGGGCAAATCATCAGCGCTACTGTATTCTTTATAGATTTTTACTTTTTTTTTCATTCTAATCTCTTTCTCTTTTCACATTATCCTTTATTTTCCGTTTTTTCGTATTATTTTCCCTTTAATATTTTTTTTCGTTTCCCCTTTGCCAACATGCTGGCAAATCTGTCATTAAACGAACGTTTCACAAGGTTGCCACCTATTCGAAATTTAAAAAAAATAATTGCATGACATATACCGATATAGGTATCAAACGAAAGGTATTTCACTCCGCATTACAATAGGGACATTTTTGAGTAGGGCTACCATTTAGGGTTGCCACCTATTCGAAATTTTAAAAAAATGCATGAAATATGCCGATATGGGTATCAAACGAAAGGTTTTTCACTCCGCATTACAATAGGAACATTTTTGAGTAGGGTTGCCATTTAGGGTTGCCACCTATTCCAAATTAAAAAAAATTGCATGAGATATGCCGATATGGGTATCAAACGAAAGGTATTTCACTCCGCATTACATTAGGAACATTTTTGAGTAGGGTTGCCGTTTAGGGTTGCCACCTATTCGAAATAAAAAAAATTTCATGAGATATGCCGATATGGGTATCAAACGAAAGGTATTTCACTCCGCATTACATTAGGGACATTTTTGAGTAGGGTTACCAATTAGGGTTGCCACCTATTCGAAATTTAAAAAATTGCATGAGATATGCCGATATGGGTATCAAACGAAAGGTATTTCGCTCCGCATTACAATAGGGACATTTTTGAGTAGGGTTGCCAATTAGGGTTGCCACCTATTCGAAATTTAAAAAAATTGCATGTAATATGCCGATATTGGTATCCAACGAAAGGTATTTCACTCCGCATTACAATAGGGACATTTTTGAGTAGGGTTGCCGTTTGCGGTTGAGGTAGTTGGAGGACGTAATGGATGAGTCAGCTTCAAATTCTGCAATTTTCGTTCACCCAGTCGGTAGTACCACTGAAAAAAGGAAGCGGGTGAGAAAACTGACTGAAAAATGGACAGCAGAGCAAACGAAGAGGCTATTGCAGGAAGTAGAGGTCAAGGAGGGCGCCTTGAATTTTCTTTCGCCTCAATACAGGGACCGGAATTTGAGGGAGGCTTAATGGCAAGATGTGGCGGATATTTTAAAGATGTCGCAATTTGAGGTATCTGCCAAGTGGAACAGCCTACGCTGCTCTTTCCGCCTGAGTTCTTTTTTCTTTATAAATATCTTAGCCTTTACCCGCGGCCCCTTCCGCAAGGAGAATTTGAAATATATGGGCTATTCACGTTAGCCTGCTTATCAAGTTATCTGTTTAAATATTTTTTTCTGTCTAATGCACTTTATTTTTGTAATTGAGTAAAAAAAGATCTATATGAGCTTATAAGCTGATAGGATCCAGCAAATGATCCCGAATTTATCCAGAAAAAGCCACGAATTTACCACGACGATATCGCGGACGGATCCCGGAAACCATCCAGAAATAACCCGGAAGGGTTTCCAAAAGTTCCCGGAATAGTCCCAAAAAAACCCGAAATGACAACGACACAATTCTAGACTTATCCAGAGAACCACACAGAAATAATGCAGGAAGGGTCCCCAAATGATCCCGTATTAGTCGAGAAAAAGTGCCAAAATGACCCCGATGGGATCTCGGACGGATACCCAAAACCATCTAGAAATGATGCCGGAAGGTACCCCAAATGATCCCGAAAAAGTCCCGAAATGACCCTGATGGGAGCCCGGACGGATCCCTAAAACCCTCCAGAATTGATGGAGAAAGGGTCCCCAAATGATCCTGTATTAGTCGCGAAAAATTCCCGAAATGACCCCGACACCCAAAAACATCTAGAAATGCTGCCGGAAGGTACCCCAAATGATCCCGAAAAAGTCCCGAAATGACCCCGATGGGATCCCGGACGGAACCCGAAAACCATTTAGAAATGATGCCGGAAGGTACCCCAAATGATCCCGAATACGTCCCGAAATTACCCCAATGGGATCCCGGACGGAACCCGAAAACCAACCAGAAATGATGCCGGTAGGTACCCCAAATGATCCCGAAATAGTCCCGAAATGACCCCGTCGCTGTCAAAAATACTTACTTAACGTTTGACGTCAATGGTGAAAACTGGATGTCAATCGACTGACACCACAATTTGATGACAGTCTTTGGCACACACTGCTATATCGACTTCATGCAAGTTTTTAATATGTAATGAAAACACATTTAACACCAAATCGCCATGGTGACAGTTATGTCTGTATTTAATGTCAGTGATTTTGACATAGTGAAAACAAAGCATAAGAAACGTCGGGGATTATCTTCTCCGCCTTTCAGTTAAAGGATTTATTTGATGGTGAGTCGCTTTTTCTAAAATACCGTTTGGCTTAAAGGAAATTAGAGACGTTCTTCTGAATACTTGCAGAGCTGATTGCTTTTCGACAAAGCAATAAAAACCTTGCAGGGAATTAAAATTCCAACGAAGTAGCTAGATACAGGAAAAACTTTTTCGCGCTGCCAAAGCTGTAGAAAAAGAAATGGGGCTTGCAGAATGTCTTACCTTCTTAGCCTTCTCCAAGATTTGGTCGGTAGTAGCAATTGCAAGTCTGAAGCTGTACGGTCCAATCAGTTCGTCCAAATTGGTCCTCATTCTTTCGCGCAACGCGTCAGATAGCAACTTATATGTGTTAATTGGCTAATTTAACGGAATTTGGCGGCGCCCATTTCTCTGCGGCCCCATTATTCGATTCCATCGTTAGGCCGAAGCTTGCTATAATGGTGCAGGAGTGAGAGCAGAGTGGGGAAATCATCAGTTTTATGTTCTGCGAAAAACTTCTCTGTAGCAAACTTATCTCGCGTCCCTGTGCGCGCACTTTTGGTAGCATAGAGAAGAGGCACTATAGGCTTAAGGGCCCATTACTGGCCACTTAGCCACGATTATACTCCACTTAGCGCATACAATCTGGCATCATAATCAATAAATGTTAATTTGTATGACAAAATGTCAAAATGAAATGGAAACAAACAAATGGCATCTCAAAATGTAAACGTCACTTAGAACTTACATAGAAAACTAAAATTCAACAGACTTCTAAGTCAAGTTAAGTGTTGCTAAGTTTTGAGTAATCAGTAACATGCAATGTTCATTTAACAGAACTGTAAGTGACAGTTCTCAAGTCAAGTCAAGTCTATGCTAAGTATCAGTAATGGGCCCTTTAGGTTAGCTGATCTCTTTTCTGACATTTAATAACAAAGAGCGCTTATACTAGAGTTTTTTATTTGTTGCGCTTTATATTAAGTTGGAAGTATTAAGCTCTTATACATGTTAAGAAAAAATATGTTACAGTTATACTTTTGTATGTGGATGCAATTTCCAAAAAGATATCAAATAAAGCAATATATTATCCAGTTATTCACACAATTGACTATTTTGACAAAATTTATTAACGTCAAAGAAATTTCAGATCAAAATTGGTATTGATTGAAATTTGATATATATGCTGAATTGTATACAGCCGGAAAAACTGAATCATGTACATTTCTCATCCGTGTCAAAAATCAACGTCGTTAATTATGACTTAATTAGTCGTAAATCAAGAAGTGGGCTTGAAATAAAATCAGTACACTGAGTGGCAAACAAATAACAAAAGATACAAAAAAAGGAGGTATCATTGACAGTACATACTTAGCATTTTCTTTTAGTAAATTTATGCAAATTCCTTTATGGTCTTTTATTCAACAAGTTTTTAAAATGTACAAGAGGTACTTATATATATATATATATATCTACTTACATATATACATTACTTAATATGCATATATTATATATATGTATCAAAAGTATTTGCGACTGGCATATTTTTAGGCGCTTTTAAAATAAAACCTGTTTACATAAAGGAAGTCCAAGTGATGATTAACCTACCACCTCATAAAACATTGTTGCCAGATTTACGAATTTAACTACTAAGAGCGTGCGCACAATACAAAGTTAAATGCAGACTTTTGTGTCACTCTCTTTTTATTTGTATTGTAACGAATTTTGGGAAATCCTGGTTATTATACAGCTTCTGCTAACGTTCGAATCGCTGAACTGTCGAATAAATAACTCCAATATTCAATATTGCAAAGTGGTGTTTATATAGATTACTTTGGGAGCACTTCACAATTATACTTCACTTCACAACTAATAGCGTGACTAAATCAAACTGATTACTGATTCCTCAGCTTGCGCCGCTTTTATACTCTCGGTTTTCTCGTTCACCCATTTCTCCTAAAGTATAGTCATTTCGCGAAAATGTGTTCGAGAACAGTTGTATCTCATGCTTGGTTACCAGCTATATATATGTATATTTGTAGTTTATGCTTTTCTACTAGCCATATGCGTGTGTATGTGTATCAAAGTTCTGCTATTAGCTGATGAATATATACATATGTGTATGTGGATATTCTTCGTCGCCTTCTAGGTAATTTTGGCTCGTTGCTGTTTTTGTTGATGTGATTATGTACTGACAGCATAGTGATGCTAATATTAGACACAGTATGAAAGGCCGCTATAAGGGATAGCAAGAAGCAAAAAGGGGGGAGCTTCGCGAACAGAAACCCATGAAGGTAGGGATACTAAAAAAGAGGGTTAGCGTATATGTGCCTTACACTTAAAATGGTACCTATAGTGCTACTTGAACCCAATTTTACAGAGCGTGACACTTTGAAATCGTATCCTCATCACAGTCCGAAACTTAGAAGAAGCACGCATAAAGCTTAGTCAGTCATGATATGCACAAAAAACTAACTTGACCCGTGAGGATTTCAGTTCGTGGCCGCGGCTTCCACCCACCACACCGAAGTTTTTGGTTTTCAATCCCGGGCAAAGCAATATCGAAAATTTAGGTAAAAGTGATTTCAATTAAAAAAAGTTTCCAAACTAGGCCGCCCTTTCGGCAGTGGGAAATTTTATCTACCTTGCAGCTGCCGTCTGGGACTGGCATAAAACATATACATAGTTTCCGCCCTGCCAATTTGTTAGGTACACAATGCAAATAAGAAGAGAAGCTCGGCCTAAGTTATTAAAGCCAATTATTTATTTGAACTGATTCTCTTAGCAAAAAAAGTTCTTACTGCTAGAGGTTGTCTGCGGAACTTTCTCTGTAATTGTTGTTTTTGTAGTGATAAAGACACTCCCCGACGGTTTTGATGGTCATTTGCTGGATATAGATCCGGTACGTTCCTGTAACAAGCACCGCTGAAGCACTAGCCCAACCATCTCGGGAACGATTTAATATGACTACATTGAAACTTCTAGACCATCACGCACTCTAATTCCACGAGGAACTTGGGGTCGCCATAACTTCACCTGCTAAATATGCGTATGATACATTCATATTTGTAACAGGGTTTGCTCGCTTAGGTGAGATTCACAATTGGGTTGCGGAAGCTCTGAATTGCGCTTATCAACCCCTTGAATCCCAGAGAAGGCTTCTATACAGATATTGTTGCAAATATCGACTAATTGGCGATTGAAAGCGGAAAGCTATGGCAATCAAAAAAGCAAACGCATCAAGATTGCAACTTTGAGGCTGTATAAAGATACTTGGAGAAAAATTACATGGAGGCAAATTGACAGATGTTAAACCATGTAGCACTAGTAGTTGGCAATGTCAGTGCTAAGCTTAACTTCGTCAGATGTTCGCGATGTAGCCAGAAGTGACAAATGGTTCAACAAAGAGTTCGCCAAATCAATGTAGATTATCTTATTTAATGACTAAGATTTAAGGATATGCAATTGAAATCTACCTAGACTTTATAGCAGAGGTGGTTGCATCCGGCTAGTTGATATCCAAACGAATCCAACGGCAAACACCACATCAAAGTGCTTGTGAAGTTCAATGTGTAAAATTATAAATGTATGTCTGTAAAACTAATGTTTTAGATTAACAAGAGTCCGCCAAGGGGTTGAAGTTAAACCACAACAGAAGCGACGTTACCAGAAACATATAGTTTTGGGCTTTTGGAAAAGAGCTTCTTCTGCTTCTCATTGGTAACAAGTTATTGTTTTGTTTTCGGCTTGTTATCGATAGCGAATTTCTATCGTCGGGCTATCGGTTTTTAGCGCCTTGTTATAGGTGTGTCCTCGATTGAATTTTTAAAAGTATCTATTTCATAACCAACCGATGAGTCGTCCATATCAAATCGATAACATGCCGATATCAAATTGGTAACATTCCGAAAAGAAACCGATAACGTTTCGATATCTACTCTATACATTTTCATAACAGATCGATAAATTTTCGCTAACTAGATAACTTTGTTATAATTTTTCGTTAAATAACCGATAGCTCTTCGTTAATAAATGGATACTTTTTTTGATAAATTTCTGATGCTTTGAATGTGACAGACGATGCCACCAATGGTGTTGGTAAATATGTGCAGTGTGCTAACATGGAATAACTTATGAAACTGTCGCCCCTCGTTGGTGTTTTGACAATCCCTCCGTGTTTCATCTGCCGTGCAAAAGTCGGCATTTAGTCTTATAGGAGGTACATATAGTGCGCCAAGTCATTACTATTATTACTCAAATAGATGTCTGCTTTCGATATGATATGAAATTATTGCTTACTGACTTTTAAAAGGAGGAAAAATCTGCATTCTGCCTCCACTTGGATTATATGAACGTTTTTTCGAACATAAACTGCTTTTTCCAAAATCGATTTTTTTGTTGTTGCTGTGGGTTATAGGAGCCATTAGACGCCATTATGCAAGGCGGAGAAAAAAATACACCGAAAATTTTATCAGAAACTCTGGTGATTGACAGAAGAGTACAAGTCGGCCAAAATTTCTGCAATAGCAATAAAAACGAACTGGTTACGTGTCCAGCCCATTAGAGACGTGGAGGCAACATTTGAGCCCGTTTATGGACTTTGGGAGCAGAAAAAAGGTCATTGGAAGATGCGAACATGCTTTACCAAGACATCTACAGAAATAAACGAAAGGGAGTTCAAACCCTTAATTCGTTAAATGGCAATGAAAAAGACTTCCCTGAAGCAGAAATTATTTCTTTCAGTTCTGGTGAACATTTGGGGTAAATAAAACTTAGCTTTTTAATTCGCATCAACGAAGAAGACTTGACTGATGCGCTTTATTGCCATCGTGCACGCAATTATGTATGTGTCTTTAAAGAAGAATATCTGAACCAATTAGAACTAACCTTACAATGGTTTTGTTATTGTTTATGTTTTTGGTTTTATCAATTTCAATCGGGTATTGTAATTACATACTGTTATTTCATCATCATCAAAGCTACAGACAAAAATGCAACTCTAAGATATTTTTAAAATATTTTAATTTATGAATGTTACTTTCCAGCACTTTTTTGGCACAGTGTTTATGCAAATTCGATTTATTTTTAGACATACGAAAATAAACGGTGCAGCATTATTTTTACGAAAGTATTCCTCAATAGCAATTTTCTTCTTTCGATTTACATTTATTAACGTCAACCGGGTTAACTATACAAGCGCACCAATAATATAGTAATAACATTTATCTACACATTCGCATACCTACATATGGAGTTTGTGCTTTGGGGTGTCCCTTATTTTTTGAAATAAGCCGTTTTCTGGCTGGCGCGGTCTCAATGCATATCATACTCGAAAAACATCAATACTTTCAAATCTTTAATGTGATATATTATAAAGTTATATATATATACTTTATGAGTATATATAAGAGCACGTTTTTGCTGCGAAGATAAATCGATCACATGGTTTGTAGATATGTTAGCAGTTATCAAGGTTTCCAATAAAAAATTTGTATTAAAACTTAGCACATATGCCGAATAGGAGACTTTGTTACTGCTTAATTTTTATTATAATATTTCGTGTTTAGCAAATGTACTTTTTTTATAGGATGTGATACATATTTACATGTTAGGATGGAGTTCGTTTGAGTATTTAATAAGAAATTACACCTGTCCCATGATGTGAAGTTACTTGGTGTGATTGTACGATCTTGAGATGATTTACGATAATTTGAAGAAATAGCTTGTAGAAAATATATATGGTATGATAAATAATGGCATAATATGAAGTGTGCACTTTCTCTGCACTAATAATATCTGGGATAGTTTGATATCCCTTAATTTCAAATGATATGATGTGATATTTTGATAAATATGTGTTCATATGATATATGTACTTCCTTTACACAATCACATAATTTCCGGATATTGGGATTGTTTGTTAATTTCGCATGGTATGATGTGGTATATGTTGTTATATGCTAGACATTTTTTTTTAGAATATGAATTGAAATGAATTATATGATATATTTTATGATAAAATTCATTTATGCTATCACGTGATGATAAGATACATGTTTAGATGTGGTGATCGGATTCGTTTGACCTTTGATATTACCTGAATTTGATGATTTTCTTAGCGATGCGATTTAATATGATATAAATTGATTTGGAATAGTTTGATGTGATATCAGTTGATCATTCATTTCTACTTGATTAGAGATGAAATACGTTTATGAGGAAAAATAACTTGTGATATATTTATATGGTATTATAAATAACTACTTCACTTGATATATGTACTTCCTTTACACTATCATGTGATTTGAAAACATCCGGCATTGTTTGATATGTCTTAATTTCACATGATGTAATGTGATATATTTTGACATATATGTAAACAATTTCGCGAGTTTGAATCGAGCTCAAGGCCTAACAATAATTATTTTATCATTATTATTGTTATAATATATTTTTTCTTAATTGAAAAAAATTTTAAATTAGAATAGAAGAAAGACTGCCAAAGTTCGTTGTATAGATCCATTTCGGGAACTGCTCAATTCCTTCATCGGCAACGTTTAGGCGCCGCTGCTATAACCATTCAGCCACCACAGCGGTTTTTTGTTTGTCTTCATTAGGGGGACTCATGATAGCATATAAACTTATAAGGTGTAAAATTATATCCATTTACACACGCGGTTATATGAACGCACCTAGTAATACTCTTGATAAACTTGATTGTTTTTCAGCTGTATTATTTCCAAAAAAATTTTTTTGATTGTTATACAAACTAAAAAATACCAAGATTAAGTGAAAAATCAAAACTATAACGCCTTTACTTGCTGATGTTGGATATTTTTGATGAAAATGCCGTCTGTAATGTCTGCAAGGTTGCATTCCTTTGAGTTTACCGCGTTTACACAATGAAATGTGCGCGTAAATTTATACAAATCGTGTAAATGATTTTTCATACAAAATTTGACAGCTCCTGCGTAAACTAGATAAATTTATACGTTTACACACTTTATAAGGCATTTATACGGTTACATGAGTCCCCCTATTATTCCTACTTCAATTCTGGTTCTTGCCAATTGATATTCACAGCACTGCGACATCTGTTACAGAATAGTTGTGAAAATTGGACTTTGTTTATGGCGATGATGCCATAGTGTCATATTTTATTGACACTTTTTCCCCGTGCTCTGGGATGTATTAACAATTTTTGTTGTTATATCAGTAGGCCGATATAACAACAAAAATTGTAAACAATTTCTTTAGAAATTTTATATTTCATTACCGTATTATTTTGTATAAAAGAATATGTTATATATTTCGATACTGAATTATGAATTCCTTCACCATATGCCTTGAAATACAATAATTTTTAATACAATCGATTATTAAGGAAATATATGTTTTGTTATGCAAACATCTAAATCAAATTATGCATCATCAAAATCGGGGGATATTGCTTGGTGCGTTATAATAATATGATTTGACTGATTCATATTATACAAATCACATGATATCATAAAATATAACATCACATTTTTTTATAAAAAATAATGATATAATTTGACACTTTCTGTAACTCTATGATTTGATAAAATGTCTTAGATAGCTTAGCACGCTATGGAGAGTCATGGGCGATACTGGAACTAACCGCACTTCTATGTGATTAAAATTCGTTTCGACAACAGTTTCATAGAGTATTTTTTGTCTGAGTAATATTTCTTCCGAACTATGAATTAGGTTATGATTTGTTGTCATAACCGTGTGTAATATCAAATAATATCTGTGATATGTGATATCAAAAGAAAATAATGGCATGGTTTGCGATTTCATACGGTTATGATTAAGCTTCATTTTTTTAGTCATATGATTCGGTATGATATTTATATTTAGGCTTAATCTGATATAGCAACATATAGTACGATGTCAAATTTTTTTCATATAAGAGCAAATTGAGCAAGCATCAGACATTTACGATCTGCGGATATGATGTGCTCTTAAATGGTTTGATATTTCCTGATATGATGTGATGTACCATATGATGATGTTGTATACTTTGGTGTGCCATGATTTCTTAACATGGCATAATAACATATCAAAATATGGTGATTATAATGGTACACAATGTAATATGACAACATATCATACATACTAAATTATGTGATGATATCATATGATAAGAAACAGAAGAAAAAACATCACAAAGAAAGAATCTATATAATATTAAAAAACTTGAGACTATCCGAAACGATGAAATTGTATAATTGTACTAATTAATACTCTTTTTCAATAAATGATAATGAAATGAGTTGCTTGGCGCGATTTTGATATGAAGAGACATCACACATATCGCTCGTACGACCATCGGTTGAAAGCACAAGAACGTGCTGTATTCAAGGGTATACATATGTAGTACTTTTGCTTTTACTTTTACTACAACAAAAACAACAACAACAAGAGCAACATTTAATGGCATAGCATTTTGATAATATGATATGACATTTTATCATATTTTGCGATCTGACAACACGATTGTACAAAATAATTATACTCTAGAATTATATCATAAGACAAAAGATATACATATACTAATAAGATCTGCGGATATAATGTATTCTCCGATGCTTTGATATTACCTGATATGATGCATATGATCATTGTATGCATTGGTGTGAAAAAGCGCCTAGCTTATTTTCAAGCAAACTTGGTTAAAAAAAGATGTGCCATTCACATTCATAAACAAGCAAAAACTTTGATGCAAGGCACTTCAAGAGCCGATTTTCTGTGACAACAATGACAACAACTATAGCATGATATCATGATTAAACTTGAGGCAACTTAAGCAAATTATTATTAAATTGCAAGTGACTGTTTATTTGAAATTTTTATCCTATTTTATGGCAACTTAATATTGTGCAGAAATTTCGAGCAAACTTACAGACACTCTAATGTTTAAACTTCTTAACAGCTATAGGTATTTAAAAATTACAGTATCAAACTTAGGACCAACAGGAAAAATTTTAGTGATATTTACTCGATTTATATTGTGTTAAATAAATGACATTTAAAAATTGTGTACCACGCGCACACACTCGAGCCCAAAACAATATAAAAAAACAAATATTTAAAATAAAATATAAAAACAAATATCTCAACCAAATTTACAAACAAAAAAACAAAAAAAAAAAAAAAACGCGCAACCAAATAAGGCCCGTCACCAAATATAAAAGCGCACAAATGTTAACAAATCGTTCACATTTACATTGCAATCATCGAAGTGAAAAAGTAACACGCCCATATCAACATAAATACTCAGTAAATGACAAAATTGCCAATATTACAACAATTCTATATAACACGTAGAAAACAATCAAAAATAATGAAATACTTCACCGCTTTCCTATGCCTAAGTAATTATCTTTTTTTTTTTTTTTGTTCATACAAGTTTTATTTTTACTAATCAACTCCTCATTCATTCTTGTAGCACTCTTCCACGTTGCTCTTACCAAAACGACGAGCTGGGCTCTAGTGAGCAATCATCAAAAACAACAGGACAATAATCAGCAACAACAGCGTTATGAACAATATTTTCATAACGATTTTCTATATGAGCAAGAACGTGAAGAGAATGAGGAGCATAAGTCTGACTACAACAATAATTACAAAAATCCTAATGCACATTGCATTGACTGCGGCGCAGAAGCAGACAGAGAGATTTGAGCAGTGAATTTGTTGAAGATAATTCGAAATTTTTTTTCGATTTTAGAAAAATCTAAATTTTTGCTACTTTAATGTCAATAAGAGTGACTGATCATCCAAGATTTGCTGGTCAAATCAATTTGTAGGTTTAAGTTGTTGCTAAATTTGTAAATAAATATTTTAGTTAACTAGCTTAATTAAAACATTTTAGAAATATAATTTTTCCATTATTGAAAAATGTAACGTTTTTATCTTTACGTTGAAAAAGCGCTTACCAAAGAAATATTTGCCTCAAGTTTTGTACGACAACTAGAAGTTAAATGTTGTTTAATTTATAAGTTTCGTTTTATATGAATAAATAATTTGTTTACTAATGATTTAAGTACTTGAAGTTTTCACTAAAGTGATAGAAGTAGAAATTTAGCAATGCTCTCTCTGTGTCGCCCTTTTTTTGGAAAAATTTAAACAACGCGACATCAGGATGGATAAGGAGAGAGCTGTTTCGAATATAAGTACCTGGTAAATATCCATGATTCATTTACTAGAGGTTTGTTCTCCAATGATGACATAGCTTTGACACTCCCAAATTTAAAAATCTGGCCGGGTTCAATTCCGGAAAATTGTACCAGAAAACTACCTTTAGTAGTATATAAGTAGTGATAATAAATTTGTAATTGCAAAAGGTTTTGGAGGAAATAATTGATTTCCTATTAATTATTTCGCTAATTGATAAAGAGTTATGTTGGTTTGGTCATTCTTTCAGAATTTGTTTGAAGAATACTGTACTTCAGAATTTTATTCAAAAATACACTATCTCAAAATTTGTTTCAAAAACTCCCTATCTGAGCATAAGTTCAATCCACTTTGACATAAGTGGGAGTTTGATAAAGGACGCTTTTGTGACAAATCCTGAAATGGGAAATTTTTGAAAAATTTTTGATAGGACGATTTTGAACTGGCAGCCGACATGGGCTGATACTCTCCTCAGAAGTCGCAATGAACTGACAAAAAAAAATAAAATAAAAATAGCTTATTGTCCTAGAACTTTATTTTGCGGCTTTGATTTTGGCAGACGAGTTAAGCTTTTGTGTGGTCCTGCTACACAGGCAGTATTCACCTTTTTATTCTGAAATTTCGGAAGGCTCTTTTCCGTTAAGTATTCATGGAAGTGTTCCGGATAAACCGTTAATTTAGATTATTCGTTCGTTTGATACTACCTCACGAGGTCCGAATATTCCAAATATAAACCGATTCCAAAAATTCTTAAATGGAGGTGAATGTAACGAACATACGGAATGAATAAGTTAACATGCTCAATGGTTATTTACTAATGACATTTTTACATGAATCAATTTACTAGTCAAGTTTTTGACGTGGAACTATGAGTTTTAAATTGGTTTAGGTTTCGTATGTTCATAGGTTTACGACAGTGCACTATTCCTTGGTGACCGTACTTTCCTTAAATCTCCCCTTGTTCAGCCACACTAAAAGATCATGGCATAGTTAATAAACTCATCATAAAACTAAAAGAATTTTTCTAAGTAATTATCTATTTTTTTTTTTTTTGTTCATACAAGTTTTATTTTTACTAATCAACTCCTCATTCATTCTTGTAACACTCTTCCACGTTGCTCTTACCAAAACGACGAGTTGGGTTAGCAATCTAGTGAGCAATCAACAAAAACAACAAGACTGCAACAACAGCGTTATCAGCAATATTTTCTATTTGAGGAAGAACGTGGATAGGATGAGGAGCATAATCGCCAAACTGTCGAATAAATAACTCCAATATTCAGTATTGCAAACTGGTCTTTATTTAGTTTACTTTAGGAGTACTTCACAATTATACTTTACTTAACAAGTGCGTTTTTAAATCCAACTGATTACTGATTCCTCCAAAGAGAATAAATTATGACTGTCGCTGCTGGCTGCTTTTGTTGTTGTAATTATTTACTAACAGCATAGTGATGTCAACATTCGCCACAAAACTTTTTTTTTGCAAAAAATTTAAGCAGAGAGGAAAGGCGACTGCTGCTCCGATTATATCTTTTAAATCTCTTCAAAATCTGTTCTCCTGAGAATGGTATTCAACAATTCCTACTGACAAATGCTAGCTTTTCGAGATGAAACATATAAATATGGTGACAACCTCTGACATTTTATGAGACCAAATAAAAAGGAGATAACAAATTTTTAAATACTTTCTTTGTATAAATAGATCAAAACGCTGCGGAATTTAGGCCCCATTTCAAAGACATTGTGTTTATGTACTTTGATTTTGAAATTTTAAAAATAGGTTTTGTCACTGAACCAAAGCTATAGAGGCAGGAAGCAAATTTATAGACAGTTTAATATATTCTTTACTGCGAAATTTCCAATCTAGATCGACTTAAGGTAACTGTTCACCCAAGTGTTATCTCTGAATTTAGGAATACAATTTCCGCAGCATCTTTAAACGAAAAACAAGTAAGGAAGGCTAAGTTCGGGTGGAACCGAACATTACATGCTCAGCTGCCAAATTACAGCTTGCGAAACTTTTAAATTGCCTTCTTTTAAAAGTGGGCGGGTCCACTCCCATTGTCCGACATTTTACAAAATTTCTATTCTGCGTCATAAGGTCCACCCTCCTACCAAGCTGCATCGCTTTATCCGTCTTTGGTAATGAATTATCGCACTTTTTCGGTTTTTCGAAATTTTCGTTATTGAAAAAGCGGGCGTGGTTATAGTCCGATTTCGATCATTTTAAATAGTGATCTGGGATGAGTGCCCAGAAACTTACATACCAAATTTCATTAATATACCTCAAAATTTACTCAAGTTATCGTGTTTACGGACAGACGGACGGACGGACATGGCTAAATGAATTTCTTTTTTCGCCCAGACCATTTTGATATATAGTCTATATCTATTTCGATCAGTTTATGCCGTTACGGGGTAACGTTATGCGAACAAAATTAATATACTCTGCAGGGCCGCAGAGAGCCGAGCCAGGCCCCTGGGACAGTTCGCGTTTATGGGCGCCCCTAAAAATAAACTCAATCCAGTAAAAAAAATAACACAACATACATAAATTTTTCAATTCACATTGTCACTTTTATCTAATATATAAAATTCTTCTGTCACGGTTTTAGAGGCTGAACTCCTCCGAAACGGCTGAACCGATTCTCATGAAATTTTGTGAGCATATTGGGTAGGTCTGATAATCGGCCAACGTCTACCCTTTTTTTCGCTACGTGCCTAGGGTATTGAGATCAAAACGTGGACCAGGGTACCCCTAGAATGTGTTTATACAATATGGATATCAAATTAAAGCTGTTGATGAGCGCTATAGTACAGGATAATTTTCATACCCCTGGGTGACTAGGGTCTCGAGATATAGGCCAAAACGTGGGCCCGTGTACCCCTAGACAGAGTTTATACAATATGGATATCAAATGAAAGCTGTTGGTGAGTGCTATAGCACAGGATAATTTTCATACTCCTGGCTGACTAGGGTCTCGAGATATAGGCCAAAACGTGGACCCGGGTACCCCTAGAATGTGCTTATACAATATGGATATCAAATGAAAGCTGTTGATGAGTGCTATAGCACAGGATAATTTTCATACCCCTGGGTGACTAGGGTCTCGAGATATAGCCCAAAACGTGGCCCCGGATACCCCTAGAATGTGTTTATACAATATGGATATCAAATGAAAGCTGTTGATGAGTGATATAGTACAGGATAATTTTCATACAACTGGGAGGCTAGGGTCTCGAGATATAGCCCAAAACGTGGACCCGGTTACCCCTAGAATGTGTTTATACAATATGGGTATCAAATGAAAGCTGTTGATGAGTGATATAGTACAGGATAATTTTCATACAACTGGGAGGCTAGGGTCTCGAGATATAGCCCAAAACGTGGACCCGGATACACCTAGAATATGTTTTTTATATTATGGGTATCAAATTGAAGCTGTAGATGTATGCTTTAGTACAGAGTAAGTTTTACACCGCTGGGTTACCACGGTCTCGAGATATAGGCCAAAACATGGACCCGGATATACCTAGAATGTGTTTTTATATTATGGGTATCAAATTGAAGCTGTTGATGTGTGCTATAATACAGAGTAAGTTTTACGCCGCTGGGTGACTAGGGTCTCAAGATAGAGGCCAAAACATGGCCCCAGATACACCTAGAATGTTTTTTTATATTATGGGTATCAAATTGAAGCTGTTGATGTGTGCTATAATACAGAGTAAGTTTTACGCCGCTTGGTGACTAGGGTCTCGAGATATAGGCCAAAACAATATGGATATCAAATACCCCTAGAATGTTTGTGTATTATGGATATCAAATTAAAGCTGTTGCTGAGAGCTCTAAAGTTCATTGTGATATTCGATTTAGTCGCATCAACCAGGCAAAACTGATTAATATACCTGCGAAGCCGAAATAAAGACAAGAATTAAAAATACCCACATACCTATTTACATACGTCCTATTCGATTTGCCTGAAATTTCATATATAAATTTGCCTATATTAGTATTTACGATGCTTTTTTTCGGGAAGTATAACAGAGGCGGACAGGGACTGGGATTAGGACTAGGACTGGGACTGAGACTGAGACTCGGGGTGGGACTGGGACTGAGACTCGGAATGGGACTGGAACAAAATACATACCACCCTCTGGGACTGGCAATAAGAGATGAAGAAGAAGGAGAAAACCTTGAGAAAAGAGAGAAGGAGACTGAAAAAGAGATAGAATGAGACGAAGATGGAGATGACGGAGGGAGGAGTGAATAAAAAGATTAGTAAAAAGTGTAGAGGAGTAGGGCAGATAGGCCAAATTTAGGGCAGAGCAACGTCTGCTGGGTCTGCTAGTTTCATATGAAATAAGATTTACTGGAGCACTTACATAAATTGTTTGATTTACTTACATTAACTTTTTCTAAATATCTACATTTTAAGAGCTTGAATCAGCCAAGGAAAACCTTCCGTGCTTTTTGGTCTGCGAATATGGAAATTACCGATTCAAAACTAATGCTGCAAGCAAGGCTCGACTCCAGCGTCAATGTTCCAAGGCTTGTCAAGCGATTTTGGCTCATAGTAGAACGTAAAAAACTTTTTACGCGAGACAATAGACTAAAGAACGATCCCCTTCATCCACGCTGACTGGAAGTGTGCAAAATATTCTTAATGCTATGCAGATGTTAGGAAATTATACTTCCATCTTCAAGTCATGAAATTTGTTCAGAAGTTGAAATGGTGGCAGCGAATCACATCCCAAATTTGCTAAGTGGATGGCTTTGAGATGAATGATTTTATCTATTAGATCCGTATAAATATCGATGCCATAAATCGTTCAGAATGCCGCTGCCTTTTCTCTGAGCTCTTCTTCCGTCAGATCCTGATACTTCCACAAAAAACTAAATTTAATCGCAATGTCATTTACGGCCTGTCATGGTACCAATCAAGCAGTCCAAGAGAACGTAAAAAACTTGCTATTTGAATTGAGTTTCGGAATCACACTCGGGCGATTCGCCAGGTAATTCATCGAACTGGCGCTTTCTTATCTTCCTTCTTTCTCTGCGAAGGTATTCACAACTCCTATACTACCTGCCAGAACCTTTCATTCTTGAAGTATGATCGACCATTGATCCCTGAACTTCTTCAACTCATCAATGAACTATGTAAGCTTATCCACGGCATACTCATATGTTTGCACAAATTTGCGCTTCGCAAAACTAGTCAAGTGTACTAATTTTTTCAAATTAACGCTCTAGTTTATTATCAGCCTGTATTTACAGATATCGCTGGCTTTTACAAAAATGAAAAAGCAATACGACCAAACCGATAGTTATAGTCGAAATAAAATGTGATTTTAAGTTAGTTGAAGCATTTTTGACAGATAGCGCTTATAAAATTGTGTCAAAAACGTTTATCTAACTTAAAATCACATTTTATTTCGACTATGAATATGCCCCATAGTATTTTATTGGCGGCTTATGATTTTAGTTTAGTCATTTTCAATTTTAAAACAATTTTTTATAGCAACAAAATATGTATGTATCTATCAAATCCTAGTTAGAGTACTGTCAATACTGCTTTGCCTTTCCGGGCCCCCAAAAGCCTTCCGGGCCCCAGGGCAATTGGCCTGGGGGCCGTCCACCCCCCTCTCCGCGGCCCTGATACTCTGTGTGCTCTGAATGGCAAACTGAATGGCCAAAAATATCGCCTTAGCAACGGCAAGAAGGCTTAAGGCGTCGGGCAGCTTGAATGTAGGCCATATGGCCATAGTAGGCGCCATGTAATATCGGGCAGACGGAATACATGGTGCAGTGTCTGTGCTTCGGAAGAGATCTTGGGGCCAGAATTGAGCCAAAGGATTGGTGGCAGGATGCAGAAATGGATGGATGTATGGTTCCAAATTACTGCGAAAGGGTCGGGTCTGCTGTTTACTGCGTCGATCCAGAAAAAGGTAGATCCTACAGATTACTGCAGCGTCTTTCAGGCAGAAATTAAAGACGTGAATAACGCAGCAGTAGCTCTGGAGAAAGCGTGCTCAAGCTGCAGTCGCGTCAATATATATATATATTGATAGTCAGGCGGCGATTAAGGCAATAATTTCACACAGTGCTTCATCAAGGAGTGTTCTGGAATGCAAATAAACATTGGAAAAACTTCGCTCAGGCCGGACCATACATCTATACTGGTAACGAAAAGGCCGAAGAGTTGACAAAGGCGGGTGCAACACTCGCTGAATCGATGATGGACGCCTCAATCCGTTTGGGAGATATCAAAAGGTGACAGAAGTTGCATATGATCCATCAAGCAGAAAAGACGTGGACAAAAGCGCGTGACAGCAAAATGTCTGAGATCATGTGCAAAGCCTACGATATTAGGCTCACAAAGTGACTCATATCTCTGAAGAGAGAAGATTTAAGGCTAAGACGATGGGCATACTAACTGGACACTGTCTTCTGGCGTCACATGCCTTGGCGTTAGGCCACGTCAGTAATAGCAGGTGTAGGAAGTGCGAGCTGCAGAAGAAACGATTGAGTACGTTCTGTGTTCGTTTCCTGTGCTTGTCAGGTCAAGGCCTCTGTTATTGGGGCGTCAGAGTTGCCAGATATCGAGGTAGCAATTAAGCTAGGTCCTACAAAACTTCTAGTATTTTTCAGGAGGAGGGAGTTATTCTATAACATAAGTCTTGGCAACTGATTGGGGTTTTCCGTTTGTTCATCAAACAAATTCAGGTAACACTATGGGCACACTTTCAGTCCATGTGAGGTAATTATTGACCGGCCAGTTCAATCTAACCTATTATACTAGGTTTATGGGTGTGATTATTTTTGTAATAAGCCGCTATGGTGTGGTGGTAACGTGCTCCACCTACCACACCGAAGATTCTCGGTTCACGATCCAGGAATAACAACATAAAAATTTTAGAAACAAGTTTTTTCAATTAGCAGAAACATTTTCTAAGCATAGTCGCTCCGCGGCAGTGATTTGACAAATACTTCCAGTGTATTTTCTCCATAAAAAGCTCAGTGAAAACTTATCTGCCTTGCTGATGCCGTTTGGAAGATGCGCAAATTGGAAGAGAAGCTCGGCCAAAAAGCTCTTCGGAGGTTATTGCGTCTTACACTTACTTTATTTTTTTAATTTAATATTTAATTAGTATGACTTGACGAATCAAACTACATACATTCAAAAGTGATTCACATGCCTAAAAGTATATTTGAATTTGCAAAATTTTTTTACATGGACAAAATTACCTAAAACTACCTACACAAATAATAAAATCTAAAATTTCTAGAAAGACCTGTACAATAACCTGGGTCGATTTGTATGGACGAAAGTTGATCTATATCGCGCCATTGATATTTCTATAGGATTTGGGCTCAGGAAAAAAAGTTCCACTACGCATACCCAAAAAAATAATTTTCGAGCCTGCAAAAAAAATGCAAACATTTCGTCCAAAACACTCCCCAAAACCCAAAAAATATTTTTTTTTTTCAAAAAACTGTTATCGCCAACGTTTTTACAACGGTTTTTTGAAAAAAAAAACTATATTTCGGGTTTTGGGGAGTGTTTTGGTCGAAAAACTTACCCTTTCGCCATTTTTTTTTTGCAGGCTCGAAAATTATTTTTTTGGGTACAGTGTACAATCTTAAGACTTATATTCAGCTTGCCTCAAATTTTTCTGCCCATGTAATCGAAATTTGGTTTCGCCGAGTACGTTGTTCGTCTTAACGTACCTGTGTCGCATTTCAAATTTAAAGCATTTTTTTTAATTCTTTTTTATAGTTTTATTACAATAAAGCAAATCAAGTTCATTAGAAAAAACAACAAAGAACTTATTTTTTTGAAAACCCCATAAAAGGACAATAAACCATTTTCTCAATTTTTACCAAAAATTAATCAGTTTTGAGCTGCACTTCACTGCAACGATGGAGCCAATTCTCTTCGCATTGTTCTCTAGGCGTAAGCTTAAAGCCCAAATCGGGACGTTTGCACACAAAAGTATCCATAACACACTGATTGGGAAATTCATGATAGCACTCGCCATTGAAGGCGCAAACGGGATTATATTGCAATTTCGTACACTCAATATCACAATTCTTCTGCGTGGTTGACGCCAGCTCCACCTTCTTCGTGCTACTCTCTACTCCAGACTTGCCAACACTAGCAACAGGATGTGTATGCAAACGCGGAAAATCGGTTATTTTTGGGGCACGCGTATCTATTTGAGGTACTGGTGGCACGGGAGTCACCTTTGTTATTTCCTTATTACCTTTAACATTGAAAGAAGATTTGTCGCTCGATCTCTTAGCATACAATTTAGATGGTGCTTCGGTGGTTGGGGTGCTGATTGCGATTGTCGCTGAAGAGCTGAGTGGAATACGCGGTGCAAAGCCTACGCGCGAGATTTCTGCGGGCCAAAAAGAGCCGAATCCGAAAAGTGGAATGAAAGGTTCGTTACTGGTTTCACGTTTATTATTTGCTTTGGTGTCACTTTGTGTGTTATCGGAATCTGAAGTCTTATTATCATTCTCTTTTTCCGGTAACTCCGTTATTGTTGTTGTTATTTCGGTTACATCAGGTACTGTAGTAGTGTCTAAAGTTGCTGCGGTGGTGCTTGTCTCCCATTTCCCCTCCTCCACATGGCGTCGACTACGCAATTCTATGCTTTGTACGATAGCATTTGGCACATCTATATTGAGATATCCCCAACCTTGATTTTTAGGGTTTTGTAAGAGCAAGTTACGTACCAGCAAGTCTTGTGCTGCCAAATTTTGGGCACTTGCGCTACTTGTGTTTAAATTTGGTATATTCAAGCTCTGTGCGTGTAGTCCTTGTGTAGACGGTACTTGTGCGGATGATGCTTGTGGGCCCAAACCGTGTGTTGTAATGCCTTGTAGGCCGTGGTTTTGCGCACTAAAATCTTGCACGGGCTGCCTATGTGTACCAAAACTTTGTGCTCGCACACTGTGTCCGCTCAGTGTTTGTCTGCTCACTTCTTGTAAAGTCAGTCCATGTGGCGCTAAGAATTGTTGAATGAGCTGCCGCTTGAGCCAGGGATCGGCATAACGTGGCACTTTCACCTTAACCGCTTGCAATATAGGGTTTTTAATTAAACCTAAACCAGTTAAATCCAGTTGTTCTTGTGTACTATGCGTCGGCAAGAGCACGTGATATTCCTCCTCACTGGAATCTGGTATGATATAGGGCACACGAACTGCCTGCACCAAGAGCAGCGCTGAAAATAAAATATCTTTAATATTTATGCTTCCTGTGTTTAACAAAATCTGGTATTACCTGCCACAAATATCAGTAAAACCTGCATGCTCCTTTCCTTCGTAGGTTCGGTTCGAAATTGTTGCTTTACATTCAACTGTGCTCCTTTATATAAATTTAAATTTAAATAAATATTTTGACTCATTTTTTTTATCTAACGAAACCGGCATATAATTAGCTTCCCTTGTATGTATGCGTGCACACATAAATTTCCAATTTTGTGTGTTTTTTATTCCCATCACTGAAAACCCTTTACAAGAGATCAATAAAATGTATATTTGTTTTGGTAGATTTGCGTGTGCTGCTTAATTCAATTAATTATTAACTCGGCTTGTTTTATTTTTAGTATATTTTTCTGCTTCAGTTTAACGTTAGTATAAAACAAGTAAGGACGGGACTGTCTTCGGCTGTGCCGAAGACTTCATACCTTTCATGAATGAGGCTGAACAATAATCTTATCCCGTTCGTAATCTCCAAATAATCGGATGTATAAGATAAGAAATATATAGTGAAAAGATGTACATACCTAAATGATTGTTAAGATAAATATAAAATAAAAAATGGCAAAAAACCCCTTATCTGAACGATCGGTATGGGATATATATTATATATAGCTCCATCGAAATGATTTTTACAGGAAATCTTCTATGATATATTAGAATATATATCACCAAGTTTCACGTTTTTATATTCGAAACTAAGGGAGAAATGGCCAAAAATCTTTCTATCTGAACGATCGGTTGTATGGGATATATACTATATATAGCTCCGATCAAAGTGATTTTTTCAGAAAATGTTCTGTGATATATTAAAATATGTATGTATCACCAAGTTTCACGTTTATACTTTCTAAATTAAGGGAGAAATGTCCAAAAATCTTTCTATCTGAACGATCGGTTGTATGGGATATATATTATATATAGCTCCGATCGAAATGATTTTTTCATTAAATCTTCTATGATTTATTAGAATAAATATCACCAAGTTTAACGTTTTTATATTGGAAATTAATGGAGAAAATGCCAAAAATCTTTCTATCTGAACGATCGGTTGTATGGGATATATATATATAGCTCCGATCGATGTGATTTTTTCATGAAATCTTCTATGATATATTAGAATAAATATCACCAAGTTTAACGTTTTTTTATTGGAAATTAATGGAGAAAATACCAAAAATCTTTCTATCTGAACGATCGGTTGTATGGGATATATACATATAGCTCCGATCAAAGCGATTTTTTCAGGAAATCTTCTATGATATATTAGAATAAATATCACCAAGTTTAACGTTTTATATTGGAAATTAAGGGAGAAATTGCCAAAAATCTTTCTATCTGAACGATCGGTTGTATGGGATATATACTATATATAGCTACGATCAATTGATTTTTTCAGAAAATGTTCTGTGATATATTAAAATATATATTTATCACCACGTTTCACGTTTATACTTTCTAAATTAAGGGAGAAATGTCCAAAAATCTTTCTATCTGAACGATCGGTTCTATGGGATATATATTATATATAGCTCCGATCGAAATGATTTTTTCATGAAATCTTCTATGATTTATTAGAATAAATATCACCAAGTTTAACGTTTTTATATTAGAAATTAATGGAGAAAATGCCAAAAATCTTTCTATCTGAACGATCGGTTGTATGGGATATATATATATAGCTCCGATCGAAGTGATTTTTTCATGAAATCTTTTATGATATATTAGAATAAATATCACCAAGTTTAACGTTTTTTTATTGGAAATTAATGGAGAAAATGCCAAAAATCTTTCTATCTGAATGATCGGTTGTATGGGATATATATATATAGCTCCGATCAAAGTGGTTTTTTCAGGATATCTTCTGAGATATATTAGAACATATATCACCGAGTTTCACGTTTATAATTTCTAAATTGCGGCAGAAATGACCAAAATCGTCTTATTTGAACGATCGGTTGTATGGGAGATATATGTTATAGTGGTCCGATCCTACCGGATCCGACAAGTGTCAAATATAATAAAAAAATACATCCTTGTGCCAAATTTCTTTGAGATATCTCAAAGGAGGGACTAGTTTGCGTTCAAACAGACAGACGGACGGACAGACGGACATGGCTATATAAACTCAGTTCGTCGCCCTGATCACTTCGGCATACTTAATGATGAGTCTATCTTTTATATTTCTCAACGTTACAAACATCGGACCAAAGTTAATATACCATTTCATGATAATGAAAGGTATAAAAACAGACCCAGCCCTTCTTTTAATATCATTTGTGCTCATTCCAGTTTCCTCATATATATTCAGGCTTGTATATATTCAACAGAAACCATATCAAGATTCGAGTCAATATTTTTGGTACACGGTTAAAAGTTTGGTCCTAAATCTGAATTTTTTTTGCAGAACGCACAGAATTTGGTTTAAATTTTAAACCAAACAAATCTGCGCTTGAATTAAAAAAAAAAAAACAAGTAAGGAAGGCTAAGTTCGGGTGTAACCGAACATTACATACTCAGCTGCCAAATTACAGCTTGCAAAACATTTAAATTACATTCTTTTAAAAGTAGGCGGTGCCACGCCCATTGCCCAAAATTTTACCAATTTTCTATTCTGCGTCATAAGTTCAACCCACCTACCAAGTTTCATCGCACTTTTTCGGTTTTTCGAAATTTTCGATATCGAAAGAGTGGGCGATTTCGTTAATTTTAAATAGCGATCTGAGATGAGTGCCCAGGAACTTACATACCAAATTTCATTAAGATACCTCAAAATTTCCTCAAGTTATCGTGATTACGGCAAGACGGACACACGGATATGGCTAAAGAATTTCTTTTTTCGCCCAGAACATTTTTATATATAGAAGTCTATATCTATCTCGATTAGTTTATACCGTTAAGGGGTACCGTTATGCGAACAAAATTAATATACTCTGTGAGCTCTGCTCACCTGAGTATAAAAAAATATACGGGACGTCGTTATGCTTCGTGTCGAAATCCTCTGAATCATCGTCGTGCGTTTTACCCACTGAGCACAATATAAAACAGTATTTAGTCTTCGAGACTGAGCAAAATTCTGTCTAAAAATCACTACAACGACCACTTCGTAAGAAGCAAGAACGGGGTGTGGATGGACTCGGCAGAGGACTCCCGGAACACCCTCAGTAATACACACTTCCCTGGATGTGAGCATCCACTAGAGAAAAAATCTTCCTGTTGGCGCTCTCGCCCTTGGACTTCTGTGTTGATAGTACACAAAAACAATAAAGGGTTTTGTAGTCCACAGTTTTTCCGCATGTAAATCGCCTGGCCTAGATGGCATTACCCCGTTGATGCTTCAACAGCTAGGCGGCACAATCGTCGTCTGGCTGTAAAGGGTGTATAGAGCGTGTATTGGAAAACGAGCTCATTGGAAAAATCACACCACTACAAACATTGCAACCCAGCTCCCTTTCTAGACATAGAGAGCGCATTCATGAATATAGAATCCAGAGTCATTGGTAAAGCCTCGGTGACAAACACCCGAAACGTGGGAAGTAGAACCATCTAGGGTGGTGTTCTCCCCCACTACTGTGAGTTGTAGCACTGATCAACAACAACCCCAAAAAATGCGCTAAAACCCAGGCTTATAGCTCATATCGTCGGTTCAATGCCAAAGTCACGAATGTGCATATTTGATATGTTAAGAAGAACGCATTGTTAAATAGAGTTTAATTAATTGTTAAAAATAGAGATTTAATTAATAGAGATTTAGTTTTGTATTTTTCAACCACTACTCGAAGGTTTACTTTTGTAAACCACTAAGTGATGTTAATTGACAAATGATTTATAATTTTTTTTTTTGCAAAAAAATGCACATTTGTTGTTGTGGCTTTGCAAAATTTGACATATATAATATTTCGTTTAAACAATAATGGCACATTCGTGACTTTGGCATTGTACCGACGATATGATCTGTTAAATACCCCATATCCTACCCCTTCCAATAGTTTAGATCCATCGATAGAACCTTTCGGAATAACTGAAAATACTGAATGAGATTGGGAGGGTAATAGACCCCACTTGCACCCCAGCATTCTTAAATATGCATATAATGCCGTGCAGGCTTTCTTTACTCTCTCCTCCATATTGACCTTTCTCGACAGCTTGCTGTTTAGAGTGATTCTTTTCATATTTTGTTATGTGTCCCTTATGCGAGACTTCACCAAGAGATTTTGCCAACTAGCAAAGTTTTTTTCCTGTGTAACTGTTCACAAGGTGAGGTCTAACGAAGGCATTTTTAGTCATGCAGTACTGAGTATTGGTATAGCTATGTGGTATAAATATTCCGGTTTTTATTATTAGACGTTGGGGTACTACCCTCAAGTGACCCAACGAAATCAGGCTAACACTGTTCATGCATCAGTCGCTTCATAACTAAAAAGGTCATTTTTCTCACAGCAGTCCAAGAATCTAAATTGCTTATAGAAGATTCATTTCCAAAAACTTTGTGCACAGAGAGTATTTCACTGAGAAAACGAGGACAACGCAACAGTACGTGTTCTGCGTTTTCCAATTCAGTAGGGTAGTATGGACTGAAAGGATCCTCCTCTATCCTGAGCTTATGTAAATACTCCTTGAAACCGCCGTCACCACTCAATATCTGCGTGAGGTTTTGGTTTTATTCGCCGTGCTTCCGCTCATACCATTCCTCTATATTGCGAACCATAGTGAGGGTCCAGCGCACTTTCCTCGATTCTTCCCACTGTTCTTTACTCCTAACTATTGTTTCGGATCTTGCACTTTTCTTGGCATTTTCAGATGGTCGCCCGATTGCAATGTCATACAAATCTCCCAATTCCCTTGACAGCTGATCTTTTGGAATTTTTTCGAGATAAAACAAGGATCGCGTCGTCGCATACCGCCCAATAAGCGCTTGCTATTCGTATAGCAGTAATTTGGTAGGCTGTAGTATTTCGCATATCCAAGCACTGTTTTCTCTAGTTTCGATATCCCCGTAGGTAGACCAGCGCCACGCTCTTACAGAGCTTTGAACTCACGAAGTGATATCAGTCATTCAGAAGCTCTGGAGATCCTGTTTAAACAAGACACGAATTGTTTACCTAAATAGAGGACTGTTCTGCTCACTCCCTATGCAATAATGTCATTCCAGACAAGCTTCATGTCTAAGAATTATACGTTTGTAGTCGATTTACCTAAGTTCTAGGTTCCTGTTGCCAAGTTTAATTGGTAAGAGATGTAGTATTTTCTACTTTCTTGTGAACAGGACTAATTTGGTTTTTTCCCGACTTACCGGGAGACCTGAATATCTAGCCCCACTTGCATATTATTCATGTCGCTGTCTCCGTTACGGAGGGTTTGAGCACATTTTCTTAGCATAATTACTGAAATATCATCCGCTTAAGATGCAATGCAACCTCAATATCCATCAGTCGTAGAAGTTGGTTAACAGTCACCACACAGTGTGATGAAGAAAAAACACTCCTACATGCGGGTTGCTTCTCTTCCCCAGTCTATACGGGTTTGCTTTCAAGCTCTGTATTATTTCTCCTATTAATTAGCGGAAGAACTTTATCAAGCGCGTCTCAATCCGCAGGGGTAGCTTTATAGCGCTCTTACACTACAAACAAGGAACAGAAAACCAGCCCACTGCGGATTAGGGGGCTCAGAATATACGAGCGGCATCTAGGGTGCTGGAGGGCGGGATGCCCTTGAAGGTTTCATGTGGTCATACTAAATCGTTCCCGAGATGGCTGGTCCCTTAATGGTCCGGACCGGAACGTACCGGATCTGCATCCGGCAAAGGACCGTCAACATTGATATCACTCCCCAAGGCTTTCGGGGACTGTCCTTATAACTAAAACAACAACAACAGAAAAACAGGTTACACACTGAGAGAAAAAACTCAAAAATAAGCACGCACACTTTAGAACGAAAACGGACACTGAGGTTAAAGCAACTCCGAAAATGATTTGACATCACGCCCACCCAAATCCACCCAACAACAATATCTACCTAAGAAAACTAACAGCAATGTTTTCTTCTTATTTATTATATTTATTTATTTCATTCAACAAATACAATTTATCTTCAAAATTAAACAAACTAGAGAACATTTAACCCGATTTATTGACACCAGCTATTGGCGCCGCCACCACAGACTTATTTGTCACGCCTAGTAAACCTACTACCGCTGGGACCGGTGTTGTTGTTGTTGATCCAGTCGCAGAAACAACAGCTAATGTATTCACCGTTGATACTATTTGACGTTGTCCACGCGCCACCGTAACAGGAGAGTGCGTTACACTTCCTACATCTCGAGGAGCAAAATCTTGTAGAGTTAAACCGCGTGCAGCTAAAGCTTGCGTGAGTAATAATTTTTTAACTTCTGGACTTGCATAGCGTGGCACCTTAATCTTAACCGCCTCTATAATAGGTTGCTGAACCCCACCAACACCAAATGGAGCAAATGTACGTTGATCGCGATTTGGTATATATATGCGATATTCCTCTTCGCTGGATTCGTAGGAATCGCCGATTATGGTGTAGGGGACTTGAATGGCTTGCGCACATAAGATGGCTGTGAGGAAAAGTTAAAAATATAACTATTACCTTAAATGTCTTTAAGCGTAATTAAGAATAAGTAACTTACCTGAAGCAAATATCACCAGCAACTTCATATTGATCTCTTAACGTTCTGTTCAGCTTTGTGACCGCACTGTTGGTGGAAGGTTTTTATATACAAATATTATTGGGAATAAACAGGCCTTTCGCCAAGCTATGGTAGTGAAATGTCACATGCAATTAGTTTTAAAATTGTCTCGATTGATAATGAACTTATCTGCATCTTTTGTAATCAAGCTGGTCTTTGGCGTAATCATAATTTAGGCTTCCTGAGGAATACAAAAGCAGGGAGGATTACGAGGCGTGCATTCTTTGCATTCAATGAATCAACAGCTTGCAGATTGCATTTGAATATCTTCTGATTTCGTAATTATAATTTTTTATGTGTAAATACAAAGGCGTGAGGGAACTAACAAAAGTTCGCCAAATCAATGATTAAAAGTAAAAAAAAAAAACAAGTAAGGAAGGCTAAGTTCGGGTGTAACCGAACATTACATACTCAGCTGAGAGCTTTGGAGACAAAATAAGGGAAAATCACCATTTAGCAACATGAACCTAGGGTAACCCTGGAATGTGTTTGTATGACATGGGTTTCAAATGGAAGGTACTAAAGAGTATTTCAAAAGCGAGTGGGCCATAGCTCTATAGGTGGACGCCATTTCGGGATATCGCCATAAAGGTGGACCAGGGGTGACTCCAGAATGTGCTTGTACGGTATGGGAATCAAATGAAAGGCGTTAATGAGTATTTTAAAAGGTAGTGGGCCTTAGTTCTATGGGTTGACGCTTTTTCGAGATATAGCCATAAAGGTGGACCAGGGGTGACTCTAGAATGTGTTTGTACGATATGGAAATCAAATGAAAGGTGTTAATGAGTATTTTAATAGGGCGTGGGCTTAGTTCTATAGGTGGACGCCCTTTCGAGATATCGCCATAAAGGTGGACCGGGGGTGACTCTAGAATTTGTTTGTACGATATGGGTATCAAATGAAAGGTGTTAATGAGTATTTTAAAAGGGAGTCCGCCTTAGTTCTATAGGTGGACGCCTTTTCGAGATATCGCCATAAAGGTGGACCAGGAGTAACTCTAGAATGCGTTTGTACAATATGGGTATCAAATGAAAGGTGTTAATGAGTATTTTAAAAGGGAGTAGGCCTTAGTTCTATAGGTGGACGCCTTTTCGAGATATCGCCATAAAGGTGGACCAGGGGTGACTAGAATGCGTTTGTACAATATGGGTATCAAATTAAAGGTATTAATGAGGGTTTTAAAAGGGAGTGGCCCTTAGTTGTATATGTGAAGGCGTTTTCGAGATATCGATGAAAATGTGTACCAGGGTGACCCAGAACATCATCTGTCGGGTACCGCTAATTTATTTATATATGTAATACCACGAACAGTATACCTGCCAAGATTCAAAGGGCTTTTGATTTCGCCCTGCAGAACTTTTTCATTTTCTTCTACTTAATATGGTAGATGTCACACCCATTTTACAAGGTTTTTTTCTAAAGTTATATTTCGCGTCAATAAACCAATCGAATTACCATGTTTCATCCCTTTTTTCGTATTTGGTATAGAATTATGGAATTTTTTTCATTTTTCGTAATTTTCGATATCGGAAAAGTGGGCGTGGTCATAGTCAGATTTCGGCCATTTTTTATACCAAGATAAAGTGAGTTCAGATAAGTAGGTGAACTAAGTTTAGTAAAGATATATCGATTTTTGCTCAAGTTATCGTGGTAAAGGCCAAGCGGAAGGACAGAAGGTCGACTGTGTATAAAAACTGGGCGTGGCTTCAACCGATTTCGCCCATTTTCACAGAAAAAAGTTATCGTCATAGAATCTATGTCGTACCAAATTTCACAAGGATTGGTAAATTTTTGTTCGACTTATGGCATTAAAAGTATTCTAGACGAATTAAATGAAAAAGAGCGGAGCCACCCCCATTTTGAAATTTTCTTTTATTTTTATTTTTGTTGCACCATGTCATTACTGGAGTTGAATGTTGACATAATTTACTTATATACTGTAAAGATATTAAATTTCTTGTTAAAATTTGACTTAAAAAAAAAATGTTTTTAAAGTGGGCGTGTTCGTCATCTAATTTTGCTTATTTTTATTTAATACACATATAGTAATAGCAGTAACGTGCCTGCCAAATTTCATCATGATACCTTCAACGACTGCCAAATTACAGCGTGCAAAACTTTTAAATTACCTTCTTTTAAAAGTGGGCGCTACCACGCCCATTGTCAAAAATTTTACGAATTTTCTATTTTGCGTCATAAGGTCAATGCACCTACCAAGTGTCATCGCTTTATCCGTCTTTGGTATGAATTATCGCACTTTTTCGGTTTTTCGAAATTTTCGATATCGAAAAAGTGGGCGTGGTTGTCGTCCGATTTCGTTCATTTTAAAAAGCGATCTGAGATGGGCGCCCAGGAACCTACATACAAAATTTCATCAAGATACCTCAAAATTTACTCAAGTTATCGTGTTTACGGACGGACGGACGGACTTGGCTAAATGAATTTCTTTTTTCGCCCAGATCATTTTGATATATAGAAGTCTATATCTATCTCGATTAGTTTATGCCGTTACGGATTACCGTTATGCGAACAAAGTTAATATACTCTGTGAGCTCTGCTCAGCTGAGTATAAAAAAACAAATTACCAAATTCATTAAGGGAGTATTTTGTGTATTTGATGTTGGAAACGTAGCTATAGTAAATTAAAGCAACGTTTCGTGAACAACTTTTTTCATTTTCAACTTTTTCTTTGCATATTTTGTTTTGTTTTGACTATTTTTGTTATGAAAATGAATTGCGTTTTGGCCATGACGTAGCAAATTCATAGCCGTGTATTTGGTAAGTGTATTGTAAACAGTATGCTACAGCAGTTTACAATGCAATGATATTAGACCATTTGCACAAAATCCTGCACTCCCTTATTGCATTTTTTTAGACTTCATTAAAATTTTAAGAATGGTTTGTTAAATGGAAGCGAACATACGTGTAGAATCCAGCTGATGAAAGGTTGAGGGATTTGAAGGAAAATGGCGATTATCGTATTTAACGCCATTTTCCACAAAACCTGATTTTTGCAGATCACACCATTAGTATTGCCCTTATATTACTCCGACGCCAAATTTACTTAAAATGATTCTGTATTGTCCGGAAGTTGTTCCGACATGATACCTTACCTAACCCCAAAGATTTATGAAATTGTTCCAAAATAATCTGGAGGTGCTCCTAAAGTGATCCTGTAGGTGTCCCCAAATGAATTCAAAGTAGTCCTGTAATAATCCAGAAGTTGCCCCAAAATACTACCTAAACTAATCCCGATGTGATACTCTAGCTGTCCCGAAATGAGCTAACAATAGTCTCGAAATAAGCCGGTTGGCCGAAAAGTGATATCTACAAACAATCGTGAAATGATCCTGTACACGCCCCGAAATGAGTTTGAAATAGTATCGTAATGATTCGGAAGTTGTCCCGAAGAGATGCCGAAGTGATTCTGAAATTGTACGAAATTGGTTCCGAAATAGTCTAGAAGTAATTCAAAACAAAATCCCGAAGTGATCCTAAAATAATGTTGTAGGTGTACGAAATTAATTCAAAATATACGCGGAATAATAAAAAAGTTGTCCCGGAACGAAATCTAATATAATCCTGAAGCTTTGCTGACATTTTTAAAAATAGTCTTGGAATAATCCAGAAAGTTTTTCCGAAGTGATACTAAAATGATCCTGTAATTGTTCCGAAATGTATTCGAAACAACGACGAAAGATTCAGAAGTTGTCCCGAAATTAAGCCTTAACTAAACCCAAAGGGGTGCTGAAGTTGTACAAAATTGGTTCCGTAATAGTATCGAAGTAATTCAAAAAATAATCCCGATATGATCTTTAAATAATGTTGCAGGTGTCCCGCTTCAAAATAGTGCCAAATTATGCAGAAGTTGTTCCGAAAAAAAAATAAAATAATACTGAAGCGATCCCGTAATTTTCCGAAATTGCTTCGAAAATGGTATCGAAGTAATTCAAAACAAAATCCCGAAGTGATCCTAAAAGTATCCTGTTGGTGTTCGAAATATTCCCAAAATGATACCTTAAATAATTCCGAAGTGATCCTTCTACTGTACCGCAATGAGTTCAGTAATAACTTCCAAATGATCCGGAAGTTTCTCCCGAAATGATACCTTAACTAATCCCAATGTAATGCTGAAATTGTTCTAAAATAATCCCGATATGATCCTGTAGGTGTCCCTTAATGAATGGAGCCGTTATCCCAAAAAGATGACTAAAATAATCCTGAAGTGACCCTGATATTGACCCATTACTCTCGAATTGGTCTTAATTCGAAAATAGTCCCAAAGTGATCCTATAAAAGTCCCAAAAAAGTTTCCAAATAGTCTCCAAATTATTCTTAAATAATCCCGAAGTGATCTGGAAAATGCTCCAAATTGGTCTCGAGACATGTAGTCTCAAAAATTTTCCAAAATGAATCCAAAAATAAACCTGAAGCAGCCCCAAAATTCCATCGAAATATATTAGAAATTATCATTGAAATAATAACGTAGTGTTCCTGAAATCATCCCTAAATCCACACGCAACAGTCGGGAAATGGTCGAAGAATACCCATTATAATTCAATCCCCTTCATAATTTGATCAAAGTTCATCCATCCGTTACGCATAGACAAAGATGACACTTAAATCTATATTAGTTGATATGCAAGCGCAGATTTATGGGCTTAAAAATGCATTAAAATCAATCTCGATTATTTCGACAGTCCAAAACAAAGTTGAAAATTAAAATTAAAAGAAATAAAAAAGTTTTACGACCTAAGCGAACTTTTGTTAGAACATTTTCGTTTAATTTGCTAATTTATTCGTTAATGCAAGGCACTTTTGCGATTGCATAATACTTATTGAAAAGCGGGTTAATTAATTACGAGACCTACCATTTTTTGCTGTTGTTGTTGTTGTTGCTGTTGTTGTTGTAGCAGTGCTTTGCCCCACCTAATAGGTGCGACCGATCACAAATTGTCATCAATATCCTCTAATGGGAGTCCAAGAAAACTTGCAGTTTCAACAGGGGTGGGCCATAATGAGAGGGGCGTTAGAGGCGTTGGTTCCACATTACCATTAAAGAGATTTTTGGTGTCATGTGGGGACACATTGCAATCGTGACATACATTTTGTATGTCGCGGTTGATTCTGGATAGGTAAGAGTTTAGCCTGTTACAGTATCCAGAACGAAGTTGAGCTAGAGTGACTCGCGTTTCTCTGGGGAGTATGCGTTCCTCTTCCGGAAGTTTTGGGTACTGTTCTTTGAGTACTGGATTCACCGGGCAATTCTTGGCATAAGGTCCGACGCCTGTTTGTGGAGTTCACTGAAGACCTGCTTGTGTTTTTTGCTTCATACGGCTGTGTTCTCAGGTGCCGTATTTCCTCATAATGCTTACAGAGATGACTCCTTAAGCTCCTAGGAGGTGTAGGCTCATCAATCAGATGTCTGTTGGGATGCACAGGCTGCTGGATATTCAACAGGAACTGTTTGGTTGGCATCTCATTTCTCTCCCTGATGTGAAGTTTTCTCGCCTCATTATGTAGATGGTGTTCTGGGGACATAGGAAGACAGCCCGTGGCGGTTCTGAGAGCAGTATTTTGGCATACCTGTAGCTTCTTCCAGTGAGTAGTTTTTAGGCTTGGCGACCATATAGGGGACGCGTAGCATGCAATCGGCTGGCCAATTGCTTTGTAAGTGGTAATGAGCGTTTCTTTGTCTTTTCCCCAATACTGCCAGCAAGGGATTTGAAGATTTTATTACGGCTCTGGATTTTCGGTACAATTGCGGCTGCATGCTCACCAAAATGTAGATTCTGATCAAACGTCACACCCAAGATTTTGGTGTGTAGGGCAGTCGGTAGCGTAGTGCCATCGACGTGGATGTTCAAAATGATCGACATTTGGGACGTCCATGTTATAAATAAGGTCGCGGAGGATTTAGTCGGTGATAATGCCAGATTTCACGAGGCGAAAAAACTGGAGAGATCAGGGAGGTAGCCGTTTATTCTGTTGCAAAGCTCATCGATCTGTGGGACTTGGCCTGTGGCCATTATTGTGCAGTCATTGGCGTAGAAAACGATAGTAACTCCTTCTGGTGGCGAAGGTAGTTGAGATATGTAGAAATTAAACAAAAGTGGGGATAGGACACCACCCTGTGGCACCCTTGTTCCATTTTTTGCTCTTTTTTGCTTGCTAAGGCAATTTTTTTCAAACAAAAATACTCAGACCATATAATATGTTGGCAATTTGGATCGTTTTCTGCATGTTAAAATATGTGAAATTGATTCCCAAAAAGGTTGAGAATTGCTGGACCGACTGTGCGCAGAAAGGTAGACGTGATTAATCATGCTTATCCATCGTTTCAGCTGTATTTCAGTTTGACTCCTCTTTAAAGATTTTAAGGGGATTCACAAGTTATCGTAACACGTCAGATTTGTTTGTTCGTTTGTGTATAAGCTGGGTGTCTTGCAAAGGTCCTCGATCTGAAAGTGTCACCTAAGAGTAGTGAGGACACCTGAGATGCCGTTTTAGGAACTTTTACTCCTCCGCCTATAATTATGGCTTTCGAAACGATGTTAACATGTGCACATGGCTTGACACCATACAAATGTAGGAAGCTTACTATGAAAATCAAGACAAGTCCTGAAAGCTGAACTTATGTATAAGTGGCACATATGAATATAAATTATGCTTTACCATTTCAGCTTAAAACATACCAGGTTTTCTAATTTCAGTAAGATCTCCAAGCTAAAACACGCACTAAAGAGATATTTTTGTGATCTCTGTGACCTCTCTGATTTGCGAACTTTTTACTGCAAAGAAAACTTGTACGACCAGAATGGTGCAAGTCAAGCGATAATCAACTATTAACGATTACATTATTTCGGGTGAAAAAGTTCGTAATTCTAAACACTGCGGCTTGAACAAAATTTAACGCAAGAGAGTTAGAACCTACCTTAAGTGTCGTCTAGTAAAGTAGTTAATCTTAATATATATTAATCACGTGTCACTATGTTTGTTCCCGATGTACTCGTAAACCACTGAACCGATTTTGAATTTGTTTTGCACCCCGTGTGTATTTTGATCTAACTTGAAATATAGGATAGGTTATATCTCAGTATATAGTCGCAATATTATTTTATTGAAAATTTTTTTATTTGTTTATACGTAATAATAAAATGTTACGTATACGCACCGGCACTCACATTTTCAGGTGGTGCGGATATACTTCTGTGTAATTGGTTGGTGTTTAATTAAACAAAGTGCTTATCAATAAAAAATATTATAGCGAATGATATCAAGTATAGTACATCACCAGGCCCGCCGAGAAGGTGGGGGGGGCATGGGCCAGTGAATGCCCAGACAGTGTTTATACAATATGGATATCAAATGAAACCTATTGATGAGTGCTTTAGTACAGAGTAATATATTATCCAGAGACGGGCTGGGACTAAGACTCGGACTAGGACTGGGACTGGGATTGGAATAAAATACATACCACCCTCTGGGACAGGCAATAAGGGATGCAGAAGAATGAGAAGAAATTGAGAGGAGTAATAAGAGAGAAGGAGATTGAGAAAGAGATAGAATGAGACGAAGATGGAGATAGATGAAGCAAAACGGACGGGGGGAGGAGTAAATAAAAGGATTAGGAGAAACTGAAGACTGGGGGGAGACGGAAAAAGCTTATTTAAATGTATGCAGATAGGCCATATTTAGGGCAGAACAACGTCTGCCGTGTCTACTAGTAAGTTAATAAATATTCCGCATACAGCGCTTGAACTTATCCTTATAGAAGAATTCCCTTCTGTGAATCGTTCTACTTTGGCAAATTCTTTAAAATGACATCCAGTGTAAGTTCTGAGCGCAATGTTTTGATATGCCTGCAGCTTCTCCCAGTGAATTTCTTCTAAGCGAGTATGCGAGACAGTCACGCAAAACTACAGTTTCGCACTACTTTTACCTGACTACCTCCGAACTGGCGCTAATAGGATGCAGAGCGGGACAGTTGGTAGCCACACTTGAACCAACAGCTCATAAGTTTCAGTTGAGCAATTGCAATTTCGTAGGACATCACAATCAAGGTACGCGAGGGGAAAATTGGATGCTATGCGCCCTCATATGGTCGCCAAGCCTAAAGGTTACTCACTGGAAGAAAATACAGGCCTACCAAAATACTGCCCTCAGAACCGCTACGGGCTGTTTTCTTATGTCCCCAGAACATCATCTACACAATGAATCGAGAGTACTCCATTAGGATTGTCCCGATGTCCCAATTGCGCAGGGATCTTTGCCTGCATGGTCGGCGCTGGCCATGCAGAAGTGCCTGCCATTCCAATACGGGAAAGTCAAATAACCTGGGCTATAGAGTCGTTCAAACCCTATAAGTCTCCGGGCCCGGACGGAATCATTCCTGCGCAACTTCAAAAGTCTTTGGCGATTTCCTGCCGATGGTTAGCCATCATCTACACAAACTGCCTCAGGCTTAACTATATCCCGAAGTCTTAGCACACGGTTGGGGTTATTTTCATTTCGAAGGCCGGCAGAAGCTCTCATGTATCACCTAAGGATTTCAGGCCAATCAGTCCCTCGTCGTTTCTTCTTAAGACGTTTGAGCGGTTGATTGACCTGTACCAACGGGAAAGGATATCTCGGGGGTTACTGTCGGCTTCACAGCATGCGTACTGCAAGGGCAGATCGACGGAAACGGCTGTCCATTCGATTGTAAAGCAAATAGAACACAAAGATGCTCTGGGTGCCTTTCTAGACATCGAGGGGGCTTTTAACAATGTCTTACCGGGTGCAATCGAAAGAGCTCTGGTGGGTTTTAAGTCGAGGCAGCTCTGGTTGAAGTTTTTAGCAAACTTCTATGCGGCAGAATTGTCGCATCGGAGTGGGCAGGGGCCATAATTAAGAGGAAGGTGTGCAGGGGCACGCCACAGGGTAGTGTCCTATCTCCTCTGCTCTGGGTTGTGGTAGTCAATCAGCTTCTTGTGGAGCTGGAAGCCAATGGTTGTCGGGTAGTTGTCTATGCAGATGACCTCGCTATCCTAATCAGAGGCAAATTTCTGGGCACCGTGCGCGATGTTCTGCAGGGCTACCTGGATAATGTGGCTAGGTAGGCTGAATCATGTGGATTGGTGGTCAACCCGGGAAAACGGAATTGGTTCTTTTTACAAGGAGATATAAGATGCCAGATTTCAGAACTCCCTCTATTGGAGGGGCACTGATGGTACTTTCTGATAGGGTTAAATATTTGGGGATTGTTTTGGACAAGAAACTGTCCTAGAGACCCAATGTGGAAGATCGGGCCACGAAGGCCGCCGTTGCGTTGTACTGCTGCAGAGGGGCTATCGGAAAGAGATGGGAACTCTCGCCAGGAGTAGTACACTGGCTTTATGAGATGGTGGTCAAACCGATTCTGCTATATGGGGTGCTGGTCTGGTGGAAATCACTGAACACGGAGAGCACCTCCAAAATGTTAACGTCCGTGCAACGGACGGCGCTGATCGGTATCAGTGGCGCTCTCAGGACAACACCTACCTTGGCACTGAACGTCATGCTGAACATATACCCGCGAAATATTGCGGGAAAGGCGGGCGCGGCAAGGTCGTTGGTCTGGCTTCGTGATATGGGCTATGGGCTTTCTGCCTGCGGACACTCTAGCCTTCTTACCAGTTTCGACTTTATCCCGGACAGAACGGACTATTGTATGCCGATAAATGCTCCCTATACAACCTTCACCCAAGTCATTCCACTGAGAGAGGAGTGGGGAGGAAGAATTATCTGGGGCATGGGACCGGTTAACTTGTCCACGGATGGGTCGAAGCTGGACGGAAAGGTTGGTGAGGGGGCCCTTTGTCAAGAGCTAAATGTAAGCCGCAAGTTTAAGTTGGCTGATCACTGCAGTGTATTCCAAGCGGAAGTTGCTGCGATTAAGGATGCGGTGGATGGAATGCTATCCAGTGCTACTACGGTTAGGGAATTTAACATCTACTCTGATAGCCAAGCGGCTATCAAGGCCTTGAGCTCAACTACAGTGCGATCGAGGGTGGTCTGGGAGTGCCTGACCTCGCTGGCGATTGCATCGACTTATTTTACAATTAAGATTATCTGGGTCCCGGGCCATACTGATATCCCGGGTAACTGTCAAGCGCCTCTCTTAGCCCACAACGGTACAACTGAACCGGATGAAGATGGCTGTAGGGATTTCGGGATTCCGCTGGCCACCTGTGATTTGCTCCTCCATAGCTGGGCCTCGAGTCAGCTCAGCAAACGTTGGTCGGACACCACGTCTTGCAGGGTAGCAAGACCTTTCTGACCGAAAGTGGATAACAGGAGGTCTGCTGAAATAATTGGGTTCACTAAGGCTCACCTATCATGGTCATTGGGGTTTTGACAGGGCACTGCCCCATGGGTATCCATGCGGTACGTCTCAATATACTGTAAACTCCATCCTGCTGCAGCTGTATGGAGGATGATGAGGTGGAATCACCAAAGCACTTTATGCTTGATTGCACAGCTTTTGCCAGAACTAGGCGAAAGTACTTCGGTCGCGACTCACTTGGATCTCCCAAAGTTGAGATCGATATCATTCGGAGCTTTATCGTTGCTACCCAACGATTCTCTAAGTAGCTTGATCTGAGTCACCGTTATTTTTGGTGTATGTGGTATCACAACGGACCTTCGTGTTGTCCAAGTGAGCTATCCTTAGCAGTGCAGCTACCACCTAACCTAACCTAACCTAACTCCATTAGGGAGAGAAATGAAATGCTAACCAAACAGTTTTTGTTGAATACCCAGAAACCTGGCATCCCAACAGAGATCTGATTAATATGGCTAAACCGCACAGGGGCTTAAGGGGTCATCTCCGTAAGCATTATGAGGAAATACGGCACCTGAGAACACAGCCGTATGAAGCAAAAAAAAAAACCAAAAACAGGTCTTCAGTGATATCCACAAACAGGCGTCGGACCTCTGTAGCAGAAATTGCCCGGCAAATCTGCTACTCAAAGAAAAATACCCAGAACTAGCAGAGGAAAAAAGCACTCTTCCTAGGGAAGCGCGCGACACTCTAGCTCAACTTCGATCTGGATACTGTAACAGGATAAACTCTTACCAATACAGAATGAACCCCGACATACAAAATGTGGGTCCTACTTGCAATGTCATAATAGTCCACCCCTGTAGAAACAGCAAGTTTCCTTGGACTCCCGTTAGAGGTCATTGATTACAATTTGTGATTGGTCGCACCTATTGGATGGTGCGAAGCACTGCTACAACAACAACAACAGGGAAAAAACTCGAATGTTCCTCTGAGATACTGCAATTGGTTCGCCTATTCAAACAATGGGCAATCTTTATATAATTGGACATACTTTTTATTAGTTTTTTTTTTTTATTTAAAAAATTTACAGGACTAATATTAACATTTATATATTTTTTTATTATTATTAATTAAAATGTTGTAAGTTGTTTAGTTTAACTATAAATATATTTATTTTTTATTTTTTCTATTGTTTGTTTGTCATAGTTGTGTTTTTCGGTTTTTAAACCTTAATTAGGCCGATTGTATGTTAAAATTAAAATCTTTTAATATTAGAAAGGGACAGTGAATATCCCAATAGTTTTTTGTCCTATATTAACATGTTTGTAATAATTTAAAAATATTTGTTTTGTACTATTTCATAATGATAAGTATACAGGATTTGGAAGATCTATGGTGTGTTTGGTCTTATGTATTAAATTTTGATGTTCGTTCCAAGTATGGACAGTATTATTATTATTATTATTAGGCTTGGAAGCCCTTCGACCTTTATGCAGATCTATTGTGTTTGACCTTTGAGCCAAATTTTATATGAGGGGGCTTTTGATGTATCTAAGTACCTCTTCAAGCACACCTCCTAGATGGAAGAGTGTCTGCCTTGCAAGAGCGACGCATTCGCAGAGAATATAACCGGCGTTTCATCCTCCAGCTCAGAATGGATTAATTAAAATGTTGTAAGTTGTTTAGTTTAACTATAAATATATTTATTTTTTATTTTTTCTATTGTTTGTTTGTCATAGTTGTGTTTTTCGGTTTTTAAACCTTAATTAGGCCGATTGTATGTTAAAATTAAAATCTTTTAATATTAGAAAGGGACAGTGAATATCCCAATAGTTTTTTGTCCTATATTAACATGTTTGTAATAATTTAAAAATATTTGTTTTGTACTATTTCATAATGATAAGTATACAGGATTTGGAAGATCTATGGTGTGTTTGGTCTTATGTATTAAATTTTGATGTTCGTTCCAAGTATGGACAGTATTATTATTATTATTATTAGGCTTGGAAGCCCTTCGACCTTTGTGCAGATCTATTGTGTTTGACCTTTGAGCCAAATTTTATATGAGGGGGCTTTTGATGTATCTAAGTACCTCTTCAAGCACACCTCCTAGATGGAAGAGTGTCTGCCTTGCAAGAGCGACGCATTCGCAGAGAATATAACCGGCGTTTCATCCTCCAGCTCAGAAAAACGGCAAATTTGGGTATCGGATAGATTTAACTTACTTAGGTGTGCTTTTATAAGTCCACAAAGAGACTCTGGACCATAGAATGCTGCTGTAGCACCCTGATTTGCTAGGTAATCTGCATGTTCATTACCTTCATGTCCCTGATGTCCGGGAACCCATTCTAACAAAACCTTGTTTTTGGCTCCAATGGCATTAAGGATTTTAGTGCATTCATCCACTAGCTTAGATGTAACTGTGTAGGATTGCAAGGCACGCAGGGCCGCCTGAGTGCCCGACATGATGTAGATGCTCTTCTCCGTAGACACTCTCTACCGCAGGCTTCTATTGCATGGAGTTCTGCCTGAAATATGGTGGGTTCGCATCCAATTGGTATCGATTTCTTGAAGTTCGGCCCATAGATGCCAGCTGCCCTTCTTCCGTCATCGAATTTCGATTCGTCCGTGAACCATACCTTTGAGTCAGGGTCATTATAAGGATTCCTTTTTTTTCCAGTGGGTCCTGTCCACAATGGACACTTCAAAGTTCCGTACGATTCTGAATTTAGGGGGCTTTACGTCACGCAGTTGTTATGTGGGAATTCCTATGTATGGACAGTAGATATGGTTTTAGTTTATACTAGCTTATACCCGTGGGTTTTACCCCACGTTTCTGTAAAAATATGTAGGCTACGCGTAACTGGCCATGGGTAAAACTTGGTAAGATTGACTTCTGCTACAGCTAATGACTGTTGTTGTATGATATATTCATATTTGTAACAGGATTCCCCTCGCGTAGGTGAGGTTGACAATTGAGTTGCAGAAGCTCTGAAGCTATAAAGGTTTGTATTGCCCCCATCAATCCCTTGATTCGCAGCTAATGATCGTCCTTGCACTTCATTGAATAGGAAATTTGAGGCATTTAAAATTGAAAAGACAAATCTATCGCTATCAATGGAATCCTTGGTTTAAACTTTTTTGTTTCCTAAATTTTCCAATAAAATTAATAGCTTCAATGACATTCGTAAAAGTTTTGTGATGAAAAGCCTTGTCCCAATACATAAGCGTGGAGAATCGAAATAACGAAGCATAAATATTATATAATGGGCCCTTTTTTAAGGATCAATCGATGAGGAGAAATTTCTGATTGCTCAAAAGAGCTAATAAACTCAATCGGATATCCACAGCTTGGGACTCTTCCACGACTGTGTTAATAGAGTGATAAGTTGTCTTGGTTCTAGTGATATTGACTTCCTCATTTTAAGTTGGCTAAAATTCCTTTTCTCAAAGCCATTTATACTTTGTAAAGATAGATTCGATATTTGGAAGGAACATTAGCTATTAAAGCTTCAGGTGATGCCATAATTTCTCAAAAACTTACAGGAAAATAAATTAAATCTGTTAGTAAAGAAATAGAAATTTTGCCATAATTAATTTCAAGAAGTTGCAAAAGCTGCTGCTGAAGTGTTTCCGCCAAAAGGCCCTCTCATATTTCTAAAGAGAGTAAATTGTTGTACGTAAAGCTGTCTATAGACGAAAAAGCACGCATTTACTTCAACTGTGGCTGTTCCAGCAGGTAACAGGAAAGCACCACCTTTGGGATGATCATTACACCTTAAATTCTTAAGGGTTCGGTCTAAAACTTGCAGCGACTGTTTATGAGTCATGGTGCACACATCGCACACCCACACTTTGACCTGACCGTTTGCTTATGTTGCACTTCGGTGTATCAGATGTTTGCAGACAGTGGTCATTTAAATGCGGAGGTGTACGTCCACCACATAAAGGGTATCCGCGGTATCTGAGAAAGCAACTTCCATAGTGATTTCTCTTTTTGCTCTTACATCAATTAGTATCAAATTAAACAGAAATGTTTTTTTCCGGTTCCTCCAGGCGTATGCAAAAATACCTACCCTAAAGATAACATAAAAGAATACTAAAGGAATAACAGCCAAACCCAACTCGGCAATCAAACGTGTTGAAATAACCTAAGTTTTTAAGGCAGCCATAGTTCTGAAAGTCCCATTTTTTGTTTTTTCAATTCCATATATTATTGGTGCTGTTAGGGCTTATCGCCATATAGCTCCTTACCAATTTTCATTATTCCTTTGGGTGGGAGGTGCCATGCCCCTTCTTACTGACCCCTTATTTTCTGAGTGGTGTTAGGGATTGATCCAATTTAACTCTTTACTGGATTTCAATATTCTTGCATGAATACTTCCAGAGTTATGCTGTATCAAATATTCCATTGGTATGGTAGGTGCCGCCCCCTTTTTTATATTGAGGTTATCTTTAGTCTATGACCATCTTTGGAAGGTTTCTAGTGGGTGATTCAAATTTAGTTGAGATCGGCCGATCCGTTTAGAGCGCAACCCGATTTATACCTACATACAAACATTCATAATATTAACTTTATATATATATATATATATATGTAGATAGAAGATGTTGATAGACTGAATTAAAAAAATATTGAAATATAATACAATAAACATCCAAAGGAATAACAGCCAAACAACTTTGTAGTGAAACATTAGCTGTTATAATGACCTAAGTTTGTACGGCAGCCATAGTTCTGGAAAATTCCATTTGTAGGGGAGGTGCCACGCCCCCTTTTCCCCAATTCCACATTTTACTGGAGGTGTTAGGACTTAACCTCATATAGCTCCTTACCAATTTTTATTATCCTTCTATTACTACATCCAGAGATATGCAGTATGATAAATTCCATTTATATGGGAGGTGACAGGCCTCCTTCTCCCTTACCCCACATTTTATTGGGGGTGTTAGGGATTGACCTCATATAACTCCTTATTCAATTTCAATGTTCTAGCATGAATACCTTCAGAGTTATGTAGTACCAAATATTCATTTTGCAATGGAGGTGCCACGCCCCTTTTATAAATCGATATTATTTTTAGCCTGTGACCATCCTTGGAAGGTTTCTAGTGGGTTGTGCAAATTTGGTTGTGATCGGTCAATCCGTTTAGGACGCAACTCGATCTATACCTACATACATACATAATTTGAATTTTATATATATAGATTTATTTTGTCAAATTATTGGAAACCACCCTAAATCTGGGCCATTTCGTGTTATACAATTCGTGATGAAAATATATTTTTTAAATCGCAATAACTCTGAAACAGTGAATTGCATTGAGGAATATGGGAAATGGTGACTACGAGTGCGCATTACTTAGACTATGTGCCTCCACAAATTTTTTAGAGATATCCCTTTCGCCTAAGCAATAAGAGCACAATTGTGCTATGGAATGCACACCCCTGCATTGGACCCATAATTAAATATCGTTTTTACAAATAGTTTGCTGGGTTATCGTTTGAGTGAATTTTTTTTCCATACATGATCGCATAACACGTTGTTAGCTCGAACAAGTATGTATCTATTAAAAAGAGCAAAGGGACCTTTCCAAACAGCAGTTAAGATAGGGTATTCGTAAACGCAGATGCCGAAAAAATTTTTATTTTTAATTCTACTGTTATTTAATTATTATTTTTATTAATAATTTTTTATTACTTAACTACATTAAACTCAACTGCCAGGTATAAACTTATAAATAGATATAATATTTTTTGGAGCGATTGTCCGTTCATAAGCAACGCAAATTTTTTCACCTTCTCGTTTTCCGCTCTATGATTTTCATATTCATTTTGCCGTACAACAAAGTGCCTACATTCATTTTTTATAAATATTTCTAAATATTTAATATATTATTGATTATAAATAGAAGCGCAGTTTCCGAAACGGTACAGATCCTATAATGTTTACTGCATCCAGTTTGAAAATGTTACCTAAAATTTAATGCCAGTAAGTGTCTGTGGAATTCCTCCCAAATTTTAAATTTAACTTTTAATGTTACTGGAAACTGCCCATCTATGTACTTGCATATATATTATAGTTATAATGTTTAACTATAACCTAAATTATTTTGCATATATTTAGCTTAATTTTAAAATACTAAAATTGTTTACATTAAAATCTAATGGTGTCACAAAAACAATTGCATGCATCTTTTTTCTTAAAAACTATTATATTTCGCTTATTAATTCACAGATATTTACAAGTTTTCACTTAGTTTAAAATTAAAATGTTTACTTCTAAAAATGTTTTCTAACAACATTGGACTTATTTTATATGAATTATTTGGTTTTTGTCGTCACGGCGATAAAAGCTGCTTAATCCAAAATTTTAAAATATTTACAGCTGCGAGCACAAAAACAGTAGGCGAGATTAGAACAAAGTTTGGCAGCCATTTTCTATTGAAAAAGCTTACACTAGCTTCACTTCTATGTTTGTATTTATGTAACTCTACTCTTATTACCAAATACCAAAAACTAAAATGTTACGTATACGCATCGGTACCCGTCTTTTCAGTTGGTGAGATTGTTGATGCTTACGTGTTATTGTTAAGTTTTTAATAAAACAACGTGCTTATTTCTTTTGTTTGAAAGAAAGATGTAGATAACGAATACTTTTTAGTAAACCATTTTCAAAAACGTTTTCGAAAAAATTGGACACATTATTTTCTTTAATATAACTCGCCTCCTTTCCATCACTATCAAAGTTATTTTGAGTGAAAAGGGAACTAAACAACTTTTACCTCAGTGGCAACAATTTATATAGATTTTTATACATTTTGAAAATAATTCTTAAAAGTATTAAGGCTTCTTAATAAATACACAATATTTTATTATCAGTTGGACTTTCCTTTTTTTTAAGTTTTATGTTGTAATAAGACACTGAACCGAAACAGACGAAATCTTAGGTTGATGGCTGAACTGGCAACATTAAATTAATTACCTTGCCTAAACTTTTTGAAAACGCGACATATTGGACATCCACGTCGATGGCATTACGCTACCGACTGTCTGTACCCAGAACACCACCTACACAATGAGGCGAGAGTACCCCCATTAAGGAGAGAAATGAAATGCTGAACAAGAAACTTAGCATCCCAACAGACATCTGATTGAAGAGGCCACACCTCCCAGGTGCTTAAGAGGTTATCTCCGTAAACATTACGAAGAAACACGGCACCTTAGAACACAGTCGTGTGAAGCAAAAAACACAAACAGGTCCTCAGTAATATCCACAAACAGGCTTCGGACCTCTATGCCAGGAATTGCCCGGCGAATCCAATTCTTAAAGAAAAATACCCAGAACTCGCAGAAGAGGAACGTTCTCTCCCTAAGGAAACGCGCGTCTCTCTAGCCCAACTTCTATCTGGGTACTGTAACAGGTTAACCTCTTACCAATCCAGAATCAACCCCGACATACATACATAATGTATGTCCTGCTTGCAATGTGTCCCCACATGACACCAACCATCTCTTCAATTGCAACCGACTCTAATACCCATCTCACTATGATCTACCCTTGTTGAAACTGCAAGTTTCCTTGGACCCCAGTTAGAAGATATTGAAGACAATTTGTGATTCGTCGCGCCTATTGCATTGGGCGAAGCACTGCTACAACAACAACATGGGACCGACACAATTGGCTCCAGAATTCTGTTAATTAGACAATTCGACTATTCAAACAGTTAACACTTTTGAACCTTTCATAAAGTTCCAATAATAGCAAGAAATACTTTTAATTTAATATTCTCTAACTAGGGCAAAATTATAACTTTTGTTTTGGTGGCTAAGATCCACTTTTTTCTTCTACGTGTTTTTACGCTTTCGTGTCTACTTCAGAGAGTCAGCACTGTAAAACTGTTAAGTTAGTCCAGTTCATCTAGTTTACTTTTAAATTACAATTAAAGGTGTCCGTCGGACGTGTTTGCAAAACCCTGAAGAATTGGAAAGCTTTGATTCGGAAGGAATATTGGTCCTTATAAAATAAGTAGCATTTTATACCAGAACTTGGAAATTCCTCCATTTATCCTTTTATCACTTTTTCATATTTTTATCGGAAGCATCAGGAAGGTGCTGTGTTTTGATGCAACATGTTGCTATACGCTCGGAATTCGAGCTAAACAAAACTGAGAGAACTTATTGTGGAGAGTTCAAGTGTTCGTATGAAATGTTAAAATTTGTAAGAAGTTGAAACGTTAAAAATTGTTTACAACTTGACCGAAGACCTCTTGCCATCCCCTGATTTTCAAGTGTAAGTAAAAAATAACGCAGACGTGCTGGCTTAACAGTATGCCCGCGAAAATGATATATGCGAAGTCCGTGAGAAATGAAAAATATTTCTGTGGAAAGAAAAAGTTCTTATCGTTTTTGTGTACAGTGTAATTTTACTAGAAAATATAACTTTAAATTCGATTCATACGAAAGTGCCTGACATTCATATGAAAGTGCAAAGAAAAAGCACTTCCATATGCAGCCAACGCACTTCGGTATGATATTCAAATTTACACTATAATATTTGACAACAAAAAATGTTTCAAAAATATCCACTGTGAAAATTTTTAATTTAAAATTTATTTATTAAGGAACCATCAAAATTCTTTAAATATTTAAAAAAAATTTTTTTTTTGCAATTTAAAAAAGTTTCAGTGTACATATAATTTTGTATAGGTATTGCGATTTGCACTTCCATATAAAAATTTTTGAACAGCCCTGATCTTAACAGTGAACTTTAAAATTTTTTTTTATATTACTTTTATAATATTTCGAATTTGATTGTAAGCTCTTTATACATATGTATGTAGTAAAATTATAATTTAACGTTGAGCTCGAAGCCTACTTAAAATAAAACAAGATTGTTCTCTTCAACTTTAGGCCAACTAAACAACTCTTATCATATGAGCACACACAGGAGAGTGTTCCTGAAGATACTCCAGGATTGAAGACACGAATCTGCGTTCGAAATTTTGACAAAGGAAAAGAGGCACCAAAAATAACATTTATTTTCGATTTACTACATTTTTTGTTTTGCTGTTAATTTTTATAATTTTTTTAGTGTGCCCTATAATTTATGCAACAAGTAACAATCAGTCACAGTTTTTCGCTTTAAAATTTTTCCTGGTTTTAGCGTGAACTTAAAGTAAAAATACATATTTTTGTGTTTAATATTTTGTTAACAAGAAATTGTTAATAAAATTAGCAAAATATATTTAACATAAAACTAAAATTTTAGTTATAACTTGTTTGGCATACAACAATTTTTGAATACTAGAATATATACATATTTTTTAATTTTAGTTATACGAGTTTAAGTCTATTTGCTTAATTTTCTTATCTAATTTATTTATACTTAACTAATTTATATATACTACTTAAGGCCATGCATATTTTTATAAATTTTTAATTTTTTTTTTTTTTTTTGTATGCATAAAATTTGTTCTTCATCAGCGTCCGGTGACTCCGGTAATATTGTGTTTTTTTTTTATATAAAAAGGCGTTTATAAAACAGCTGCGAGGCAACGCGAAGATTATTCACAGTGTAAAGAGAATAGTCTGAGCAAGAAAGATGTTGAGGGCTCTAAGTGTTCATACATTGGAGTTATTTAACCGATTTAAGCTTAGTTTTTCTACATCAGTGTCGAAGAAAATAAGAGGAGGAAAAAAATGTAATAACTCTCCTATTTTTTCTTTAAATCTTTGCATAGCTGTATAACTTTCTTACATGATTTTCTTTTCAGTTTCTTACACTGCATGCCAGCAAAAATTGGTGTACTGCACTTTCTCAGAGAAATCAGTGAGACTTCTTCTCTGTGTTTGCCTTCTTTCTTATTTGCTCATTGTTTCTCCCACTCTTCTGCTCTCGCTGCTTTACTTCGTAACCGGCTTTACTTCTAAAAGTTGCGGGTAATTTTCTACGATATTCAAAAGTATCGTATCGATGTAATGTTTTAGGCGGGTATTCTCATCTTCCTTCTCTTGAAAGGCTTGTTGCAACTGCAAATATATAAAAAAGAAACGAGTTTATAAAAAGTCTGAATATATCACTTATACAATTTGAAAGAGAACAAGTTATGGAACATTAGTCAAAGTAAGATATCCCGAAATCCAGAATTAAAAAGAAAAGCTTAATTATAAAAGGATCACTTATTATCTGTATTAGATATTTTCTCTTAATTTTTATTTTTCGTATATGAAAATAAATATTGTGAGGCAATATTGTAATTCACCTCATTACTCATAAGTCTTAAAGTTGTTATATGCTCAAATCTTTAAATTCCATTACAGCATGTTTCTAATGAATATTGTAACGAATATTAGCAGCACTAAGGGATATTATCATCTCTAAGCCTGTGCTAAGCAGTGACTTGTATGAACACCAATAATTCAATCATTATGTTTACACATATGTACGTACACGCAGCGGAGAAGCAACGCACAACCACGTGCATAAATCTGAGATACTCCCGAAAGTATGCAATGGTTGTGCAAGTGTCGCTCACACATACAAGCGCATGGGGTTTGAGAGAAGATATAAAATCATGCATCTGCAGTTACAGCTGAGTAATTTTATAGCTGATAACTAACTAGTAAGTTCTGGAAATAAAAAAGCCGAGAAATATGCAACGAGGAAATCAGACAGTATAAAAGACAGCAACAGTAGAGGCACGACAATCAGTTTTGATTTAAGACGCTATCTGGCGAGCAATAGTAGGGTTAATTGTGAAGTACTTTAATAAAGTCCATTTTGCATTATTGAATAGTGGAGTTATTTATTCAACATTTTAGTGATTCGAACGTTATTAGAAGGTTGCAAATAAGAGGAATTTCAGTAAATTCGTTACAATATAATATTATACCGATTTCACACAAATGTTTAAGGTAGTCACATTTTTTTAAATGAAAGAACTAATCTTTTCTCTCCACAGCGCCACTGCTCATAAACGAGCTTATTTAAGCAGCCTTTTAAAAATAACGAGCCGGACCCGTGCGCAGCTTGCGCGACCAATATAAAAGTCTCTTATCAAATATAAACAAAAATCAGCTGTTCTATTGCGCTGCAATATAGCGTATGATAACAACTGCCAGTAATGCAGTGCAAATATTCACAATAGTGCCATAGTACAAAAATACTTCTTTGAGTGCTCACAATAGTTTATTTTTAAGAAATTATTTAATAAAATATAGCTAAACAAAAGCTCTACGACTAAAATTGCACAAAGCTCGCCAATATCCCGAATCTCCATCTTTACGACCAAAACCTTATTTATAGATTTGGATTCCAAATAAGAGCGAAAAAGGGACCCGTACATAAAAACAGCAATTAAAAATAATTTTACACAAATCGTTAAAATAATTTATTGTTTGGAAATTGTTCCATCGACCGTAAAATTCTCAGCAATAAGCAAAGCTGACAAGATTTTTGACGCCATTAGACAATAGAGCTATAATGAAATATTTAGGAATTAGTAAGCTGTAGAAAACTTGACTAATTATTTCATTAAGTCTCTGTGTGAAATTGGTATGCGATTTGAAACAGTTTTGCTAATCTATTGTAACGAATTTTGGAGAATTCCTGATAATTATACACCTTCTGCTAACGTTCGAATCGCTGAACTGACGAATAAATAACTCCAATATTCAGTATTGTAAAATGGTCTGTATTTAGACTGCTTCGGGAGTAGTACTTCACAATTATACTTCACTTCACAACTAATACCGTATTTAAATCAAACTGATTAGTTATTCCTCAGCTTGCGCTGCTTTTATACTCTCGGTTACCTCGCTCGGCCGTTTTTCCGCGAGCACGGCCTCTAGAATAATTGGATCTCATTCTTAGTTATTTATCTATATACATGTATATCTGTAGTTTATGCCTTTCTTCTAGCCATATGCATGTGCATGTGTAAGTAACAACTTCTGCTCTTAGCTGCCGGCTACATATATGTATGTGAAATAATCTCTCTGCTTCAAGCTGCTGGTTATCTGAATGGAATATTCGTCCTTGCCTTGCACATGTGTTTGGTTGCTTTCTTCAATGTATACATGTACATAAGTGTGGCTACTTACTGTTTTAGTGTTGCTGGCATAGTGTTGCTAATATTCGCCACCCTATGTTCATGGGTATGATACAGAGTGTAATCTAGTTATACGTGGGTACCTGTCATGGTCTACTAAAACACAGATCAATATCCGTTGATGCCAGTACTAATAGATTGAGATTGTGTGTTCAATGTTAATTAACCTTGGTGAGGCACGGGAGGTCAACTTCACCACGAGTTCCGATCTTGTCTCGTTATCTATCTTATTGATTTATATTATCTCCTCAGTATCTAATTAAATTAATAATCAGTATGAGATTTGCGTGCATGTATCACAATTAAGGAATGTGACCAACCTTTTCTTTACGGATCGTGCAGCAATATGTTTGCACACTATATTGTTGAAAACAAACTACTTTTCGATTCGGCATTGTTTCTACTAAAACTTCTTCTAACTTCATTACGCACCGTTCACCTTCAAGCCACAATTAAAAGCAATGGACATCTTTTTCTATCACAGACCTGAAACAACGTCCTTTCGCTTCAACAATGTCCTCTTGGCAAATACTAGAAGCTTTCTAGGACGTATGCCACTTGCTGCTTCTAGATTACTCCTTATATCTGGAGTCTTAGCCTGGCAAGCGCAGGGCACGAGCATAAGCCGTGCTCGATCGTTTCCTCCTCCAACCCGCACTTCTTACATCTTCTATCACTGACCAAGCCTAATTTAAAGGCATGTAACTCCAAAAGAAAATCGGCCATAACCGTTTAAACGGTTAAGCACCAATTGAGCACCATAAGACAGTGTCCAGTCAGAATACTCGTCCTGATTCTACAGTCCTCTCTTCTTAATGATAGAAGCAAATTTGTTAGTCTAAGGTTGTAAGACCTACACATAATATTCGCTTGAACGCACGCCTTTCCCGCTTGGTCGAACATGTGCACCTCTCGCCTCCTCTTAATCTCGCCCAATCTAATTGGGACGTCTACGAAACAAGCTTCAGGGGATACGCCCTTTTTAGCTAGTTCATCTGCTTTTTCAATCCCATCTCCTACCATATGCCCTGGGACCGAATATAGATATATGCTTCTCCCTCTCCCGATTTTTTCCAGAGACTGTTTACACTCTAACACACTTTTAGATGCTGTGCTATGCGAGATTATTGCCCTAATTGCTGCTTGGCTGTCAATATAATAGTTAACATGACTGCAGTTTAAGCTGTTTCTATTGCTTTGGTTATGGCTAATACTTCCGCTTGGAAAACGCTACAGTAATCTGGCAGCTTGTAGGATACCGCAGTATACCGCAGACCTTACTCCTTCCACTACTTTGGAACCATCTGTGTACACATACATATATCGCCTCGTCCGCCATTTGAGCACCCTTGCGCCAACCATCCACCTTTATTGTGGCTTTAATATCTCCCTCGAAGCGCAGATATGGAATCAGGTAGTCTGTTCGTCCTGTAATTGAAGGAGCTAATGCTTACTTCGACACCATTTACTGGTGGCACCAGTTCCACTGCAGCGGAGCCTTTCGTCGCATACGTTGCTTGGGCGAAACACAATGATGTCAAACAAGTACTCATACTTAGTGTTGCGAAAAACGATACGGAACGTATGCAACGATTCCGAATTGGAGACACGGCAAACGTCAATTACATTACCCTTGCTTAGCTATTAAGAACGTATCTCTTAATTAATATTAAGAAACTGTAAAACCCTCGTGTCTCACCGCTCTTACTTCTTTCTTGCTTGCATGAGAACAAAAGTACATAATCTATGCTTTTATTGATAACCCAGCACCAATCCCAAAACCGAAAAATTTATAAATGTTTATGTATAACTATATAAAACTATTCCATTAAATATTAACACTAAAAGTGCATGAATTTTTGTGTTTTAGGGAATTTATCTGTTTTTGCTTGGTGATGATTATTACCTGACTTAGAGATGCTAATGTGGCTGAATCCACAGAATCCTGTAATAGAGATAAATAAAAAGGAGAATACAAAATAATAATTAAAATATAAATACATACTTATTTATGCATACCTAATGTGAGCGAAATAACTGTATAAACGGGGATGAGCAAGCACGAAAAAAATAAACCAAACTAAAAAATTGGAATTAGCAAAAAAGACAAGCTTTAAGCTTTGTTTAATAACAATTTTGTTGTGCGAAATTAAAAAAAAATAGTTAATCTCTAACTAAATATTAGCTATTTATACTAAAAACTGTAAAAGCTCTACGAAAGCTCGATAGAAAAAAAAGCTGTGCTGCAATGTGCGTGTGTTTGTAGTACGTGTGTGTAAGCTTTCAAGCTTTGCTGAGCTAAAGATGGGAGCTGTTTTTCTATGCAAAAGCATCAGCGCAATGGTTAGAGCGATAAAAGCTTGAAAAAAGCTTATAAAAGTGCGCTAATTCAGTTAATACTTCGAAACAGTTCTCGTCGTTGCATAATAACTTCAAAACCACACCCACCTGTGCTTGTGACATTTCCTCTAGCTCTTGCGCTAAACTGTTTAGCGTGCCATTGAGCAGATTCCGGCCCTCCTCGACTCCACGTGTGAGCACTTGTGCTTGCAGCTCTTCGTTTTGCTCCTCCAAAGCTGGAGCGCATGAAAAAAGACAAAATTTAGCTCGGTTTGACAACAGGAATTTATTTAAAACTTACATTTATTCTTTTGTCGCATCTCTTCCAACTCTTGATGCAGCTCCTCCAGTCTTATTGTCTCTGGCGAGGTGGTTGGCAACGCTGGTCCTGTTTCTGCACGCAGCCGCTCCAATTCTTTACTCAAAGCAACCATCAAATCTTCAGCAGCTTTCTTTTCTTCCTCATATTTGCGTTCGCGTTGCGTAGCTTCATCGATATCTTGTTGTAGCGCCGCAATTTGATCGCGCGCTATTTCATATTTTTCTTCAGTCCGATGCAGATCATTGGCTTGTTTGTCGCATAGCACACGTAGGCGTTGCGCTTCTTCGCGCAATGAGTTGGCTTCCAGCTCTATTGTTTTGACTTTTATCTGGCAATTTTCATTTTGAAGTGCTGCTTCTCGTTCGACGCGTGCCAATAGTTCACGATAGCGTTTTTGTTCCTCCGCCAGTCGCTCTTCGGCGCGTAGCTCGGACTGAAAGAAGAAATGGAATTTTGTTGAACCCAATGAAGTTGATAGAAGACCTAATATGATTTTAAATATTTCGAGATTTTCACCCGATGCAAAACATAAGCGATATCTAAAAGCCATTTAGAGTTTTAGAGCTCAAAGGGTACTTCGAAACTATGCAATAGAAGTTGATTCCTAGAAACTTCCACTGCACCCCGAGCTTCGAGCCAAAAATTGTCTTGGTAGCGTGACCCTTATTGAGATTGTTTCCTTTTTCAGGTTTTTAATGTACTCAGATCTCCCAGCAGTTTCGTCTTGGGGATAAGCGTATAGGATAACGATTCAGAGTTGATTAATGAGAAATAAGCGGCCTATAAACACACACACGACAACTGCTTCCATCCGCCTTAGATTCCCTCGTCTTGTATGCTTCACAAGCCAGAATGGATGATATCAAATACTGGAAGTATAGAGCAGCTTTCATATCGGTCCAGCACAGAGAAGCGCTATGATTTACCCCAGCTAACCACACACTATAAGCAGACACCGCTTTGCTCGTAACGTGGACCATACCGATGCATTTCCTCGCTACGGAAATGAAAGCAATTTATCATCTCTTCGCACAAGTAGAGACAGAGTTGTGGCCTTTTAAAGACGAATATAAAATCCGCCGTCCTGCATTAAATTGGACTTGGGTAATAATCCCTGAGTTAGAGCCACGGCTGGAGCGGCTAAATGGAGGCTAGATGGAAGCTCTTACTTTTTCGAATATCTCCATTGAAGGGACAATATTGAAAATCCAAATTGGACGCTGCGCCTTTTTCGAATGCGATCACTTCGCTCAACATCAAAGAAGCTGTGTCCGATATTTGGGCCCACTGTTTCATTCATAAGATATGATATGGTCAGCAGATATCCAAAAAATATTCTCCTCTTGAAACGGGACAGGTGGTAAGAGTAGTCAAAGGGTTCGCATTCGTAAGAGGGTTGGTTTAAGAGGGTAGTCCTTCAGTCGAGGAAAAATATTCTACAATCGTAGAATCTTTATGCAAGGAAAACTTTTTCCCTAACGCTTTTAATACTTTTTGGCCTGTCTCGTGGGGGGGGATCCCAAAGTCTAGTTAGATTCAATATCTATACACATATAATTTCCATTTCGAAAAGAGCGAAGTCCTCTGCGTAATGCGCGCAACGTAAAAGAAGTTCTTTGCAGAGGAGGCAATACGACATTCGAAGGGAGTCGCGCGTTGCTCCAGTTCTTCGTCCATCTGGATACTCAGCAGTCTTGCATACCCAAAATCAACCCAGCATGCAGTGTGTCCACACATGACGCACATCTTTTATTAAATTGAAATGTGGAACCAATGATTCTAACGGCAACATTTCCTGGTCCAAAGCTATTGGAACTGACAGTTTGTTTGGACTCCCACCAGAGAGCTTTGAAGACATTTTTTAAGTGTTCGCGGCCGTTGGATAGGCTATTACTCTTGCAGGGAACTAGCTTCTTGCGTAATATCTTATAAATTATGCCTATTCTGTGACAGAAATAGGAAGTGCGCATTGCAGAAAAAAAAGTTTAACAGCTTCTAAGTTCGTGTTCTGCGATTGCCAGGTAAAGGCATCAGCTCTTGCGTCACAGCAATCAGATTACTGGGCAGTAATAAGGCTTGATTCTAGAAAACTTCTAGCATTTAACAATAACCACTTTACTCAACTTAACCGTTTTGTATTACCTAGGCAAATGGTCAATATCGAATCTCTCATAGCTACTAGAACAACTTCCTTGCTTTTGACACAAATATTTGAACTATTATTTCTCGTAGTGTCCTCAGAGGTCTTATTTCCAAAATCGTTCACTTACCTCCCGATATTGCTCCTCGAGCATGTGATAGCGCGTCTGCAGTACAGCATATTCGGTTTTTGTGCGTGTCGTGCGATCTTCGGCGATATTCTGTGTGTCAGCTAAATCTGTAACTTGACGCTGCAGCAGTTCCAGCTAGAAATAGAGAAAAAGAGAGATTCAGCATGAGTATGTGTATAAATACCAGTGCAAATAAAGTACATGCTCTTCACTCTGTTATTTTTAAAAGAGCAAAGAAAGATATGAATTTATAGCAGCTGGCTGATAAGCTGCATTGCTCGTAATTACAATAACGTGGTCATAAACGATAAACGCCTAAGTTACATGTACAAGTATTGGACTTAGGCTGTTATTGCTTGTTGTCGCTTCTGATACCTATAGGTGTATATGTTTTGATTAAAATAAAAGAAATTCTTTTTATCTTCGTGATTGTTAACGCCGCTGAGAGGGCAAATGTTAAATTCATTTAGTTCATTAACGCTTAGTACAATAAAATTGTGTGTTATTTTTAATTAACAAAAATACTAACACAATTGCCTTTAAGTAAACGTAAATCACCAAGAAGATCATCGAATAACAGCACATCCGCCATTGATGTTTTCAAATGCATTTGTTCAATATTTTTTTGTTTTTTTATGAATTTAAAAAAAAATTTTAATTTTTTTTTTTAATTTTTTCTTTTACTTATGTTTGCTCCAAATATGCAATTTTGAATGTATATGTGTTTGCGTGTGCTTGCATAAATTCTTTATATGATTCACTATAGATAAGTTTCTCAATTTTAGGTCACGATTTCCCTCATTTCTATAATGTTTTCAACGTCTCAATAACATTGATAAACATAAAAATTCTTGTTAAAAAAATTTGCATTTATTTTCGATTTACATTTATTTACACACGTCTTATGCGCTAACACACTCATCGTCAACTGAGCTTTGTCGCATACAAAAATCTGTGTAAAAAACATTTGCTGTTAATTAATCACTTCTTAGAGTCGGGAGAGGCGCTGCCCAAAAGGAGTTGCATACATCGTAATTTTATTGACGATTATTGACGCCTGCAGTATGTTTAATATTTAGCGTTGGTGTAAACCAAACCCCACTTTTGGCTATAAGCATCTAAAAAATCTTAGCATTTACTACGCTTCGCAAATTTTTAACTAAATGTGTAAAATTAAGAAGCGATAGAAAAAGGTCCGAAAATTAAATAATTAATATTCCCAAAAAAAAAGGAATATATAAGAACTGAACTGCTCAACCAATAGCATTCTTGTTTTTGATTTGCACAGATACAAATTCACACTTTGAATATAAAAAAAGTTTTCAGAGCACTCCCATATACCCTCACATATAAATTCAATTCATGTGAAAGTGCCTGAATTTCATATGAAAGTGCAAAGAAAAAGCACTTCCATATGAAGCGAAGGTACTTCGGTATGATATTCAAATGTACACTAACAAATTGCCAACAAGCAATTTTTCAAAAACATTGTATCTGGGCTCTGAGAAAAACATTAATTCAAAATTTTTTTCGTTAAGGGAACATTTAAAATTCTAATTTACAAATGACTAAGTGTACATATAATTTTGTATACATATGTATTGTGATTTGCACTTCTATATAAACATTTTCCAAAAGCTCTGTATAAAAACGATTTAATTTTTACTCATATATTTGAGTTTTTTATAAAAATTAAGCTTCGAATTTTGTTCTAAATATTTTTCCATTATTTAACCCAAATATTTTAAACAATTCAAAAGCTGCAATGACTTTTTTTGCACACACATACACATACAAAAAAATTGCAATAAAAAAGATAAATTTTAAAGCATACTAAGGTTTTTCCAAATACATATTGACGTATATAGTAAAATAAAAGTTTTATAAATATTTCGAAAACGCGCAAGTTTCCAACAACGTTAAAGGCACACACTTGACTGTCGCTAATAAAAATCATTCGCTGCTGCTGCCCAAATTTACAATAAGTACATGTGAAATATTTATGTATTAAATAAAGAAAAAATAAATGTAAAGCGTGATAACCTCCAAAGAGATTTTGGGCCGAGCTTCTCTTCCGGTTTGCGTCGTGCTCCTTCTTAATTTTTCCTCCAAATTGGCGGAACGGGACCTACTTGGTTTATGCCGACTCCGAACGGCATTTACAAGGCAGATGAGTTTTCACTGGCAGAAATACACTCGGAGTGCTTGCCAAACACTGAAGTGGGATGACCCCGCTTAGAAAAATTTGCTTCTAATTGAAAAAATGTGTTTCTAAAATTTTGATGTTGCTTTGCCCGGCGCGTGAACCCAGGATCTTCGGGGTGGTAGGCGGAGCACGCTACCATCACAACACGGCGGCCACCTTTATGTATATCACACACACAAAAACAACCACAGTTGCTAAACATAGACAATGTGCTTGACAAATGTTTGCATTCAGAAAGCACTTAGAACTAACAGCTAAAAAAGAATTGAAAACCATTTTTGAGAACTATCACACCAAGTGGCTTGCATACTTTCTCACCACCAAAATCAGCGCAGAGGGAGGGCTCCCAATAGCCTAGTGGCGATGTGAGCATGTCGGACGCTGATGTTTGTCAAAATAGAATAAAATGTGGCCTGAATGACAGCAACTGCCAAAAATGCCTCTACTATGTACGTATTTTTGTTTTTATTTTCATCAAAAGTGTTGTTGGCAAAACAGTCGCAGCTCAAAATATGTAAAACATCAAGTTTATATGTAAGTGATCTATGCGTATGTCTGCCTGTATCAGGGAACTGCATAAGTGTCCAGAAACATTTCAAGCAACTTGAAGAAATATAAGGGCAGGTATGCATAATGTCGTCCTGAACGAAAATGCAGTAAAGGGCACGAGCCTTAAGCAGAAAAAACTGTAGTGAAATTTTGAGGGTTTTTTGAAGAAATCACGAAAAAAAAACAAGTAAGGACGGGACCGACTGGATTTTTCACTCGATTAGGCATTCAATAAAGCAATAATGGGATAATTAAGAATTTGTATTTTGTATGGAAGATTGAGTTAAATTAGGGCTTTAATGTAGAAAACTTGACTAATTATTTCATTAAGCCTCTGTGTGAAATTGGCATAAGCTTACGTAAAAAATTTCACTTGAATTTGAAAGCTGCATATTGGGATTCTTGGCAGGTTTTAGATACATACATATATACATTTACTAAAAATTATATGCACAAATTATAATATTGTAACGAATTTAGTGAAATTCCGCTTATTCCAAACCTTCTACTAACATTCGTATTGCTAAATTGTTGAATTAATAACTCAAATATTCAATAATGCAAAATGGTCTTTATTAGACTACTTTGAAAGTACTTCACAATAACACTTATATTTCCCAACCAATAGCGTGCTTAAATCAAACTGATTACTGACTACTCAACTTGCTCTGCTTTTATACTCTCTGTTGCCTTGTCAAAATGTCTAGACGTTTCCTCTTCTAGAATCCTCTACCTGGTCACCAGCTATACGCGCGTGTATTTTTAGTGTGTAACCATATGCGTGGTGTGTATATGTGAGTACTACTTCGGCTGATGACATGCGTTTGTGAGTATCTCTCTGCTGCTTATATGTATGTGTGTACATGATGATTAATGTGTTTATGTAGCTTGTTTTAAGGTTTTTGTTGTTGTGCATTTATTTAGTGATGTGAGTAATCGTCACAATATATATTTTCGAAGTATAATCGAAATTTGCAAAACATTTTCAAAGTCTATTGCAACTGAAAATACGAGATGCGTCATTGACTGCTGTTTATGGAAGACCGACAATGCGTCCTGAGTTTTTTTTATATGATTTGCATGTGTTTGATTTTTGCAAATTTTTGGACATTTGATTTTTGAAGTTGAACGTAATTTTAAACAAATATAGTATTTTAAAAGGTCAAGCAATTTCTTAAAATAAAAAATTATGTATTTAGTAAATGCCATCATTTTAAATCCATGGACCGGCCAGTTCAACCTAACCTAACCTAACCTAAATCCAAAAAGCTTTTTTTATCAGTTCTCTGGTTTTTGCCGTGAACTAATTTATTATTTCAAAAATGATGTTTTCATTAAAAACATAATACAGCAAACATCCAGTCAAAATAATCTTAATGCGCATTTCCGTTGACTAATCAGAAGGAAACTTTGTGCACAACATCTACACATATAACTGATATTGTATATGGTGCATATGGGGTATTCCATCCCATTTCGACCAATTTTGAACCCGACCCCTTTAGAATTGACTGAAAGTTTTTCTTCTTTTTCTAGCTTACGAAAGACGTTTTTCAGAATTTTTTCAAATTTGTCATCCAACTCAAAAAAAGTTATGAATTTTTAAAAAACACCGTTTTTGTTTTCAAAATTCTATAACTTTTTCAAAAATTGACCGTTTGGGATCTTTTTTTTTTTTAAATTTGCTTTTAAATGTACTTTTCGGAAAAAATACAAAAAAATTTTTAAAGTTTTTTTTTTAATTTTTCAGTTTTTCGAGATTTTTCGAATTTCGCCATTTTTTTTTTCTCATAAAAAAACTTCAATCAATTCTGCAATCATCCCCACTAATCCCGGAGTGGGCCGATTTTTTTTTTATATTTTTTTTTTTATTTAATTGAAAAAAAATTTTCAAAAATAAATATTATCATTGGAAAAAAATTATTGTTCTGGCTTTGAGCTCGAATCGAACCTTAAAAAAAAAAACTTTAAAAAGTTTTTTGTATTTTTTCCGAAAAGTACATTTAAAAACAAATTAAAAAAAAAAAAAGATTCCAAACGGTCAATTTTTGAAAAAGTTATAGCATATTGAAAACAAAAGCGGTGTTTTTTTTAAAATTCATAACTTCTTTTGAGTTGGATGAAAAAATTTGAAAAAATTCTGAAAAACGTCTTTCGTAAGCTAGAAAAAGAAGAAACACTTTCAGCCAATTCTAAAGGCGTCGGGTTCAAAATTGGTCGAAATGGGATGGAATACCCCATATGTAAGTATATAGTTTGTATGGAATATGAAGAATATAGCCCCTGCGATATGCACTTGTAATACATAGTTTTTTGATTATTTCTCTCATTTCCACTATTTCCGCCTGTTAGCTTGACGATAAAAATCCCAGCTCAATTGAATAGCATTGTTGTAATTTGTAATCAAAATCATATTTAATTATACACACATAAATATTTGTGATTTCGAAAGGCAAAGTGGCACTAATTAAATGATGTGCTGCAGGCTAACAGCTGATAGACTATGTAACAACAATTAGCTGTAAAGTGAAATCATGAACCGCAATCACAAATTGTCTTCAACGACAATGTGGACTAATACTTATGTTCCAAGGAACAAACAGAACGAAGCTTCTTGGAACCTCTCAGTGGGTTAGGAGGTTAGAATATAACCGCGCATGGTATGCCTGTCGTAAGAGGCGACTAAAATACCAAATAGATTCAAGGGGTTGTGTATATAGCTTCTCCAAACCCAATTGTCAACCTCACCTATCCGTGGCGAATCCTGTTTCATTAACAGCCGAGGTTTTGGCTACCCCGAGCTCCTCGTGGATCTAGGTGGTGGGAGGGCGGTATGGTCTAGAAGGTCGCATGTTCGTAACAAATCTTTCCCGAGATGGTCGGGCTTGGTACCGGAACGTACCGGATCTGCATCCGTCAAAGGACCATCAACATCGATGGCACTCCCCAAGGCCTTCGGGTAGTGTCCTTATCGCTACAACAACAACAACAAGCTTCTTGGAATTAACTTATTTATTTCACTGAGACCTGTGTACTCTTCTCAAAATAAATTCGCTACTTTGTATAGTAAGCAGCGCCTGAACTGATTTAATGAGTGCTGGACTTTACAGAAGGCTAATTACGAACACCCTACTCAAAGTAAATTAAACCTTTTAAGTAAGCCAGTTCTTTACCACAAACAATTTTTCAAGCACAAATTTTCTGTAGGTAGTGTATATTCGCTAGCGTGTACAAATTTACACGGTTTGTCGGGGCGTATGAGTAACCTTGTCTAGTTTTACGGTACCTTACTAAGCTTTCTTTGGAAAACTACTTTTTAAGGCAATGCACAAAGAAATGGTGGAGATACAAAATTTATTCCCTACTATATATTTGTGAACTAATTATTAAGGCAACTAAGGTCAGTCAAAAAGTAGTTTAGCAATACTGACTTAAATCCAATCATAGATGGCAAAAAATGGGAAAACGGAGCAATATTTCATTTCAATTTTGGTGGAAGTTTTTAAAACTTTAACGTTTTATAAAATTTTGTATTTTAGGTATGAATTATAGATTGAAAATTAAAAAGGTACTTGCTTCCGATTCGTATAGAAAACTAAATATGCAAATGTGTTTACAGCAGTGTAAAAAAACATAAAAAAACACACATTTCAGAGTTTTTGTTTTTTGTTTTCTGTGTTTGCTCATTTTCTTCATTATTTCTCATATGGAATGCAACTTTTTTTTTTTGAAAATAGAAATATTTTTTTTAACTATCATGTTTTATAAAAGTACCTTTTAATGAAAAAGCAGGATATAAACGCAAAGATTAGTGACGTGCTCGATGGCTGCTCAACTGAAAACAACACTTTGCCGTTCGCTATGTAAATAAGACCAAAAATTAAGAGCGGAGTTACATTAATTCCCATCGAGCTGAAAGTAAGCTCCAAAGCACAATAAAAATAAAATATACAATGTCAAGATTCCCCATCGTTAAGGCCAGAACCATTTCGACTTTTACGTCCTTTGGGGCTTACGTCAACAGCTTGGTCCTCATGGACCGGCCAGTTCAACCTACCTACCTACGTCAACAGCTGATTTTGAACTCACGTCTTATTTGCTATGTTCTTAATGTACAGGCCACGCAACGCCAACACCAAAGCAACATAAAGGATTCAAAAACTTACTCTTCCACATGCTATTTTTAAGATACTTCCCGATTTATAAAATTTCTTTTTATTTTCTTTTAGTTATTAAAATGATCCCTCTTCTTCTTATAATAATAAAAAAATATATATACATATGTATTATATTAATTTTTTCCTAATACCGAAAAATCAAAATAGTGGTATTCTCTCTGTCTAGAATCCACAGAAAGCTTTCCATTTTAGGGTCAAAAGTTTTCTACACGCAACAACAAAATACATTTGTGGACAACTTTCTACGGTTTCTACATTTTCTATACTCAAATAAATTTATAATTTTGAAAATATTTTTGAAAACTGAATTTTTGTGCGCGGCAGTTTCTAAATATGTCTGTTCCATTGCAGAAAATATGCATTTTATATTTCATCTTCGCCGCAAATAATATCGAAAGGAAAGTGCTTGTGTAAATTGTGCTCTCTGTGTGTGTTAAATTTCGCCTAGAAAATTTAATTGAATTGGAAAATATTCTACACTTTGTACGGATACTAGATTGAGAGAATTGCCATAATGAAAATTTAAAGCATTTATTGTGCCAGGATAACTTTTAACGTGCGTTGCCAGCGCCAAAACGACGCAAAAGTCGTATGCGTACGGGCATTTACGGTTAATAAAAATAGTTACTGCAGCTCTTAGGTCGAAAAAACTGTTTTTGTTTTTTTTGGAACTTTTTTCAATCGTTTTATCTCTGAAACGTTGGTCTTAAGGAACAGAGAAGATTGATACCTTTGTTTATAAATATACAATGTTTCTCTGCGTTAATTTTGCGATAAAAGTTACCGCTTTGAACGAAATAGCGATAACCCAATTTTTTCACTTATGACTCGGACTAATTTTTTTCGATTTACTACAATGATGGGAGATTTTGAAATGTTTTTTTAAATAATTTTTTTGAACAATTTCACTCACTCAGAGCACTTTCAGCTTGACAGAAATTTATGTTACTTAAAATGTCTAAATTTTCCGGACTATATGTGCAATGGCTGAGGAATACTTTTAGGCGCGAACAACAGAATTCTTTAATAACACCAGTTTTCAGAAATTTTATTAATAATTTTTTTGTGTAGATAAAAATATATTAAAAAAAAAATTAATAAAGAGCATGAAAAAAAAAGATTATTTTTAAGCAATACTGTTCTGAATTATTAGTCAATGTTTCTTTTTCGTCAATTGTACAGCTGCGATCGAAATAATAATTTTTTTTCAGCAATTATACCTGAAAATATAGTTCGTTGTATTACAGAAAAAGCAAACAAAAACAAAAATTTTAAACATACACAATGCAAACAAAAAAATAAGCCGAACTTAATAAAATTCTGTTGAAAATATCAGAGTTGTATCAAAAATTCAAAAATATGTTCAAATACGCTGTTGTGCAGCCCTTCAATACCACTACAACAACAAGTGTTTCAACCTCATATGTATTTGCCGTATTAAAGTTATTCACTTATGACCTATTAAAATATAAACGTTGCTAAGAACTTTCTGCTCAAACTGTTGCGCTTTATCGATTTTTAAAATTTTTGTGCACCATCAGTTGCGTGTTTATATTTTCGTATCTCGGTCAACTGAAATTTAGATTATATTCATAAACTTTTTTATAGTCAATAAAATTAAGTTTTTTAGTTTTTCTTTTCACTTTTTCTGTTCTTGTGTGCGCTTATAAAGGAATTAAATTATTTGAATTTTTTTTTTATATTTTTTTTTAAGTTTCTATTACCTCACTTTCTTCATCCATATTCAACATTTGTATTTTTTCCGTTAAATTCCAATCGATTGACGTCTTTATGCGCTAACTTGTGTTTTATTAATAATTTCACAGCGTACATTTGTGCTCAACTAAATTTGCGAGCGGTCAAAGTTGTCAGTTTTAATATGAAACCGTTATAAGGCACGAAAAAATAGGGTGGCGTCTAACATGACATTACTGTCAGTGTTACATATATAGAAGCGCACGGGCACATATTATCACAACGTCCCTATAGGAAATGAAATTTAATGAGAGTGGCTATTGGCACTTCAAGTACATATTTGCTGAGCTGATTTCCATTGCTGGGATAGATTTTATTGATGATTAGTAGTGATTTAATTTTGTTACAAATTTTAAGGTTCATATCTTCTTATTTAATAAAGCCAAAATAAAGGGAGAGGGTATAAGTCTATCATCCATTTATTTGATTTATCTCTCTGTCCTTTATCTCTCTGTTCTCTACGAAGCAGTCACTTCCCTGCGAGACACCGAAAGCAGACTCAACAATGCATTAAGGGAACTGCAAATGCACTTAAGTCGTAACAAGAGCAAAAGAACACTTGTGTGGGATTCAAGGGGGATAAGCGCAATACAAAGCTTTGAGCTTCCGCAGCCTATATAATTATCAACCCTTCGGAAAGTGTCTATAGTTAATACAACAACAAGAACACATGTGAGCAAAAAAAAAAACTGCACTTTCCATTCAATAAATTCATAAATACAGCCACTGCTATCCCTGGCATCTAACCGAATGTGTTCTTACAGGGTCGTTTCTCAAGAAAAAAATGCGACGCATATATATTTCTTGGCGAATCCAGGGAACTCCTGTGCACGTTTGCAAAAAAATTTTTAGAAAGCGTATGAGTTGCCTTGAATACTACTTGGCAAACGAAATTTTTCTTGAGCATTACTTCAGCCGTTTTTTGTATAGAACTTTTCATTTCTTGTTTATAGAGCAAAGAACTTCAAAAGGATACATGGAACCCCCTTATCTATATATCAAATTCCAGCAGGGATTTTTTTAAATAAAACCTGCAAGCTTGATTAGACTCCGGTTTCATCCTTTATTCATATATCTCATTATCCTTTTCAATAAAATTTCTTTCTAAAACGTTTGGTCAGAATTCACTTTAATATTCCAGTTCGATGTCGCCAATTTTCCTAAAGAGCATTCATTATTACTTGTGGGGATGTACATAAATTTGTTTCAATAAACTGTTATACTTACAGCAGCGACCAGTTAAATAGCAGTGGTATTTTTAATCCAAGTTCGTCAATTAAATTCTTCTTTTTATGCATTCGATAATTAATAAAAAAAAACATCAAAACTTTAACTATGCAACCCAATCTCAAAAACGTTTTCGAAAAAATTCAAAATAAATGTATTTAAATTTTTCAAACTTTTTTGAATACGTTTTGTAACCAATCAGTTTTAGCATCAAAATGCAATTTGTAAGTGTCTCCGAAATTCACATTGATTTTTGATAATTTTTTCCGAAGAAATCTTGAGCGTTTCTTACATAAAAAAAATTTAACTATGCGGTCTTTGTATGCAAGAAAATATGAAGCACCCTACGAAAAAAAAAAATTGCCCAAAATCAATGCAAATTTTCAGAGACATACAACTTGCACTTCGAGAGAGTAAAACTGATTGTGTTACCAAACTGCAAAGTCAAAAAAACTCTGAAAACTCAAAAAAAAATTCAAATTTGATGAATTTCATATCAAAGGCTGAAAAAAACGTACATTTTGAACCCGACACCCTCAGAATTTGGTGAAATTTTGCATGGGGTTACATCTTACCCACCCAAACACAACCTCATTTTTAGAAATTGCATTTTCGAAAAATTGTGGGCGTGGCAAGGTATCGAAATATCCGAAAATATTAGAAAAATGACGATAATAGGTACTTTTAAAGTGTTATTACTACGGAATGGCTTTACCGATTTCAAAGATCTTCATACCATTAGAAAGGTATTGAAATAAGCTTTAAAAAAAATACACTGTAAAAATTTTTTAGTACACTGAAAAAAAATTTTTTTTTTTTTTAATAAAATTTAAAACTGAAAAAACACTTCAAAGATCAAGTGATTTTGAAAAATAAAATTTTATTTTAGAAAGGTCTATTTAATATATATAACATATCTGAAAACTAAAATGGGGTTTTTTTTTAAATTTATTTAAGTAAATGCATCTCTTGGTTACTTTCTCATATTTGGATATCACGCGTAAATTAATCAACCAATTTGAAAAATTTTTATACCCTTAGAAAGGTATTAAAATCACCTTTGAAAACATATACTGTAAAGATTCTATATTACACTGAAAGAAAAAAAAATTTTTAATTTTTGTCTACATTTTTTTTTTCAAACTGGGAAATCACTTCCAAGACCAAGCGATTTAAAAAAAAAAATTTTAAAAAGGTCGATTTAATATAAAAGCTAGAATGGTGTTTTTTTTTTTTCTTTTAAAAAAATTTATAAGTAAAACCATCTCTTGTTAACTTTTTTTTTATTTTGCTATTATGGTGTGACAAAAAAGGTACCTAGCTATACTTTGGAAGTTATACAGATACAGACTAAGTATTCTAATAGATTCGAACAAGAATCGTATTATCAAATTTTTCAGATACGCACAATAAATAGACATACACTTAATAAAGTTAATTTTTTATTTTTATTTATTTAGATTTAATATACAACTTTGCGCAGCTCATACTGCTGACTTTCGGAATATTTGCTTACTTTTAGTGATGTTTCATCTAAAGGTACAAAAGAATGGAAGCTTTGAGTTCCCGTAATAGTTTTGTATCTTGAAAGTAGCTCTTCTTTTGTTTTGTTGTATTCATCAGCGTCTGCGTAAGCAACTTCTATGGAGGTGTTATACGTTTGTGAAGCCCAATGATAAAGGTCCTTCGCCGTTTGAATTTAATTTTTGTTTGCCATGCTATAATTCCGAGCGCCTCTTTTTAATGTCCCACCTATACCATCACATGCAGATTTTCCATGGCTAGTTGCGTAAAAGTGCCACTCAGCGAATATTTCGAAACCAATTTTATCATGACATAAATTAATTAAGTTGTATTTGTTTTTTTACTGTGCTCCTGCACCATCTGACACGTAGATAATTTTCGTAATTGAATTGCTTATATTAGTCTTAACAAAATTAATCATTTTTGAAATATATAGATGAACTGCTATGCTATCATGGATATTACAATCGGATATTATGGCAAGGGTTCTATGAATTAAATTATCGTTATCTTTGTAATAAATAACGAACGGATGTATGGTGGCTTGATTATTATTCCAATGATATCCTTGAATGGCATCTTGTATAACAAACGCATAGTTTTCAGCGAAATCCATTTGAATTAGCAGTTCTCCTGGCAGCAGTGTCATTTTTCGTTCACTTACGAAGCGGGACTGGCGCTTAGCTGTGAAATGATGTGACACCAGCTTATTGATGTGTTGTACAAAATCGTCAACAAATTTGTTTATAGTAGAGGAAATGGTTTCGAGATTACATCTGAATGTTGTGTTCCATTTTTTGTAAATGACTTCTTGAATCGAATTTTTTTCGTAATATTCCAACATCATCGTTCTAAGGTTCGTTAAATTATCGTAGCACCGACCACACATTGATACGCAACACTCCCTGTTTTCTATATTACCATTACAGACAACGAATTTAATAACATCTTTATAGCTTCTGAAATTATGTTGACCTTCCATCGATTTCAAACCGGATTTTTCGAACATCAGTTTTACATTCTGATGCAATGTGCACACACAAACATTTTGCTGGTTTCCAACCCCAAGTTTGATACAATTCTCTGGTCGCAACATGGTAAATTTTGTAAATCCTAATTGAAGTGAAGGATGTATTTTTCTAAATTCATAGTAAGTTTCACGAATTGATGACAGCATTAGTCTTTTTTGAACTTTCTCGCGTATGTTTCCTTGTCTTACTACAATTGAGCCCTGTGACCCAGGCATGATTCGGCTGATTTCATCATCTTCATAAAACAATTTTACTGTGTTACAGTTTGTTCAGGTAAACTACGCCTGTCCATGCTAGAGCGTTTGACGTCCGAAAACTTTGTTTTATTTTTTTGTATATCTTTGCTAATTTTTATCAATTCGTAAGATAAATCATGCCCAAAAATGTTTCGTAATAGAGATAATATTTTTTGCTTATCCAAATTATTTGGGCAGTTTTCGATTTGATATTTCATGTTCTCCAAAATTTGTTCGTAGTAAGCTTTGATCTTCTGATAAAGTTGACAGTGAACCACCTCCAAGTGAATCCGAAATACTTTGTGTAATTTGCTGTTTTTTTTTTTTGCAGTATGAATCCCTTTCTAAATATTTTCGCTTCATTGGCGATGGATGGCTTCCAAGATGAGGAATAACATGCTTATTTATATTGTCGACGAGTTCGTTGCGTTCGAGTGATTTAGTATAGCTGCTGCATGTTGGAACTTCCTTATATTCTTGATACAATTCACCGCTAGTCAAGATTTCTTGTGCCTCCTCACTTTCCGTTTCAGTAGAACGCTGATTATCAGCAATCTTGATAGCATCCTTAAGTTTAAAGCGACAACTTTCGCAAATACGGCAACGATGAATGTCGGAGACTGCTCAGATATCAGCGCTGCTTCATTTAAGCTAATGTTTCGAAGTTGAGAGGAACATTTTCTTGATAGCTGCACACATCTGTATTTATTAGTTGATTCCATATCAATGCCTAGTTTCGTTCTGGTCTGTGTCTATCCGTTGTGTTGTTTTTTATAGTCCATGGGTGCTGTGGCAGGTAATGTCAATCTATGTGTCCGTGGTAGGTAACGTTAATATGCGTGTGTGTGTGCGCGGTATTGATACGTCCGAATTGTTACCTTTTCCAGGGGTTGTTTTTGTAGGTATCTAGACATACCGCTTGTTAGCTAAGCGGTAGGTTGAGGTAGGTAGAAATCGGTGAATTTAGCCGTTTGGTAAATTTTTCGTTTTTGCTTGTTCATTGTTACGTGTTGGGTTGCTGTACCTTCTGGCTTGTGTCGTTTTTTGTAAACTAGTTTTAAGGGTTCAACTATTTTGTCAGAGATAGTCTTGGTTTGTTCGTTTATTATCCTGCCGTCAAATGTTTTTAACTTGTATAGCTCCATGTTCTCAAGTTCATTGAGCCGCCGACCTTTTCCTTGTACGTGAAGTATTCGAGCCGTTGTTTTGATGTTAGCTGGAGCACACCCCACTGGAATAAAAATTTTTTACAGTGAATTTTTTCAAAAGGTGATTTTAATACCTTTCTAACGGTATAAAAATTTTTAAAATTGGTTGATTAGTTTACACGTCAAAATATCAGAAAGTAACCAAGAGATGCATTTACTTAAATAAATTAAAAAAAAAAACCCCATTTTAGTTTTCAGATATGTTATATATATTAAATAGACCTTTCTAAAATAAAATTTTATTTTTCAAAATCGCTTGATCTTTGAAGTGTTTTTTCAGTTTTAAATTTTATTTAAAAAACATTTTTTTATCAGTGTACTAAAAAATTTTTACAGTGTATTTTTTTGAAATCTTATTTCAATACCTTTCTAATTGTATGAAGGTCTTTGAAATCGGTAAAGCCATTCCGTAGTAATCACACTTTAAAAGTACCTATTATCGTCATTTTTCTAATATTTTCGGATATTTCGATACCTTGCCACGCCCACAATTTTTCGAAAATGCAATTTCTAAAAATGAGGTTGTGTTTGAGTGGGTAAGATGTAACCCCATGCAAAATTTCATCAAATTCTGAGGGGGTCGGGTTCAACGCATATTGGATTTGATATGAAATTCATCATTTTGGTTAAATTTTCTCGAATTTTCGCAAATGTTTTTGAGATTGGTTTGCATTTCAGTTACAAAATTCATGATTTTTTTTTTAAATAAACAAAAATAAAAAAAGAAGGATTTAATTGACGAAGTTTGATAAAAATTACCTCTGCTATTTTATTGGTCGCTGCTGTATATGTCCAAATGAAAGAATTTTTATTTATTAAGCTCTAAATATGGGAAGGTAGTTACAATGCAATTACGAATGAAAATATTTGAAGCAAATAAAACCTTGAGCGTAAATAATAGGGATAAGAAAAAAATATAATTGTTTATAAATATATTCCAAGAAGGCATATAAAGTATACCAACAGGATAGACAAAGTGTATGAAGTATAAGAAAAACCGAAGGTATTTTAAACTTTCACCTAGACACCATGTTAGTGATATTCTATTCTTATATTTTTATGCTACTCGTATATGTAAGTATGCACTCATAACACTAGTCTTCATATGTCGAATTATTATATTTATAAATTTACAACAGGGCTGTCGTGCTTGTCGTTAATCAATTCCAATCAAATGCGCTTATGTATGAGTATGAATGTAAGTATGAATGTGCCATCTGATGGGTCACAATTAATTGCCCACAACAACAAGAGGGCAACATAAAGCTCTGGATGCAATTAATAGCTAGAAAATAAAATTTTTAACTCATAATTAATTGACCAATAGCGTTCAAATAATTTCAACGCCGCTCAAAGAGCAAGTATCCCTGCAGCGCCTTCCAAATATGCAGTATTAAAGGATCTGCAGAAAACAGGGTACCAATACATATAGTACAAGGATTGTCTAGGAGATAGAACTAGGTTGGTAAAATATGCGTACCATGTAGTTTTCATACCTATGATTAACTCGCGATCTTGGGCGATCAGAATGTCTAGTGTTATATACCAGTGATCATCACTTAGTGATATTATCTACACAAAACCCGATTTTGCATAGAATATGCCTTGCAACAAAATTTTTATTTCTATGAAAACAGGGTTACAAAATATTACAAAGCATTTTAAAAACCTATTCATGAAATTTACATAGTTCAGTGAAGGCAATACATAGTGATTTTATCAGATCAAATAGCACTGAGTGGCTTTAAACCAATCGAGTTTTATTAAAAGTTGGGCAGAGTGGAATGGGAATCGACAGATCGCAGTTTAAGCAAAGAGGATAGAAATAATAAGAGACATCAGTTTGTACTTTTTGCGAAATTCATTTTTAATGTCCCATTTGCGGGGTAATTTTAAATTGCTTCTACACATTATTTGTATTTTTATTTGTTTTAAGGGATTGTATTAATTAAATAATTCATCCTCTGTCCAACAATCGCAATACGTATTAATATAAAATTTTTAAAAATGTGTAGAAGGTAATTTTCTAATACCCGCCAAGTTGGTACATTACCAAAAAATATCGAACTGACGCCTCTTATTATTTCAATCCTCTTTGGTTTAAGGCTGTTGATGCTCCAATAAAGGCCAATTTTCTTTCCATACTGGAGTTCATATATGGGGAATTCTTCCAGAATTACTCTTTAGTGCAGGGGATTTTTTTTGTGATGCGTGTTTTTAGCTTCCGACAGTTCATCCATGGCTCCATTCGCAAGTGGAACACGCATTTGTATGCGCTTACCTTATATATTGCATCAATAATAAACAATTGCGCAATATTTATGATAATTGAATGACAAAGAAGAATTTATTATTTGTTTTGTTCGCAATGTTTGCGTTGTAAATATTTTGAAAATTACACTCATGGACTATTTGTATGAATCTATGAGTGTTTGGTATGTAGACAACGATTGTTCGGAGAGGGAACATAAACCAGGCCAGAAAAATTAAATGAGAGAATAAAGAGAACAAGCATAAAGCAAGGGCAGGAAACTTAAAGAAGATTTTTTTAAATTATACGATGCACGCTAATATGGGTATTTTCCTCAATACTTCAATTCGAACATTTTTAAGTAGCGTTGCCACCTAGAGTTGTGACCTGGTCTTATTATACATATTTCCTTATTTGTACATTTCTATCTCGGAAATGGCTCAGCCGATTGGGATGAAATTTAGTACACATATTTTGACGGGCTTGGAAAATGACACCGGCTACATGAAATTTCAATGTATCATTTTGGATATGGATAGAAAGGTGACGCAGGGAACCTTAAAATTTGTTTCTGCTTAACATGAGCATTAGAGACATATGAAAATGTGTACGGTAGTAGTTGGAAAATATGGCTAATTCCGAATTATTGCTGAACCAAGTAGTTTCTTCCGCACCTATCTAGGGTTTTTGTGACAATTTGAGGTACTCCGGGCCAAGATCGTACACTTTTGGGACCATGGCGGGAATATTTTCTGACCTATTTTTGAATCATTCGAAGATTGTAAGCAAAATCAGCCCGAGATCACTTTGCCAACTTTTCGGACCCATTTCGTGATGATTTCGAAACCATTTCTAGTCGAGGGCGCACACTCAAAGTGGGAGGGAGACACCTAGGTTGTTTTTCTGGGTTGGGCGCGCGCAAGTATTGAAAGCCAAAAACTTTTTTATATACATGTATGGGATATAATAAGTCCAAGGATATTAAATAAATGATAAAATAAAAAATATCTGTTAAATCCATTAGCTTTTTTCTTCCATGCGTACGGAGCCGCGGGTAAAAGCTAGTGTAATGTATCGACTGCTGAGCGGAATAGGGTGACAATCCTGGCTGCCAGTTCAAAAAAATAAAATATAATACCTCCGGAGACATTTAATCCGAGCTTCTCTTCCAATTTGTGTCGTGCCCCGAGGTGGGACCTACATGTTTTACGAAGACTCCGAACGGCATCTGCAAGGCAAATGAGTTTTCACAAACAATCTTTTAATGACAGAAAAATACTTGGAGTGTTTTCAAAATCCCTGCAGAGGAGTGACTCCGCTTAAAACCCCTGTTTTGTAATTAAAAAAAAAGTGTCTAAATCTTTTGATATTGCTTTGCCTTGGACTTAAACCCAGGATCTTCGGTGTGGTAAACCACGGTGGAAGGCTTCATTTCAGAATTTGTTTCAAAAAGCGTAAAAGCGTGAAAAAGGTAGTTTTCTTATAAACGCCCTATCTAACGTCAAAATGTACTGAATTAGTGCTCCAATAGAGCGTTTTTCAAAAATGTCCCGACAATGGGAGTTTTTGAAAATAGGGTAATATTCCACTCAGCAGTCTATATATGCTCGATAGTACTTATAATTACAAATAAAATTGTTTTCAAAAAAAAAAAAATCGAAATGCTTACTTGTTCATTAAGATTATCGCATATTTCAGCACTCAGTCCATTCATTTTGTTGTTGCAACAACGATGTGACTGTATATCAGCAATATCCATTGGACTACCAATGCCAACAACACCAACACTATTATTATTCACTACAACCGCACTAACACCATTCACCATTGACGTTGTTTTATCTTCAAAATCACAAAGTAATTTATTTTTAAAATTTTTCAAATTTTCCAATTTAAAACCATTTGTATTTGTATTATTTGTTTTATTTGAATTAAATTTACTAGTTAATGTTTCTAAATCCAATAATTTGCTACTATTGTTGTTATTATTATTTACATTATTGATTTGTTCACTTTCTACACAATCATCATCACTTAATTTATTTTCAATATAAACCAATGAATTTGGACCCGATGGCACAATATCTTCAAAATCGGCAGGATTTAAACTTAAAAATTGTTCTTGATCTATTAGTATTGGTTGTTTACCAAAATTGTATGTACCCAGCGTATATGCGCTATTGCTAAGCGTTGATTGTGTTGGTGTTGTATCGAAATTAAGATTTAAATCTTCTAAACTTTCTGTTGAGCCTTTATGTTTGGTGATGTTTTTATCATTACCAAAACGTATATTGTTGTTGTTGTTATTGTTATTGCTGTTGTTGTTGTTGAGTGTTATTGTGCTGCTGCTGGTGCTGTTGCTGTTACTGCTACCGTTGGTGTTTGTGGCGGGTCCGACAAATTCGAATTGGCCAGCCCACATGTCATAGGCTAAATCGATGCTGTCGGGCTGACTGGCCGGTTCACTATTCATTATGAAGAGCGACACAAATTTCGTATTGCAAATATCTTTTGTTTATTTATTGTTGTGAAGGCATGTGGTGAGTTATTTTCTTTCATAAGCGTTGATATGTTGTGTCATTTTTTTTATTCAGGCACGCAGGTGTGGCACTTTTTTTTTGTTATTTTGCGTTTATTCAGTTATTTCATTTTTTTGTTAACCCTTTTCAATTTTGTTCTCTCTTCATGGGCTTTTCAAAAATCATGTGATGTGCATGATAATCTGTATAATTGTATTAACTACATATAAATACCTATATTAAATACGTTATCAAATTAAAAAAAAATTATATTTTTAAATATTTCATTAACAAATTGTGTGCATACGAGTAGGTGCTAATGATATTTCTTCATCTTATTGTAAGGTTGCACGTTTTAAGAATTATTTTGCGAAAATTTGCTAAGAAATTAGAATCTTCTCAAAAGTTCATAGTAAAAAAATAAAAAAATTCAAATTTTTCAAATAAGTGGAAAATAGAATCTTTTGTGGCGTGGCCTGTTTTTATACTCAGTTGAGCAGAGCTCCGACCTAATGTCCACTCCCTCTTAAAATGCTCAGTAACACCTTTCGTTTGATACCCATATCGTACAAACATTCTAGAGTCACCCCTGGCCCACCCTAATGGTGATATCTCGAAAAGGCGTCCACCTATAGACCTAATGCCCACTCCCTCTTAAAATGCTCAGTAACACTTTTCGTTTGATACCCATATCGTACAAACATTCTAGAGTCACCCCTGGCCCACCCTAATGGCAATATCTCGAAAAGGCGTCCACCTATAGACCTAATGCCCACTCCCTCTTAAAATGCTCAGTAACACCTTTCGTTTGATACCCATATCGTACAAACATTCTAGAGTCACCCTTGGTCCACCTTTATGGCGATATCTCGAAAAGGCGTCCAACTATAGAACTAAGGATTACTCCCTTTTAAAATACTCATTACCACCTTTCATTTGATACCCATATCGTACAAACACATTCTAGAGTCACCCTGGCTTACCCTAATGGCGATATCTCGAAAAGGCGTCCACATATAGATCTAATGCCCACTCCCTCTTAAAATGCTCAGTAACACCTTTCGTTTGATACCCAGATCGTACAAACATTCTAGAGTCACCCTTGGTCCACCTTTATGGCGATATCTCGAAAAGGCGTCCACCTATAGAACTAAGGATTACTCCCTTTTAAAATACTCATTACCATCTTTCATTTGATACCCGTATCATACAAACACATTCTAGAGTCACCCCTGGCCCACCCTAATGGCGACATTTCTAAAAGGCGTCCACCTATAGACCTAATGCCCACTCCCTCTTAAAATGCTCAGTAACACTTTTCGTTTGATACCCATATCGTACAAATATTCTAGAGTCACCCTTGGTCCACCTTTATGGCGATATCTCGAAAAGGCGTCCACCTATAGAACTAAGGATTACTCCCTTTTAAAATACTCATTACCATCTTTCATTTGATACCCGTATCATACAAACACATTCTAGAGTCACCCCTGGCCCACCCTAATGGCGATATTTCGAAAAGGCGTCCACCTATAGACCTAATGCCCACTCCCTCTTAAAATGCTCAGTAACACTTTTCGTTTGATACCCATATCGTACAAATATTCTAGAGTCACCCTTGGTCCACCTTTATGGCGATATCTCGAAAAGGCGTCCACCTATAGAACTAAGGATTACTCCCTTTTAAAATACTCATTACCATCTTTCATTTGATACCCGTATCATACAAACACATTCTAGAGACACCCCTGGTCCACCTTTATGGCAAAATCTCGAAACGGCATCCACCTATGGAACTAAGGATCACTCCTTTTCAAAATACTCATTAACAGCTTTCATTTGATACCCATATCGTACAAACATATTCTAGAGTCACCCCTGGTCCACCTTTATGGCGATTTCTCGAAAAGGCGTTCACCTATAGAACTAAAGCCCATTCCCTTTTAAAATAATCATTACCACCTTTCATTTGATACCCATATCGTACAAACAAATTCTAGAGTCAGCCCTGGTCCACTTTTATGGCGATATCCCTAAATGGCGTCCATCCATAGAACTATGGCCTACTCTCTCTTAAAATACTCTTTAATACCTTCCATTTGATACACATGTCATACAACCACATTCTAGGGTTACCCTAGGTTCATTTTCCTACATGGTGATTTTCCTTATTTTGTCTCCATAGCTCTCAACTGAGTATGTAATGTTCGGTTACACCCGAACTTAGCCTTCCTTGCTTGTTCTGCTATTTATTTGTGGAAGTGCGCTCCTTCTAAAGAACCTATTTTAAAATTCACGCAAAAACGCCAAAAAATATATTTTTGTACTTTATCTCCTGCATTTTTAGATCATTTTACTATCGAAATATTACATTTATTTTCTACAAGGGCCCAAAGTACTTAAAAAGTTCCATATGAGACCTTAGAAACCTAAATTTTCGGGCCTTTCCATGTAAATTTAAGACGGACACAATGCCAGCCATGAATTAATATGATTCGCAAAAATGTGTTGTGTGATACGTCAGCAGTTTTAGAGCTTTTGTACCTTTTAAAACTGAAATTCTGCATTACAATAATAGAAAGAAGCATAATAATAGCAGGATGCCTGTTAGTCAATCTGGTTTAATTGGATGAATGAAATAGATGGGTCGTGCGGACGGGCACGCTTCCACTCATAGGCATTCTAAATACCCCCTCTTGCTTTCGAGTTCGCCTTAAAACTCGCGGGTTTCCTGCATTTAGGATGGTTATCCTCTGGGCTTATCTGTGTTGAAGGTTTATCACTGCGGCTCGCAACACTATTTGGCTTTGCCCCCCTCCAATACCTGATGTCTACGTCCCTTTTTCTATTTGTTTTAAGGCTATTGAGGTTGCTTTCAACCTCGACCGCTTTACGGTTATTGTCCTTGGGATTTATTTTCCTGTGTCCCAGAACATTTCGAAAGCTGCGTCCACCGTCAGCTAGTCAACTTGGAAGATGTAGTACTGACCTCCTCCCGTAGACCGCGATACATTAAGTACCCTCCAATTGTTGTGTATTTATATTCGGTATCCAAACTTTGACTTTTGGTAACGTTGGGATCTGCGCCCTACCCAGCACTTCAATCTACACGCTCGTGTCTTCCCTTAGGAGGTTTGGAACAGCGTGCTCTGGCCATCTCAAGCTTTCAATGTTGTCACACGCTTTCATCTTTACATCATTGTACCACCCTGTCAAATCAAGGCATAGAAGCGGCATACTACGTTCTTCTCGCATCATCTAGAGTGTTGCGCTAAAAAGCTTTTCTAGAGATCACCGTCTTTCAGTGGACAACTGTACGAAAGGATTGGCTATGATCAACCAGTGCCACAGTCGATGATAGCTACCGTTGACTCTTCACTACTTCCGCTCCCGGAGTTCACCGCAAAGCTTGTAGCGCTTTTGTTTTCTTTTGCTTGCGACTCCATTCTCCGGTATCGCTACACCTATCCCTATTCTGCCACACTTCCTTATCTTGTTACTAATTATATTAAGATTCCCATTTTTACTCTTATCCTTACTCCTATCCTAATCGTAATAAATCTTACGGAGAACTTTTTCCTCGAACACTCCAAGAGCCATCTCATCTTCTCTCGACGCCGTCCATTATTACGAGCCATACATTCAGGGAGATTCTCGACATTCAATTAAGTCTGTGCATTGCCTATATTACATGTATGAGGAGCTTTATTATATGTGTGTAGAGATTACGATTTTTTCTTGAAATTTTCGCTTGTATTCCAGAAGATATCGTAAGCTCTATATAATATTGCCAATGTACCTATTAAATTGCAAGTAGCCGCTGCTCGCGAGAAATTTCTTCCGGAAGGAATTCTAGAAATCGTGAGCTCTAGTCCAAATTTGTCAAGGTTACTTAAAGCAAATTTACGTCCTTTTCTTGGGCCCTTTTTTAAAATTTTTGTATCTATTATATTTTTTTTTTTTTGTAAAATTTATTGTTATATCTGTTAAAAAAAATTCTATGAGCACAATATTTCCATAATTATGCGACCTAAGCGTCTCTGTTATTATCAATTATGTAATTACACATAATTTCTGCTTTCCACAGGTGATCGCATCAAGAGTTACAAACATACCATTGAACGAGTTGAGTCAAAAAGAGCAGTATCAGTCAAAATTGCGAAAATCTAAGACTCTGTGGGGAAAACCTTTTAACCAACTAAAAAAGACATATTTAATGATATAAAGTAAACATTGCAAAAAAATCAAAAAATTAAATATCACAGGTAACTCAACTTTGCTTAACTACGTAACTACAAATTTTATTTCCCTTTACACCCAAACAAAGACACACTAATGGCAAATTAAGTCTCCAATTAACCCACAATCAATTTGAATTTATGTCAATTCATGTGCATGTGCGTTCACTCAGTTTTCGAGTTAAAGTAGACTCAAATCACAGAAAAGCGTTTAGTGCGCATGCGCGTTGGCGTCAGGGTTAAGAAGGAATGGCAGTTTGCAAAAAAGTTACGACAAATTTATGACATTATAAAATTTGTACATTTGTATGTCTGGCTGCTAGTGAACATATAAATTAAAGCACCTACTTGCAAATAAGTACTGTTAAATGAGCGGAGAGCTTATAGGGTGTGTGTGTTTGTGCAGTAAATGCTGTTCAGGTGGCAGCAGGGTGGTGAAGTATTGGAAACATTTGTCAACATAAAAGCTTAATTAAATTTGCTGGTTGGTTGCCTTGAAAGACAACCCACAACCATAAGTGTTGAAGACAAAACGTTGAACATTTTGCAGTGCTGTTTTTTTTTTTTCTTTGTTTGCAAACTTTTACATGTCTTGGAGTAGTATGCAACAAATTTGTTATATTCAATTGGTATGCAATTAACTTTTTTTAATTTTTTGTTAAATATAGTAATGAATTTATTTTGAGCTAAAAGGCGGAAGTGAATGCTGGATAAGTGACAATTTACAGCTTGTACATCAATTTTAATTTGGAGAAAATTATAAGAAATTAAAGTAAAGTATTTTTTCCCATAAGGTTTATCCATACTTTTGCAGTCACTAATGCTTCAGCTAGTAGTAATTAACCCTTTTCTTCAATTTTAGTTATTTCATAAGTTTTGATTATGTAAGTGATTTGTAAGCTTCAAAAGAAAAAATTTGAATTATAAAAAAAGTATTGCATTAAATGTGTTAGTGGTCGCCAGAAGCATGTAATTTTTATGGAAAAAATTAAGTATTTCGTCACGAATAAATTAGCGTTACCGCGATATTCAATGCACTTAATTACACGTCCACGCTCAATATGGGTCATATACATATATGTATGAACAACTCAACTCAAATAGTGTTTGAATTCAACTCCTTAGGATGTGAATAAGTATATATGTGTCTATATTTTAATATATTAAAACTGTTTATACAACAGACTATTAATGTGATTTCCATAAGAAAAATATTCTGAAATCATATCAACAGGAACTTGTAGTGCTATACATATCCATCATAATAAATACGCTCTCCTCATCTCACAATATGATTTAAATGGTTAAGGGCTGATTAAGTAATAAACTCTTTATACAATACACACACTCAAAACAGCTGTGTCTCTCCTGTTAACAAACGCAGTTTAAATTACTGTTCCATTACTAACTATTTTCCGCTTAAAGTATGTCAATAGAAATACTGCTGAAAAACGATGTTATGGTAAGAGAATAATCGATTGGTATTATATGACCTTAGAACTTCCATTTTTTTAGCCATGTATGTATGTATGTAGGTAATATTCAATTTTTGCAAAGAAATACCTAGACAAATTGATGCATTCAAAAATGTTCGAAGAAAAATTCCCAAAAAAATATAAACAAAATTTGCAGGGCAAGGCACACCCTGTTCATCATACCACATGGTGTACCAAATATTGCATGTAAGGCTACGTTTATGATCGAGCGTAATCGCAACACGCGATGCGACGAGAAACTCTCCATAGCTTATTACATTTTAGCTAGCGTTATCGCTGGCGATTGAGGTGTTTATAGTACAGCGAAATCGCAAGCGATGGAATGCTCTACAATAAAACTCAATATTATTAGAAAATAGCTATTTATTACGAAAAAATATTCAAAAAGTATACATAACAAACAAAATTTATAGTGCATCCAATCGCCAAGGAAAGAAAATATTGTCGTGAATTCCATCTTTTACATGTACGCCTCTTACAATTTCCTGAAAAATTTAAAGAGTATTATCGCATGAGCAAGGAAACTTTTGAGAACATTTTGAAATTTCTTTCATCGTCAATGATTGCAAAAAAAAAAAAACACCAGAAACCAGAAAATACCAATTGATGCTGCGGAAAGACTGTCACTGATGATTGTGGTAATCTGCATGACGCAAATTCCACAAACACTGCTTGTCACGTACCTTTTCAATAAACACATCCATATTGTTTCGCTAATTTCGCTCAACTGATTCAAAATATTTTGGTTGCAAATTTTCGTCGCTTTTGTCGCTTGTGATCGCTCAATTCGCTTTACGCTAAATCGCTTTGTCATAAACGTCTCCATATGCACTAATATAATTTATCGCTAACAGCGATTCTCGTCGCATCGCGTGATGCAATTACGCTCGATCATAAACGTACCCTAAAGAGGCTGAAGGATATGAAGTTCATCATACGCCGTGTCACTCACAGCAATCATAATTTGCAAAGTAAATTATTAAACAATTGAGGGGTTACGTGCCTACATTCAATATGTCGCGATTAGTTGTAGTCTTATCAATAATATCTAGACAGTTTAAATTTATCAGCGCGTTCAATATTAATTGACTTAAGGTTCGATGCGAGCGCAAGGCCAGAAAAATAATTTTTTTCTAATAATAATTATTGTTATTTTTTATTTTTTCTAAATTTGAAAAATTGTATTTTGGTTTTGGAATAGTAAGTAGAAAATTTTTTATTTCAATTGACTTATTCGGCAGATATTTCAGATCTTTTTATTACTCGTTTGCAGAGCTGCTACCCCTATACACTTGTAGCACTTTTGTTTTTGTTTTGCCCTGAATCCTAGGTACATATACAAATCTACACTTCAAATATTAATCCCATTTTCACGCAGAAACTTAAACGGATCACAATTCTATTTAATGAAATAATTAAGCTTCCCTTTTCATACAGGGCCTTTTGCTGCATTAAGCGAACATCTGTCAACAGCCCCAAAAAAATATTTCGTTTTTACAAAAAATAGTTAAAATGGAAAGCAGCCGTTTCCTTCTTAAAAGCCTTCGTAAAAGCCATATTATCTTTTGCAGCAAATGTAGCGAAATTTAAATTTTGAATTTTTTCATGTTTTTTCTATTTTTCGTAAATTATTGAAAATAAGTTATTTTTGATTGTCATTTCTTACATTCACAATAAAATTCGAAGCACCAAACAAAACCGACTGGATTTCTCACTCGATTAGGCATTCAATAAAGCAATAATGAAATAATTAAGAATTTGTAGTTTGTATGGAAGATTGACTTCAATTAGGGCTTTAATGTAGAAAACTTGATTAATTATTTCATTTAGCCTCTGTGTGAAATAGGCATAAAAAAATATATTTTCCGCACTCTTATATGGCCTCACATATATGTAATTACGATTCATTACAAAGTCACTGCCTTTCTTATGAAAGTGTAAAGAAATTTTTGTTACAGCACTTCCATATGAAGCTCACGCACTGGGTATGAAAAAAAATGTACATATACTAACAAATCGACAACTAAATATTATTAAAAATATTATGGCACTGAAAAAAATTTGAAATGAAAATTGATTTCTGCGGAAAATAGGAAATGAATATAACGAACGAATCACGGAACCGAAATATTTTAAATATTTAAAACTTTGCTTTGTATTTTTTCAAATACAAAAAATTTCCAGTGTACATACGATTTTGTACATGAATTGTGACTTGCACTTCCATAGAAAAAAAACTTTGAACAGCACTGCTCATTTGGGAGACATGTGGGAGAGTATTCCCCATCGCTTGATTCCGTATGAAGTTTTATGGAAAAAATTCCATTTGTTTAATTTATTTATAACATTAAATTCGAATAAATAAAATTCCAAGAAGTTTATCTTTACATTGTGGCTCAAATGCTAGAGCGCTCCACTGTAATATCCAATACCACCGGGACACATCTGTTTGAAATGTGTTGAGGGAGCTTCACTTGTTTGTATGTATCTAACTTTCTTTTATGCCAAATAATAAAAAGCTATGCTATGTATACGGAACGGATATGTTGGTGTGTAACGTTAGTTTTTAAAAAACCAGTGAGTGATTATTTTTCTTATCTTTAAACATATATATATATTTCTTCTAAAAGCGTATTTGTGACTGACTCCTCCTAAGCGACTGGACTGATTTTTATGAAATTTTGTATGTGTGTTCCAAGGGGTTTTAGGATGCTTCAGATTAACAATTTGGTCCGTTTTCTTTTTTTCTTCCAGGAAGTTAACCAGGGCTAACCTGTTCTAAAAAAATTAACTTTTAGTACTATTTCCTTGAAATTTGGTATTGGAGTACTTCCCTGACTAGCTTATTATTTGAGAAGTGAACGAGGGACCGTCTTCTTTCAAAAAATCTAGTTGAAAAACTTTTCCTTCCGGGTAGTGGACCATGGGCCTACCTGTTCTAAAAAATCGTATATGTGGTGCGATTTGGTCACAGGGGTACCTCCTTGACTGGCTTATTATTTCAGAAGCTATACCAAACAATCGAATTAATGGTGCGACTGTCTTACAATTCGATATAGAGGTATCTCTTTCCCCAAGTAAATATTTGAGAAACTTTAGAAAGACAAGACGGAGAGAACCTTGAGAAGGAAAAGAAATGAAGAAAATTGTAGGGAGCTTGAGGGAGAGGAATTCGGTGGGAGTAGAAACGGGGAAATCGAGAAAGTGAAAGGGGAAAATACGGAGCACATCTTAATGACCTATATATGTATATCTTATATGTAAAGATAATGCGATTTCATTGTACCTGAATTAGTTTCATATAGTTTTGTAGTGCTTCATAAAAACAAAGATATTGAAATCGGCCGGAAAGATGAAGTAGAGTGGGAGTGGGACAAGAAGTGTGAGTGGGAGCGGAAATGGGAGTGGGAGTGAGTGTGGGTGTAGGAATGGGAGTGACAGTGGCAGTGCATAAGGGGTAAGAGTCGGAGTGGGATTCGTAGTGGGAGTGGGCGTGGGAGTTAGAATGTGTTCGGGAGAGGGAGTTAAAAATAATAAGGGTTGGACAAGAAAAAATTTACGATAAAAAGAATATAGGATAGAGAGTGAAGAGGTGAATCGAGGCTTATTTTTAAAATGTAGGCAAATCAATTTTCGCGCTGTCGGGTACTCAAGTTTTTAATACAAAACTAAATTACTTTCTGAGGCGAAATTTCACTTCAACTATTTCTTATTTTAGTCCCTATTTTTCTAAATTTTTATTTTTTTTCTTGTGTATAATTTTTATAACGAAGAAAAGCTGTCGGAATCTCATGTAAATAATAACTCAGTTCTAAGTGGAAAACCTACTCAAATACTTATCTACCTAATTTGACCCTCAAAAGCATGATGCCAACAATAAAAATACGAACTGTATTTCTCTTAAGAACTTAAAATCAATATTCCATTAAAACTGGTCATTACAATGATTGTAAAGACTAAACTGTAATTTCAAAATCCTATAATTGCATTTCAACTGCTGACAACAATTTCTTCAAATCAACAAATCGCTATACGATGTCGATGACAATGGTTGTTAAATGAATAGTGATTTTGAATTTCAAGCACCTGAGCTTAAACTGAAAACATACCTTTCCTACTTTGGCATTTTCACAAATTCCTTTTATACTCAGCTGAGCAGAGTAAATTTCGAGGTATCTTGATGAAATTTGGTATGTATGTTCCTGGCACTCATCCCAGGTCGATATTTAAAATGAACGAAATCGGGCTATAACCACGCCCACTTTGTCGATACCGAAATTTTCGAAAAACCGAAAAAGTGCGATAATTCATTACCAAATGCGGATAAAGCGATGAAACTTGGCAGATGGGTTGACCTTATGACGTAGTATAGAAAATTAGTAAAATTTTGGACAATGGGCATGGAACCGCCCACTTTTAAAAGAAGGTAATTTAAATGTTTTGCAAGCTGTAATTTGGCAGTCGTTAAAGATATCACGATAAAATTTGGCAGGAACATTACGCCTATTACTATATGTGTGTTAAATAAAAATAAGCAAAATCGAATGACGAACACGCCCACTTTTAAATAAAAAAATTTGAAGTCAAATTTTAACAAAAAATTTAATACCTGTACGGTATATAAGTAAATTATGTCAATATTCAACCCCAGTAAAGATATGGCGCAACAAAAAACAAAAATAAAAGAAAATTTTATAATGGGCGTGCCTTCGCCCTTTTTCATTTAATTTGTCTAGAATACCTTTAATGCCATAAGTCGAACAAAAATTTACCAATCCTTGTGAAATTTGGTAGGGGCATAATCGGTTGAAACCACACCCAGTTTTTATACACATAGTAGACCGTCTGTCGTTCCGGTCGGCCGCTAACACGATAACTTGCGCAAAAATCGATATATCCTTACTAAACTTAGTTCACGTAGATACTTATCTGAACTCACTTTATCTTGGTATAAAAAATGGCCGAAATCCGACTATGATGACGCCCACTTTTTAAAAAAATTCAATAATTCTATACCAAGTATGAAAAAAAAGAGATGAAACAAGGTAAATGGATTGGTTTATTGACGCAAAATATAACTTTAGAAAAAACTTTGTAAAATGGGTGTCACACTTACCATATTAAGTAGAAGAAAATGAAAAAGTTCTGCAGGGCGAAATCAAAAGCCCTTGATATATTGGCAGGAATACTGTTCGTGGTATTACATATATAAATAAATTAGCGGTACCCGACAGATGATTTTCTGGGTCACCCTGGTCCACATTTTGTTCGATATCTCGAAAAGGCGTCCACCTATAGAACATAGACCCACTCCCTTTTAAAATACTCTTTAATGCCTTTCAGTTGATACCCATGTCATACAAACAAATTCCAGGGTTACCCTAGGTTCATTTCCCTACTTGGTGATTTTCCCTTATTTTGTCTCCAATGCTCTCAGCTGAGTATGTAATGTTCGGTTACACCCGAACTTAGCCTTCCTTACTTTTTTTTAGTTATTCAGTTAGTGATATTAGCCATATTAAGGGTCTTTAATAATATAATGGGTAAAAACTAAAAATTTGCAAAAGAAATGGGAAACTATAAATATTTACGAAGGAATTCAAATGGCAGGCATTTAATGCGGAATGACTTTCTGCGCATGCGTATTTGTTTGCCACATAAACATACCAGGCGCGAAAAAAAAGTATCAAAAATAAAAATCAATATCTCAAAGCGCATGCGTGAGAAGTCATTGCTGCACATATTTATTGCACAAAAGATACCAAGAAAAAATCGAGAAAAACCAAACCACAAAACTCCCAGCGCCGGTAAGGTGTAAATAAAAACCAGCCGCAAAACAAGAGATCGCCTAACGCTTAAATTAACCGAGCGTATGAATGAGCTAATCAAGCGCCTAACAGGCCAAATTAAGATAAACCAAATGGCCAACATGCACACACACACATGCTCACATAACAATAAATGTGTATATTAAAGAGTCATAGTTGTTGCCGCAATAAAGTCGCATACAAAATCAAGCAAACGCGTTTTATTGTCAACAAAATGCACTTGCCAATTTTTATACAAAAAAATATAAAAATATATAAATATTTATTTTATTTTGCTGCAGTTAAATTTTTTTTTTTTTTTTTGCATATTTATTTGTTTACTTGGGATCTTTTATTTATTTTCCAAGCTAATTCGCATGCCACAAAAGCGTCATTGTGACTGAAATCGAGACTAAATAAAATTGCAGATTAACTAGCGGTTGCAGTCGCTCTGAAGAAGCTAGTGAAAGTTGTCTCAACCACATTTCACACACACACGCACACACACATATGCACGCAACTGCACATGTAAACATACATATATGTTTTTTTCGCGCATGCGTGTTCGTTGCAAACATAAAATATGCGCGCGCAGAAAAATGTGGCTGGGTTGCGCGCATCACAAACATTCATTCACATATTTCTGCCAACATTTGCGCATGCGCAGTCATTTAATTGCTTAATGTTGCTGCTCTTGCCTATCACATCATGTGCACTAAACAATAGCACTTGTAATACGTCACATGTGTGAATATGGTCTAGTGTTATACCAAAAACAAAAACAAAAAAGTTGGCAGCTCACCACCATTGGCGCTTATTTGCGTCGAAACTGATTGACAGCTGATTTAATTTTTAAAGTTTATGCGAATTTTTAAAAAAGAAAGATAAATTATTCACATTTTGCTAAATATATTGGCGATTTCAAATGAAAGGGAAATTGACTTTGACAGACAACTTTCAATCTTCATTATGGAATTGTATGCGTATTTTTGAAGTTTTTTTTAAAGGTGGAGGAAGGTATAAGTATGAGCATAAGTAAGGGTATGAAGCTAGGTCCCATTATATCTGTGGGTATTTATGAAAGTGCTAAGTGCTGATTGTTGCAATGCAGTACGTTAGGAGGCCTGCATTGGAGTTCTAGTTTTGGATGAGGATCTTTCGATTTTAACTGCAAAAGCTTTAAAACTATACGCGCCTAAAAGCATACTATAATTTCGTGAGTGTGTATGAACTTCACTTTTGCAGTCTGAAGTTCGGTCATTTAAACCGAGGTTGCCAGCAATGTCTAATGGTAAATACTTGGGTGCAGGGTTAACACAAACTTACTTTGAACTTGATTTAAACTTATACTGAATAATTCAAAAGGTAATCAGCCGATTTTACTAGTAATAAAGGTATGTGACAAATACGCAGCATTCTTTCAGGCGCAACTGGTAATATTTTTACATGAGCTCGGTGTTAGACGGAAATTTAGACTGGCTGATCACTGCAGCGTCTTGCAGGCCGAGGTCACTTCTATAAATAAGGTGGTACATGGGATGCAATTCACCGCTGTAACTGATTGGGACATCTTAACTCTACCACCGTGAAGTGGAGGGCTGTGAGGGATTGTTTGGTCGCGCATGTGTTGACATCGAACTAATTTTTGATACAAGTTTTATTAGTGCAGGGCCATTAGGACAACCAGGACAACTGTCAGGCTGATCTCCTGGGCCCGGCAGGCACGGGCGAATTAAACGTGTCTGTCAGTGTAGACTTTGAGACTCCGCTGCCCAATAGCTTTCTGCTTCTGTGCAGTTGCTCCTCAATTCAGGTTAGCAAACGGTGGGCTGACTCCACTACTTGCCGTGTGTCGAGGTCTTTATGGTCCGATGTTGACTTCAAGCTGTAGGCGGAACTATTATGTGTTAAAAAAGCTCATCTAGTGAAGGTTATTGGAGTATTAGGAGTGCACTGTCTAGTGGGACTTCATGCTGTACGCCTTATTATAATGGACAGCTATGTTAGCGGTTCTGCCATGAAAAGCTTTCAGTGAAAACTCATCGGCCTTGCAGATGCCGTTCGGAGTCGGCATAAAACATGTGGGTCCCGTCCGGCTAATTTGTAGGGAAAATCAAGAGGAGCACGACGCAAATTGGAAGAAAAGCTCAGCCTTAGATCTCTTCGGAGGTTATCGCGCCTTATATTTATTTATTTATTTATTTATATTTATGTTAGCGGTATGGAAGACGGCGAGGTGGAATCATCCAGCCACTCTACGTGTGGACGAGCCGAAATATCTCGGTCGGGAGGTATTCGAATCTTCGAAGGAGATTTCCAAGATCGATGTATGCCTCATTCGTAGCTTTATCCTTGCCACGCACCGATTCACTAAATAATTGAAAGCCAGTTTCACCGTAAGAGCATGTGGTAATACAACGAACCAACATAACAGTATCCAAGTAAACTGGAATGCAGCTAAATTTTACAGCCGACAGCCAAACTAACCTTACTTAAGGTGTGGAACTTGAAAAGGAGAGGAACAAAGCATTTAAGAACTCTTTTTATAAGAGCTTAGAAAAAAAAATTATTATAATTGTTAGGATTTTAATAGAGCAACGTACGAGTATTTTTCAGTGAAAGCATCATCTATTTTTAAGCATAATTTCTTTGAACATAGACAAATTTTCCGCTGAAAAAGGCTAAAGCAAATTGACAAGTGTGCCTGCCAAAGATGTCTACAAATGAGGCGCCGAGCAGCTGTGACAAAAAAAAAATATTAATAAATAAATTTGCAAAAACATGACTAACATTGTCACTGTGATGCGAAAGAGTCAACAAATTACAATAGAATTTAATATTAAATAAAAATTTATTTATAGTTAGAACAGCCGAAAGCATTTAAGTGAGTTAGAGCTCAAAACATACTTGCAACACATTATTTTTTACTCTAGACTGAGTCGAAAAAGAGGCTGCAAATGCCCCCATGCCACTACCAAATGGATGCCAAATTCAAGCATTTGCCGATGATGTGCTCCTTACCGTGGGCGCAAAAACACGCGCGGCGCTCGAATGTATAGCTAATGCTGCTTTATGCCAAATACATCAATGGGGAAACGATGTCAAACTACAATTTGGTGATGATAAAACGAAGGCAATAGCGTTTACACAAAAATCAAGAACAGCAAAAATTTACTTAAATGGAACTAACTTGCCGTTCGTAGAGTCTATAAAACTTCTCGGAGTTATAATAGATAACAATTTAAATTTTATCAGCCATGCACGCTATATCATTGGAAAAACGCAACGAATTTTTAATAATATATGCAAATATGTGAGACCTACATGGGGAATTCATGCCGAAAATGTTGCGACAAGTTGTCGAGCCCATGACTACTTACGCATCAAGTGTCTGGGGAGGAGCAACTAACTACTACTGCGTCCGTAAGCTTCTCCGATCTTTTCAAAGAAGTTTTGCTATAAGAGCGATACGTGGCTTTCACACTGTGTCCGCAACTTCTGCACTAGCACTAGCTGCGTTCACGCCACTCCATCTTAAAGTTGCAGAAATAAGCAAAGTATACGAGGTCAGAAAACAAGGCGGAAAACCTGGGTTACCAGTAGAAGTTGATTTAGATAGAGATATACATCCGAAAGACTTGCTACACCCAGCCGATCGGCAAACCATTGAATATAGCAAAATCAGTAGACAGGTCGAAATTGATAGCTTAATAGCACATCATACCACACAGGTCTTTACAGACGGAAGCAAACTAGAAACGGGAGAATGCGGGTCGGCCTTTGTTATCATCCATCCAGATGGAACTTCTGAAAAAGAAATATTTAAGCTTCACAATGTATGCAGCGTGTTCCAAGCTGAAGCGTACGCAATCGATTCTGCGCTATTCTGGGCTCAAAGGTACTTGGCAACACAAAACCTACACATTTTTAGTGATAGCCAATCATGTCTTGAAGCTATCAAAAATAGAAGCAGTACGACGCCATTAATAGCGTCAATACATAAGCGGTTGTTCTTTCTACGTCAAAAAAACAAAATTAATTTCTCTTGGGTAAAAGCTCATACTGGTATCGACGGAAATGAGCAAGCAGATAAAGCAGCCAAGGAAGCGGGAGGTCTGACAACAAGTCCTGTTTACAAAAAGTTTCCAATGAGCTATACTAAAGCAATTATACAACAAGAAACGCAAGAAGCATGGCATCGCGAATACACAGACGAATCGACAGGCAGTACCACAGAGATGTTCTTCCAGGCACCAAAAGAAGCAGAGATATATAGTGAAAGATTTGGAATTTCATTCGAGATGACGCAGTGCTTAACTGGTCACAGTTTCTGCAAAGCCTACTTGAAGCGCTTCCATATTATTGATACAGACTTATGTCCATGCAACGAAGGAGAAGCACAGTCAATTAGTCACTTAATCTACTCTTGTCCCAGATACCAGAATGCGAGAAGAATTCATGAAACCCTTTGCAAGGAGCTCAACAAACAACCATACATCATAATAGATATTTCACGGAATCAAGAATTGATCGAGTCTTTCAAGAAATTTATTAGTAATATATTTAGTACACTAAAAATCTTTAATTCATTGCAATAACAAATATTCATTACTGTATGCTAAGTTAAATACCTGAAATTTAAACTCACGTCTGTATCCAGTTGCAGACAGTATTGTTTCATAAAATCATATCACCAACTATACTCACATGCATGTATATATTAAGTTATAATAATTTTAAATTAAAGTTATGTACATGAAAAGATACAAGAAAAGAAATAATACATTTTCTCGAAGCGCGGCTAGCGTGTAGAGACCTAAGGAAAAAAAAATGCCCCCCCCCCTTAAACTAGAAGTTTATGTTGAGAGAGTCTCAGAAAATAAAAGCCTAAAATGTTTTGAGAGGCCTGCAAATACCCCCGAAGACGACCATAACAAAATGGCGGCTAGAAAGGGCATTAGAAGGAGTTATACAGGCTTTAAAAAACAAAAATAATTACAAATAAATTTTTAAAATTTTATACCAAATAACCAAGTTATAAAGTTATAAAAAAAACCGAATTCGACCGTTTTGCAAGAACCAAAAAAAATATAAATTTCTCCGAGGTCCTCTCAACATAAGCGTCAAATTTAGATGCGGACTTTTACAACTTTTCTATTTTGTATGGGGACCAACCCAGTCTAATGTCTTCGCATTCTTTATAATTAAAAGGAAAATGTTGCCTCTTCACTCGATAAATTGAATGAATAACTTTTTTTTAAGAAAAATTAAGCGACCGCACACAAGAACCCCCCTCAACATCAGATGCTCGTTTTGCGCTATAGTGCCCCGTATCTCTCTGATAAATTAGTCAACAGCAATAATGATGCGCTCGCGCGTCAATTGGTGAATTGGCCCGTGACTCAGTGAACGAGTCAATTACTCACAAACAAATTTGGTTTTGCACTACTTTTTCCATTTTTGTGTATGTATTTAATTTACAAAGCAATAAAGTAATATAATAAAATTTCTGCTCATCTTTAGCATCTGTGACTGTAGCGAAAAGAGTGATTGTATAAATGAATAAGGAAATATTTTGCAGAAAAGTAAGCATAAGTCACTGGTTGACTAATTTTGTACGAAATAAAATGAAAAAACTTAAATTTTCTATATAAGCAACGGGAACAGCGCACTGCTCGATTCAACAATAAATTGATTTGAATATTTTTCCCCCTCATTTATGCATGCAAACGATGAGTGCTTAATTTGAAGAACATATGTGTGGCACATTTTCATAAATTGAATCAAGGTAATTGGCATGAATAAAAAAGCTGCAACAACAATGGGTAGGGAAATCAGAAAATTTTGTAAATAAAAGTGTAGCCACATTAGCACAACAATGGAAAACGCGCGCTTGAAAGCGCTGAGATTTGAAAACAAAGAGAGCTTCATAGAAGTAGTTCAAGGTAGAGAATTTCCAAAACCGTAAAACATTCTAGACAAAATCAACTTCAGCGCTATATTCTAGAGCTTACGATTTCTTCTCGAACACAAGCGAGATTTTCTTGACCCGGGAAATCGAGAACACGGCTTCTCGCGAGATCTCAAATTACTCGTAAGGCTCGCGAGATGTTCGAATCTCGAACTACGCGTAAGGTTCGCGAGATTCTCTAATCCCGAATTACTCGTAATACTCGCGATCTTCTCGACTTTCAATTCAGTCGCTGCATTGGCAATATTCTATACATTTCGGGGTTTTTTACTTGTGGTTTTGCGGACATTTTGGCTTGTGCTCCAGAGGAAATCGTAAGCTCTATATAAAACAGCCAATGAATCGATTAATTTGAATGTCGAGAAGCTCGCGAGCTTTACGAGTAATTCGAGATTCGCGAATCTTGCGAGAAGGCGAGATTCGCGAGAAATCTCTTATCGAACATGTTCGAAAAATCGTAAGCTCTACTGTATTCTACTTGTCATAAATTAATATATATAGGCAAACTATTTTCATGACCCTATATATGTATATTAGAGAAATTCAGAAACATGTCCTAGTAACCATCGCTGTTTGTAAACTTTGTAATTTTTCTCTAATATCAATAAAAAAAACACAATTGTATAAAGCAATAAGAGCATGTCTCGCTAATTAAATACATATAATAATATTGATATAATAGTGAACATCGGAAGTACTGCTTATAAAAGCAATGCTATAAACCCAATATTACTAAGATCTTGGAGCGCACCTATAATTATTCCTCCCCCCCCCCCCTCAATTAGGTTTAAAAATGAATTTAAAATAAGTATGTACATAAATGGTGTATAAACGGAATAGCAACAAAACACTTAGAGACCAATTGCAAAGCGAGTAGCGAGACATTCATATGGCTGAGTGGATAAACGCATCTGCTTTTACACTAGTATAAGGTATGAATGTTGGAGATTTCGAGTTCAATACTCAACTCCCGAGAAGCTAGCTGATGAAGAATTGACATATCCATACCAACGAAAAGACTGGTACCGCTGCGTATACGTTGCATTTTTTTTTTTTATTATTCGATTATTCGGCTTATACCGAGCTTCTCTTCCGATTTGCGTCGTGCTCCTTTTAATTTTTCCTACAAATTGGCGGGATGGGACCTACTTGTTTTATGCCGACTCCGAACGGCATCTGCTTGGCAGATGAGTTTTCACAGAGGCGTGATAACCTCCGAAGATATTTTAGGCCGAGCTTCTCTTCCAATTTGCGTCGCGCACCTTTTAATTTTTCCTACAAATTGGCGGGCCGGGACCTACTTGTTTTATGCCGACTCTGAATGGCATCTGCTTGGCAGATCAGTTTTCATTGAGAGCTTTTCATGGCAGAAATACACTCGGAGTGCTTGCCAAAATATGCCGAGGAGAAAAGTTTTCTTCTAGTTGAAAAGACTTATTTCTAAAATTTAGATGTTGCTTTGTCCGGGGCGTGAACCCAGGATCTTCGATGTACTAGGCGCAGCCCGCTACCATCACACCACGGCGGACGCCATTATTTGGTATAAAAGAGAGCTATTTACATGCAACTATAGAAGTGAAGTTGAAGTAAGCGATAAAAAAGCTACTCGTTAACTTTTCTATAAATGTACAGCTTAGACGTCTTCTATACTGTATTACATCTCTTTTCACTTACTAGCACAAGTGAGCTTCTTCTAGTTCTTACAAAAAAACCTTATAGTAACTTATGATTAACATCCTGATCTCCTGAAAAAATTTTCAGTGAAAGGCACGGTAGAAAGAAGAGCGATAGGCAATCTTGAAACAATTTGGACGAACAAGTTAAGGAATTCGAAAAAAGCTACGTTACATAGGTAAAAAGATAGGTATCCAATATCGACGACCAAGATGGCCCTCGTTTTATAGTAGAATTAGAACCTTGGCGACTCAGGGTCAACTCACGAATAGGTCTTCAGTGATGAAATAAGTAAGGCGATGTTTCTTACTCCGAAAGTCATGCCATGCTTTTTCCAGCACAATAGCTTTAGATTACATCTTAAACCTGCTGCCGATCGACTTGAACAAGGGTTATGGAGGGATTTGACTAAGGAAGCTAAACGACAACAACCAATAAAAAGTACAACAACTTCCTTGTCGGAGCTACGATGCTATTTAACAAGCAACAATATATAATTTAACAGCAGCAGGTCCATACCGTCCAGCCTTGAATGAATGTTGATCGCGTTTCGTATCGTTCGTTTGATTGTGTTATATGCCGCCACCAACGAAATTCAAAACTTGAAATTCTTTCGCATTTCACAGTATGCTGTGATTATTTTAAGTGTTATTCCACCATAATAGATTTCGTTGCTGTTGCGAGCCAGCGGGAGCCAAAGCGATGTTGTTGAGAGCCACACAGAGCCAATCTAGCTATTTCATGAGCATTCATGGTATTGAACATACTACTACGTACAACGGTTGCTAGGTGCTGAAGAGATATTTCTACTATACCTTATAAGTCTCTTCAAAGCCTTTTCTCGCGGAGTGGGATTCACACCCGCATTCTTACGGTGGTTGAAGTGTTAAAAATGCTTTGAGCCACGTCATGCCTTAGCTGTTAATATCGTCTGAAGTTTGAGCAGTATAAATACTAGTATTATTTGTAACGGCCAGGGTTGCTGTTCAAATAACTGAGTCATCGGCTTCTTATTGGTTTCTGATCTTCTAGTTATCGATGGTTACATTCTACTGTTATCGATTTTGAATCGAAGTTGTATAGCATCTGTTTCATACAAACCGATGAGTCGTCGATAACAAATTGGTAACAACGCCGATAATTAACTGGAAACTCTCCGATCAGAAATCTATAATATTTTGATATCAAATCTATAAATTTTTGAAAACAAATCGAAAAATTGTTGATAGCAAATCAATCACTTTTTGGTAATTCAACGATAAGTTATCGGTATCTTTTCGATATTTAATTGAAAGATTTTCGTTAACAAACCGATATCTATTCAATAAAAAGAGCGGTAACTCATTGATAACCTGTGTTATTGATAGAAAATGTATATCAAATCGATAACCACATAACCAGATAATCTGTTAAGCACGTCTACGTGAAAAGCCTTAAAGAATTCATCTGCTTTGCAGATGCAGTTCCGAGTCGACATAGAACATGTAGGTCTCATCCCACAAATTGGAAGGGAAATTTAAGAAGCACGATGCAAAGAGGAGAAGCCTAAAACTTCTTGGAGATAAATCCCGGCAAATGTTTATTTTTTAACACAAAATGTGCAAAGCACAGATAATAATCCAAAAATAGTAACTGTGTAATTTGTAATGACTTCCTCATAGCTTTGTATTATTCTTGGTATCCGCTAACGAATCTTGGCAATAATTTACAATGCATTGTATAATTAAAAGAATTGTTGCTTTAAGCCTTTTTAACCTGCTCCAATTTTGTTTCGCTGTAATATAATCTAAGATCATTTCATTTCAATTTTTTTTTTTCATAATTTATACTAAATATTCATACTTATTCTTCCCTTTGTATTAGTACTAATGTAATTGTAATGAATGTTTCATTTTATTACAGCTTCCGCAATTTGAGTCTGCTGGTCTGCTTTCTTCAATCTGCTAGCTTACTTTTTCTGTTTTCTTATATCTTTGCCTCTTATGTTTATCTTCGCTAGAATATCAATGAATATGAGCGGGTAGTATTGAGTGTTGAGAATAAGTCGAAACCATAATCTGATAGAAGTATGACTTGTTTCATTGTTTTATTCGTTTGTTTTCTTTCGCTTATAGAAAAATTGTAAGACTCTTAATATGGCCAGCAGTCACAAGCGCACCTACCTTTATTTGATATCAAATTTTTGCTAAACCATTATTTGAATTCGCAAATCTTACTAAATATGGCGAATGCGGCAGTGAGTACGGCCAGCTAGGTTTTTTTTGTATATTTTTTAAGCCACAATCAAAGTAAGCTTCAAGTTCATTAGAATTATTATTATATATAAAAAATATCTGATTTCAATATTAAATATACAACGACAGTTATGTTATTCGATATTTGTTGTGTATAGAGGGTGCTTCAATTGGATTAGTTTGAGAGAAGGTAAACTTGATTAGCGAAATAATCGCTGGCAAAAAGCTCGGGCTTTTCATCTAATTTAAGCTTTTTACGTCTACGAAAGGTTTTTTTTGCATCTTTGACAATCACGAATATCAACATTCAGTTCTGTCCTATGCCCGAAAACTATAGTGAGCGATTTAGCCATATCCGTCATTGCCGCTGTGCGCAGGTACGCAGACTAGTCTCTCAGGTCTTTAAATACCTCGGCAAAATGTGGTATACGGATTCTATTTTAGACTTTTTTCGTAACCGATGGCATCTGATGACTATAGCATAGACAACCCAAACTACGGATTGTTCAGTTACGATGTGAACTTCGTTTACTCTTTGTTTCTTTCTTTTATCTAATAGCTTGATTCGGCACATGACTAAGAACGTTTCATGTAAGATTTTTTGAAAAATCACTAAGACTTGTCATATTTTTAGTATAGTCAATCGATTTCGAAATTAACTGTGCCATTTGCTATAAATCTTATACGAAGGTGCACTATGATCCTTTAATAGTATACTTTTTACCCGGGAAGTAGATGAAATTGCATTCATGGTGTACATGTTTGAATTTTTTTCGTAACAGTACACCAGGGAACAATCTACTCAAAAAAAATCTTTATTATAGAGCGGGATTTCTAAGAAATTTTGTACCATTAGCCTTTTGACAATATCTACATACATAAGCAAAGATTTATGACGCTTAATTCTTGGTAATGCACAAAAAAAAACGACTAATTCATTGAAATGATATTTATGCTGTGAAGCGGAGAGTTGTATAGTGAAGGGAGAGGGATGGGAGGACGCGAGACAGAAGTAGAGGAGGAAGGAGAGTATAAGTAATAACAAAACCGCTAGAATCAGCCAAAGAATCTAATAAAACTAAGACAAAGATTGGCGACAGGGATTTAAGTTTACTGATAAACTTGCTTCTTAGAAATTCAATCAGATTATAGCTTATTTATTAAGCAAAACTGATTGTGCGCCAGTTTCTGCCCTGGCTGTAAGTTTCTCAACTCATATACCCTCGGGGGAGAGTTGGCGAGGAGAACTTATCTCAGGCATGGGGGTCTGGTGAATTTGTTTACAGATATATCTGAGCTAGATGGGAGTGTCGGTGGGAGTATTATGTTAAGAACTCGGAATTGCCTAAAATTAAGGCTGCACATGTTTCAAGCGGGAGATGCCGGTATGAAGAAAGCTATGGACGGAATGCTATCCAGTGACTGCTATGGCTCTGGGCTCTATAGTCTCCCTAAGCTCTGGAACTGTTACTACGGGAGTGTCTCGAAGTAGTGGCTTACTAAAGGTTATATGTGCCCCGAAATTAGTCGACATTACCGGCAATAGTTATGCGGGTCTATTAGCCTGAGCAGATACAGCTAGCCGGTGGTGGATGCCAATAGGGACTACGGAACAACACCAACAACACCGCAGTCCACTTGCAGCCTGTTGAACTTCAGATAAGTTAGATAAGCGCAAGGTTGACAAGCTTTAACATTTTATGTCACCGAGAAAAGTTGGGACTGAGCTTAGCTTTAACTTTACCGTAAGTTTTTTTTTTTTGTTATTTTCCATTATATAAGAAAAAAGATTCATGAATTTGGAATTGAAATATTTTTGAAAAAATTCGAAAATTTTACAATAACTTTTTTTTAATTTCCCATAATTTAAGAAAAAATATTAATGAATTTGAAATGAAACATTTTCGAAAAAATTCGAAAATTTTACAATAAGTTTTTTTTTAATTTCCCATAATTTAAGAAAACAGATTCATGAATTTGGAATTGAAACATTTTCGAAAAAATTGTACAATAATTTCGAACTTTGTATTTTAAGTTTTCGAAATTTTTTCGAGTATGGAGTTATTTTGTAGCCTAATTAATTTTTGTCTAATGAAGTATAAGAAATAGGTCTCTTAAAATTCATACCGATTTTCGAAATTTTTTTGGAAATTTTTTTCTCTATATAAAAAAAGTTGTGTCTTGCTCCTATTTAGGAAAATATGAAACATCCTTAGGAAGAAAAACTGTCCAAAATCAATAAGAGTTTTGAAAGACCTACAACTTGTACTGTGCTAAGGCTATTAAACTGCATACACAAAAAAATTCATAAAACTCTAAATAAAAAGTTCAAAATTTTTGTAAAATTTTCTCTTATTTTAAATTTTTTTCGAAAACGTGTTTGGGATTGGTTTGCATTGCTTTAGTAACAAAGTTTGTAAAAGTGGTTTTCTTAAATATTGAAAATATTTGACGGAAATTGAAAAAAAAAATGCCACTGCTATTACTTGCACCTCAAGCCGTATTTTTTGGTGGTTTTACAAAAACTACATATTCAGAATAATCTCAAAATCTAGAATTAGCGCTAAAACCCCTTTTTTCAAAGGTTGGGTTTTTATAGTGTCAGAAAGCGGATGGTTATGCGCTTTAAATGGTGTACAGGAGATGCGGAAGTAATACGAAATATATCGGAGTTTTTAAAGAAGAATGGCTTTTTGGCGCCTAAGACATTATTTTCCGGGTGCATTCCGAATTCTCAATTAGCAGTTTTTGTATGCCACTATGCCTGTGACTTGAAATATAATATTATAATCTATAGATATTTCATCCTTTATCTGCATGATACAATGAGTACAAGATAGCGCAATGTGAAATCTCTTGAGCTAAGTATAATGGGAACATAGAAACTTTTCAAAGTACAAAGAAGCCAGTGGATCAACTCCCTTTCAAACTTCATATCGGAAAAGCGATATGTAAATTTTCAGACCATTATACGGAAAAACATTATACACTCTCATAATATACATATATATTTGTATTAAGATAGTCAACATGCAACTTGGTCTTAAATATGAATAAAAGAAAATAATAATTTATAAAATTTTATTACGCTTATCAACTCGATAAGTTGACCGCAAAATGCTTGGTAAGCAAAGAAGACAAACATAATTAATTAAAATTTTGTTAATTATCTTCCCACCCCACATAAAGCATGCTTTAATAGCAAATTATTTAAACAAAAATTAGAATTTGTAATAATAAAAAAAATAATAATCTCACATTTAATCGCTTTTTAATTTTTGTTGTTAAAATACCCACGCTCCAAATAAATCTAAAACAAGTAAGGACGGGACTGTCGTCGGCTGTGCCGAAGACTTCATACTTTTCATGAATGGGGCTGAACAATAATCTTATACCATTCGTAAACTCCAAATAATGCGCTGAATAAGGTAAGAAATATATAGTGAACAGGTTTACATACCTAAACGATTTTAAGATAAATATAAAAAAATGGCAAAAAACCCCCTTATCTGAATGATCGGTTGTATGGGATATATACTATATATAGCTCCGATCAAAGTGATTTTTTTCAGAAAATCTTCTATGATATATTAGAATATATATCACCGAGTTTCACGCTTATACTTTCTAAATTAAGGGAGAAATGGCCAAAAATCTTTCTATCTGAACAATCGGTTTTATGGGATATAACTATATATAGCTCCGATCAAAGTGATTTTTTCAGGATATCTTCTACGATATATTAGAATATATATTACCGAGTTTCACGCTTATACTTTCTAAATTGCGGCAGGAATGACCAAAGTCGTCTTATCTGAACGATCGGTTGTATGGGAGATATATGTTATAGTGGTCCGATCCTACCGGATCCGACAAATGTCTAATATAATACAAATATACGTCCTTCTGCCAAATTTGATTGAGATACCTCAAAATTTGAGGACTAGTTTGCATTCAAACAGACAGACGGACGGACGGACAGACGGACGTATATCAACTCAGTTCGTCGCCCGGATCAATTCGGTATACTTAATGGTGAGTCTATCTTCTACGTTACAAACATCGGACCAAAGTTAATATACCATTTCATGTTCATGAAAGGTATAAACATAACTTCACATCACCAAGCATAGATGCTTGCTGCAAAAGGTTAAGAACACCATTAACGTACGACATTAGAGTGTCACTCTGTTGCTAATTGCTTTTGACGTTATTATGACTTTTGTTATGTTACAGCTTGCTGGGATTACAAATGTTGTTCTTAACATAGCAAAGTGTCACTACGAAAAATAAAGGGCAAAGCATAATTATTTGAACTGCTTGTTAACTTTAAAAAAATTAAACTAAAAAGCATTTACAGCAACGAAGAATAATAATACATAATAAGAGTGGCGACAAATGGCATTTAGAATAGCGTATACTTGACACCTTAGACATGACATAACAATTGTCTTTGCGCTGCAGAGGAATGCAAAGTGTTAAACGCTATCTGCTTTTGTCATCAACGAAAAACACGAGGGTGCTAAAGACAACAGTTGCGTTACAATATAATACAAACATTTGTTTCCTTTCAAGGTTGCTAAATACTTCAAAAAACGGCGTGGCTGGAATCAGTGGTTCGAAGTATTTGGCAAAAACTTCTGTCTGTGCTTGAACCGGTTCGTCAAATGATTCATTCAAACAGTGCGAGGTCCAACATTTCATGATACAGATTTCAGAGCGTAAGGTCTTAGAATGATCGCATACGTGGTTCCTTTTAGGAAAGTTAAATGTTTCGTCGTAACAACGGTGTCTACTTTTATTCCACGATCATCTAACTTAGAAGTTAGGAGCTTCAGTTCTCCAGAAGAAGAAGAAGTGTGGAGAGCACAATTCTTATTACTTACGTTTCCTGCACACTATTTTAAGAGAATAACGAATCTTCACTCCGGCGTGGCTTAAAGAAAGATAGACTGAGATCGTTTACATCCTGTCACAAGATAAATATATAAATGTAAGGCGCGATAACATCCGAAGAGATTTTAGGCCGAGCTTCTCTTCCAATTTGCGTCGTGGTCCTGTAATTTTTTCTACATATTGGCGGGACGGGACCGACTTGTTTTATGCCGACTCCGAACGGCAGAAATACACTCGGAGTGCTTGCCAAACACTGACGAGGGACGACCCCGCTTAGAATAATTTTCTTCTAATTGAAAAACCTTGTTTCTAAAATTTTGATGTCGCTTTGGCCGGGGCGTGAACCCAGGATCTTCGGTGTGGTAGGCGGAGCACGCTACCATCACACCACGGCGGCCGTCAAGACACAAGATCAGTCCCACTAAAATAACCAAAATCTTGGAGGAGTATCCTTATCGCTACAAGGGGATGAAGAAGAAGAGACATTCATATCAGACAAAGGATAGGTAAACTGCAAACTGTAAACTGTAAACCTTGAGCTAAACCAAGTTTCCACTAGAAACCCACTTTACGAAAGCACCAACCCTTCTCTAGGAGCCAAATCAATAATTTTAAGATTTGTCTGTTTGTCGCTCTGTGTTTAACCCCAAAGCTTTTAGAAGCTCCAAATTCACCTATGTTGTAATTAGGCCAAATTTTTCAATAAAGAAGTGGTTTATGGATTTGAACCTAGTTTAATGTATTTCCGTTTATTTATTGCATTCTTATTCATTGATGAATCATCTTTAAGCTTTTATTTTGAAACTATTGCCCTGAAAATGATTCCATAATTTCCTGAGTTACTTATTTCGCCTTCCGCAATTTTCATTAATGTGCAATTACTCTTATTCTGCAAAGTATTACGTCGTTCTTGTTGTTAGTCTAGATTTTCCTGAACGACTTTGCTTATTGAGTTTGTGCAGCAAAGTGGAAAATTATTACACCGACCATTCACTGTCTGTTGTTGTAGGTACCTTGTAGTTAGCACAAGCACAAAAATGTAAACATTGTATCTGCTTGTAAATATGTACTTGAACACTTACAGTTGCGAGCACCAGAATAGCAGTTGCAATTTTTAGCAATTTTCATAAAACTCTTATATTCTATTTTGGTTTTTGTTTGTTTTCGATAACACAAGAAACAAATTTCATGAATTTTGTAGCTAAAACATACCAATCAATTTCGAAAACTCAGTTCAATCTAACAAAGTACAAGTTATAAGTCACTCAAAAGTCAAAATGATTTTAGAAAATTGTTTGTTTCGAACCGTTTTATATTTTCTGCCATTTTTTTCGTATGAAAGAAAAGTTAAACACCCCATGGAGAAAAAAATTGTCAAAAATCGAAATTGATTGGGCTAAAAAATTATTAATAAAAACTTCGAAATCTTCATGAAAACTTCTCGATTTTCGAAATTTTTCGAAAAAGATTATGGGATTGATTAGGCTACAAAACTGCACACTCAAAAATAATTCTGAAAATTTTAAATAAAAGATTCGAAATTTTCATAAAAATGATCTTCGAAATTTTTCGAAAAATATTATGAGATTTATTAGGCTAAAAACTGCATATTCCAAAGAACTTTAAAAGGTTCTAAATAAAAAAATTTGAAAGATCGCGGGTTCGAATCGAGCTCAAGGCCTAACAATAATTATTTTATCATTATTATTGTTATGATAAATTTTTTCTTAATTGAAAAAATTATTAAATTAGAATAGAAGAAAGAAAAAAATTAGACAACTGCCAAAGCTCGTTGTATAGATCCATTTCGGGAACTGCTAAATTCCTTCATCGGCAACGTTTAGGCGCCGCTGCTATAACCATTCAGCCATCACAGCGGTTTGGCGGAATGGTTATAGCTGAATGTAATGGCTGAATGGTTTTAGCAGCGGCGCCTAAACGTTGCCGATGAAGGAATTTAACAGTTCCCGAAATGGATCTATACAACGAGCTTTGGCAGTTGTCTAAATTTTTTCTTTCTTCTATTCTAATTTAATAATTTTTTTCAATTAAGAAAAAGTTATCATAACAATAATAATGATAAAATAATTATTGTTAGGCCTTGAGCTCGATTCGAACCCGCGATCTTACAAATCAGTAGGCCGATATAACAACAAAAATTTGAAATTTTCAAAAACCATTTCAAAGTTTCCAAATTTTTCGAAAATATTTTCGATATTGGTTTGCTTCAGTTACAAAATTCATTAAATTTTATTCTCAAATTATCGACTATAAAAAAAGAATATAATTGGCGAAATTTGCTAAAAATGCCCACTGCTATTTTCATACACCAAAGAAATTTAAAAAGTTCTAAATTAAAAATTGAAAATTTCAAAAATCCATCTCGGATTTTCGGGGTTTTTCGAAAACGTTTTCAAGATTGGTTTGCTTCAATTACAAAATTCATTGAATTTTTTCCTTCAATTAAATTAACATAAAAAAAGAATATATTTAGTGAAAAATGCTAAAAATTTCTACTGCTATTTTCATGCTCCAAAGAATTCTAAAAAATTTAAATAAAAAATTTTTAATTTCAAAAAACCATTTCGTATTTTCGAAATTTTTGAAAACATTTCAGGATTGGTTTGCTTCAGTTACAAAATTCATTAAAATTTTTTCTTAAATTACCGAAAATAAAAAAAGAAATAGAATTGGTGAAATTTACTAAAAATCCCCGCTGCTATATTTCATACTCCAATGAACTCTAAAAAGTTTCAAATAAAAAATTTTAAATTTCAAAAAACCATTTCATATTTTCGAAATTTTTCGAAAACGTTTTCGAGATTGATTTGCTTCAGTTACAAAATTCACAAATTTTTTTTACTCGATAATTTGAGAAAAAAATTAATGAACTTTGTAACTAGAATATAATTGGTGAAATTTTTTTAAAATTTTCACTGCTATTTTCATGCTCGCAGCTGTAGCTAAACTTAACTTTATGGCAGACCAACCGCACACAGCAGCTGGCGGCTAAAGCCACAGGCCAGCTGTTCTTAATATTCAGTGACTAGTTAGCCAACCGCCTAGTTCTTTAAATGCTGTTTATTGGCTTTTTGCTTCTATTTTTTTCTTCTTGTTGTGTTTTTTCAGTTCCGCTCCAGGCGCAATTTTCTTTCAAACTAATTTATTCTAAGTACATACAATGATATTGCGCGAAATCAAATTGCGCCACTTTAAACTAAATCGGAAACGAACTAGTTCGTCAAAAATGATGAGCCTCGTGCATTGTTTGTCGCGTTTAGTGTCGATACCCAAAGAATGACTCCTTTAGATACCCAAGCTAAAACGCTCCCGTCCGTCCTATGCATCCAATTGTACTGAATTCCATGCTTGGCCGCACAAGACAACACTTCCCTATTATCGCACGTTGTCCAACTGACAGCTGGCGCAGTTACTCACAGACTTTTGTAAATATTGGCGTAGCGGTGGCGTACTGGAGGAAGATGGTGTGTTGTAGCATTCCTTTCCTTTTTAGTGTCGGTTCAAAAAATTATGCATATAAATTAAAATTAGTAGGCGTGTTCAGCTCAAAGAAAGAAATATAAACTATAACAAAATCACATTAAAAGAAAATGAGGAGTAAAGTTTTATTAAGCGCGGTTACGCTCAACTGATTATGACAAAAGAAAAGCGGCGGCTTAGTACAGCATGACGGTTGGAAACTTCTGGACAAGTCATCAGCGCGTTTGGTGAGTTGGGGATGTCAATCAATTGAAGTGTAAAATTATGACAGTTTTGAAATGTGAAACATATAAAACATAGACAGGAAAAGATTTTATTTTCACATTGTCTCGGCTGCGTGAATTATTGCCCTATGTTGTTGTTGTTGTAGGAGTGCTTCGCCCCATCCAATAGGTGCGGCCGATCACAATTGTCATCAATATCCTTCAACGGGAGTCCAAGGAAACTTGCTGTTTAAACTGGTGTGGAACATAATGAGAGGGGTGTTAGAGGCGTTGGTTCCACAATACAGTTGAAAAGATGGTTGGTGTCATGTGGGGACACGTGACAAGCAGGACATATGTTTTGTATGTCGGGGTTGATTCTGCATAGGTAAGAGTTTAACCTGCTACAGTATCCAGATCGAAGTTGAACTAGAGCGACTCGCGTTTCCCTAGGGTGTGTGCGTTCCTCTTCTGCAAGTTTTGGGTATTGTTCTTTGAGTACAGGATTCACGGGCAATTCCTGGCATAGAGGTCCTGTTTGTGGACTTCACTGAGGATTGCCCTATCTCTGTTTTCTGGTGGTTCAAGAATTGATGCAATTGTTGGTGCTGTAAGAACAAAACACTCACCGAAGGTATACAGTGCCGACGGCGTGACGGACACAAATCGGTTGCTTCAGGTTCTTTGAATTTTCTGGCTAGCTCTTGGATTTTGGTTGAATAACAGCCTATTTGATAAGTTGGTACAAAAACGACTTATCTCAAAACAAATTAATTAGATTTGAAAGTAGAATAAAATCCGTGTCAATTCAACAATGAAAAAAACAATTTCGAGAACGAAAAATTACACTGATGACGGCGCAACGCTGAAACCGGTTTGTCTCCAAACCAAATTTGACAAGCGGTAACGAAAAATCGTTCCAATATACATCAATTATCCACCCTGTCGGAAGATCAACGAAACAAAACGAATCAATTCTAAAATGCTTTGTTGTTCGAACAAATAACCGATATAGGGAGATGGTCCACTAAGCAGATAGCTCAAATCAATGCGAGTATACCAAGAGTTCATCACAGTTACCGGAGGAGACACAACAAATGCTTTGCAACTATATAATTCGAAATAAGGCTGTCCACGAACATGGATCATTCTCCGCTGGGAATCCGAGAAAACCGAGATAGAGGTACTTTTATCTAAGCTTGAACTTGTACCTAAACTAAAACTGTCACGTTTGGACTTCCCCATTGGAGAATGGCAAGCCAAAATACCAATCAGCATGCCTTAATGAGTTTTTGTGAATCTGATGAGTTTAGCTGAGCAGGCTGTCAGATCAGAAGTAACGTGTTTTTTGTTTGAGATAGAGCGCTATTGAATTACACTCTGAAAACAGTTGTTAGATAGAGAGTATTCGAATCAGCAATCGAGATGGGGTGATGTTTCTACAATCTCACGAAAGCAAAGGGCAAATTGAAATGATTATACGAAAAGTTCATTACAAGCCAAAAGCGTTACGCAGATATAATTTCAGATACAACTGCCCTCGGCCTTGGATAAATCCTCTGTGGAAACACATGAACTTAGGCAATGTCGAGTCGGAACATCAAGAATCAAATGTAAGTGGACCTTCGTGTATACAATGGCATGGGAAGAATAGGAAGAACTGACTGCCTTCATGAGATAGTGTCTAGCCAGCGTTTGCTACAACCTCATAGTTCAATTACGATATTGAGTTCATTTTTAAAAAATAACAACACTTTTATGTCAAGAAGCATAAATTAACGCATTCTTCGGCTTTGTGTTATTTGCTATATTTTGTCTAAAAAATTATTTTACACCAAATACAAAGCTTTTTATAGCACCTTTAATTTAAAAAATGAACTTGCTTTGCTGGAGATCATTAACATTTTTTATGATCTTCTTTAGTTGTTTGCTTTCAATTGTTTTCCTCTTTTGACTTTTTTTTTATGCTTGACATTTTCAGCAATATCTTCTCAATTATCACATAATTAACAATTTGCAGCTTTTGTTTACAGTTACCGTATTTTATTATTATTTCTAATTAGTTTTAAAGTTTGAGGAGTCATAGAGCAGTGGAACGTTTGAGTACGATTCTTAATATTAGCTTTTTTCTGTTTGTTTTTTATAACAGCTTTATTCTTTCTTTTCTTTTTGGTAATTTTGTTCTCCTGAGAGTATCCCTGTACCTGTCTGATTGCTTTGTTTTTTGCAAACTAATTATAAAGGTTCGAATATTTCGCCAGAGTTTTTGTTTGTTTGTTGTTGTTGTTGTTGTTGTCGTTGTAGGAGTGCTTGGCCCCATCCAAAAGTGCGACCGATAACAAATTGTCATCAATATCCTCTAGTCGAGTCCAAGGAAACTTGCTGTTTCAACAGGGCGGGCCCATAGTGAGAGGGGTGTTAGAGGCGTTGGTTCCACATTACAATTGAAGAAATGGTTGGTGTAATGTGAGCAGGACTTACATTTTGTATGTCGGGGTAGATTCTGGATATGTAAGAGTTTAACCTGTTACAGTACCCAGCTCGAAGTTGAGCTAGAGTGACGCGCGTTCTTTTCTCCCTGTAAGGTGCAGCCTCATCAATCAGATGTCTGTTGGGATGCCCAGGTTTGTGGGTATTCAACACAAACTGTTTTTTTTTAGCATTTCTCTCGCTAATGGGGAGTACTCTCGCCTCGTTGTGTAGGTGGGATATAAGAAGGCAGCCCGTAGCGGTTCTGAGAGCAGTATTTTTTCAGGCCTGTATTTTCTTCCAGTGAGTAACCTTTAGGCTTGGCGGCCATATCGGGGATGCGTAGCATGCAATCCACCAGCCAATTGCTTTGTAAGTGGCAAGGAGCGTTTCTTTGTCTTTACTCCAAGTGCTTCCGGCAAGAGATTTGTGGATTTTTTAAGGCTCTGGATTTTAGGAACAATTGCGGTTCGAACGTCACACCCCAGATTTTTGGGTGTGAGACAGTCGGCCATCGACGTGGATGTTCAATAAGGTCGACACTTGGCGCGTCCATGTTGTAAATCGCAGATGATTTGGTCGGTGACAATGTCAGGTTTCGCGAGGCGAAGAAACTGGAGAGATCAGGGAGATATTGTTTGTTTGTTCGTTTACTATTGTACCGTCGAACGTTTTTTCTCGAAGATAGACACTCAACAGTGACTTGGCAAGCCTTCCGAGTGTATTTCTGGCAAGAAAAGCTTCTCAGCAAGAATTTGACATGAAGTGAATGCTAAAAATTGTATTTCCAAGAGAAAGAGTGAATCGTTGCGTGGCACCGTGTTTTACATAATAAGTGCCCTAACAAAGTGCCAAGTCATACGAACGATTGTTTTTATTAACACCATTAAATCCATTCCTGGAGCTATATTTTCCGTTCGTGTGAGCAAAAATCCCAAGTTCAAATATAAATATCTTTTTTAATTAATTTTCATATTTTGGCCCTCCTACAACTTCTGGTCAACGAACTTTTCTCTTACAATTTCCTTCTCATCTGCACACGCCAGACACAAAACACCAACCGCCAAGCAAAATGTTGTAGGTACCACTAATTAGCATTTCAAATTGCATACGACACAGGGTTGCATGACAATCGTTTGAAATTAGAAAAGATGCATTTTTAAAAACTAAACACTGAAAAGGAAAAGAAAGTAAACTCAAACAGCTCTTACACCCACACCACAAATTACAGCAGCGTTCAGCCGCACCTGCTATTAGTTATAATTAAAATTGAACAAATGAAAAAATTTTACTAAGTAGTAAAAAAATTACTTTCATTTTCATTTGCATACATTGTCGGACAGACATTTGATTGGCAGCACCAACATTTTTTCCATGTTTTTGCTCATAATTGTATGCAACAAAAAATTATTGGCGAAAACCATGAAATTGATATGCAATACAAAAAACTATGGCAGGTGTTGGAAAAAGGCACAGTTTCAATTAGCAACAAATAAGAAAAAACTACATATTTCATACCAATATTAGCTGATGAAGTTGAAAACACGCCAAAGACATGCAACTCTTTTTTAAACTAAAACAAAATTTTAGAAGCAAAAATATGCATGCTATTCACAAAGTCACGTAAATGCGGCTTGTAAGTTGTAATTGTAAGGTATAAAATTTATTCATTAATTAGCAAACTGTGTGGAAAGTGGGAGAAATAAAATCAAAATATTTGTGGAAATGTTTTAAAAAAGTTTCTACAAATGATTTATTACTTTAAGTTTTTTTTTTTATAATTAACTTTTTATATAAAAGTCATTAGCAAAAAAGAAAAAAATTATAATGAGGTTAAAAATTTAACACCAAAGCCTTAATTGCAAACGCCCACTCTTTTCTTGCCCTCTAAAAGTCCATATATTCCCACAAAGCGTCATAGCCAGTAGTAAGAGAGATGCTATTTCAACTACGTGGACGTAGAAGTCCCTCAGCAAATTCTGATTTTCTCAGCGAAAACAGCACACGACGTTAGAACTGTTTTTCACTGTTGAATTTAAATATTGATGTAGTAGTACTCGCTTAGAGACAATTTCCAACAACACTATCTCATTTTTCACTGATAAGTTATTTTGCACTGCTCAAGCCTAGAACAATGATGGCTTTTTACTTGTTGCTATGTCAATGACTAAGTTTTCGGCCAAGCCATGGGGTGCCAATGTTCACTGGCGAAATTGGCAATATAACTAACAAAACCTACGGCCACCCCACCCTATATGCGGCTTGGACAGTGTAAAAGAGATCATACTTACATTTGAACGTAGATGGCACGACCATAATCCATCGTTGTCTTTAACAACCTTCTTCAAAATCTGAACGGTAGGGGCTACCAGGTGAAGACTATTTCAAATAACCTGGCGTTCAGTGAGGAGATAGCTGGATTAACTGTCAAGCCAATCAAAACTACTGGATAATACAGCAGATACTGTTATTACGATGTTAACCAGAAATGTAGGCTCCCCGATTAGTGCAATGTCTTTAAAACGGAGGGCTTCATTTTTAAAAATGCGACGTATGTGATGCCATCGGACGCTTGTAATATTAGGCAATTTAATTTTTACACGTACAGTCAAGCGTCTTTCAAAGCTCAAAGCTCTGTCACGTTCAGAACAACGACTATCAAAGATTGTCTTCCCGCGCTCACAAAATGATACTTGCAAAGAACATGGCTTTAGAACAGGGATATGCATTCCATAGCACAAATGTGCTATCATTTTGTATGCGAAACGGCAATCACTTTGAATTTTTGAAGACCCATGCTTTGGTATACTAAACTGACTGCTTGACCACTGCTTCTGGATATGTAGGCCTCGAGTCAGCTAAGAAAGCACTGGGGTGACATCACCTCTTTCCAAATGTAAAGGTTCTTCTGTGTAGTTGCTTCTAATCTCGTGTTAGAGAATACTAAAGCTCATCTAAACTGACAGTTGGAAACGGACTCTCGCCCATCCGGCCACTCAACCTAACCTAACAGTTGGTAAACATTGGACTTCCCGAAATTCGCTTGCCTGCATTGGAGACTGGTACTTTCCCTCACCCCTCCCTCCCTTTGCCGATCCTGTCACCCGACCATTCTTTCTTTCTTTTTATCTCTATCTCTCTCTTTCCCCATCTCTATATTTCTTTCTAGCTCTCTTTCTTCTTTTCAATCGTCCTCTATTATATTTCTTATGCCTCTTATTCTCTTTCTTTCTCTTTTTTATACTCAGCTTAGCAGAGCTCACAGATTATATTAATTTTGTTCGCATAACGGTACCCCGTAACGGCATAAGCTAATCGAGATAGATATAGACTTCTATATATCAAAATGATCTGGGCGAAAAAAGAAATTCACTTAGCCATGTCCGTCCGTCCGTATGTCCGTAAACACGATAAATTGAGCAAATTTTGAATTTTGAGGTATCTTAATGAAATTTGGTCAGATCGCTATTTAAAATGAACGAAATCGGACTATAACCACGCCCACTTTTTCGATATCGAAAATTTCGAAAAACCGAAAAAGTGCGATAATTAATTACCAAAGACGGATAAAGCGATGAACCTTGGTATGCGGGTTGACCTTATGATGCAGAATAAAAAATTAGTAAAATTTTGGGCAGTGGGCGCGGCACCGCCCACTTTTAAAAGAAAGTAATTTAAAAGTTTTGCAAGCTGTAATTTGGCAGATGATTATGTAATGTTCGGTTACACCCGAACTTAGTCTTCCTTACTTGTTTTGTTTGTTTTTCATTTTAGTTTTTAAGAAATAGCAAATAACTATTATTGCGTATGTTTCACTGCAGTTTAGGATACTTTTAACTCTTATCCATCAACTTCCTTCACACATAAGTCAGACTTTCATAACACCTTTGACTAAGGTCATTCAATCAGCGTTTACGATAACAGCTTTTGAATGGCCTTTGATGATCGCAATCAATTATAAGCACCACTACCATAGTAATAATAACAAAAATAAAAGCAGTAATAACATCCTCTAACTATGGCTTACAACTTTTGCAAAACAATCTTTCCATTTCACACCGCCTCTTATAATTGAAAAATAGCAACAAATGCACTTCCTTACATTCACTTCAGTTGGCTTAGTTGCCAATGTTAGTTTAACTTGTTATAATTTGCAGTGTTATGAGTGTTGACAGCTGCTATAAGTCCGATTCCAAGCAGTACATGGGTCAACATTTGACCTCACTCATCGCTGTTGCATTCTCTATATCGTTTTCTCATCCTATCCACAATTTTTACGCTCCATATTGCAGTTTATAATTCATAGACTGTTTTGTATATGAAATCACTTGCCGGCTATTAATGGGCTCATCAATTAATAGCTATTTGAGTAGCAATTACGCAAGACCAACCATTTGAAAAAACAACAAACACATTATCTATCATTTGTTTTAATATAGTATATGAGTGCATTTGATATACTCAATTAATGACAGCGCTTACATTGATGTGTTGTATGTATATGAAGCATTGTTAGCTTTGAAATTAATTTTATTTATAAATACTTTGTTGCTGTTAAGTAATCAAATGCAGATTGTGAGTGTAAAAGCATTCGAATGTTAGGAAGTGCATTCGGTGTACAATTTTTAAATCAATTTTTGTTTACCCCAATTTGTTTAGCTGTAATTTCGAAGCTTTTAAATAACAAAAGCATAGTAGGATAAATGAAGCTACTTATTACTTTACTCCCATTTTTCAAGTGCTTCACCTCAATTTGCTCTAATTGTAAGTAATCGCTCACATTTGCCTAGGAGGTGCTTTTGGTTATGTAAATAAAATATATATTTTTCTGTAGAAAGGCATACATACCTACAAATATACATAAAACCAAAAATTGCTTATCTCATCAATTCAAAATTTTAAAATTATTTATTAAGTGGAATTATATTTCAGATGGAGAGTGTAACACAAGATAAGAGGAATAATTATAAATTTTTTTTATTAATTTGAGATAACAAAATTAAATGAGTTAACAAATTATATTCACTTTTCTTCTTTTATGGTACATTTTTAGTTTGGTAAATTTTTAGCTAATAACATTGCTTCGATCTTAGACAGGGTTATTTTTTATTAAGCTTGACTTGACAGGCAGGCCGCACGGCCGCATGCACGGCCGTTGTGAACGAATTTTGTAAATGAAATTTAAGTAACTTTCCGATAAGCTACAAGCGCGAAACTTGGAATATAGTTCAGAACCCGATGACAATTCAATAATAGGAAAAAAATCGCCGCTAGGTGGCGCAAGGTTCGAGATATTCACAAAAATCGTATTTGTGGTCCGATTTGGCTCATATTTGGAACACATAATACATACATGAATAGAAAGCGACCTATGATGCCCGGTTTGGCTCATATTTCGAACATATATTACATACAGTCCGGTAGAAGTGACATCAAAATATTTTGGAGTTGGAGGGGGACAAGCATACGTGGCGCAGAGTCGAGTAAAGTCTTTGGAAGGATTATGTATTGAGGACTTAGATTGTAACAAATTGTCAGGAAAGAGTCCTTGTAATAATGTGTCACTAAATGAACTAAACAGAATGGGAAATAATAGGCAATTAAATAAAGACTAAAAACTTGAAAATAAAATATTTAAAAAAAAAAATTTTTAGTTAAACGGTTATATTGAAAACAACACTTACATGAAATAATAATAATACTAAAAGCTAGGAAATAATTAGGTAGGTTCTAGGTACTAGTCATCACACTCCTCATCAATCTAGGGCGAAATTTCACGCGCCCAACGCTTTTATTTAATTGTCTGATCAACGCCCTAGATTGATGAGGAGTGTGATGACTAGTACCTAGGACCTACCTAATTATTTTCCAGCTTTTAACTTAAACATATTTTTTTAATTATTTTATTTATTATATACTTTCGACGAACATGTGAATAATGCTTCGAGATCAATGTCAGATTTCATAATTCCCTACTTAGTTTTTGATTCAAGTTACTCAAACAGCTACTGTACAATTTGTACGATACTGTTGGTTTTTGTCGTTGTTGTTCAGCAAGTAAATACTTATTTACCTAAAAAATTAGTATTAGTGTTAGAACTATGGAATGGCTGCCACCTTTACCCAAAAGTGTATCGTTGACGTCATAGAAAACAAAACTGGTGTCTATATTTGGTAAATACTTGTGTACCTCAAACTTTGTCACAGTGATTGAAAAGTCACAGGTCAACACATCGTTAACTTTGAAAAATCCCCGTGACTTACTTATTGTGAGAACATCTACATACGTCTCGTTCCCAATCACACTTAACAATATTTATAAACAAAAGCTCAGTCACATCTCTAGTCACAGGAGCAAGTGGTAGCGATAATACACACCTTTGTAAGAGTGATTGTAAACTTTGATTTGGATCATATTTCTCTTTTATCACTTTTCAGGTCCCTGTCACGTTTAAAAATCGCAAACTCCCTCCCTAGTCGTGTGATTTGCGAAGGTTTTTACAAAATTGGAGGTCAAAGATATTTTTAAACCATGCGCTATGAAATATATTTAACCCTTTTGCGCTGAAGTTTTATCTCGTTGAAAAAATATGTAGAATGCTTAAAAACTCAACCAATGAGATATATATTTCCCAGTTACATACGTAAGAATAACAGCGAAGTAGCTGGACATTTTATTTTTTTATTATTTAAAGAATAAACGTAGACATAACTGATAAAATGTGGTTTAGCGGATTAATAAAACCAAAAATTTGTGCTGAGAAATTTAGATAGGAATTTTCATAAATTAAAAAATGTTTTGAATGAAGGTGGGACACACTGTCCCAGCAGGCACGAAAGGTTACAGGTTTATTTCAGTAATTGTCCTTTCTTTCATATTAAAATTTACAAATTTGTTGCAGGCTTTCCTTGGAATTACAGTAACAGCAGTTGTAGGAAATGTGAGCTGCAGGGGATAGATTCAGTAAGTGTGAGTTTTAAAATGTACACGTTTTCTTCATATAATTTATGTATGAAAAAATTATATTAAAACAAAATAGGGAAAACATTTTACATATAAATTAAAAACAAAAACTGTATTTAATTAGCGATACATGCTCATATTGCTTTATACAATTCGTCGCTGCGCTAACGAAAACAGTTATGTGTTGTTTTTTTTAATTTTTTTACTGCATATTTTATTATCTTTATAGAGCCCACATTCCTGCATATGCCGTTTTTTATATCTCTTTTGGTTTAGAAGTGATCGAAAACAGCTATGTGCTCACAGTACTAGAAGTACTCTGAAAAACGGTTATATACTTACTTATAATTTTTTTAATAGCTGGCGAAAATTCTTTGATTTCAATGTAAAAAATAATTACATACAATCTCGCTTCCCAAGGCAACCGGTTCTATAAACCGGAGCGACTCGGGATTTTTCCCGACCAAGGGCTGTCATTTCAGTGTAACCCCATTTAATTTGTTGCGTCCCTCGTCATCCGATTTTGCTAATTTTTATTTAGCGCACATATGGTAATAGGAGCAACGTGCCTGCCAAATTTCACCAATATATCTTCCACGACTGCGAAATTACAGCTTGCAAAACTTTTAAATTACTTTCTTTTAAAAGTGGGCGGTGCAACGCCCATTGTCGAAAAATTGACTAATTTTCTGTTTTTCGTCATAAAGTCAACGCACCTACCAAGTTTCATCGCTTTACCCGTCTTTGGTAATGAATTATCGTACTTTTTCGGTTTTTCGAAATTTTCGATATCGAAACAGTGGGCGCGGTTATAGTCCGATTTCGTTCATTTAAATAGCGACCTGAGATGAGCGCCCAGGAACCTACATACCAAATTTCATCAAGATACCTCAAAATTTACTCAAGTTATCGTGTTTACAGACGAACGGACAGACGGACGGACGGACGGACATGGCTAAATGAATTTCTTTTTTCACCCAGATCATTTTGATATATAGAAGTCTATATCTATCTCGATTAGTTTATGCCGTTACGGTTTACCTTTATGCGAAAAAAGTTAATATACTCTGTGAGCTCTGCTCAGCTGAGTATAATAAAAAAAAAACAGAAAATATTAAATGCACACAAGGGCGTGCACAAATAAACTTACAGTTTACTGTTTTCTTTCACACTATACTTAATTTTCTTTAGAGATTAATTTTCAGAGATTTGTTTTCGTTACACTGTTCCAATGATTATGCATTTGTATAAATATGTGATAATTATTTATTAGTAGTTAATATTTCTAAGTTATTGTTAGCATTGTTTTGTTTTTTGTTATGTATAATTGGCTTATTTTTTTATTGTTATATCACTTCAAAATTTTTTTTTATTGTATGACATTCTTTAAACTTTTAGTTGAATTGTTTACGTTTTTTGTGCATTTCATCTCTACCTTCCAGTGAGCATATTAACTTAACACAATTATATTCATAGAACTTGTATCTCAGTACAGTAATAATTTTCTATTACATATTCTATTTTGTATTTTAAATCACTTTGCGATGATCTGCATGTTTGATCTTCGAAAATGCGATCTCAAAACTGATTCACGGTCGCACGGACGAAGCGTTGAGCGTGCGAGCGTAAACAAAATGCTACTAGCGATTCGACAATAAAAGTACAGAAAATACACAATTATATTTGAGTATAAAGAAAAGAAAACCAGCTGTGTGTCAATAAGACAGAATAAATTCAGGCGCAGCTACCCAGCCACACACAAACGGAGGCATCATCACTCCCTACTAAGTGTAGAAGATTTGCAGAAACGGAAGGAAAGACATTATGATTAATATATCGAACTATGGCAACCCCTCAAAGCTGACGTTAAATCCCAACGAACACCACATGAATAGTTCAGCCTTGAAGAAATTGACAAATTGACAGAACAACAACTCAATAAAACAAACAAAAAAAACAATAACTCTCAAACATTGTGGAGAAAATGTTAATATTCAATTTGATTTACAGCATTGTTTATCATTTGAGATAAAAAACATTTTCTTAAATGTTAAATTTTCAGTAGTGTACTAGTTGGAAAACATTAAAGAACAGCATTTCGATTCCCTTCCGTTCCAGTCACTCACGTTTGAGATGGGTTTGAAAATATAAGACCTCTTTGAGAACTAAGATTCGACAATTGAGAATAGGGTCAGTTCTCAAATGCATCTCAAATCCAGTTTGAACAAATTGATCACTGAGAGTCATTCGCCAACTATTCTCAAACCTGCCGAACAGATGTTTGCTCAACATGAGAATCATAACCACAGACGTACAAAGAAATGCACTTTTTGTGCATTATTATGATACTCAATTGACTTAACCTTAAACTTAAAATGTTTATTGGGATATCTACTTTGAATGGGTGGCGATGCTTATACGCGATAGTGAGCTTGTGTGTATGAGTGAGTTCAGTACATATTTGTTTATATGCAACTTGTGCTCATAAAATGTTTTCAAGGGAGAGGCGTTAAAAGAATAATTTCTTTGTATATATATTCTTTATGAATACAGTACGATCGCTTTTGACGATCGGTGAAAAAATAAACAAAAGCATTTTCCAAGCATCCGCTTGTTAGAGAATTTTCCAATAAAAAAAAATAGTGTATATTTTTATAGAAATAAATAATCTCAAGCGAAAATTTTAAAAATAAAATGGTGTTGATATTGAAAATTTTCAACTTTGTGCAGAGTGCTGAATTGTTCCAAGGTAAACGATGGGGGCCATAGATAGAATGATCGATTTGAAATAATAAATATTTAAAGAAATGGGTTCAAGGAAATGTTAAGTTTCTTAAACCCCTACAAGTTTATAATTTTCCAAAAACAAACATAACCAAATCAGACAACGAATAAATTATGTTTCTTTAAAGCCGAAATTTTCTTTGCCGTTTTTCTGTCTAAGTAATTACGGCTTCTGGAACAAAATTATATTTTCAGAGAATCATTGATGCATACCATCATTCATTTGTTTGTGTCAGCCTAGGCGATTTTGGCCGTTGCGCCAGCTATTCCTTTTGAGCGATAACTGAATCCGATTGGGAGCACTAAAGCTGATAAAGTCTCCACCTCCAGCTGCCTCTCCCAACTTCATGGCGATCTCCCCGTGACTTTCCTTTCAAATACTAGTATCGATATAAATACTTTCTTGGCCACGGTGTCTTCGTTCGTACGCATAACATGACCGAGCGCCAGCGAAGCCTTCTGGCTTTAATTCGCTCCGCAATCTTAACATATGTATAAAGTTCATCCTGCTCATCATTATAACCCCTTTGATCTTCCAGATGACTTTTCTCTGAAACAATCCAAGAGCCATATTCTATCTACACTAGGGCTTTCTTTAGCACAGCTGTACTCTCATTTCGTATGCGAAAGGGCAAACCATTTCAACTTTTGGAGACCTATGATCTACATCGTCCATCGTATCGAGCAGGTATGAAGAACGACTCATACAGCGTAGGGATTTACTCTTCAATTTCTTAAGCCGTCCAAAGTAACACTTATTGTCAAAAAAAGTACTTCGTCTTGTCCTCACTTTCCTCAACACGCACTTTCTTGCCTCTTTATTCAGTCCAGAGATGGCAGAACTTATGGCGTGTTAGTAAAGGCCAAAGTTCTCAATATCATCAGCATATGCCAGCAATTTTGCGCTCTTATAATTGATCTGCGATTTAGATCTGCTGCAAGAAATCTATTCTTCAGCATTAGGTTAAAGAAGTCGCTGGTTAGGCAGTCGCCTTGTCTGAAGCCTCGTTTGGCTTCGAATGGCTCGGAGAGGTCCTTCCAAATCCTTACCAAGCTGGTGGTGTTGCTCCATCAACGTCATTTAACAAAATCGCATTGCAAGGAACTCTATTTCGCGCTGTCAATGAAGTCAGCAAAAATATGGTGCGTGTCGATTCTCTGATCGTGCATCTGCTCTAGTACCTACCGTATTGTGAAGATCTGGTCGATAGTGGATTTGGCAGGTTTGAAGCCGCACTGATACGATCCAATGTGTTAGGCGACTTTAGGCTGCAGTCTTTCACACAACACGCTAGACAAAACCTTATACGCGTTATTAAGTAGGCTAATACCGTGGTAGGTTTGCGTGGTTCGACTATCGATTTGTTATTAGAAAGTTATAGATTTTCTTATTAAAAGCTATCGATTTATAATCGGAAAATCATCGACTGTTACGGATATGTTATCAACAAAATAGATGCGCTATAGAAAATTTATTGATTTGTTATAGAAAAGTTACCGATTTGTTAAAAGAAGCATTATTGGTCATCAGCATACTTTCTACAAGGTATCCCCCTGAATTTTACGAGCTCGGCGGGTAGTCCGTCGTTAGCGGGCGCTTTGTTATTCTTTAGACGTGATATTAGCTGTGTTTTTCTTTACACCCGTATACGTTTGCGTTTGCGCGTAAAAAACGCTTATCTTCGCTTAGATAATGCTAAGGAGACCCATCTAGCGGCAGTGGCTATATAACTAGCTACAGCACAGGGTGTACCGAAAAACGGAGACACAAACCTCTGTTGTATGTCTGTATATAACCCATAGTTGAATCAGTGGCGATGAATTGTGTTCACGCACCATTTTAAGAAGTGCGCAGCAATTTCAGAGGTGTATTTAAAGTTTGACGTAGCAGTCCATATAAAGTTTAAGCGTAAACGTCTATAGGTGTAAAAAAAACATAGCTGTTACTATTCTCACTTCACCACAATCGATAGGCGTAACGGAATAGATTCCCTAACAGCGATTAGAGCATCGGGTTCGTCTTCTCTTTGACTTTCTAGCAATGAGGAGTAGTGTTTCCTCCGCAGCCTAGGCACACTCTGTACGTCAGTGACCATGTCGTAATTATCATTCCTGCCGAAATCTGCCAAGGTCCTAAAAGCTGTCGTTATCCGCCGAATGTGTTGGTAGAATTTTCGGAAAATATTCTTATTAGACACAGTCCACTTGTTTGTTTCTATGATTAAACTTAAGCTCTCAACGAAACTTATACAGCTAAGTTCCTCCACGATTGGGGAAGAACTCTGTGAATCATTCGTAACCAAACTAGGCTGCAGGTAAAGTCACACACTAGTGTTTTACAGCTTTATCCCCTTATTGGAGAGATAATACGATAAAGGACTTCCTGTATTTGGGAACTAGCGGTAACAATGTCAGCCAAAAAAATCCAAGGAGTCTCTAAATTCTACTATAGACAGGTTAAACAATTGAAAAGTACGCTTCCCTTTTAGGGTACAAAATGTACGCTACATAAGTCTCGCCTCATACCTGTCCAGATAACACAGAAATAATTCACATTAAGCAATATACCTTAAGCATTTTCGGTTTTTATAGAAATATGGATATTTTGCCAAAAACAGCTTTTGCTGCCAAATATTCAACATTTACAAGAAAAAACACTCGTCGCAAAAAACAACAACAAAATCCCATAAAAATATACTCACAAAACGAGCTTTTGCTATTTTTCTGGTTTTTAATATACATTTTCCATTTTGTTATTTTTTTTAGTTTCAGTGTTCTTTTTTTTTTCTTAATTTTACTTTTGTTTTCAATTTCTCTTGTTAGCTTTTACGGCTTTGGCTGCCAATGCCAATTTTCATTTTCAGCATATCGATCATTGGCCGTTTAACACCTTTCACTCTTTTGCACACAATTTCTGAAATTTCGGAAAATTAGCGTTACCATACTGAATTACTAAATTTTCTTTGCCTATTTTACTGGTGGTTGCTTTATCTGCACCAGTTTGTTTGTTTAGTAGCGATGACTTTCCACGGTTTTTTTTTTTAATTTTCAATTTTTTTTTTTTAATTTCCAACTATTCCATTTTACGCTATTTTGCGCTGCCACAAAACACAAATCATCGTTTATTTTTAATTTGCACACAAAATTTTACGAAAGTATGTAGTCACTACCAAAGATAAGCGGATTAGGAAGACGTATAGCCAAGCGTACGCGGCGCGCTACGTTCACATTTTGTATGCGCGTTGCCAACACGTTGCGATTTTGTTGTACGCGGACTGCTTTGGTGCATGGTGCCCTCCGCGACGTCTGCACTGCGATTGCGTGCCAAAAAACCGGAAACAAAAAACGACAATCCAAAAAGGCGATATTAATATGGACTTTAATCTTCTAGTTGTCTAGCGGCTGGCGGTGGGATGGCGGCGCGCCAACGGTAGCCATTGAGGGGGTCATGACGACAACGAAAGCCATAGGAATTTAACAACGAAAAATGAATGCGATTTTATTTTCAAAATTTGCAACGGAACTAGACGAGTACAACCGCAAAAAAAAAAAAAAAATCGTGTCACTTGCAGAAACAAAACGCGTTTAGCGTATTTAACTTAAAAAATTTAATAAACAAAAACAAAACATGATATTGACAACGCGCCGTTCTATGCCGTACCGTCAATTGCATGCTACGACTTTTTTGCGTACACCAACAACGAATAATGTTTACCCGGCCAGAGTTGAAAACAATCTGAGCGCCGTTGGACTGACGACGCCACAGCGAAGTGGTTTTGAGGCGAACAAAACAAGCGAAAAGCAAAGAATGGGCGAAACGAGTAGACAACAAAATATACAAAGTCAAAACGACTTTATGTTATGGTGTGGTTCCCTGTTGTGGTGGTGGTGGTGGCGGGTGAGCTTTGGGGCGTGCCGTGCCAACTGAGAATGATTTTTGTTGGTTGGGGCGGTTATGGCGACGATGACGGTGCAAACGTAGGGACTGGGTGCTGATTACGTTGTTTGCCGATTGTAGATATGCAAATAAATGCCGTAAAGTTTCTACAAGGCGGCCACATAAAGATGACGGCGCGCTTACTGAAACAAAATATGGTTGTTCGGCAAAGGGTAGAGTCTAGAATGTGTAAAAGAAAATTAAAACAAGTAAGGAAGGTTAATTTCGGGGGTAACCGAACATTACATACTCAGTTGAGAGCTATGGTGACAACATAAGGAAAAATAACCATGTAGGAAAATGAACCGAGGGAAACCCTGGAATGTGTTTGTATGACATGTGTATCAAATGAAAAGCATTCAAGAGTATTTTATGAGACAGTGGGCTATAGTTCTATAGGTGGACGCCATTTAGGGATATCGCCATAAAGGTGGATCAGGGTTGACTCTAGAATGCGTTTGTACGATGTGGGTATCAAATGAAAGGTGTTAATGAGCATTTTAAAAGGGAGTAATCCTTAGTTCCATAGGTGGACGCCGTTTCGAGATATCGCCATAAAGGTGGAGCAGGGGTGACCCTAGAATTTGTTTGTACAATATGGGTATCAAAAGAAAGGTGTTAATGAGTATTTTAAAAGGGAGTAATCCTTAGTTCCATAGGTGGACGCCGTTTCGAGATATCGCCATAAAGGTGGAGCAGGGGTGACCCTAGAATTTATTTGTACAATATGGGCATCAAACGAATGGTGTTAATGGGTATTTTAAAAGGGAGTGGGCCTTAGTTCTATAGGTGGATGCCGTTTCGAAATATCGCCATAAAGGTGGACCAGGGGTGACTCTAGAATGTGGTTGTACGATATGGGTTTCAAATGAAAGGTGTTAATGAGTATTTTAAAAGGGAGTAATCCTTAGTTCCATACGTGGACGCCGTTTCGAGATATCGCCATAAAGGTGGAGCAGGGGTGACCCTAGAATTTGTTTGTACAATATGGGCATCAAACGAAAGGTGTCAATGAGTATTTTAAAAGGGAGTGGGCCTTAGTTCTATAAGTGGACGCCGTTTCGAAATATCGTCATAAAGGTGGACCAAGGGTGACTCTAGAATGTGTTTTTACGATACGGGTATCAAATTAAAGGTATTAATGAGGGTTTTAAAAGGGAGTGGTGGTTGTTGTATAGGTGGTCGCATTTTCGAGATATCGCCATAAAGGTCGACCAGGGGTGACCCTAGAATTTGTTTGTACAATATGGGTATCAAAAGAAAGGTGTTAATGAGTATTTTAAAAGGGAGTAATCCTTAGTTCCATAGGTGGACGCCGTTTCGAGATATCGCCATAAAGGTGGAGCAGAGGTGACCCTAGAATTTGTTTGTACAATATGGGTATCAAATGAAAGGTGTTAACGAGTATTTTTAAAAGGGAGTGGGCCTTCGTTCTATAGGTGTTCGCCTTTTCGAGATATCGCCATAAAGGTGGACCAGGGGTGACTCTAGAATGAGTTTGTACGATATGGGTATCAAATTAAAGGTATTAATGAAAGTTTTAAAAGGAGGTGGTGGTAGTTGTATATGTGAAGGCTTTTCCAGATATCGACCAAAATGTGGACCAGGGTGACCCAGAACATCATCTGTTGGATACCGCTAATTTATTTATATATGTAATACCTGCCAAGATTTTAAAGGTTTTTTATTTCGCCCTGCAGAACTTTTTCATTTTCTTCTACTTAATATGGTAGGTGTCACAACCATTTTATAAAGTTTTTTCTAAAGTTATATGTATTTTGCGCCAACAAAACAATCGAATTACCTTACCATGTTTCATCCCTTTTTTCGTATTTGGTATAGAATTATGCTTTTTTTTTATTTTTTCGTAATTTTCGATATCGAAAAAGTGGGCGGGGTCATAGTCGGATTTCGTTCATTTTTCAAACCAAGATAAAGTGAGTTCAAGTAAGCACGTGAACTAAGTTCATTAAAGATATGTCGATTTTTGCTCAAGTTATCGTGTTAACGGCCATGCGGAAGGACAGACGGACGACTGTGTATAAAAACTGGGCGTGGCATCAACCGATTTCGCCCATTTTCACAGAAAACAGTTAACGTCATAAAATCTATGCCCCTACAAAATTTCAAAAGGATTGGTTAATTTTTGTTCGACTTATGGTGTCAAAAGTATCCTAGACAAATTAAATGAAAAAGGGCGGAGCCACGCCCATTTTGAAATTTTCTTTTATTTTTGTATTTTGTTGCACCATATCGTTACTGGAGTTGAATGTTGACATAATTTACTTATATAATGTAAAGATATTAAATTTTTTGTTAAAATTTTACTTTAAAAAAATTTTTTTTTAAAAGTGGGCGTGGTCCTTCTCCGATTTTGCTAATTTTTATTAAGCCTGCATATAGTAATAGGAGTAACGTTCCAGCCAAATTTCATCACGATATCTTCAACGACTGCCAAATTACAGCTTGCAAAAGTTTTAAATTACCTTCTTTTAAAAGTGGGCGGTGCCACGCCCATTGTCAAAAATTTTACTAATTTTCTATTCTGCGTCATAAGTTCAACTCATCTACCAAGTTTCGTCGCTTTATCTGTCTTTTGTAATGAATTATCGCACTTTTTCGGTTTTTCGAAATTTTCGATATCGAAAAAGTGGGCGTGGTTATAATCCGATATCGTTCATTTTAAATAGCGATCTGAGATGAGTGCTCAGAAACCTACATACCAAATTTCATCAAGATACCTCAAAATTTACTCAAATTATCGTGTTAACGGACGGACGGACGGACGGACATGGCTCAATCAAATTTTTTTTCGATCCTGATTATTTTGATATATGGAAGTCTATATCTATCTCGATTCCTTTATATATGTACACAACCGTTATCCAATCAAGCTTAATATACTCTGTGAGCTCTGCTCAAGAACTAAAGCAAAAGGACTACCTCTTAAAAAATAATCGAAAATAAACCGCTAAAAGAAATGAAGTATGTATGTGCCTCAGCATCATGTTGCAGAAATCGTGCGATAAAGAGTCGTTCGAAATCAAATGGAGAACCTTGGACTAAGTAGGCATGTGAAAAGAAAAGTCATCTCTCGTCCAACAATAATCACGATCTACTCATCATACCTGTCTAGATGGATGACTCAGAATCACGGACGGCGTCGAGAGAGATGTGATGGCTACTACAGTGTTCGAGACAAAAGTTTTCCGGAAGATTTATGGTCCTGTCAGTGATGACGACGGAGAGTAGTGATAGAGGTTTAATGATAAACAGTACATGTTAAAATTCAAACTTACTGAATTTACCGCCAGGGGTTCTCCTAGGGCCATTTGGGGTCATTTCGGAATGATTTTGAGAACTCCCTCGGATCTTCGCGGGGTCATTTGGGGTTAATTCCGGGATGATTGTTAGACCTCTCTTTTGGGGATCACTTCGGGGTCAGTTGGGGGTAATTTCAGGATTATTTCGGAGTCCTTTGGGGGTAACAACGAGATGATTTCTGGGAGTCTCCAGGGGTGCTCCCAAGGTCATTTGAGGGTCGCTTGAAGTCATCCCAGGATAATTTTTCGGACTCTATCGTGATCCTCCCGGGGTTATTTGGGAATGATTTCGGGGTCATTTGAAGGTCATTTCGGCGTCTTTCTCGGGGTTATCCCGGGCTCAATTCGGGACTCACGAGGTGAATTGGGGAAAAATACGTAATATTTTATTCTATCATTATGCCATATTTAGTGCCTTTTTCGCAAACTGTTTTTTTCTGCATATTATTTTTAAGAAAGGGAGGATTTTGGTCTTGGCTTGTCACTGGATTAAGTTACAGCCAACTGCACTGTCTTCTCAGCTGCCACTTAAGCACTTTAGCATTGCAACATTTTGTACAGTTCAGTTCGCCGCTATATACGACCGCTATATAGCGGCACCGCTTTCGAGGAAACCAAGCCTTAAGAGCCAGAGGATCTGTAAGCTAGCTAAGCTCATCATTCACTGTAGAAAAATCGTTATCCGCCTGCACAACGGTTGAGTTTAATTTCGTGTGAATTTTCAAAAGAAGTCTGCTTTCAGGCAAAAGCAGTTTCCAACAATATTGGATGGGGTTGCTTATTTGAAGTCTCAATTTTTTTAATGTTGTTACGTGTGAATTTACGTATAGGCATGAAATTTCCTAGAAGTTCTCAAACGTGACATTAACACATAAGAGATGGAAAAAATCTCGAATTCAGTGAAATCAGTAAATAATCCCATTTCAACAGAAGCAAATAATATCCTGTTTCTCGGAATTATTGGATGGTGAAAGCAATATACATTCATACTAGAAGACTCGGCAGACGTTGTCCTGCCCTAAATTTGGCCTATCTGCATACATTTTAATAAGCTTTTTCCGTCTGACCCTGCCCTCCCCCCCTCTTCACTTTCTCCTAATCCGTTTATTCACTCCTCCCTCCGTCTTTTTCGCTTCATCTATCTCCATCTTCGTCTCATTCTATCTCTTTCTCAATCTGCTTCTCTCTTTTCTCTTCTCTCAATTCCTTCTCATTCTTCTGCATCCCTTATTGCCTGCCCCAGAGGGTGGTATGTATTTTACTCCAGTCCCAGTCCCACTCCGAGTCAGTTTAATATATATAGATTTTTATTTTTCACACTTCACTATAATATTAAAACGAAATGCAGATATTCGTTGCTTTTGAAATTCGGCTTAAAAATTGCACATAGAACAACTAAAGACTCTCCTGAATTAAAAAAAATGCCTTAGTACCTCAAATCGCGGGCCCCCTCTCGCCGGCCCTGGTGATGTGCTATATATATATTATATGTATATATTATATGTATATAAAGGCGGCCACCGTGGTGTGATGGTAGCGTGCTCCGCCTATCACACCGTATGCCCTGGGTTCAACTCCCGGACAAAGCAACATCAAAATTTTAGAAATAAGATTTTTCAATTAGAAGAAAATTTTTCTAAGCGGGGTCGCCCCTCGGCAGTGTCTGGCAAGCGCTCCGATTGTATTTCTGCCATGAAAAGCTCTCAGTGAAAACTCATCTGCCTTGCAGATGCCGTTCGGAGTCGGCATAAAACATGTAGGTCCCGTCCGGCCAATTTGTAGGGAAAAATCAAGAGGAGCACGACGCAAATTTGAAGAGAAGCTCGGCCTTAGATCTCTTCGGAGGTTATCGCGCCTTACATTTATTTATTTTTTATATAAAGTTAAATAAGCACGTGCACAAATACATCCATACCAACTGAAAAGAGGTGCGCCACTGCGTATACGTAACATTTTATTATTACGTATAAACAAATAAAAAAATGTGCAATAAAATAATATTGCGATTATAAACTGAGATATAACCTATCCTATATTTCAAGTTAGATCAAACTACATACGGGGTGCAAAACAAATTCAAATCGGTTCAGTAGTTTAGGAGTCCATTGGCCTCAAATGTGTGACACGTGTTTTTTATATATTAAGATAATGGGCGCTTAGTTTGAATAGCAGAGTTTTAATAAGATAAAAAACGTTTGTAGTGACATGGGTATCATTAACAAGCTTCATTCCAGTGAAATTTTATTTTTTGTTTTTTTTTTTTGATTCTTAGAGACTTGACTAGTTGTCGTCTAAGAATTCACAAGTTAACATCTACGATTAATTTGAGCTGCAAAATCATTACCATTACTTGTTTTCGCTTAAGTCTTTTTACTTGGCAACCAATTTAAAGCGTTAACCACAGCGTATGGATTTGATAGCAGGGCATAATTATGCGTTGCACCTTCTCCAACTTAATAATGATCATTCATCGTACATTCACCCGGCATTTAAGTTTGATTATTAAGCTACACGGAAAAAATCAGTAGACTTCAATGAATAAATCGCTAACAGCAATCGCTTCTTTCGATTAAATAAAGTCTTCCGATTTTTTTTTTGGCTGCTGCATTAAATACATACTTCATACAGGTTTTTTATCGACGAGTTATCGATTTTCGTTATGATTTTTTTAAAACCATGTTATCCACGAGCTATTGATTTTTTTTTGGGAAAGTCATCGATTTACTATCGCCAAATTATCGAAAATTTATTAAATTATTTTTATCGGCTTGGTATTTTAGTGCTATCAATTTGCTACTGAAAAGTTCTCGAAGTATTACCATTACGTTATGGGCGTCCTATAGATGTGTTATCGAATTGTTATCGAAAAACTATCGATTTGTTAGCAAATATTTATCGATTCACACTCGTAAATTTTAATGAGTTATATTACTTAATTATAACAAATTGAAAAAAACAAGACATGCCGGCTGAAAATATAGCCTCTCCATCCTGCCAAAAATTTCATCGGATGTCTTTGAGATTCGAAATCGAGTTGTCAGATTTCTAATCCTGTAGGCCTACCATTATGCTGCTTAATTCAGTTTTATCTGTTGTTGTTGTTGTTTTATTTTATTATACTCAGCTGAGCAGAGCTCATAGAGTATATTAATTTTGTTCGCATACCTACGGCATAAACTAATAGAGATATATATCGACTTCTATATATTAAATGATCTGGGCGAAAAAAGCAATTCATTTAGCCATGTCTGTCCTTCCGTCTGTCCGTAAACACGATAACTTGAGTAAATTTTGAGGTATCTTTATGAAATTTGGTGTGTAAGTTACTGGGCACTCATCTCAGATCGCTATTTAAAATAAACGAAATCGGACTATAACCACGCCCAATTTTTCGATATCGAAAATTTCGAAAAACCGAAAAAGTGCTATAATTCATTACCAAAGACGGATAAAGCGATGAAACTTGGTAGGTGTGTTGACCTTATGACAGAGAATAGAAAATTAGTAAAATTTTGGACAATGGGCGTGGCACCCCAACTTTTAAAAGAATGTAATTTAAAAGTTTTGCATGCTGTCAATTGGCAGCTGACTATGTAATGTTCGGTTGCTCCCGAACTTAGCCTTCCTTACTTGTTTTATTTTATTTGCTCGAAGCAGTAGACGTTCAAGACTCAGTTTATTGATTTGCTATCGAAAAGTTGTCAGTTCATCATCAAAAGTGTTATCAATTTGTTATAGAAAATATATCGATATTTTGTTAAAAGTTTATCGATTTATCTTCGAAAATTTATCGATTTGCTATCGACAAGTTTTCCATTTATTATCGTAGTGTTACCAATTTACTATAGGCGTGTTATCGATTAGACGACACATCGGTTTGTTGAGAAACAGATACCGATAAAGCTTCAATATAAAATCAATGAGTCTGGGCAAAAGTACGGAGTGTTTTTATTTAGTGTGTTGGAGTTACTCGTTTAGCTCTCAGTTAAGTTAAGCGACTGGAAAGGGTTTGATGCTAAATTTCTTTCGACTTATTTTGTTTTGTTGATTTTCCGACAGGGTGGATAAATGATGTATATTGGAAAGTTTTCCGTCATGCCTTCTCAAATTTGGTTTCGAGACAACCCGGTTTCGGCGTTTTGCCATCATCAGTGCCGATTTTCGTTATCTTCTTTTTCCAGTGTACCTAGTTACACCTTACTGCAAGTCGGCAAGAAACTGTCCAATTGAGTGTAACAAAAAGCCAACATAGTAAAAGTAAAGTTAGACTAAAGCGCTTGCAATTACAAAGTAACTTGCTCCTTTTATTATTGTTGTAATTTAGATTATTGTTACTACAACAATTTGGTGGTTACCTGGACGACCAACAAATCGGAAATTATAAACAAATCTATGTGCGTAGTTGGTGCTGTGGTCGAAAAATAGGAAGCACAGCAAACAAACACAAAACACGAAAGAAGTAATCAAGTGGTGTATAAGTTTTTTATACACTACTTGCACACACAAGAGAGGAGATAAGACTGACTGGATAGCATATAAGGCTGTGTAATGCTGCGTGTCAGTGCGTTAGTGTGCTTATAAGAAAAATGGCACCACTGGTCACTTCAACACAATTGAATTTTTTTAAATAAGCTATTGGGTATGAGAATTTCTTACAAAATAGTGCCAATATCCAACAACGTTTGGCGTAAAAGAAGGGCGTAAAATGTCTTCAACATGCAATGTGTCGTCAACATTATAAAAGTGCGATTGAATTTGAAATATTTTGCATTAACTGCAAAAAACTTCAAGAACTGATTGGCAACGCAAGCAAACATGTTAGTTTTCGAAATATTTTGTGTTGCTTTAGCGTTGCCATTGCGGCGGTAGTGGATTAAGAACATAGTAATCAAGTCACGTGTGTTCAAAGTTATTTGTTGACAGCTTAGGTGCCAAATCGCTGAAAAGTCGAACGTTTTCTGACCTAATTATATTTATCATAAAGTTTGTAGTTACGCTTTGAAGAAGTTTGAAATGCCTACCCTTACGAGCGGCGCGAAGAGAGTGCTTGACGCCAGTGCGTTAGCACATTGTACTCATACCGGCCATAGCGCTGGCTTCATGGCATCAGTAGCAAGAAAATGGCGCCAATACCCAGGCCTTAGTGGCATAAAAAGGGAGCGTAAATCGAAGCCAATAAATGTGCAACGTAATAAAAAAAAAAAGTTGGTCAATAAAGAAATGAAGCGATGCGACTCCAGCGCACTTCTAGCGTGTAAGAACGTATTGAGAAGTACTAACAATCGCGATGATTATAAAAACCGGCCAATAAAACAAAAAAGTTTAATAGACAAGTAGTTGAGAGAGAGGCAACATAAAATTTGTGTGTAAAGTTCTTTGAACACGAGAAATGATTAGTCGTTGGTTAAGGTAATATTCTTTTCTTTAATGCTTTTTTGCATGTACTAGATGATCAAAAGCTAACTGGAGCGGAAGAGAAACAAATGTTTTATGGCATTAAGGTCAATTTAATTTAAAAATATAATATTTAGGTGAACATGGAATAAAGAAATAAAGAAGATAGCACAGAAGCAAAAAATTATGAACATATTTTATTTCCTTATCATTTTTTTTAAACGTTCAAAAGAAAATATTTTATGGACAAATGCAATGCCATAATTAAAACCATCTTTCTTTAGCACATTTCAAACAATATTTCAAGTGATCAATTGTGCATGACTTCTAAAATTTTATTTTTATTGTTATTGTCTCAAATGCATTAAGCAAACTTATTCCCGAAAAAAATTTATAAAAAAACTCACAAAAAAGTTTGCAAACTTTGATCAGCTGTTTTTATATAAAAAGTATGCATGTTGTTTTTTACCTATCTTAAAAAAATGTAATTCACTAAGCAGTACTTCTATTGTACCATAAAATAAGGGAAATAATGAAAAAGATAAGAAAAAAAAATAGTATTAATAGTATAAATTGGCATACCCTGTAGGGAAAATCGCTAGTTAAGAACTAGTGTGCTTCTAGTGCATTCCGAACCACTAATAGTTCGCCATCTATCTCTTTTACATGCTTTCAACTGGCGAATTTAACATGGCGGTGGAAGTTGTAGCCGCTGCATTACCTTTTCACTAGTTCCGAACTAGATAAAAATTTCCACCTTAGAACTAGTTCTTTTCTTGATACTATTTCGTTGGCTGCGAACCGTACCGATATTATACATGTTGCTTCTAGTACGATATTATCCACTTTGTCGATAGTTCCGAACTGGTGGGAAAGTGGCATACTCATAGTAGAAGCTCCTAAAAAGCTGGTAGCAGTTGTTTGTTTGTGGCCTATGTCTTAAATATTTGTTAGATATGAAATATAAAAGTCCAAACTGTCGATTTCATAACTAGAGAAAATCTAGCTACAAGCGAACTAGTACTTATTTGCTTTAGTACTTACTAGTACTTTAGTGCTAGTTCCGAACCAGAACTTTGTATCACTAGTTACTGACTTCTCTTCAGGGTATATATATAGGGTGACAATGCTGGACAGCACTGCACAAACCGACATAGTTTCATGTTTGCTACCTTCCCAAACGATACCAAAGCGAAACGACTTCTCTGTTCTCTATATCAAAAAATTATCGTTTTGTTATCGATTCGTAATAGAAAAATCATCGATTTGATATTGAAAAGTTATCGATTTGTTATCAAAAAGTTATCGAAATATTATCTTTATTTATCGGAAATGTATATTTTTTATTGAAAAGCTACCGATTTGTTATCGGAGTGCTGCAAATTGTTATAGACGTGTTATCGATATTCATCGATTTCTTATATAAATTTCATAACACAACTGTAACCCGTCGATAACAAGCCTATAAGAAGCCGATGACTCGATGATAACAGGCCGATAAGAAACAAAAGCTCGACGATATTTATGCGCTATCGACAGTTACCAGCTATGGACTCGTAACATACGATCACGCATAGAAACCGGTTTTCACATAAGCGATAAAAATAAGGCTATCCAACTATTTAAAAACATAGTAATATTATTATGGATTTTGTGAGTACGCGTTGTCCATAGTTCACTTATTTCATTAATCCAATGTACCCGGAGCTAAAGTGATATAAAAAACGGTATTCGATCAAGGATCGTATGTAACCATTCGGCCCAGTTTATAAAATTGGTATCGGTAGTTACTGATAAGAAGCCAACGAAGCTCTTCTCAAAAAGTCCGAAATCATTTGTGTCTGGTAATGTAAGCTCTGTTGTGGTTTCACTTCAACCCCTCAGCGAGCTCTAGTTAACTTAAAAACATTAGATATCTAATCGTCCACATATGTGTCTACACATCGAACTTTACGAGTACATGGTACTCAAACCTTTTTTGAGATTAGTGGTTAATAATAAAGATTTTGAATGCACTTATCGATCCTCCCCTTCACCACCAAAATGTTCCGAATTTATTAGTTCATCGGATATATAACAATAACGATGTTTGGAAATTCATTCGCCAAGCTTAGCACCTCCTGTGCTACTTTGAGTAATTTCGATTTTACCTTCGAATTATTTTGCAACAAGTTTCGAGTATCCTCATTTCTATGGCAACTTCATAACCAGTGCTACGTGGATATTAGGCTTCGTTTTCCGAAAGATTTCCGTGATTGTTGTGATTTTCCATTTAAATATATCGCAGCTAATTACATTTCAAAACAATTTTCCAAAAAGCAAATACTTGCGATAGTTTATAAATAATATAAACAGCTGTCACTGGTCGGAATTTGATACAGTTGGCAATACTTCGTTGAAAGATATATTTTGTAGTGCAGTTGGTAACACTTCATTCGCCAAACCTTGTAGTATGTACGTCGCTGTCATTATTAGACAAACAACTTTTCCCCTCTCTCTCTCACCCCCTCTCTCTTTATCTATCTCTCTCGTGCTACTGCTGTAACTGCAAACCACTCCTGGAAAGTTTAGAGTAGTGGGTCGCATATGAACAGTCCCTTGCTGTAGTTGTACTCAAAACAATCTGGACTAGCAAAATATCACTAAACCTTCTTCGTAGCTGGTAAGGCTAATATTTGTGGCACCAAATGCTTCTGTGAACCAGCGAAACAATCTGAATTATGTTTAGTTTTTTGTTTAATCGATAACATTTACAGTTCGCAGTGCAGGCAGAGGCCTGCGCTTCCAGCAACCTCCTTTTTTGCTTTTCACTTGACAGTATGTCTTGCGATGCTGTCCGATTTTGAACTTCTCGATAAGCTGGAAACCGGAAACTGTACTTAATTTACGGAGAAGGGTCTTCTGCTTCGGTTGTATATAAGAATGGCCTTTTCAAATGCATAAAGCCTTAGTCGCTTGGGAAGTAATCGTGCTTCACCAATTTCTTTTGTTGCGCTACCTAAATCTTTTCTAAAGGGCCATTGGATATCAAAGATATAGTCAGCAAGTGAACATAAACCAAAAAAAAACAACAAAGTCGAAGAATTAAATAGAAGAATAAAGAAAAAACTAAGGGTAGGAAATGGAAATGTATTGGGAAAAGTCAATGGGTAAGTGGAAGGAAATGGAAAATATAAGATAAAAGGAAGACTAAAGAAACAAGAGAATGTGAAAGAAAAAGGGAAGGAAATAAAGATAGTAAGGATTGTAATAATGTCTAGGACGTTGATGACGACAGTAGTGATTAAGGTAGTAATAATGTTACAAGATTGACTAAGACGGGGACAGTGATGAAGGGGACCGCGACGACAAAAACAAAGTCGAAAATGGAGGAGTGTGTCATTAAGCCTATTTACAGTATAGACACAATCACAGTTGCAATAAAGATTATCCCTACAGCTAACAATTATGGCTAGGATTATAGTAACAGTTCGAGTTACGGTTATGATTACAGTTGTGGCTATGATTACGGCTACTGTTATAGTTTTGGTTACGGCTACGATTATGGGGACTATTGTTTGGAATATTGTAACAGTTATAGTTACAGTTGTTGTAGTAGTTACAGTTTTAGTTACGAGCATGGTAACAGCTATGTTTATAGTTATGGTCATGGCAACGGTTATGGCTATTGTTATGATTACGGTTATGGTTAGGGTTGCGTTACTTGTAATAATAACACGTCAGACTTCTCAAGTACTTGGTACTCACGCCTGTCTCGATTTTGTGTTATTTTACGATTTGAATAAAGTTTTATTTTTTTCGAATAAAAGGTTATTTTTACAAAAATTTTTTAAATTCATTTATTTTTTTTAATTTTCTCCTTTTTGTTATACAACTATATGTACAGCCGGTTTACCTTGTTCAACCTTGCCGAGCAAAGACCTGAACTACATACTCAAAAATGTGCACACATACACACATAGTTGAACATCCCATCTAAAGTCTAAAATGACGTAAGAATTTTTTCGCCAAAGGCTAACATTATTAACGCCAAAAACAACTCAAAAGTATTCACAAATGGTTGCTTGGTATTAGGAGCAGCGTTTCATTTTGTTTGCTATATTTGCTTGTTTGTTTGTTTGCGCAAAATCGGTGCCGGTGCAAATATATAAAAACAGCATACATTTAAACAAAAAACAAACAGAAGACAATACTTAAAAAATGCAATAAATAAAATGGAATGCAACTGAAAACAAGTAAGGACGGGACTGTCTTCGGCTGTGCCGAAGACTTCATACCTTTCAAGAATGGGGCTGAACAATAATCTTATCCCGTTCGTAATCTCCAAATAATCGGATGTATAAGATACGAAATATATAGTGAACAGATGTACATACCCAAACGATTTTTAAGATAAATATAAAATAAAAAATGGCAAAACACCCCCTTATCTGAACGATCGGTTGTATGGGATATATATTATATATAGCTCCGATCGAAATGATTTTTACAGGAAATCTTCTATGATATATTAGAATAAATATCACAAAGTTTAACGGTTTTATATTGGAACTTAAGGGAGAAATTGCCAAAAATCTTTCTATCTGAACGATCGGTTGTATGGGATAGGTATATACTATATACATATAGCTCCGATCAAAGTGATTTTTTCGGAAAATCTTCTATGATATATTAGAATAAATATCACCAAGTTTAACGTTTTTATATTGGAAATTAAGTGAGAAATGGCTAAAAATCTTTCTATCTGAACGATCGGTTGTATGGGATATATATTATATATAGCTCCGATCGAAATGATTTTTTCATAAAATCTTCTATGATATATTAGAATAAATATCACAAAGTTTAACGTTTTTATATTGGAACTTAAGGGAGAAATTGCCAAAAATCTTTCTATCTGAACGATCGGTTGTATGGGATATATACTATATATAGCTCCGATCAAAGTGATTTTTTTTCAGAAAATCTTCTATGATATATTAAAACATATATCACCAAGTTTCACGTTTATACTTTTCAAATTGCGGCAGGAATGATCAAAATAGTCTTATCTGAACGATCGGTCGTATGGGAGATATATGTTATAGTGGTCCGATCCTACCGGATCCGACAAATGTCTAATATAATACAAAAATACATCCTTGTGCCAAATTTCATTGAGATTACTCAAAATTTGAGTGACTAGTTTGCATTCAAACAGACAGACGGACGGACCGACACACGGACATGGCTATATCAACTCAGTTCGTCGCCCTGATCATTCGGTATACTTAACGGTGAGTCTATCCTCTATATTTCTCAACGTTACAAACATCGGACCAAAGTTAATTTACCATTTCATGTTCATGAAAGGTATAAAAAGAAATGCGCTTAATAATAGTAGCATACACCAGAGGAACAGCGAATGGGCTGAAAACATTCAACAAGAACACCTGCCGCTAAAATATTTGCAATACATGTCGATATGTTTGAGTATCTATGAGTACATAATGTAAGCACATGTTTGTCTATTTAAACAAGCAGATATGAGGCAGTGTAGACAAGGTGCATTGTGTGTAGTCTAGCCCTCTAGCAAAACTTAGGAGAGGCTGTTGGGGTGGTGGTAGGCTGTTAGGCACTTAAGCCATTTGACCCTAGCACTACCTTTATTTATTAGGTTTAAACATGCCGACTGTGACTATGTTTCATACAGACATATGTGCATACATACATAAATTCAAACATGTATACAAGTTAGTGATATGCAGAAGCAAGGATCCGGTTCTGGAGAATCTCAGCGCAGAAAGAATGTTTTTTAAACAGAATATTACTATTCGAAGCTCATAATTGTTGTATGAAGGAATATTAATTGCATTATACTTTCGTGCCGTTCCCACATTTCCCTATTGCATTCCTAAGGGGGCTATTTAGCTGTTATACTTGAACCAAATTCTGGACTTCGGTCGTCACGTACATTTTTTGTTCTCACATGGGTTCGCTTCAAGTTGGAAACATTGCATCATTAACAGATTTTTTCATAAATTTCCAAGACTAACATCCAAATTCAACCGAACTCTCATTTTCCTTTGCGGCCGACTCTCTTAAACCGGTCCTTGAATACTTGAAATAACACATCACTAGCAGAAAAAAATTACTTTGTACACCTTTAACTCGCTTCTTGTGAGAAAATTAAGTGTGGGCCGTTTCAAGCTGCATTGCTTTGACGTTCGTCCAACGATAATAGCAACTAATAATAATAAAAAGGTGACGACCGGTTTATTTCGTCCACGAAAAAAAGTATGTAGAATAAGAAAAAACAGCTGTCAAGCTTAAAATATACTTACCTTTCAGGTCACATAACGAGCGTGCGAAATAAATGGCAAATAATAGACTTTTTTTGTTTTTGTAAAAATTACCTGAAAAGAATAAAAAAAGAAATTATAAACTTAGAAAATATTTGCTTAAAAATGATTTCATTGTATACAAATATTTACTGTATGAGTTTCTCAGTTTAGTAGTAAGGCGCCTAAAAGTTGATCAAGTATTTTATAAGGAACGAGCATTCTCGTCCGACGTTTTCGTGCCAGAAAATTGGTATGCTACATTTAAAATGTGGTTCTTTGTTGAGTGGTGAGGAGCAGCGGCAAGCAGGTATGCCCAGGCTAGCACCGTTCTCATGAACAAAAAGAGGGTTTATATCTTCGTGAGTTTGAAAGAGAGGGATAGCTTTTTCCCCCTTACGACATGCATCAGAGAGGAATAGCTAAAAAAGACACAATATACGCAAGGGTAGTGTTGGAAGGGGGGAAAGCATAAGGGGAGAAAGTCTGAGTGGGCCTGTCGCTGAACCATGGGCACTATGTTGACTCCTATTTACTGACTTATTTTGTTTTCTTGCTTTTCCGACAGGGTGGATAAATAATGTATATTGGAACGATTTTTTGTCATCCCTTGTCAAATTTGGTTTCGAGACAAACCGGTTTCGACGTTGTGCCATCATCAGTGTCGATTTTCGTTCCTCTCGCACTTAGAAAGCCCCTCTTAGTCCAATCTTGCGCCCAGTTTCACTGACATTCCAGCTCCCACTCAGTCTCCGATACCACACCAACAATCTCACTCAGGCTCCTACTACCACCCTCACTCCAACGGCCACTCATACTCCCACTCTTACTGCCACTCCAACTCCAACGACAACTCCCACTCTTTCTCCCCCTACCTCTTACACCCCAACTTGACCCCAACTTCTACTCCCCCTCTCACTCAGACTTCCATTCCTTCCCTACTGCTGCTGCCAATCCAACTCCAACCACAACTCCCACTCTCACCTGCTTTTCCGCTCCAATTACGTCATATAGAGGGCTTTCATACAAAATATTGATCGCTGTTTCAAATAAGCTATAATGTTTGAAATAGATGATACATACGCTGAAACTTCTTTAATTTGGCCAAACAACTAGAGCCCCGTCCCCTTATTCCGAAATATTGTATAGCCCTTTAAACAAAGGACAATCACGCGATACAATAAATAATGCACCTACATAATTTATGTGAATTTATATTGATAAATTTCATGGAAAGGGGCGTGACACTGCCCACCTCAAGTTTGCAAATATTATTGACCAGAGCCCAAAGTTAAAGTTTAAGCTAAAATCATAAAATTCGCAAACGAATGACCCTTGACGGTCGGAGAAATATGGCCGAAATCAGTTAAGAACCATGCCCACGTTTTTTTAAAGGATTATTAAGAGGTGCTGAAACGAACTTTATATCAACGTTGTCTTACTTCTAAAGTATCACTAAAACCCAACATTTTTGAAAGTGGGCGTGTCGTCGCCCCCGTTTGACGAAGCATTTCTCTACCCCCTTTCTCACCGAGCGGCTTATAGCGTTTCGAAAAAACTGTCTCAGTATGTACTCAAGAGTTCTATTCATTTTCTTGTTATTTATTTTTTCTTTATACTACAGTTCTTCTTTGGAATTCTTACAAAATCAATAAGTGCGATGTCTGCAATGGCAATCTTTATAACTAGAAAACTAAAGCTAACTAAACATTTTTCTTGTGTACGCCTAAAAGTATGTCAAGTCAATTTATTGCAAACCCTCTTCGTTTTGTATTATTTTTTTCAGCTACTGCTTCCAACAGTTTCCGTACGGTACATACATACAAATTCCGTATTTTTCCATCAGAGAGCTTTTCAATACGTATACATCGCCTAAAGGTTAATGCACCTAAAAGTATGCTTGTTTTTTACGTCAACTTAGGTTATTTCTTGTAATGCTCAGATTTTGCGATTGTTGAGTGAGTGCCATTTAAAAGCAATATAAATATATGTACTTCAACTTTTCGTTTTGTATATAGCTTAGTAGAAAGAAGTACATAAAAACTCTGATATCCTTAAATTTTATAGCAATAGCATTGAAACCACGAGTTCCACATAACTGACCTAAAAGAAGCCTAAAAGTGCACATGTCACACCTTTGAGCGATTTGTTTTATTTTGCTTTTTTTGTTTTTGTTGCTTAGATAGTTTTCTTTAAGACACAGGCTTTAATCAAATTTATTTGCTATTTGTAAGGTGGATTAATCATTTGCAAAATGTAAGTCAGGGACAATAAAGTGGTGACCTTAGTACTCTATTATTTTAAAAAACTGTTTGTATGTATTTCTTTACGCGCATACTGCATGACATTCGTTTCGAAACGGATCTCTACGATTAAGTAATATGTGAAAGTAAAAATAAAAAAGCTAGATTAAAAGGAAAAAATGTTCAAAACAATTCTATGGTGTACTTTTACTTCAGCCCTTACTTCCATGATAAAATACACTTAGAAGGTAAAGCCGTTCTCTCTTATCATCTGCCATGATTTTGTATTGCCTTTATATTAAGTCCCTTTCATGTTTGTCCCCTCATTTCCATACGAATTTTTTACCCACGGAAAAGGCTTTTTCGGTAACTTCCCGTTGAGCTAGACACTTGATACTTAGAACATAGTTCAGATCTGCTAGGTGGCGCACGGATAGAGATATACAGAAAATTTATTTTAAAGTGGAAATTTTGCGATCTACTTCTAACTAACTTCTCGGTGATCCAGAGACTTGAAACTTAGCACATAGTTTGCGAGTCGATGGCACTACAATTCGTGGAAAACAAAATGCCGCCAGGTGGCAGACGAATTGAGATAAACGAAAATCCCTGAAAAAACCCAGGGAATTTTGCGATGGATTTTTAAGTAACTTCCCGGTGAGCTAGAGACTTCGAACTTGGGCCGTGAGTCAGACCCCGGTGACAATGCCATATTTGATCCAAAAAATTTCACTAGGGGGCGCATGGATCGAGATATTAGGAAAATTAATTTTAATTTGGGAATCTTTCAATCCATTTTTAACTAACTTCCCGATTACCTAGAGACTTGTAACTTAGCACATAGTTCGAGACTCGGTGACAATACAATTTACAGAAAACAAAATTCCGCTAGGTGACGCGCTAAGTGAGATAACTATGAATCCTTGAAAAACGGGGGGAATCTTGCAATCGATTTTTGAGTAACTTCCCGGTGAGCTGGTGGTATGAAACTTGAGCCGTAAGTCAGAACCCGGTGACAATGCAATATTTTACACAAAAAATTCCGCTAGGTGGCGCATGGATCGAGATATTAGGAAAATTAATTTTAATTTGGGAATCTTTCAATCCATTTTTAACTAACTTCCCGATTACCTTGAGACTTGTAATTTAGCACATAATTCGGGACCCGGTGAAAATACAATTTACAGAAAACAAAATTCCGCTAGGTGGCGCGCTAAGTAAGATAACTACAAATCCTTGAAAAACGAGGGCATTTTGCAATCGTGCACTATTCATACGGAGTGATAACTATTTTAAGCATTTCATTACTGAGCGTGCCAACATTCATTTTGGTTTAGTATGATGGAGAAGAAATGATCATACAGCATAGACTGGGCCAAATAACAGGTATTACTTAAATTTACAAATATTCCACAGTTTTATCATTGTGTTTATCATTGTGTTTTATAACAAGAAGCAGGGCTAAAACTCAGATGTCAGAGCTCAAACCGACATGAGATGGAATTACAGAGTTTTTCAAGTCCAAAATAATGACGATTCAATTTCAAAAATCGATTTTCAAATAGTCAAGTCACAGTTAAAAAGGGTAAGAAAGTCTAAGTTCCGGTGAAACCCATACCCAGCTTGTGATAAAATCAATTTTACAAATATTATTAATCATAAATCAAAAATTGTTAAACCTATCGTAAAAAAATTCGGCAGAGAGGTTGCCATTACTATAATGAATGCTTTAAAAAAAATCAACGAAAGGACCACGCCCACTTTTATATAAAAGATTTTTAAAAGGGTCGTGAACGAATAAAATAAGCTATATCTTTGCAAAAAAGAGCTTTATATCAATGGTATTTCATTTCTCAAGTAGATTTATAACAATAAATAGAAAAAACTTCAAATTTTAAAAAATGGGCGTGGCACCGCCCCTTTTATGACTAAGCAATTTTCTATGTTTCGGGAGCCATAACTTAAAGAAAATAAAATAATGAAATTGGGTACACAAATTTTCCCTATAGCAGGAAATATTTCTAGAAAAACTGACCGAGATCGGTTAAAGGCCACGCCCACTTTTATGTGAAAGATTTTTTAAAGGGTCGTAGATGAAAATAATAGCTAAAAAGAGCTTTGTATCAATAGAATTTTACTTTCTAAATTGAATTAAAACATTAAATTGGAAAACACTAAAATTTTGCAAAATGGGTGTGGAACCGCCCCTTTTTTGTCTGAGCAATTTTCAATGTTTCGGGAGCCATAACTTGAAGAAAAATTTACATATCGTAACAAAATTGGGTACACATGTTTTCCTTATAGCTGGAAATATTTCTAGTAAAAATTTATAAAATTGGTTAGGGACCACACCCACTTTTATATAAATGACTTTAAAAAGGGTCGTAGGCAAAACTTTTGTACCAATCGTACTTTGTGCCATTATAACAAGAAATGGAAAAAAAATCAAATCTTGAAAAATGGGCGTGGCACTGCCCCTTTCTTACAATACATTTCCCAACGTTTCTGGAGCCATAACTCGACGAAAAATTTGGTGCACATGTATGCGTTTTAACAGGAAATATTGTCAGTAAAAATGGACTAAATCGGTTAAATCGCCTTCTTTTATATAAAAGATTTTGTAAAAGTGCGTAGAAGTAGGTAATAAGCTTTTTAGTACAATGGCACTTTTGTGTTTATGTTTATTGTTCTATTATATCTTTATTTTAAAATAAACAGTAGGGAAATCCCCATATCTGAAGAAAACTGCATTATTACGCGCTCAAGGTCATTGGTGTTAGCCTCTGTATCTTAAACGAAAATTAGTTCAGAATAGAACCATATGTGTATGTATTATTGCGCAGCCTTGTAACACTATTAAGCACACAAAACAAACAACAACAGCATTTCAAGTGTGCAGCTGGGTATGTAATGTTCGGTTTAACCCGAACCTAGACTTCCTTACTTGTTCTTTATAAGGAGTTAATAAATTGCTCCATCTAAGCAATATATTGACATCTTTAAAAAAAAATTATAAACAAAGTTTCTTGTTAACCCTTTGATGACCATGGGTCACTGGTCCGTTCATATGTATATAACTTTTTTTTAAAACGATAATCATTACTCGGAAGTTTTAGTTCAGTATTCCACTGAATCCCACAGTTATTCACGCATTTGAAGGAAATCTATTTTTTGCCAAATCGAAAACATGGGTTAATAACTTGCTATTTTGAAACAAGTAAGGAAGGCTAAGTTCGGGTGTAACCGAACATTACATACTCAGTTGAGAGCTATGGAGACAAAATAAGGAAAATCACCATGTAGGAAAATGAACCTAGGGTAACCCTGGAATGTGGTTGTATGACATGTGTATCAAATGGAAGGTATTAAAGAGTATTTTAAGAGAGAGTAGGCCATAGTTCTATGGATGGACGCCATTTAGGGATATCGCCATAAAGGTGGACCAGGGCTGACTCTAGAATGTGTTTGTACGATATGGGTATCAAATGAAAGGTGATAATGAGTATTTTAAAAGGGAATGGGCTTTAGTTCTATAGGTGAACGCCTTTTCGAGAAATCCCCATAAAGGTGGACCAGGGGTGACTCTAGAATATGTTTGTACGATATGGGTATCAAATGAAAGCTGTTAATGAGTATTTTGAAAAGGAGTGATCCTTAGTTCCCTAGGTGGACGCCGTTTCGAGATATCGCCATAAAGGTGGACCAGGGGTGTCTCTAGTTGTACGATATGGGAATCAAATGAAAGGTGTTACTGAGCGTTTTAAGAGGGAGTGGGCATTAGGTCTATAGGTGGACGCCTTTTCGAAATGTCGCCATTACGGTGGGCCAGGGGTGACTCTAGAATGTGTTTGTACGATATGGGTATCAAACGAAAGGTGTTACTGGGCATTTTAAGAGGGAGTGGGCATTAGGTCCATAGGTGGACGCCTTTTCGAGATATCGCCATTAGGGTGGGCCAGGGGTGACTCTGGAATGTGTTTGTACGATATGGGTATCAAATGAAAGGTGGTAATGAGTATTTTAAAAGGGAGTAATCCTTAGTTCTATAGGTGGACGCCTTTTCGAGATATCGCCATAAAGGTGGACCAGGGGTGACTCTAGAATGTTTGTACGATATGGGTATCAAACGAAAGGTGTTACTGAGCATTTTAAGAGGGAGTGGGCATTAGGTCTATAGGTGGACGCCTTTTCGAGATACCGGCATAAAGGTTGACCAAGGGTGACTCTAGAATGTTTGTACGATATGGGTATCAAACGAAAGGTGTTACTGAGCATTTTAAGAGGGAGTGGGCATTAGGTCTATAGGTGGACGCCTTTTCGAGATATCGCCATTAGGGTGGGCCAGGGGTGACTCTAGAATGTTTGTACGATATGGGTATCAAACGAAAGGTGTTACTGAGCATTTTAAGAGGGAGTGGGCATTAGGTCTATAGGTGGACGCCTTTTCGAGATATCGCCATTAGGGTGGGCCAGGGGTGACTCTAGAATGTTTGTACGATATGGGTATTAAAGGAAAGGTGTTACTGAGCATTTTAAGAGGGAGTGGACATTAGGTCTATAGGTGGACGTCTTTTCGAGATATCGCCATTACGGTGGGCCAGGGGTGACTCTAGAATGTTTTTACGATATGGGTGTCAAACGAAAGGTGTTACTGAGCATTTTAAGAGGGAGTGGGCATTAGGTCTATAGGTGCACGCCTTTTCGAGATATCGCCATTAGGGTGGGCCAGGGTTGACTCTAGAATGTGTTTGTACGATATGGATATCAAATTAAAGATATTAATGAGGGTTTTAAAAGCGAGTGGCCCTTAGATGTATATGTGAAGGCGTTCTCGCGATATCGACCAAATGTGGATCAGCTGATCCAGAAAATCATCTGTCGGGTACTGCTAATTTATTTATATATTCAATAACACTAACAGTATTCCTGCCAAGATTCCAAGGGCTTTTGATTTCGCCTTGTAGAACTTTTTCATTTTCTTCTACTTAATATGGTAGGTGTCACACCCATTTTACAAAGTTTTTTCCAAAGTTATATTTTGCGTCAATAAACCAATCCAGTTACCATGTTTCATCCCTTTTTTCGTATTTGGTATCGAATTATGGCATTTTTTTAATTTTTCGTAATTTTCGATATCGATAAAGTGGGCGTGGTTATGGTCGTATTTCGGCCATTTTTTATACCAAGATAAAGTGAGTTCAGATAAGTACGTGGGCTAAGTTTAGTAAAGATATATCGGTTTTTGCTCAAGTTATTGTGTTAACGGCCGAGCGGAAGGACAGACGGTGGACTGTGTATAAAAACTGGGCGTGGCTTCCACCGATTTCGCCCATTTTCACAGAGAACAGTTAACGTCATAGAATCTATGCTCCTACCAAATTTCAAAAGGATTGGTAAATTTTTGTTCGACTTATGGCATTAAAAGTATTCTAGACACACTAAATGAAAATGGGCGGAGCCACGCCCATTTTGAAATTTTCTTTTATTTTTGTATTTTGTTGCATCATATCATTACTGGAGTTGAATTTTGACTTAATTTACTTATATACAGTAAAGATATTAAATTTTTTGTTAAAATTTGAATTAAAAAAAAAATTTTTTTAAAAAGTGGGCGTGTTCTTCATCCAATTTTGCTAATTTTTATTTAGCACATATATAGTAATAGTAGTAACGTTCCTGCCAAATTTCATCATGATATCTTCAACGACTGCCAAATTACAGCTTGCAAAACTTTTAAATTACCTTCTTGTAAAAGTGGGCGGTGCCACGCCCAATGTCCAAAATCTTACTAATTTTCTATTCTGCGTCATAACGTCAACCCATCTACCAAGTTTCATCGCTTTAACCGCCTTTTTCGATATCGAAAAAGTGGGCGTGGTTATAGTCCGATATCGTTCATTTTAAATAGCGACCTGAGATGAGTGCTCAGGAACCTACATACCAAATTTCATCAAGATACCTCAAAATTTACTCAAGTTATCGTGTTAACGGACGGACGGACGGACGGACGGACGGACATGGCTCAATCAAATTTTTTTTGGATCCTGATTATTTTGATATATGGAAGTCTATATCTATCTCGATTCCTTTATATATACTTAATATACTCTGTGAGCTCTGCTCAACTGAGTATAAAAAAATATGTATAGTACAAATTCTTAAAACATAAAAATAAAATAAAATACATACATTACATGACAAACGCATTATAAATCAAATCAATTTGTCGCGCAACAAGTAACGCCTGCGTTGCCAACTACTTATACGCCCGCCATCACTTGATAGGCGACCACTGGCACCCACACACACAGACACCACACAATGTACGTTAAACAACTTTGTAATTTTCGCAAATTGTGTCCTCCAATCCGGAATTTTTTTTTAATTTAATTCACTATATTGCAATTTTCTTATTTTATATCTACTCAGAATGCGCTCGACATGGCAAGACAAAAGGGAATTGCCAACAAATGCCGCCTGCAAACAAATTATGCTAAACGCTGAAATTTTGTAAGAAGCAAAGCTGCGAGTGATATAAAAAAACATTAGAAACGTACGTAAGAAAGCTAAAAACGGCGAATTGCCGCAAGAAAAAATGTTGTTGTTTATTTTCACGTAGCTAATGGCATGCTGTCATACGAAAACATTTCAAAGAAGCTGATTGTAAGCAAATTACAAGCTGCAATAAATACACCAAACTCCAACAGAAGTAGATTAAACAAGTAAGGAAGGCTAAGTTCGGGTGTAACCGAACATTACATACTCAGTTGAGAGCTGTGGAGACAAAGTAAGGGAAAATCACCATGTTGTAAAAAGAACCTAGGGTAACCCTGGAATGTGTTTGTATGACATGTGTATCAAATGGAAGGTATTAAAGAGTATTTTAAGAGGAAGTGGGCCATAGTTCAATAGATAGATGATATGGGTATGAAATGAAAGGTGTTAATGAGTATTTTAAAAGGACGTGGGCCTTTTCAAGATATCGTCATAAAGGTGGACCAGGGGTGACTCTAGAATTTGTTTGTACGATATGGGTATCAAATGAAAGGTGTTAATGAGTATTTTAAAAAGGAGTGGGCCTTAGTTCTATATGTAGACGCCTTTTCGAGATATCGCCATAAACATGGGCCAGGGGTAACTCTAGAATGTGTTTGTACGATATGGGTATCAAATTAAAGGGTTTTAAAAGGGAGTGGCCCTTAGTGGTATATGTGAAGGCGTTTTCGAGATATCGACCAAAATGTGGACCAGGGTGATCCAGAACATCATCTGTCGGGTACCGCTAATTTATTGATATATGTAATACCACGAACAGTGTTCCTTCCAAGATTACAAGGACTTTTGATTTCGCCCTGCAAAACTTTTTCATTTTCTTCTACTTAATAAGGTAGGTGTCACACCCATATTACCAAGTTTTTTTCTAAGTTATATTTTGCGTCAATAGACCAATACAATTACCATGTTTCATCCCTTTTTTCGTATTTGGTATAGAATTATGGCATTTTTTTCATTTTTCGTAATTTTCGATATCGAAAAAGTGGGCGTGGTCATAGTCGGATTTCGGCCATTTTTTACACCAATACAAAGTGAGTTCAGATAAGTACGTGAACTGAGTTTAGTAAAGATATATCGATTTTTGCTCAAGTTATCGTGTTAACGGCCGAGCGAAAGGACAGACGGTCGACTGTGTATAAAAACTGGGCGTGGCTTCAACCGATTTCGCCCTTTTTCACAGAAAACAGTTATCGTCTTAGAATCTAAGCCTCTACCAAATTTCACAAGGATTGGTAAATTTTTGTTCGACTTATGGCATTAAAAGTATCCTAGACAAATTAAATGAAAAAGGGCGGAGCCACGCCCATTTTGAAATTTTCTTTTATTTTTGTATTTCGTTGCAACATATCATTACTGGAGTTGAATGTTGACATAATTTACTTATATACTGTAAAGATATTAACTTTTCTTTTAAAATTTGATTTAAAAAAATTTTTTTTTAAAAGTGGGCGTGGTCGTTCTCCGATTCTGCTAATTTTTATTAAGCAGACATATAGTAATAAGAGTAACGTTCCTGCTAAATTTCATCATGATATCTTCAACGACTGCCAAATTACAGCTTGCAAAACTTCTAAATTACCTTCTTTTAAAAGTGGGCGGTGCCACTCCCATTGTCCAAAATTTCCCATGTTACCGGATTTATAATTTTTTGCATTACAACTGCAAGCAACGTCTGGACGATACTTTGACTCGTTTTCACAATTTCAATGTTTACAAAAATATAAAGTTATAATGTTTTCCATTTAGTATACTGATAGCGTTATTAATAGTCCCTTTAAACATTTGTTATTTAAGTCATATAAAAGAAATACTAATTACCTATTTATAGGTATATCTTATCTTGATTAGGAAAGCAACCCATTCTTATCAATTTTACCAGTTGAGAATTAATAGAAATTATATAATTTTCTCTTTCAAATGCGTCGCAAAAATTATTTACAAATACAGTACATACTACACGGAAAAAATCGGTAGCTCCAACCGAATAAATGGGAGCCTAAACCGAAAGAAAACTAAAAGTTAGCAGCACCATTTCCCCATCCGTCCGCATGTCTGTAAAAAAATGCTCAGTCCTCTCATGAAAATGAAATGGTATATTAAGTTTATGACGAATTTGAAAATTGTAAGTACCTAAAGGAGAAGAGATAGACCCACAAATAAGTAGACCGAAATGATCAGGATGACGAGCTGGTTTAGCCATGTCGGCCATGAACGCAAACTAGCCTTAAATTTTTGATATATTTTGATGAAATTTGGTAAACTGGCATATTTGGGTGTCCGATTAATCATTTGTCGGAACCGACCGGATCGGACCACTATAGCATAGATCCCCATACAACCAACTTTTCGGAGAAGAGGGTTTTTGTAAATTCCGTAAAGAACAGTTAAATAAATGAATTTAATTCTTTATGAATATGCCGAAACAACAAAAACAAATTTTAGTATTTCAAGAGAAGTCACATCACCTTTGCACGACATGGGCCCAATATATCTTGTTTGGCAGCAGAACATGGCTAAATCAATTTAATTTACTTACGTTGATCGCATTTCCTGTACCTTACTCTAGACTTACTCATACAGCTCTTAAATATAAAATTAGCATGCGAGTCGAAGATGGCAGCACTACGGCTTCTCCCAATGGTAAAGTTGTGAATCTTCACTATTCTACTATATAATAATCTGTCATCTTATAAAATAAAGTAGCATTTTATACCTTAATAACTATGTACGTATTTGGAATGGTTATTTTCAGTATAATGTGAAGACATCTATAAAAGGGGCGTAGACATTTGCGAATATGTTGTGAAATATGATAAAATTGTTGTTTACACAGCTATAAACCAAAAACGAATCACTCGATTGATATATTAAACCTCGGAATATTTACTTTTGTTGCATCAAAATAATATAACCAAAATTCAGTTTTTTTGTTTGTTCGCTGTCAACCAAACGTTCAAACATGACGCTTCGATTATACCCGCGGCAGGTATGCCTGTCGTAAGAGGCGATTAAAATACCAAAATTATTCAAGGGGTTGTGTAGCGCAACTCATTCAAGGGGCTGCTGGGGCAGTTTATAGTTCCCAATGGAAGTACCTTAATGGGCTTGTACCTTAATGCTGCTTGTTACCGGAACATACCGGATTTATATCCGGAAAAGGACCATCACATCGATAACACTACCCAAAACCTTTGGAGAGTGTCTTAATCGCTACAACAACAACAACCAGCATTCGCTAAGATACTTCATAACACAAACAAGAAAAATTTAGATACAAATTATGCGCCCACTCACAACTCATTGAGCATTCTAGTAACAACACCTTAACTATATAATTTACTAATTTAAATAGTTGCTTCAACGGTTAATGTTTAATAATAATATTGTCATAAAATAACGGTAAAGTATGCATTTCCCTTAAGCACATTAAGTTATTGCATATGCATGCGCTACAGGAATTGCTGTTTGCACTTCCGCTTAAGTAAACAACTACAACGTTAACAAAGTTTTATGAACTTACAACAAATACAACATAATTTATAAATATACATACATAAATACATGTATACACATAACTATAGGAATACAAACATTCTCTGAACATCATGCTGTGAGCCCTTTAATGTTAATATTTCTTAAAGCTTTGTTGTTCTTTTAGAGCAAAAGGGGAAATGCTGATGGCATTTTAATTACTTTATTTGTATGCACACCGGCAAGAAAAGGAAATAAAGATTTTTTAATTAATTGTTACGAATGAGAGAAAAATAAAATTGTGTAAAAGCAAAAAAAAATAATAATAAAAAAAGAAAAAAATTACATTAAAAACTAAACCGAAAGAAAAGTTGCAGATCATTCAACTTGAAGTCATTATTTATATTCAAGTAAAGAGGGAATTTATTTATTCCTTAGTTTTTATCAACTACAACAGCTGTTTAGTATGCAATAAAGAAGGCGAAATTGCTGATGTTGCATAATTTTTTAAGTGGGTCTGCGTTTTTCTGTGCGTAGTATAGGAATGGTAAGAAAACGGAGCGTTGTATTGTGACGAACATTAGCAACAGTAAGGGACTATCATCTCTAAACCGATACTAAGCAGTCACTTGTATCTACATAAACAAATCAATCATTATGTCTACACATATGTACATACAGCAGCGGAGAGATACTCACAAAAGTATGCAATCATCAGCAAAGTAGTTCTCACACATACACATGCATATTTCTGAGATACTCACAAAAGCATGCAATCTTCAGCGAATTAGTAAATTCTAGAAGGAGAAACGACTAGAAATATGCCAACGAGGTAACCGAAGAGTATAAAGGCAGCACCAGCTGCGGCATGTGCAATCAGTTTGTTTTAAACACGAAGTGTTGCGAAGTGAAGTTTTATTGTGAGTACTTTCAAAGCAGTCTAATAAAGACCATTTTGTAGTACAGAATATTAGAGTATTTTATTCAACAGTTTAGCGATACGAACGTTAGCAGAAGGTTGCAAATAACAGGAATCTCAGTAAATTCGTTACAGTATCTAGTTACAAGAGTTAGTTTATCAATAAAATTTGTAAATGCGTAATCGAAAACAATTAGCAGGAAGGAAGTTATTACTTGTATTGATTAGGTATGCATTTTATTAATCGAGTTAAGGTTGAACTGGCCAGTCAATAAAGACATAGACTGAATGTGTGTCTATAGACTAACCAGAATTTGTTTGACAACCAAACCGAAGAACCCAATAGTTGGAATCTTGAACTGACGAGCGCATGACAAGAACTAATTAAAAGAAATGTATGTACTAGAATAGAAACTTAGATTGGGACATTGAGAAGGGGAGGGAGAGTAAGAGATAAAAACTTAGTTAAAGTTATGCAAATAAGCCAAACATTGGGCAAACACATCTGCCTGGTCTAATAGTTATTTTTAATAAAGATTGGCTTAGTCAGATATTTATTTCTCGATTACTAACTGCGCAGATTTATAACAGCTGTAAAGGCATCAAAACCCAGAAAAACTAGCTGATATCTTCTGAAGCAACCAATTCTCCTGTTTGGCGTTCAAACAACTGTTCTAAGGAGGTATTGAACGCAACACGCGTTCAAGAACGTACAAGACCTGCATCTGTGGGAAAATATGTATATATGTAACAGTTAAGACGATATGTGAGTTAATCGGTTTATCGATAACTACTGTCGATTTGGGTATATCCCTTAAGCCAAGTAAAATGATTTTTTTTTTTGTTTTTGCAATACATTGGTGTCCAATTCTTAAGAAACTCACAATTTGATATACGATTCCATCATTAACTCTTCACGGCGAAAATGGGAATTATCGGTATACAAAAGATCCACCCCCAAAATTGCGATATATCTCTTGAAGTTGATTTTCTAAACTCTCGTTTTGTATTATAAAGCTAATACATAATTTATTTCAGGGTTTTAGCATTAACGGTTAGGCAACCGCCATTTTTTGCGCTGAAAACACAAAGCGGCTAAGCAACTTGCTTTTGCAGCTTACATCGATCTCTTCACAGAAAAACTTGCTATAGCACTGTCAAGCGAGAGTAGAGTAATCTCTCTTACTTAGGATTAAGTCGTAGCTGATACCAACCAGTGCTGTAACGACTGCAGACATACACATACCAGCCGTTTAGACTGCAAAAACCTTGCACTATACCCAGACAAGCATAGATGAGTGCCGACTAATATAAACCTAGTATACCCCTTGGATGGCTACAAAACCACCTACAGCAGATTCTTGATGCTGTTTGGAGCACCGCAATCGTTTTATAGTCGAATGGAGAGCCTTAAAATCCAATGACAGTCATAAAACGACCATGTTCGAGGAAACACTAGAGTACAATCAAGGTCCATCGCAATAGAATACTCCAATGTGTCGAGTAAGACCTGAGAGTATCGGATAATTTCGATCTAAATTCTGACATAGGATGATAGTTTGTTTATCCATCTTAATTGAAGTTTGAGCACCTCATAATAGTCCCTGCATGGTGTGAAACACGTCTCACCCAAAGAAAATCCCCTTTCTGACATTGCCATAGAGATATTTGAACGCTAAATGGACTCGCCAATGCTTTCTTAACCGTAAGTTCGAAGGATTCTGAATTTTAAAAATTTAATCCCAAATTTGCGTGTGGTTTGTTTCTTATTGACAGCGGCAAGGACCTGGCAAGTCCAAATTGTGCTTCGAAGTTAAAAAAAAAAGTCGAAAAATAACTTAAGTTCGATGTGGATATTGGTATAGTCATCAAGAATCAACCCCTCACATAAGTTACGTATTTCATTGTGTATCCACCAATCACACATGTTTTTTATGGTATTGCAGAACTATCGACTCTAACACCAATGTTTCTATGCTCCAACTCTGTTGAAACTTCCTGGAATTTAATCAAATTAGGCACCTAATAAGATGAGCTGCAACGGAAACAATGGCCTTATTAAATGCTGCTAAATGAATGCTACATATTAACAACGTGAGGCGGAAGCGCAACCAGTGCAAAGGAAGCACGTTGTGAGTGTGTAGCATACATTTAGGCGCATTTCATATTGCAATTGTTTCCGCAGCCGCTTGTGTTCAATTTCTGGGCTCCTGTTAGAATATGCAAGATTTGTAAAATTTTCCGACTTTTTTAAACTTCGAAGTAAAATTTGGATTTGTCAGGTCCTTACTATAAACCCTCTATAATTATGTCAGAAATCAGCTCTATAGCTTTGTGTGGACTGAAGGTTCGAAGTCTGCTGCTACAATTTGATATTGCTTTGATAGAATTCGATTTTTATCTTAATTTTCTTGTTTCTGTAAATACGCTGTCCTTTTTTCCTGCCTTCTTTGATTCCTTTTAATATCATTGCATTCATTTTGAGTGTCTTTCTCTTACTTTCTACAAGATTTCGATAAATTGCCGATAAAAATTTGAAAATTAATCAATTAAATCTGGTAAGTTCCCAAAAACTGGTCATCAAAACAGTCAACTAATTAATACAAACTCGCCTCCCAGGTAAATAATAAGACATGTCCGTAAACACCATGAAGATGTTCGGCCGTCCAAGAACTCATCCGATTTATCAAAAAAAAAAATACCCTTAGCCTTATCTGTGCGCGGTCGTTAAGTTCTTATGGCGAGTTATGCCCGATAAGCTCTCTTGTTGTTGTCGTTGTAGCAATTAGGACACTCCCCGAAGGCCTTGAATGTTGATGTCCCTTTGCCGGATGTAGATCCGGTACGTTCCGGCAACAAGCATCAAGCCCGACCATCTCGGAAACGATTTGGTATGACTACATGAAACCTTCTAGGCCATACCGCCCTCCCACCCCTAGATCCACCAGGAGTTCAGAGTCGCCAGAGCCTCGGCTGCTAATGAAACAGGATTCGCCACGGGTAAGTGACGTTGACAATTAGGTTGGAGAAGCTATATACAACCCCTTCAATCAATTTGGTATTTTAGTCGCCTCTTACGACAGGCATACCTACCGCGGGTATATTGTAAGCCCCTTAACCCGCTGGGGCGTGTAATCTCTCTTCTTAGAGTTCACTACCAAATTCGATGTGAATATTGGGATTGTTGTCAAGAATCAACCTCCCACATACGTTATGTATTTCATTCAGGTTTTGTGTCTCCACCAACCACACTTATGTTCAATGGCATTGTAGAACTATCGCTTCTATCTACAAAGTCTCTATGCTCCGACTCTGTTGAAACTGCCAGTTCCCCTGGGCTTCCGTTGGAGAATATAGATGATAATTCGTTAACTACCACAGGAGTTAGATGGGGCGCAGCACGGAAGAAGAAGAGAATTTATCAAATGGCATGGTTCGCCTTCGAAATTATGTATAATATTTGACGTAGCTCAGGGCACGTGGTTCGAAAATTTTCTGGCGAATGTTCACTCTGTAAAAAGAAGTCACGATCTAGTGATCTGAACGCCAGTGCAAATCATTATAACGCAGTATGAAATGCACCAGAAAATTCCATGTTCTTGAAGAGAAAACTTTTCACTTTGTATTCTGCGTTTTTTTACTTCACAGGTCAGCTATGTAAAATGCAGGTTGTCTTGTCAGTCACGATCGCCATCATCAAGGAATTGCGAACGCCCCTTTTAGTGAAATACTCCAGGGCCCGTATTACGTGTTACGATCAGTGACTGAAAACCATTTTCAGTCAAGCGATAACTATGCAACTATCAAAATATTCCTATAAATTATAATAAGTTATGGATCTAACGAGTACTATTTGTCGCTAGTTCGCATATGCCATTATTCCGATCTACCGTTTCAGAGCTATTGTGATTTAATCACGGATCACGGATCGTAACACGTAATACGGGCCCAGATTTTAACAGGTGCTGAGATAGGAAGGACACGTGATATCGGGAACAATGTTATACTTTGCGCCTAAAAGTATGCAACGTTATTCCAAAATGTTGCATTTCATTTTACCGTGAAATAAAAATAAAATCAAGCATTTTTCGTAGACTCGACTTTCTGATAAGCAAACAACAAAACTTAACCGAAAAAAAAAAAACTTGCAGATCATTCAACTTGAAGTCAAAGTTTATATTTAAATAAAGAGGGAATTTTTTTTATTCTTTAAACCCCACCAACGCATGCCAAGTACGCAATTTGAATGTTTAAGTGCGTTCTTAAGCAAGAGCATACTTCGAAGTGCAATTGGCGTTGCATGATTTGACTGCTGACGACTGGCTCCATTTCTTCGCCTCACATCACCCCATTGCAATTGAGTGAATGGGTGCATGTGTCTTGTGTGTTAAGTAATGCTTAAGCATTGAGTTATTGCCAGCTGTGCAACTGCACACACAGGAATAGGAATTAGCATTTGTGCGTTTGGCGTTGCCAACTACAACAGCTGTTTAGTATGCAGTGAAGAAGGCGGTATTGTAGCTGTTGCATAATTTTTTAAGTGGGTCTGCGTTTTGTTCAGCGTGTAGCATAGGAACGGTAAGAAGACGGAGCGTATTGCGTACAAGATTTAAGAAAATGTGTAATTGCGAAATTGAAAACAATTGACAGGAAGGAAGTATAACTTTTGTGGATTATGTATGTCTTTTTTCATCGAGGTTAAAAATTATAAATATTTCCACAATAAAGCTCTGGTTTCTACCTTACAGCGGAAATCTAGCCACTTTTAGGTACATATCATAACCTAATTAAGCTTTCAGCGTGAGGTTGAATTAGTAGATCCGTGCGAGTTTCCAGCGTAATTTTTATGTGTTTAATCTTAGAACATATCATCGGCAAGTTAAATATTCAACCCAATCACGCAATCCATCGTATACTGTTTTTTCGGGAAAATTACGAAATTGCTATCATGCAATTCGACCGTGTTTCCGAACGTCTCCGAAAGTAAATAAGTAAATTCGAAATTCGTACAGTGGTATCACTGAATTCACTCGTAATGTAAACTTTTGACGTTTATTTGAAATTTTCTACGACAAATTCTTGCCAACGGAGAAAATTTACGAAACGCGAAAAATATTTAAAACAAACAGCCCAATCATGCAATCCATCGTAGCAATGTGACGAATTCGAATGTTACGAATCCCGAAAAAACAGTCTACGATGGATTGCGTGATTGGGCTGATTTTAAATTACAGCGTAGCTGATGTTCCATAGTTCTCGGTCGAGAAGCGAGCCTTTTAGGTTTGATATATGAGGACGCTATTTCTGAAGGAGCATCGTATGAGGTTGGGAATCATTGCTCCAAGGCGGTCAGCATGCTTAGCCACTTACGATATTCAAAGAGTTTCTTAAGTCGAAGGTTGCGTTGAGAATAACTCTATTGAATTTCGATTTAGCTTGCTGTGCTAGCACTTCAATTCTGGTAAGAGCATCTGCAATTGCTTCTAGTGTACATTTTCCAGTTCTGAGCCGTGTGGCCTTATTGATAATTATTATTTGGACCTTACGGATAGGCAGGTTGTAATTCTACAGCAACAATAACGATAACTGTTTTAAAAGCAATGATTTTAATGATATGATACAAATCCGGAGCCGCACAAGCCCTTTTATGGTAAATTTATTTTAAATCTCGCAAAACAACATAGATTGGTCCTCGCCAGAAGTCTTAGAAGCTCTTTTGTTGTTTTTCACGGAGTACTGACGGTGTGCACCTCTGCGTGATATAAAATAACTTAAATCTTTGTCCGGCAAGACCCTATGCTACAATCTGACTGTTGGTGTTTTTGTTAGGTGTTAGAGGTATTGGTTCCACATTGCAATTGAAAAGATGGTTGGTGCCATGTTGAGACACATTAAAAGTGGGACCTATATACGTTGGGCATATATGGGTTGAGTCTGCATGGGTAAGAGTTTAACCTATTGCACTTCCCAGATCGAAATTGTGTCTCCCTGGGGAGATCGCTTTCTTCAACTGCATATTTCGGGTATTTGTCATTTAGGACGGGGTTTACTGGCCATTTATTAGCATAGTAATTTATTTTCCAACTCATTGTGAGGACCTTTTAATTCTTTTTTGTTTAAAAGGCTTAATTCTTTCGTGCCGGAAATGACTCCTTAAGTCAATGAGATGTGTGTTGGGATGCACAGATTCCTCCAGTGTGTTTCTTTTGAACTCGGCGATCATATCGTAATCGCGTACCATACAAACGGCGGGAAAATTGCCGCCAAGTGCTATCATCGAGGGAATTAGGGATTTTGTTACGGCTGTAGTAGCGTAATGCCAACGACGCGAATGTCCAATTTTGCCGACATTTGCCACGTCCACGTTGTAAATAAGGATGCCAAGGATTTCGTCGGTGACAGTGCTAAATTCCGCGAGGTGAAAAATCTGAAAAAAAACTAGGGAGATAGTCGTTAATTTTACAGCAAAGCTCGTCAATGGAAGGGTCATAACCTGTTGGCATTATCGTCCAGTCATCGGCGTAGGGCACACTGGAAACTCTTTCTGGTGGAAAAGGGAGCATCAATATGTAAAAATTAAACAAAAGTAGGACACCACCCTGCGACCCCTTGTTTAATTCTTCTGGAATTTGTTGTTACGTTCCTGAACTGTATCCATGCTCACCCACCACACAGATAATTTGCAGTTCACCTTCTCGGACTGGGATGAAGGTTGGACCTTCTAAGTGTTGCTGTGCCGTAATTAGCTGTGTCAAAGGCTTTTGATAAACCTAGTGCTACGAGTATTTTCTTTAGTGGGGTTCTTGGTTTAGTCCGCATTTATTTGTGTGTTGATGGCGTTTGGTGACGTGGTGGTGCTATGTTATTTTCGAAAGCCATACTGATGATTGGCAGGTCGTAGGTTTTCGGTGAAATAAGGCAGCAGTACGGCTTCAAGTGTCATCCCAGGCCTTAGTAGCAGTACTACCTTCTCCATTTTTCAGTGAACAGAAACAGGATTGTTATCATCGGCATGACAATCTCGTCTGGGCGCACCGCTTTGATAGCTTAGCAAGTTCGATGGGCACACATTTAATTTATTTAATTTTATTTGTTCTTTTAGAATAACAGGGCAGCTAAGCATCTGTTACAATTTGTAATGTATTTATTTGAGGGTAAATACTTATGGCTCTGTGAGGGAAAAGCTTCCGCATATTACAGTGAAAACCCCCACTGTTGCACCTTTTATGTATTTACAGGGGTGAGCACTTGGGCCCTAAGTTATGAGCTGCGTTATTATTTTGCGTTCAAACACCCCGATTCGGGATAAGAAAACACTTTCACTATGTCGTTAGAATATTTCACTAACCAGTTGGGAAATACAAGCGCACTCAATGGATAAAGAAACAAACGACAGAAAAATGTTCGCAGCGAAAGCCATTTAAACATATGTATGCAAACATATGTAGCGAATTTTAGCAAATTCTTGATTATTTCGCATCTTCTGTTATAGTTCGCATCGCTGAGCTGTCCAATAAATAACACAAATATTCAGTATAGGATAATGTTCTTTATTTACAACACTACTATGGCAGTGGTATTTTACAATTAAATTACTCGCGTACTTCACTTGCAACATTTCAAAATCAACTGATTTCTATTCCTCAGCTTACGCTGCTTTTCAACACGCTATAGCTTCACTTGTATGTATCTTTGTAACTATCTATCCTAGGCGCGCAAATGAGAGTTAGATAATGTTTAGGAGCCCCATATAGCGGCAATTATTGAAGACTCGCGGCATTGGTTAAATAACAAAACGAGTTGTGCTTAATAGCGGGGACACAAACCTCTGTTGGGCATAGTGTATAACCTATAGCTGAAGGTTGCGATGAATCCTGGACACACGCACCTAATGGAGAATAGTGTTGAGATAAAATGGAGAGACACATTTCAGTTGCAACTGAGTATAATTCATACTGAAATTTAGCAGTATTAATTTTCTGCGCAACAATTTCTGTGGTGAAGATAAAGTTTAACACTTAGCAATCTATACAAAACATAACTGTTGATGTAATGCGCGTAAAAAAAACACATCTAATATCGAAAAAAAGTTAAAAAATAATTTTCAAAATAAGTTTAAAACAATAATGAACGAAAGATACTAGTATTATTGTGAAAAGGCGTGGGCGCTTCGTGCCATATTTTTCGTATATCGAGCGCCCGACGCTTTTTTCACAATAATACTAGTATTTTTCGTTCATTATTGTTTTTTGTTTTTAACTTTTTAGTTCGATGTAGCGTGTTTTTTAGTTTTTTTTACTCTATTTATATACTCTCAGTTGCCTCGTTCACCTGTTTCACCTAAGATCTAGACTTTTCACGAACAGCCATCTCGAGTAGTTGCTTATATATTTCTCGTTTCTGTATCCCATAGTTGGATATTTAGCTATATACATGCATGTATGTATTTGTGGGAGTAATCTCAGGTGCACTCTTAGCTGATGATTACATGTATGTATGTGTGACTGTTTCTCTTTCTTCTTCGCTCCAAGACATGTACGTGAAATAATCTCTTCACTCTTAGATTTGCTGTTTAAATGTATGTGGTGGCTGCTTACTTTACTGTTGCTGGGCATTTATTTACCAGCAGTGTAGTGACGTATCGAACCTGCTAATGTCTGCCATAATATTAAAAGAGCTACAAACAAAAATACAATGGTCTTTGACAACGCTCGTAATAATACGGTTCATCACTATAAACAAAATCCAAAAGATTATTTAATTTAAAAAATCAGTATTAGGAATTTAATTGCAAAACAAGCTAAATGTTTTTCCTAGAGCTTACAGTTCGAGAAGATATTTCTCGCGAGACTCATCTTCTCGCGAGATTCTCGAATCTCGAAATACTCGTAAATTTCGCCAGTTTCTCGAAATTCTATTTAATCAATGCGTTGGCTGTTTTATATAGAGCTTACTATTTATTCTGGAGCACAAACGAAAATTTCCACAATACCACAATTAAAAAATACCAAAATGGGTAGGGTACTGCCATTGCAGCAACTTAATTGAATGTCGAGAAGCTCGCGAGATTTACGAGTACTTCGAGAATCTCGCGATGTCCAGTTTTTTCACGCTTGCGACTTAAAAAAAACACGAAAAAAGTAAATAACAGCAAAAACATAACTTAACCTAAAATGATTTCAATTGTAAATAAGTAAAATGACTTTAACTAACAAAGCGTGTAAATGTGTAATTGTTGTTGCTGCATAGGAAAGTGAGTCTTCAATTATGAACAGCGATTACAATTTCGTTGCAAGACAATCGCAAACAAGTCTCAAATATCAACGTCAAGCAGATTTTAGTACGTCATAAAGCGAAACAAAATGCAGTTATTCAATTGTAAATCTTATAACAGTAAACTATTTGTTTTTTATATACTTTTATTGTTGGGTTAAGATTGAGGTTAGTAACGTAATTTTGTATTGCTGTTGCGAGTCGATTGATGTGTTTTTAAGATGCAGCGCTTTTTTTTCACTTTCTTGTGAGTGAAGAATAAACAGCGAAATCGATAAATAAAAATATCTGGTTAACTATCTACTAGTTCAACTTTAAGGGCCAATTTTTAAAAATTTTAGAAATAGGGGCAAACTTTACTCTTGAATTTCCGGGACATCTTTCAGCTCGAGCTAGGCTATCTTGGATATTGTTGTGGTACCGCTGTCCAGCGAAGGAGTTGGGAGTGCAATGGTAGAGTACATGTGATAGGGTTTTAAGGTATCTTCCGCAACAGCGCTTATGCGCGTCCATCAGCCACCTTTTTTTTGTGGCATTGAGCGGCTGGATGTTTAGGCTTGCCCGGTGTAAAAAGTTCCAGTCGTAAAAGCGCATGAATTTGTCCGTTAGTAGGAAATGGTCCGACACGGGCGGTTGTTTCATCACTTCGAGGACTTTCCTTTGTTGCTGTTTTTTCTAGCAAAACTTCTTAGATTATAACGCTCGACAACGGTGAAAGCAGGATCGGTCAGCTGGTCCCACTCGATTCCGAAGAAGACCATGTTCGGCGTAATTTAATCTTGCTGCTAATTCTAGTCGATACCATCTGCAGTTTCGACCAGTAGTTTGCGCCCCCGGTTCAGTAGGGCAGATCTAATTCATTAGATAGATATTTCGCCATATGTTTGTGGCATATCGGTTTCTTTTGCCTTTCTGCCGTAGCCTGCTTTAGCTACTATGCCTCTCACGATCTGATCCTTTGAGCTCAACATCTTAAATGCATGGGTCACGGTTGGCAGGTCTGTTACGACGGCCAGAAGTAGTAACCCGCCAATTCCCATGAGTTGGTTGTCCGTTTTATCACTTTATCGGCCTAGATATTCTTTATCCACGTCTGCCCTTTGCGAAGTTAAGTATAACCGTAATAATAGGCGTCTCCCATCTTCCACGGAGTTAGTCGTTCAGCGAGCCAGCTATAGTGCCGACCGCACTGTGTCTAATCTGGAAGCCAGTGCCTATTTCTAAGTGGTCAAAATGTTGTAATGCTTTATACTAGGAAATGCGTGGCTGTTGTGCTCTTACCGCCCGTCGGTATTAGGTTCGTTGCACATTATAGCTGAGCCCAATGGCTCTCGCGCCTTTTCGGCAGCTTCTAGCAGTTTTTTCATGTTGTCTGAAGTATCCGCGATTAGCACCACATCGTCGGCGTAGGCCTTTGCGCAAACAAATCGACTGCTGAGTGGAATATCACCCAACCACGGCTGCCATTTCGAAAAGCTCTATCTCAGAAAATGTTTTAAGAAGGCTCTATCTCAGAATTTGTTTTAAAAACGTGTGTATGTATTTAGGCCCTTTTTTCGGTTAATTTGACCAAAAAATGCAAAGGAATTCAAGGTTTTACTATATATATGGATCTTTCGTTCTGAGTTAGAATTATTCCACGGTATCATAGAGCACTTGTGTGCTTAGAAAATAATATAGAGCAGTACGTATTTCCTTACTTATCGCTTTTCTAACATTAAGTGCATTCGCATTTTCAATCAGGTCTAATAGCTCTCTACGGCTCTCAACGCCATCAAATTCGCTCCATTTGGCTCCCACGAGCAAACAAATCCATTTAAGGAGAATGTCAGTGATGCGTAGCCCTGGGGAATAAGGCTTTTCAACCTTAAACCTCGAAGTAAATTTATTCCATCTTAGACATATAGAAACATCCCTGGCAATTGTCATGCGAATATCCTAACGCGCATTTAAACAGTTGACCGAATGGGAAATACGTATAGGAAATACGTAGTGTTTCTGGTCCTCTATAGTTGAGTCAGCTAAGTAAACGCTGGGCGGAGATCCTCGCATGATAGCGAGATCCTCGTGACCGAATGTAGATAGTACGTCGCAACGTACCAGAAAACCCTTCTAGTTGCAATTGCATCGAAGGTGGCAGGTGGTATCACCAAGACACTTCATGCTCGACTGTCCAGCTTTTGCCAGAGTTAGGCGAAAGTATTTCGGTCTCGGCATGCTATCATCTTCGAGGGGTGTATTCAGGGTCAATATCAGTGTATTTTAAAACTATATCGTTGATAACCAACGATTCTCCAAGTAACTATAGTTTACATCACCTGTATCTCATGTGGTATCACAACAGATATGCATGTTGTTCAAGTGAGCATCCCTTGGCCCATGTGACTACCATTCAACCTTCTTATATAGTCAACTGAAATAAATTGGAAAAGAGAGTACACCTTGCTGGTCAAAATTTACAAAGGAGGCTCATTTTCCTTGAACAGGAACAAAGCTTCCTGAATTGAACTTAAACAGCAACCAAACCAAAGTAGGTCAAATTTAAATTTAAGAACCACATAAAATTCGCAAAAATCTTAACATTTTTATCGGCGTAGCTTCATCTTCAGTTCTCCATTTTATGCTAGCGCAGCTTACAGAGCACTTTTTTCATATTTTTATATTAACCAATATGATTTCAATATAGGCAACTAAAAACAATTTCCTCAATAAAAATATTATTGCCTTTAACGCTATTCTTCTTCTTCTTTTTAGCATTTACATCTACAATAGCTTACGAAACTGCTAATGCTTCTCCATTTCCCCTTCAATGCATTTCAACATGACATTCCCACGTTTGAAAATGCAATACCGCAATAATGATAACAACAACAACAACAAAAACTAGCAACAGTAAAATCTATTAAAAAAACACAACCGCAAAAACAATGCAATCAATAAAAATTGCTCACAACTTTTACACAACAAAAAAAAAAAACAACGAAGAAAACCAGAGCGCAAAAGGGGGAAAAAGGAAAATGCATCAACTTAATGATCAATGCATGGCAGCTGCACGAAAAGGGAAAATGCAATAAATATCAGCACAGAAAAATTGCATAAATCGATCAATTGATCGACGCAACAAATGAACAGAAATCCAGTTATAACAACAGTAACCACTATGTAAATAACACCACGCATTGTCTATTATGCTATAAATATATTTGCACTTTGCTACTTGCTGTGCGCAAATTTCACCTGCGCATGCGCAACATTTATTTGATGCAGAAAGTTTTCTATGCTGAATACAACAAACATAATTCGGTAAAAAGATCACAGTTAAGTGCCAGATATGGTAGATAATTGGAAAGCATTGGCAATTGCATCTCGTGTTGCCTCAAGGTCATTGCAATTGGCCGCCATTTGATCATGCTACAGTTGGTCGCTCATGCAATTTGGTCATAGAATGATGAATGATGGTGAAATGGAAAATGAAGAAAAGCGCGCAAAGTCGTGCTGCTTTGAGACAGTTTTTTCTTCTGTTTACTTCTTGTTGTTGTTTTTCCCATGGCATGATTGAAGATTATATAATTTTTAGGAATTTATAAGGGGGACTCATGATAGCATATAAACTTATAAGGTGTAAAATTATATCCATTTACACACGCGGTTATATGAACGCACCTAGTAATACTCTTGATAAAATTGATTGTTTTTCAGCTGTATTATTTCCAAAAAAATTTCCCGATCAGACAAATCTCTCGATCTAAACGCTGCTAATCTCTCCAAATGAACCACTTTCATTTTGGTTCGTGGTTTGGTAGTGGTTTGTATGCGGTACACTACATCGTTGATCCGTTTTACAACTTTGTATGGGCCTTCCCAGTTACACTGCAATTTCGGGGACAAACCTTTTTTTCGTTGTGGGTTGTATAGCAGCACCAAATCTCCTTCCTGAAACCCTTCCGAATTAATTGCTTTATCGTACCTCGCTTTCATCTTGTCACTCATAATCTTTGCTCGTTGCCTTACCAGATCGTGTATCTCGCTCAGCTCTTCTTCTAAGACATCAGTGGATTTCTTGACATTCCTCTCCGCATCGGCATCTATCCCATACTTCAAATCAGCTGGCAGTCGAAGGTCATTGCCAAAAATTACCTTTGCGGGAGTTTGGCCCGTTGTGTCATGTACTGCCGATCGGTAGGCCATCAAGAATAATGATATGTGTGTATCCCAGTCCTTATGGTACTTGTCGACTACTTTCCTTAAATGCTCCTCCAATGTTCTATTGAAACGTTCCACCATACCATCGGACTGAGGATGCAATGCAGTTGTCCGTGTTTTTCGAATGCCCAACTTCTTGCACAGTTCTTGGAACACAGCTGATTCAAAATTCCTGCCTTGGTCAGAATGTAACTCCATTGGTACACCATACCTTGCAACCCATTCGTTTTTAACCACTTCTGCTACTGTTTCTGCTTCTTGGTTTGGGATTGGGTATACCTCTGGCCATTTACTGAAATAATCCATAATCACCAGTACGGTTGCTAGTAGGAAATGGACCTGCGACATCCATGGCGATCCTTTCAAATGGTGCACCTGAAATATACTGCTTCATCTGGCCACGACTTCGGGTTTTGGGCCCTTTCGCTCTGTTGCATACCTCGCAATTGGCAATCCACTCGGTGACCGACTGACGGCAACCAACCCAATAGAATCTCTGCTTAATTTTCTCGAGTGTCTTCGTGATTCCAAGATGGCCTCCACTTGGACCATTGTGCAACTCGCTGAGCACGTCAGGAATCCTCTTTCTGGGAACAACTATAAGTTTCTTCTTGCACTGACCATCCTCACTCTCCCATACTCGATGCAAGCAACCGGATATCAATTCCAAACTGTTCCACTGTGCCCAATATGACTTCGCAATGGGACTCTCTGCTGACATATCCTCTCTGCTTGGTCTTTCGTTTCGTTCGAGCCCTTGCATAACATGTGACAGATCTGTATCTTCTAGCTGACACTTTCTTAGTTGTTCCTTGTCCCATTCATCCGTACACGTTATAGTCATTAGCCGGACATCTATAATGTCTTCTTTAGCCTCGGCCTTTGAACAGTGCTTGCATTCCAAACTACATGGCCTTCGTGACATTGCATCGGCATTTCCATGGGTACTACCTTTTCGATGCTCAATGGAAAAGTCATAGCTTTGAATTCGCTCGATCCACCGTGCCAATTGTCCTTCCGGATTACGGAACTGCAGAAGCCATTTCAATGCTGCGTGATCTGTCCTGACATGGAATCGCTGGCCGTAGAGGTATTTGTGAAAATGTTTAATGCACTCTACCAATGTCAACAGCTCTCTCCGCGTAACACAGTAGTTCCTCTCTGGTTTTCCAATCGAACGGCTGTAATATGCAACTACCTTCTCCTGTCCATCGACCAGTTGTGATAAAACGCCTCCTATAGCATATCCACTTGCATCTGTATCTAGAATAAATGTTGCTCCTGGAATCGGATATGCTAACATTGGGGCAGTGCACAAACGCTCCTTCAATGTTTGGAAAGCCACTTCTTGCTCCTTCTTCCATTCAAAAGCTTTGTTTTTTCTTGTAAGCTCATGGAGGCTATGGGCTACGCTGGAAAAATTTGGTACAAATCGGCGGTAATATGTGCACAGCCCAAGAAAACTTCTCAATTCATGTAGATTCTGTGGTCTTGGCCAATCCTGTACAGCCTCTATTTTTTCGTTCGCAGTGCAGATGCCCTCTGTCGTTACCTTGTGACCCAAATAATTGACTTCCTTTTTAAACAGCGCACACTTTTTGGGACTTAACTTCAGACCAGCGCCAGCTATTCTCTGGAAAACTTCCTCCAAGTTCTTAAGATGTTCATCAAAGTTCTTGCCCAATACGATGATGTCGTCCAGGTACACCAAGCATGTTTTCCAATGTAGTCCTTTCAGTACCTGGTCCATGAGTCTCTCAAAAGTAGCTGGTGCATTACAAAGTCCAAAAGGCATCACTGTAAATTGCCAAAGACCATCACCGACACTGAAGGCTGTTTTCTCTTTATCTTCCTCCTTCACCTCCACTTGCCAGTAGCCGCTTTTCAAGTCCAGCGTGGAAAACCATTTCGTACCAGATAGCGAGTCCAGAGTGTCGTCAATTCTTGGCAATGGGTAGCTATCCTTTTTCGTTACGTCATTCAACTTCCGGTAGTCCACGCAAAACCTCATTTTTCCATCCTTTTTTTTTACAAGTACTACCGGTGAGCTCCATGGACTAGCTGATGGTTCGATGACGCCGCTATCGCTCATTTCTTGTACGATTTGACTCACAACTTCCCGTTTCGCCAGTGGAACAATACGAGGAGCTTGACGTATCGGCTTCGCGTCTCCAGTGTCAATTTGATGTTTCACAACATTCGTGCGGTCTGGTTTGGAACCATCCTGGTAAAATATGTTCGCATACTTTAGGAGCAGTTGATTTTCCTTACTAATAACTACTTCAGCCTCTTAGCATCTTCCCAAAATGGCTCCTTTGGTCAAATTGAATGGTGACTTGAACTCATTGAGTACTCTTACCGGAATACGTCCATCTTGTTTTGTCATAGCCAGGGTTTTTCCTACAAGTATGTTTAGTGCTGATTTGTTTGCTGCTTCGACAACCCACAATTTGTTTGTCCCACAATCTCCATCAACCTTTGCCCAGATGACTGCTTCGGATTTTGGTGGTATTTGCTGACTCTCTTCCACCAGCACTCGTTTACTGCTGTAGCCTCTCTCGTAGCCGAAATTAAGTGGTACATCCATGTTTTTATATCGCATCGTCTTGCTTTGCATGTCGATCTTGATGCCCTGGTCGATTAAGAAGTCCACTCCAATTATGATTTCATCAACAATTTCTGCCACTATAAAATTGTGTACTACCATGACGTTCCCAATTGCGACTTCACATTCTACTTCTCCAATTACCTGGGTGTCCTCTCCCGTGGCTGTACGTAATCTTGCTCCAAGCAATGGTCTTATCTTTTTGTTGACTAAATCCGCTCGAATGATGGAATGAGATGCACCCGTATCTACAGTCAATAACCGTTCCTTTCCGTCCACATGTCCTCCAACAGTAAGGTTGCTCGATCTTCTTCCAATCTGCGAGATAGAGATTATGGGGCATTCAATTGCGGGAGCCAGCTGTCGCCCCTTGCGGCTGACTCGATTTAGTTTAACGATTGAGTGGTCTTGGATATTTGCTCATCACCTTCTGCTCTGCGTTTACGACCACCCACATTGTTGGAGCTATTGGGACCGCTGCTGCAATGTCGTGCAATAGGACCTGGGTTGCCGCACTTGAAACATTTAATAACTCCGGCATTTTTCTGTTGTGATCCCTTCAGTGCTTCCAAAATAGTGTCTACCCAATCTGGTCTTTCCACTTCTACACGATGAGCTTTGTATGCTGGTTTACTCAATAGTGAGGCCGTTTCCTGAGTCAATGCATGTGATACCGTTTCAGAAAATGTCAGCTTTGGGTTTGCGTATGTAGCTCGCTTCGTTTCCACGTCCCGTATGCCATTTATGAAACTCTGGATTTTTACCCTTTCAGTGTATTCCACGGGTGCGTCCGCATTTGCAAGATGAGCCAATCTTTCAATATCTGAAGCAAACTCCTGCAATGTTTCATTTGCTTTTTGGTAGCGGTTTTGCAACTCAATTTGGAATATCTCTTTCCTATGCTCGCTTCCGTAACGTCTCTCTAAAGCGCTCATCAATGTTTCGTAGTGGTTCCGCTCGTACTCTGGGATGGTCTGTAAGATTTCCGCGGCAGGCCCTTTCAGTGCCACGAACAGAGCTGCAACTTTATCTTCAGCATTCCATTGGTTCACTGCTGCGGTCTTCTCAAACTGTAGCTTAAAGACCTGAAAAGGAACAGAACCGTCAAAGGATGGTGTCTTTACCTTTGGATTACTCGCTGAAACAGCTGGGCGGTTTAGTTGTAACTGCTCCATACGACCTTTTAACGCTTCTATTTCGGCATCAATTTTGTCCTCGAGTTGTAAAATTTTTGCATCCTGCTCTTCCAGTTTCACAAAGAGCTGCGCTGATACCTGTTCCGAAATTTGTGCCGACATTTCAGATATACGTGCCTCTTGCGCTTCCAGTTGAGATGCCAAATATGTCTTCTGTTCTTCCAATTGTGTCTCCATCTTTGATGTAATCTGTGTCGACATTTCTGCCATACGCGTTTCTTGTGCTTCAATCTTCGATGTAATCTGTGTCGACATTTCTGACATACGCGTTTCTTGTGCTTCAATCTTGGATGTTATGCGTGTCTCCTGCGATTCTAGTTGTGATGACATTGTCGATGTTTGAGCAGATATTGCAGCCAAAATCATGTTCAAGTCTGTGCTCGTAACTGTCTGCGATGTTTCGTTTTTCTCTTCAACTTTTGTTACTTCCTCGCCATCAAGATGAAAGTCATACTTTTCCACATCAATTCCTTCCGCTTCCATTGCCTCTCGTAGCTGTGCCTGAAGTTCAAGTTTAACGCCGCTTGTATTCAATCCACGGCTCTCCAACTCCTTCTTTAGTTGCTGGATCTTCAATTCACTGAACTTTGCCATGTCGTTGTTGTCCTCTGGAATTTATTCAACAATTCCTCTTCTGACACCAATTGTAACGAATTTTTATTTGCAAATCCTCTTATTTGCAATCCTCTGCTAAGTTCGAATCACTAAACCGTTGAATAAATAACTCCAATTTGTAATAATGCAAAATGGCCTTTATTAAAGTACTTCACAATACACTCAAACTGTGCAACGAATAGCTTGCTTAATAACCACACTGACTGATAGCTCAATGAAACTCTACTATTCAAAATAGTACTGCTATTGCTCGCTAGATATCGTCTTAATCGCAACTGCTTGACAACTCAAATCAAACTGAATTACTTCTTACTCGCCTGCATCGCTTTTATAGTTTACGCTGCATACTTCTAGGCTCTTCGATTTCCAGAAGTTACTAGTTGTTTCGGCTACAAAATCGCCAGCCACAACTACGTGCACAAATTATTGCTCTCTCTTGTGCCAACTCAGATAAGGTATATGCATGTGTTTGTAGTTTACAGTCTCCCGCACACACATAAGCGTATAAGTAAATTCATCGGTGTGTGACATCTCATCTCTCGCTGCCTTGTATGTAAATGTTGCTCGTCGGAATGTGTACATATGTGTAGACGCAATTATTGATTCGTTTATGTAGATACATAATGATTGAATTATTGATGTGCATTCACGTCACTGCTTAGATCGGCTTAGAGCTGGCAGCACTCCTTAGTTTTGCTAATATTCGTAACAGTATTATTTTCTAATCTATTGGCATATTTTATGGGGGTGCCCCAGCGAAAATCTAAAATTGATTTCTTGTGGCCACTCTAATGTGGCAATTATTCAAACTTTTTATAAAATTCAAAAAAATTTAGCACTTTTTCAAAATTTTATAAAGTTTTGCATTGTACAATTTTATAGTAAAATAGAACCTATTTATATATCACAACAAAAAAAAATTACTAAAACTTTTCACACTTCATAAAAAATTCGCAAAAGTTCAATAAATTTAAAATTTCTATAAAATAGGTGAAGTATGAACCCAGTAAATTTAAGAAATAAATTGAGTACCAAACCTGAAATTGTTTGGTGTCAAAGTCAATTTTTTACAAATTTCTTCAACCTTTATAAAAATTAAACAAATTTAGAAAAAATTAGAGGAATATTTTGATTATTCTAGTGGTGTAATTTTAGTAAAAAAATTCGCTAATAAAATTATTAAAAAAAATAAAATTTGATCATGGTCATATCTAAAAATGTTTGCCTTCGATGGTGTTTTTGTCAAACTTTGTAAATACATACTGAATTCATAAAAAAAAAAAGTTCACATTTTTAGATTTTTATTTTTTTAAATTACAGGCTTCCACTCAGAAAATATTACAAAAACATATTTTCATTGAAGTTTTTTTTTAACTTACCTTATAATTTAAATCCTGCACATTGTCCAAACTGATATCGCTATACATGTCTTCTGTGGTATCACAATTGGAACTACGCCCGGATGAATTGAAACTTGAAGATCTGTAAAGTTGACTGAATAATGAAAAAATATTGTAAATACAAAGCAAAAGCGTGTACACTGTTAAGAGTTATGCAAAAAGCGCAATGAATATTTTCCTTTTATATATTTTTATGTTCATAATAAGGTCCGCACTGAACTACTGTATCTAAGTTCATTTACAATTATAGTTTCCTTTGTTGCATTCCGAAACGGAACTAGAAAAAAGCGCAACTTTTTCGTAAGAAAACCCGATAACACGTACACACACCACACCAGCCGCTTTTCACCAATTCCATCATAAGGTGACTCCATGATATCGGATATGTATTTCCGTTTGGTATTTTTACACACCACACCAGAAGCTTTTGAGTTAGCACACCAAAATAAGTGCTGCCAGATGGAGTAGTCTACCGCTCTTTTTCAAATATTACCTTTAACATTTACCTGACCAAGGAATATATTTTTTAAAATATATTGCCATTTAAAAGCTACAATTTGAAGTTCCCGTGCCAACTTGGCTTTAGAAATCTTACTTTTGATTCAAGGCTATTTATGTTGAAAATACTTTGATTTTGAGTTTTAAACAGCAATTTTTTTGATTATGTACGTGAATTGTTTTATTGATTTATTTTTGATGCATATGTCTACTTTCAGAAAAAAGTGACATTTGGAGAGTTTATAGCTACCCTTGTGCGCGTTTGTACGGAAAAGGACGCCGATATACTATGTAACTTGCTGGGAAACCTCTGCTAGACTTCTATCAATCTCTACAACTACAACTGCTGATCCTCCTTTCTGACCTGAATGCATACGCGTCCCTCACCTTTTCTAACTTTCTGCAGAGAATAGCTGACAAAGAGGGGAAAACTGACTAAAAGATTATTATGGAAATTGCTTTAAGGCTTTCCTTCTATCTCGAAGAGCACAAGTATTAAAGTGCACCCACTGGAAGGACTAACGCCAGGCATTTAAAAATCAAAGTATCCTCCAGAAAATTTAGATACTTTATTTTTTGTAGTATAAACTATTATTCTTTGTACTTGTCATATATAATCGATTATTATGTTTATTAAATGTATCCAACAGATATCTAGCAGCATTACCATAGGCAAAAGACGCGAGGGTCCCCGGACCTTTTTTGCTTTTTATTGCGTATGCATCTGCGATTTTAACTTAAAAAATGCTCATCGGCAATTACACATAGCAGTAGTGTACGGCCAAATAATGGAGACACATACCTTTTCGGTTATAGTGTACAACGCATACCAAAATCGAAAATGGACAATAGTGGAGGCATACTTTTTAGTACTTATTTTATGCGCAACAATTTCATAAAAGCAAATAGAGTTATGCACTTAGTAGTTCATATCGCTCATTTGCTGCAACGTCGTCACAACTCAAAAAACATGACTTTTGAGTTAATAACATATAAACGTAGCCAATATCAAGATCTATGTTGTATAAAAAAATCTTCGTGATCAGTTAAAAATTTAGCATGTGGTATAAAAATGAAAATATGCCTTTATATGCGCAACATATGGCAGTTAAAATCTTTGAATGGCTCTCCTGGAAAATCGTGTTTTTTAAGTTATGACGACGTTGTAGCAAATGAGCGATGTAAAGTTTAAATGCATATACATGTGCGCGTAGAAAAAAACCGCCTACTGTCTAATTACAACTTCATAAAAACCTTTTCAAACAAAAATTGCAATGAAACTGGATGTAAAACAAGCACTAAAAAACTGTCAAAACTAAGTAAACGAAAATAAAAAAATGAAAAAGAAAAATAAAGTAAGAAAAAGATAAAAAAAATCTAAAAAGGTAAAATAAAGTCACATCAATTAAAAATAAAATAAAACGAGTTCTTAAAAACGCATATTAATCGAATCGGTATACTTTTAGTAATTTTTTAACATCGTTTGGTAGTTTTAATGAACGTGTGGCAGCTCCGACGGTGGTGTGTCGTTTTACACTAAGTGAAAAGCTTTTGGTGTGGTGGTGTGTGTCAATGCATGAAACTTGCACAAATTTGGATAAAGCGGATGGCGCTCAAACTTTTTCTTTTTTTATTTTTGTGGTGAACAAATCCTTTTGGCTCTCAAACTGTACGTTCACACTATTCCAGCTCTCAAACTGTTGGATTTGAAAATAACAAAATTATGGTGGCATTCATACAATGTGATGAATTACTGAGAAATTTAAAAAGTGCAACTAAATAAATGCAGTGCTGGAACTTTTGTGGTGGGTGCAGTTTAAAGCATGTTCACTAGTGCTACACTAAAACCCATAATGTTATAGTTATTTATGTAAACCCAGTCCTATTTCCAAGCAGTGAATGTGAAAATTAAATCTATCTTTATAAAATCTTAAATTTGTGTCTTATGACCAAAATAGTAACAAGATAAAGCAATTGTTCTGAAAGATTAAATATTTTACTTACCTTGCCAAGGCATTTGAGCCCAACTGTCGGCGCCCGGAACTAAAAATATAGAGGAGAGTTATCATTAATTATCGCACAAATCAGGAAAATTGAAATTCTAATAAAATCAAAAGAAAATATGTATTTAAGACATTGTATTAAATAATGACTCAAAACCAAACCGCAACCATTTAAGTATTTACATATCGCCGAATTGGGGAAATATTTCACGTCCAAGGCTAATTTTTAAAAAATGCCCCATCTTAGCAAAATTTTTGAAAATACCCTATATCAGCATTTGTTTGACGAGCGCCCGCACATGCGAATTTTGGTTAAAGGGTGCCCTATATTAGAATTTGTTGCAAAATCGCCCAATCGAAAATTAAATTCAACATATTTTCGGACAAGAAAGCAGGATATGAAAAAAAAATCTAAGAGGTTAGTTCTTTAGTCGAATCCTGAGATTGGTAATTTGTCGAACAAACTCTGCCATAGAGCATTCTTGATTAAACTTCTGATAGGTCGTTTTTTTGCAACAGAAAAAAAATCAGTTACCCTCGTCTTCTCTTTGAAAATAACCTACTATTTAAGAGGAACATAAATTAAGGTATTGCAGCATACAGGCAATTCCTTTGCGCGCTTTCAAAAGCTGCTTTGAAGCTCATAAGAATATGGAGTTCCCTTATGATGGGTATTTTCTAGGATCTGGCGTATCGTGGAAATCTTATTGGTAATAGTTTTACCAGCTCTTAAGCATTCTCTACTCTCTGATAAGGTCCAAACAGTCGATCAACTCTCGACTTTCGTCCTTCGCTCATTACACTAGGATCGAACGTTATATGTAATATTAGACAGGTTTAGGATTCTAAGATGAAACCAAAGATTATTAGTTTCAGAGTAAGTAATAAAAACTACCTATAAATTTGATAAGTCGCTGAAATACATATATTACAAAAAAGTGAGTAACTTTCTAAAAATGATTTAAATATTTAATTTTTTCGTTGTAAAAAAAGTAGATCTCTTAATTACTGCTACTACTAATTTGGGCTGTTATTTTTGTTGCTCACAATTTAATTCGCCGTTGACCTCATTAACCCACTTAATTGTGGGTATTGGTCATACAGCTTCGTGAAATTATAAAAACCAGATTCTAAACAAAATAAGGCAGAAACATACTTACGCAGCAGGTATTAGTAGAATAAGATAAAAAGAAAAATATTAAATAAAACCAAAAATATAGTAGAAATAAAAAAAAAAGTTGCTGCGATTTGAAAATGAGATAGACGAAGTGGAAGCTTTTGTTATAATTCACATTAAAGCCGCCTGTTTGAAAACCTGCACAGTTGAACATTTACGCTTTGGCTTAAAATCGTTCATCGATTTTAAATATTTTTTCAAAATTTTTTATAATAAAGGGAATATCTCAAAATTTGTGTTGAAACAAAACCAAAAAGTTTAAAAATATTAAAAATGGACACTTCTAGACAATTTGAGCGTAAACTTAAAATCAATCATCAAACAGTTTTTCAAATTTTTTTATACTAAATTGGAAGTTTTTCAGTTTACTGCTTTTTTATTTTATTTTGTTCCAATATTAAGCTTAACTGAACAATAAATCTAATATCCAAAATTTGTGTTGAAAACCAAAAAGTTTAAAATATCTAAAAATAGAATCTTGTTGATAATTCTGGTTTAAAAAAAAACTAAAACGTTCAATAAAAAATTAAAATTGCGGACTTCTAGAAACTTCTAGTTTTTAAAGAAAACCAAAAAGTTTAAACTTGCAGCTAAAATTTAAAAATAAAAACTTTTATTTGTGGAAAATGGTCCAGCACACTTCGACTCTAAAACTGCGGACGGACCCTATATTTTGTTTTTAAATACGAGTATATACTTGTCTGGTTTAAAATAGTTCTTCACACTCATTTTCACGAAAAGTTGTATAGTCTAAGTTTTGAACCAAATTTCCTTTGGCCATGTACAACAGCGAACAGAAAAATAGCAACGGAAATGTTTATAAAATTTCGTCAGTGAAATTTTTTTTATGTTCTATATATTATGAAGAAATTTCTATCCATTTGGTAACTGAAACTACGCAAACCAATCTTAAAAACGGTTTCGAAAATATTCGAAAATTTGTTAAACAGTTTTGTAGACAAAACAATCTAAGTCTTATAAAGTTAAAGTTAAAAAAAAAAAAACAAATAAATGCAAAGGTGCAATAACCTTCGAAGAGATTTTTGGCCGAGCTTCTCTTCCAATTTGCGTAGTACTCCTTTTAATTTTTCCTACAAATCGGTAGGACGGCCGATGCCGATTCCGGGGTCCATCAAAAACCTCATTGATATCTGACATTCTTTGAACGAGAATTTTGAGATATCTTAAACTCGTTTTTTGTTAGACTAAAATAAATTTGGCTAGCAAATTGCATACTCAAAAAAAAAGTTTAAATTTTTGAAATAGTTTGAAATAGGTTTTTATAGATTCATTCAAGAAGAATAGAATTAACGAAATTTGATACAATTTGTCATGCTATTTTCATGTTCGCTGCTGTATGTAGAAAAATTTTGACGAAGTTTAATTTTTTTCCGAAAACGCGTTAGAAGTAGGTTTGTATAAATTCATTTACAAAATTCGTGAAAGTTTTTCTTCAATTATCGAAAATATAAAAAGAAGAATGGAAATAACGAGATTTGATAAAATGCGTCACTGCTATTTCTGTTTTCGCTGCTGTATATAGTACAAAAAAGTTTCAGATGTAGGCTCAAACTCTTGTCTGAGATGAGGTGTTCTTCAAGAAACTTTGAGATAGAGTATTTTCGAACCAGCTGCATTACAATCATTGCCGGAAGTGAGCTTATACACTACCAACAATTTCTCACGGAAAGTGCTAGACACTTCTCAATCATTAAATTTTCTTTAAAAAAAAAGCATGCCATAATACATAAGCGCTGCCAACGATAATTTGGCAAAATTAAAACTCATTTTCACAATAGTTAAACGTAATTATGTCGGAACTGCTGTGAGTTCAACGACTTGCCACCTGTCACCCAAAGTCCAACAACACCAAGTATGCCAGTAGTTTATGGTCTTTTAATGTCGGTAAAGCACTTAAAGCATAATAAAGTGCAAAAGTCAGTAGACGAAACAGACAGCAGATGAGTTAAATAATAAAACATAACTAACTAAGAAAAAGTAGTAAATAAATTTAGTGTAATAGCAAAGCATATAATTATAAGAAAGGAAGAAAGTGTAAAAGTTCAAATATCTTCAATTATAATGTGAAGTGATATCACAACAATAAAGATAATAAAAAATGAAAACATATCGTTAGATAATTATAACTTTTTTTCTTAATACTATTTCTTCGTTTTTTATCAGTAGGCATGTAATTATATCTACACAAATAAATCATATTTCTTTTGCAAGGTGATTAAGAAATCATGCAAAAAAAAAAAAACAAATACCAGACATGCTTCAATTGGCCTTTGCATAAGACAATGAATCAAATGCCTTGAATCAAGTTGCTTATTTTATTGTCATATTATTATGTATCAGAAGCCAATCAACGAGGGACGGGTGATATTTTGGGCCTCATATACACTGAAAGAAATGGTGCTAGTAAAATCAGCAAATCGGTTCTGTTGTTCCTGACTTAACGGAGATTCGGTGAAATTGATCGAATTATGGTTAATTCGACCGAGTTCTTTGTCAAACGAACAAATTAGTTTAGTCATTTCAACAGAAGAGAAATTGTCGCTCTTAAGTCAACAAAATTCTGTAAAATTTAAAGATTCCTGGTCAATCTAACTGATTTTTCTGTTAACACAACTGACCTCACTTGTCATTTCAACAGCGATCAACAGTCAATACATGAGCAAATTTCAAAGAGAACTTTACGCTCACTGCGCTCTCTACTTTGTACTTATGACGATGGTGCCACTTGTTTAAAAAAATACCAAAATAAGAAAACCACCAAATCGAAAAAACACGCAAAATGGAAAAACAACAAAAAACTAATTTTTCAGTTATCAATACAAAACGAAAACCCTTTTTTGAATTTATTGTGCAAAAGATTGAGACACCGGACACCTATTTATCGGGTACAATTTTGCAACTTCTCCTCCAAGCGAAATGCAAAATTTCGCCGACTTGTTGCAAAAGTTTTGATTGAACGAACAGGATTTCTCCAAAGTTAGTAAAATTTTGTTCAAGTTTTTACGAATTTTCACTCACGCGAACGAATTTAATAAGATAATAAAAAACATCCTTTTTTAATGTTGATGTTTCCGACAACATAAAAGTTTGAGTTTTTTTGGAATCGTTTCAACTTAAAGTGTTATGAAAATTTAACTTGCCGAATTACATGTCAAGTTACTCCAGTGGTGAATTACCTTCCTGTGATTTGATTCTTTACTTTTCTATAACTTACAAGTTCTCTATTTAAAATGTTATGTCAAACATTTATACTAAAAGTTTTGTTCGAAACAATCAAGTGTGGCAACTACATTCGAGGGAAGAAATTGAGATGAGCTGAGCTGCAAATGAAAGAATTGAGAATCAGTTTTGTGACTACTATTTTCATTTCGATTTGCAAAGCGAAGTTCAAAACTATAAATTAAATAAATTATAAAATATAAAATTTGGTGAAAGTGCGTTTAATAAAACAAAATAATAAAGTGTATAATGTTTAATGTGGGCCAGCATATTTGATGTAAGCCCAATTGACGTTCGGTTAGTAAGTGCCACCGTGATGTGATGGTAGCGTGCTCCTCCTGCCGCACCGTATGCCTTGGGTTCGCACCCCGGGCAAAGCAACAACAAAATTTTAGAAATAAGGTTTTTCAATTAGAAGAAAATTTTTCTAAGCGGGCCCCTCGGCAGTGTTTGCAAGCGCTCCGAGTGTATTTCTGCCATGAAAAGCTCTCAGTGAAAACTCATCTGCCTTGCAGATGCCGTTCGGAGTCGGCATAAAACATGTAGGTCCCGTCCGGCCAATTTGTAGGAAAAATCAAGAGGACCACGACGCAAATTGGAAGAGAAGCTCGGCCTTAGATCTCTTCCGAGGTTATTGCGCCTTACATTTATTATTATTTTTTTTTTTGTCGGAACAACTTTTTTTGTTCATTTGACTACTAAAACGGTCAATTACGAATCAACGATTTATGCGCAGTTGATTCAACATCTTCTTGCGATGGATAAAAGATGACAGAAATTTCGGTTGAATTGACCCGTATTTCGGTTGATTTTACCAGTATTTTTTTTTTCAGTGTAAAACATATTAAGATCTTGGACTATTTTTTCGATTTTTGTAAAAACAGCTATGAATTTTGTAACTGAAACTTTGCAAAGCAATATAATGCCAATTTCAGACAGAGGCTTAATGAAATAATTAGTCAGGCATTCTACATTAATGCCCTTATTGAACTCAATCTTCCATACAATATTCAATTTCTTAATTAAATCATTATTGCTTTATTGAATGTCTAATGGCGTAAAAAGTCTAGTCAGTTTTGCTTGGTGTTTCGAATTATATTGTCAATGTAACAAATGACAATCAATAATAAATTATTTTCGATAATTTACAAAAAATAGAAAATTATCCATCTGTGAAAGTCTTATAAAAATCTATTCCTTAGTTTCCGAGATTATCGATATCAAACAGACAAACAGACAAACAGAAAAAAGTGGTTCCGATGGATTCTACGACATTCCAAACGTCAAGTACACTCATTTTTTTTAGAAATCTTGTATGTACAGACACGATTTTCGAGAGGTTTATTATAGTATAGATAAGCTAAGAAAATACTTCCAAAAAGTTTTTAACTGAAACTATGCAAACCATGACACAAATTGCCGTATATTGTCAATTGAAAGTTCCGTATACCTCATTGATTAAAAAGCTGCAAAACGTATATTTCCTTTTTATATGACGCTAAACATAGATGGATTCTAATGCCGTAAACGAAGCGAGAGCGGGAAAAAAATTGTCATATTGTAATAATAAGTATTAAAGAAGAAAGTGTATTGGTTAATGCTCCCAAGGTTGGTTTTCCTGCATTTTGAAATAAAAGATTCAATAAAACGCAAAAAATTTGACATTTCGGTAAATACTATACTAATTATCTCACTCCGATGAAAGGATCAAGTGAAGACCCATGTGGCTTCCAATTTTGTAGGCAGACAACGAAACGAGAGAGAAGCTACCCAGCTTTATTTGTCGGGAAAAAACGTGTAAATGGTTAAGTACGTAAGCAAGTACACTGTTACAAAGAATAAGCAAAATTTAAATAAACTTTGTTTGGTTCGATTAAATCGATTTTTTTCTAGAATCGAATCGAAAAAATTTAATCGAATCCAGCTCTAGGTGCAACATCTTACACATGCATAATATATAATTTTTGAGGCTGCTAACAGATGTTCGTTATTGAGGCAAATGGTCCTGTTCGAAAAGGAAAAATTATTCTTTCAATAAACGAAATTGTGATTCCATTAACAATATCGGTATAAAAACGTTTTCGAACATTTTTTTTCGAAATTGGAACTTTTTATTTGGAGATTTCTGTACTTTTTTGATGATGCGGTTTCAGGCCCGATCAATTTTTTTGTAACATAGTGGAAGTTCTAGGTCTCTCAAAATTCGGATTGATTTTTGTCAAATTTTATACTGAACAGTGTTTGTGATTTTTTCCATATAAACACTAAAGCTATTCGTAAAACAACCTTCGGAAAAACAATTGTCAACAATCAAATCGAATTTTGAGAGACCCATTACATGTACTTTGTCAGACTATAATTGATGGCTACAAACATGCATACTCAAAAAAATTCAGAAACCTTTCCAAAAAAATTCGAAATTTTTTCAAATTTTTCGAATTTTTTCGAAAACGTTTTTGAGATAGTTTCAGCTACGAAATTCATAGATGTTTTCTCTTAAATTATCGAAAAAAAATTAGTTGATGAAATTTGATAAAAATTGTCACTACTCTTTTCGTGCTCGCTGCTGTACATACTTAAATTTAAAATGCTATGCAAATTATTTTAAGCAAAACTTCTGTTGAAAGCATACAAATTTAAGTACAATTTTTTTTTTTTTAATACTAGACAAAAATTTATAGTTTCCATTCAATTTTTTTATAGCTGACACTATTTTGCATATTTTGAGTGCAATAAAATTTGATGAGACGTGAAGTATTAAATAAAAATAGCAAAAAGGTGAATGCAATTTTTTGCATGCTTTTAGTCTGCTTTAAGCTCGCTTGAAAATCCAATATAAACACAGTCTGCAACTTACGCAATTTGCATTGCACAGTGGGTTACTTTTTAAAATTTAGAAAAACTCTATTGATACAAAGCTCTTTTTTGCTAAGATATAGCTTATTTTATTCGTTCACGACCCTTTCAAATACCTTTTATATAAAAGTGGGCGTGGTCCTTAACCGCTTTCGTTAATTTTTCTTCAAAGCTTCCTTATAGTAAAGGCAACCTCTCTGCCGAATTTTGTAACGATAGGTTTAACCGTTTTTGATTTATGATTAATAATATTTGCAAAATTGATTTTATCACAAGCGGGCGGTGCCACGCCCATTTTAAACAATTTTTTCAATTTTTATGAAGTCTCAATATGAGTACACACATCAAATTTCAACATTCTAGGTGTACTATTTACTAAATAATCATGTTTTTTGTGTTTCCAAAATGTTATATATATTACACGTGGGCGCGTTTATCATCCTTTAGCCCATTTTCAATACCAGTCTATTCTGGGTCCAGATAAGCTCGTGTACCGAATTTGGTGAAGATATCTCAATAGTTACTCAAGTTATCGTGTTAGCGGACAGACGGACGGACGGACGGACATGGCACAATCAAATTTTTCTTCTACACTGATGATTTTGATATATGGAAGTCTATATCTATCTCGATTCCTTAATACCTGTACAACCAACCGTTATCCAATCAAAGTGAATGTACTCTGTGTGCAAATCACGCTGAGTATAAAAATACATAATAATAATCCCGAAATTTGCTTAAAAATGTGAACAGCCTAAAAATTAGCAAAAAACGGTGAATTTTTTGTTTTTGGCACGTTAATTTAAGCTTCACTTGTATGTTTGTATGCAAATCTTGTATACCTAACTAGCATACGCATAAGACATTGTGCTGGCAGAAAATTGGTTTTCCATCTTTTATAAAGTGCTCCCCCTTCCCCATATAACTCATTCCTCATTCTTGTCCACTTTTCACCAAATTCTCTTTCTTATTTCTGTATGTTATTCTGTTAATTGTCATTACCGTCTTATTCTAATTCCTCCGTCCAATCCCAAAGTAATTCCCGGTCGCATTGCTACTCACACTCCAATAACACTCTCCCTCTCACTTCCACTTCCACTACTGTCACCTTTACCTCACCCAATTCGATTTCCTCATATTTGGAATCTCTATACCAAATATTAGATCACTGCTTCAAATAATTGCAGGTGTATAGTGAATAAATAATGAATAGCAAATTTGAATAGTTTGAACCAAACATACCCGGATTTGTGGCAAAATTAAGTTTATATTGCCTGAGGGCGTGACCCTGCCCACTCTTCCGAAATTGAATATACACAGTAAGGTACAGGCTGACTACGTAAGCCCACTGTAACTATTTACTCAAGAGCGGGTACTTTGGACGACCATAGGACACATATATTTCCATTCTAAGATAATACAAAAATAATTTAAAAAATTTTTAAGTTAAACGGTTTTATTGAAAACAAAACTTACATGAAGTAATAATAATACTAGTCATTACACTCCTCATCAATCTAGGGCGTTGATCAGACAATTAAATAAAAGCGTTGGACGCGTGAAATTTCTAAAAATGTGATTAGGGTTCAGTTGGTCTTATATAACACTATCAATAGAAATTTGACGCGTCCAACGCTTTTATTTAATTGTCTGATCAACGCCCTAGATTGATGAGGAGTGTGATGCCTAGTACCTAGGACCTACCTAATTATTTTCTAGTATTATTATTACTTCATGTAAATATTGTTTTCAATAAAACCGTTTAACCTAAAAATGTGTTTTAATTATTTTATTTTCATGTTTTTAGTCTTTATTTAATTGCCTATTATTTCTCAATCTATTTAGGACATTTAGTGACTCATTACTGCAACGACTTTCCTGACAATTTGTTACAATCTAATGCCTCAATACATAATCCTTCCAAAAACTTTACTCGACTCTGCGCCACGTATGCTTGTCCCTCCTCCAACTCCAAGATATTTTGATATCATTTCTACCGGACTGCATGTAATAATTGTTCCAAATATGAGCCAAATCGGGAATCATACGTCGCTTTCTATTCATGTATGTATTATGTGTTCCAAATATAGACCAAATTGGACCACAAATACGAATTTTTTGAATATCTCGATCTTTGCGCCACCTAGCGGCGATTTTTTTTCATAGGTCGCTTTCTATTCATGTATTATGTGTTCCAAATATGGACCAAATCGGACCACAAATACGACTTTTTTGAATATCTCGATCTTTGCGCCACCTAGCGGCGATATTTTCATAGGCCGCTTTCTATTCTCGTATGTATTATGTGTTCCAAATATGAGCCAAATCGGACCACAAATACGATTTTTGTGAATATCTCGATCCTTGCGCCACCTAGCGGCAATTTCATCGGGTTCTGAACTATATTCCAAGTTTCAAGCATGTAGTTTATCGGGAAGTGACTTAAATTTCAATTACAAAATTCGTTCACAACGGCCGTGCAAATGTTACGTATACGCATCGGTACCCATATGGTACGAATACCCAGGTGGTACGAATTTGTTTGCATGCAATTTGTTGTTTTTAATAAAACAACTTGCTTAATGTTATTAAAAAGTTCGGATTTCAAATATGCTTTTTGAAAATTATAAATTTTTTTTGTTTTTTTGAAGGTATAACAGTAATTTGCAAAACACATAATAGCTAGTTTACATTTCTCAAATTCAGTTAAATTACCGCCAAATCACTATCCATTGTCTGCCACTCACCGCTGATACAGAAAAACAAACATTTCACTAAAAAAAATGTGTATACTAAAATTTGAAAAAGTCACTTATTTAATTGCAACTACTCAAATGCAAATATTACCAACAAATTGAGAGAATTTGCATTTATTGGCACTCGCCTGAAAATTTACAAAACAACAAAAGGCTACCTTTGATTTTTCGGTCTATTGAAATTTAAGTGACCAATCGCAAAGTAAATGGTGGTGGAAAATAACTGGAAAATTATAAAGAAAAAGAAACAGAAAATACCAACACAAAAAACAGTAAGACAACGAAGAACAACAAAATGAAATATTTTAAGCCCAAAAATAGTTGGGGCGATGTGGTGTGGGTGTTCCTGAAGCAATTTGGTTACATAAGAAAAGTCAGTGACAATGAATATCAATGGGACTATTCGCAAACATTTGGCAAAGAAACTAGAAAAAACAATAACACAAATGAAAAGAAAAAACAAAAAGTTATAGATAACAAAATTCCAAAAAAATGGATAAAATGAAAATGAAAACAGCGAAAATAAAATAATAAAAAAATACCACAAAAAAAATGTATCACAAAAAAACTACATACATACATAAAAAGCGAAAACTGAACCTAAAAGACCTGTGTTAATGTATTTGTGTACGTATTTGCCAACAATTAGACTGAGACATCGAGTATAGCTGAACTTGCTGGTGAAGGAGAGCCGGAACAACAAGAGCGGATGAGCTATGAGAATGGACGCATGACTGATTGACTGGACGTGCGATTACGTGAAGTAATTAATATATAGCAAAAAACAAATCTGGGCCGATACATTCGGTCAACACACATACACACATGCCATATGAACGAACATACATATGTACGTATACAAGTTATAAACAATAGAAATAAATGAGTTGTATTTGTGAACGATCGACACTGAGCGCTGATTAAATTTTTCTGTATTTTTTTTTTAATTAATTAAAAATAAAAAAGTAACAAAAAGTAATGAAAATATGAAAAAATGATTTGCGAAAATGTGGTTAATAAATTAAATCAATGTTAACGTCATTATGTTTTTTACGTTTTTCTACCTATTGTATGAGTTTAACAAATGTTGGCAATGTGTTTTATGGCACATTATTGGCTTCATTGAACACGATGCCAATGTATTAATGAAAATATACATAACTTGACGTAAATACTATAAATGTTAAGTTTCAGCACAAAATTTATGCACGTTAGGGTGCTGCCCCTTCGTATGACAACAAATTTTGGTACGGTCAAAATATATCTACATACATACATATGCATAAATGATCGAAAATTGCCTTCAGGCATAATCAACCCTTGTGAACTAAAGCTTTCAAAGCCTCTTCTTCTGCTGTTTAGCTTAGAATTACGCTTTACAGGTTTTTTGACTGACTGAGAAACCATCCATACCATAAAGTCTCGAGGACGCTCTGGCGCCTACTAGCTATACGCACGAGCAATGATCGGAAAAAATTACAAGTAGCACAGAGAGGTAGCTCGCCACAAAACACATTGGCTATAATATACCCACCCTAATGAGCAAATTATTCTTATGGTAGTAAAAAATGAGCATATGATGTTGTATGATAAGAGGCGAAAAATATTTATTCAAGCAAATATGCATATTTTTACGTTTAACACAATTCGGGGCATTTTTTGGAAAAAATAAAAAATTTAGATTAATATAGAAATGAGAATAAGTCAAATTTTTAACATATCTTTTTTTTAACAAATATTATTTTTTATAAAAATTTTTTTTTTTTAATTATGATTGTTGTTTTTTTTTTATTTTATGCATTTTTTTATAAACTTTTTTTTTTTGTTTTTGTTCTTTTATCCTTTTTTGTTTGTTGTCGTGAGTTGAAAAGGGAAGCGAGACGCCTTTTCAGGAAGAAAAAAGCAGAAGCAGAAAGGCGTGAGTGCGAGGAGCTTGAGCTGCTAGCCACCAGGAATAACGCCCGAAAATTCTACAAAAAATACGGCGACATACGGAAGGTTTTAAGACCGGGGCAAACTCCTGTAGGAATGAAAACGGCGACCTTGTAACTGATGTCCAGAGAGTGCTTAGATTATGGAGGGAATACTTCTCTGCTCTCCTAAATGGAGGCAGCAATTCACCGCGCAGAGATGAAGAACCCGAACCCGCAATCGATGATGATGGAATATATGTCCCCCCGCCCGATTATGACGAAGTTAGAATAGCAATAACCAGATTGAAAAACAACAAGACCGCGGGCGCTGATGGATTGCCTGCGGAGCTATTCAAGTTCGGCGGCGAGGAGTTGGTAAGGCGCATGCAGCAGCTTCTTAGCAAAATATGGGCGGACGAAAGCATGCCCGACGGTTGGAATCTATGTGTTCTTTGCCCAGTCCACAAGAAGGGGGATATTGCAAAATGCACCAACTATCGTGGAATCAGCCTTCTTAATATCGCATATAAGGTCCTTTCAAGTGTATTGTGCGAAAGATTGAAACCCACCGTGAACCGGCTGATTGGACCTTATCAGTGCGGCTTCAGACCTGATAAATCTACCATCGACCAGATTTTCACAATGCGCCAAATCTTGGAAAAAACCCGTGAAAAGAGAATCGACACACATCACCTCTTCATCGACTTTAAAGCCGCCTTCGACAGCACGAAAAGGAGCTGCCTATATGCCGCTAAGTCTGAATTTGGTTTCCCCGCAAAACTTATACGGCTATGCAAAATGATGTTTAGCAACACCATCAGCTCAGTCAGAATTGGGAAGGACCTCTCCGAGCCGTTCGAAACTAAACGAGGTTTCAGACAGGGTGACCCCCTATCGTGCGATTTCTTTAATTTGATGCTGGAGAAAATTATACTAGCTGCAGAACTTAACCGCACTGGAACAATATACTATAAAAGCGTGCAATTACTGGCATATACTGATGACATTGATATCATCGGCCTAAACTCCCGCGCTGTTAGTCCTGCTTACTCCAAACTGGAAAAAGAAACGGTAAAGATGGGTTTGATGGTGAATGAGGACAAAACGAAGTACCTGCTGTCATTGAGCAAAGAGTCAGCGCATATGCGCCTTGGCAACCACGCTACTGTTGGCAGCCATAATTTCGAAATAGTAAAAGACTTCGTTTATTTGGGAACCAGCATCAACACTAGCAACAATATCAGCACTGAAATCCAGCGAAGAATCAATCTTGCCAATAAATGCTACTTTGGACTAGGTAGGCAATTGAAAAGTAAAGTCCTCTCTCGGCGAACGAAAATCATACTCTACAAGTCACTTATCGTACCCGTCCTGCTATATGGGGCAGAAGCATGAACCATGACAACAGCAGATGAAGCTGCTTTGGGAGTGTTCGAGAGAAAAGTTCTTCGAAAGATTTATGGACCTCTACGCGTTGGCGATGGCCAGTACCGAAGAAGATTTAATGATGAGCTGTACGAGCTATACGCAGACATCAACATAGTCCAGCGAATTAAAACGCAGCGGCTGCGCTGGCTAGGTCATGTTATACGAATGAAAGATGATGCTCCGGCCAAGAAAGTGTTTCTATCGGAACCCGCCTATGGAAGCAGAGGTAGAGGGCGGCCCCCACTACGTGGGAAGGACCAGGTGGAAAACGATTTAAACTCCCTTGGTGTGACCAATTGGCGCCGGTTGGCGGAGCGAAGGAGCGACTGGCGCGCCTTGTTGGACGGCCATAACCGTTTAGACGGTTAAGCGCCAATTAAGTAAGTAAGTTTGTTTTGTGTTTTATATATTAGTAAAAAAAATTTTTCATTGTTTTGGCACAGAAATCTCAAGATAAACTAAACTAAATCTGTGATATAGCATTTGAATTTTATTCAATTAATATTTATTTTCCTTTCTTTTATTATTTTTTTACATGTACATTATTAAATTTTGTGAGCATATTGTGGTCCAGCCCTTAAGCCCAAAATTTTTTGTTTATATTTTTATGAAACAGCATTCAAAAATACATACAACACTAAATTTTTACTCTTTGGACTGGGACTGAAACTAGAACTGCCTCGGGACTGGGATTGGGACGTGAGACCCTGACTGGAACTAGGGCTAGTACTGGGACTGGACCCTGAGACCGGGGCAGGGTTTAGGACTAGTACTGGGCTGAGACCGGGACTGGGGGTGGGAATAAGTGTTGGAGAATAATAAGAACTAGAAAACGAGAGGGAAGGAGAAAGGGACTGGCACAGAGATAGAGTTAGACAAAGATAGAGAGGTAGGGATGGAAGGAGCGGGGTAGAGAGAAGGGAAGAGAGCCAGAGAGAAAAGAAGGAATGGAAAAGATAGAGGGGGAGAAAGTGACGCAGAGTTTTTTTTTAGTTTATGTGCTTAATACTGTTTTTCTTTTTTTCTTTATTTTTTTATTTTATATCGGCTAATTTTGGAAGATTTTTTAGCTTTGCTTTTAATATATGCAAAATTTTTTCTCGATTTTTTACTTTTTCGTAAGTTTTTTGGCTAACCTGGTAAAATTTTTTTGCGGTTTAGTTGAGTTTAAGTTTTTATAAATGTTTTATTGATAAACGTTTGACTTTTTTACGATATTAATAAGAAAAAATTTCAAAATCTATCTACATAGCTTTTTGGTTTTCTCAACTTTCTTGACATTAAAATCATTACTTAGGTAGGGCTCCTCTTAAACATACAATCTTAACACAAACTTGCATACAGTCGCAGTTCTTATAAGAAAGCACCATTCACGGAAACAAAAATCTTAAGCCGGCCAGAATTTTCGTTATAAAACCTTCCACAGCTAAGTTATCAGTCAAGATGAGCTCACTGGGATGTGTTAAATTAACTTGGGCTGAGTCGGCTGTCCTTACACGTTCCTGCATTGTTGTAGAACTTCAATTTACTCTGAGAAACTTAATTGATTTGGAATAAAAAACTTTTCAATTTGTTTTTGAAATTTACAATATTTTTGAGAGCTCTCCGTGGATGGCGACTCAAAAATTCTTCCTTAGTTATTTCAAATGTGCTATGCTATTGGAACGCCTACTGATGCTAAGAAATTTATTGCTCTTCTAGCAACTTTCAGAAGTTAAATATTTTTGTTTATTTCCTTTTTGCATGACTTGTGTTGCGCTTTCGTGCTATTTCTTGTTTCTTTTTTTTTCTATATAAAAATTCAAGTAATTTGCACAATGGGCGTATTTTATTACCATTGAATACCTGCCTAGCCCATGCCTGAGACACAATGACAGCGCTCGCACACATGCGCAACTGTGTCGCTAATCAATCCATCAAAGCAGCTTATTTTGCTATTTTTCTTAGATTTCTGCACTTGTTTTTTTTTCTTCGCTCACTTAAAGAAGTAAGAAAAAAACCAAGGCACAAAAAGTTTCTCTTGTTTTGCTATGAATGTGGGCTTGGCTTATGATGCTGATATTAATTTACTAACTCGAATTGACAGCTTATTTTGCACAAGCAAGCATAAATTATATATGGGTATGTGTAATGTTTAACTAGAATAATTTGACAAAAATAAGTAAGGACGGGACTGTCTTCGGCTGTGCCGAAGACTTCATACCATTCATGAATGGGGCTGAACAATAATCTTATCCCGTTCGTAAACTCCAAATAATGCGCTGTATAAGATAAGAAATATATAGTGAACAGATGTACATACCTAAACGATTTTTAAGATAAATATAAAATAAAAAATGGCAAAAAACCCTCTTATCTGAACGATCGGTTGTATGGGATATATATTATATATAGCTCCGATCGAAATGATTTATACAGGAAATCTTCTATGATATATTAGAATATATGTCACATATTTTCACGTTTATACTTTCTAAATTGCGGCAGGAATGAGGAAAATCGTCTTATCTGAACGATCGGTTGTATGGGAGATACATCTGATAGCGGTCCGATCCTACCGGATCCGACAAATGTCTAATATAATACAAAAATACATCCTTGTGCCAAATTTCATTGAGATATCTCAAAATTTGAGGGACTAGTTTGCGTTCAAACAGACAGACGGACGGACGGAGAGACGGACATGGCTATATCAACTCAGTTCGTCGCCCTGATCAATTCGGTATACTTAATGGTGAGTCTATCTTCTATATTTCTCTACGTTACAAACATCGGACCAAAGTTAATATACCACTTCATGTTCATGAAAGGTATAAAAAAAATGCGGTTATTCCTTATCACAATATGGTACTAAATTAGAGATTTTTGGCTATGGAGTTTTAGCGTTAGCGAAGGTTGGTATTTCGGGCTGGTCTGGCCGATGATATCAATGTCAATGTAAAGTAAAAAAATATAACACTTTGGCCTGTGAAAATATAGCATACAAGTTCCTACGGGGCATGTTCAGCATGTAATCATAGTGGTATTGGTACTTGTTGATAGGCTTATTTATTGCATAAATTTTATTATGAGACATTCTTTTAGGCGTTCAAAGTGATTCAGCTTGGAAAAATATACATGGCATGCATACAATACAGTTGGCAGCAAATTATACAATAAAAGAATTCAAAGCAAATGTAAAAACACGCAGAAAACAAATAATTCACTTAGCAAGCTAACAGTGCATAAAATCTATAAATATGTATTACAAAATATTTAAATAAAAGACACATAAATAGAATACACCGTAGGCATTATTGAGGTTTAAATTCCATGAAATTTAAAATAAAAATTATAAAAAAAACAAAACAGAAAACACGTCAAGAAAATTGCAGCTAAACCTGAGTCACACAACTAGCGAGCTGTGACATAAAATGTGGCCAACAAACAGTCTGTCAGTCGACTGGCATGTGACAGGTACACCGCATGAAGCCAGGGTTCAAGAAACCTTATATACCGCAGAATGTGGATTGGCGTACAAGAAATGGCTTTCATTTAGTTGGCTGGCAAGCTGAGATTTGTTTAAGTTTTCTTTTTTTGATTGCATTTTTAAGGCTAATATACTTTTAACGTTGTTTTTGTTTTTGCTAATAAGAGCTAAATCGTGCATTGTGTAGCTGCAACAATTGAATGGTAAATAAAATAAATATTTATTTGCGTACATAATTGAACTGTGACCTAATTGATGAAATACATGTTACACACATACATATATATGTATAATAAAACAATGCCCACAAAGTCTGTCTCCCTCCATCGTCTGCAATTTTTACCCGTTGTTAGTTGGTTATTTTTTTTCTTAATTAGGATAAGTGTTTTGATACAAATAGTTTTACGCCAGGTGGCGCAAAGCTTTGAATGCTACTCAAAGGCACATCTAAGATACGGAAGTAGGAATATGTATACGGAAGAAAATTGTAGCCAGGTGAAGCTGGGTCGTGTCAATACATACTTAATACATATTACTTATCCCATTTAAACTTCCTACGGGCTTTCTGAGTTAAGCAGAAGGTGCTGAAATTTTTTATCTGCGCAAACCTGAAACTCACTAGACTTTATCTAGCTACTTCTACACATTCACGAAAGGATGACTCAATGCCATTTTCTGCGGTCTAATCCGACAGACGGTCCCTTACCTAGTTGGGAAGGGTTCTATGGCTAAAGTATGTAAATTGCTTTTGATGCAAGCACGGGAATAGCAGGTCTAACTAGTATTAAATGCTATGTCATAGTGGTGATTCCCCAAACTACGGAAATACATCCTATTGAGAGGAAGAGTGAGTTTAATTTGCAATTTTGAACAATACCAATAAAAAGCAGTCAGATTTATACCGGCACTTAATTTGTATTCGTGTTTCTTTTACCCTATTTAAAATCTGTTTTAAGATCTCGAGCGATCATTTTCTAACCACCAATAGCCTCATACCTGATGCTGGCGAAGGCTGGACAAATGGAATGCTTATTCAGAGCCCAATCTTCCCAAGTGAGAAAAAGTGCAGTTCGTACTCATTGTCTTAAGCCAACACCCCAAAACCCAATATTTGAAGCATCACCTCAGGAAAGGTATGACTATGGACTGATTCATTCTATATGCGCCCTTACATACCGGTAAGGCCAACCTTTGATTCTTATGACTGACTTGATCATATAATCCTATTTTATGTCAGCCGGTTGAAGCAAAATGATGTTTGGATTCTCCCATAGTGAGCTGATGAAACCGAAACGCACAGCATTCATAACTTACCAAGCCTTTTTACATCAATAACAACAAAAACATCGTATTCGTTTGGAATACTGTGATAATGCTACCAAGCTGATTGTTGGGTAGTAGGAACCCGGTTTCAAATTTTCGCTGATCATTGGCAAAGATAAATCTGCTTCCATAGCTCACTGAATGGAAAATCCTTCATCAGCTTAAAGCAAAGCCAGGTAAAAAAAAGCCAGAATGAAAAAGGCTTTTTGGGGTTTCTCATTCAGCCACCGAAGCCAATATCAGCTTGCTTGATTTGTTGATGTAGCGAATCTCCTGTGGCTTTATATAGTTCTCATGGACCGTAGCCGGTAGGATAGCTCATCTTCTTAATTAAGTAATAAGAAATATTGTACGATGTTTGGCGCATATTTGAAAGCCACATTACGATGCCATCCTCTCTAACCATCCCTTCCGTTTATCTCATGAAATTTATGAAGGTCACTGACTCCTAAAAGCTATGCAGGACTGAAAACGCCTCTACCTGTTATTGATTCTGATAAGCTAGAACCAGTAAAGAGTTTCAACGTCTCTTGCGCTCCTGCGTCATATAGTCCCATGGCTATATCGTTTTTCTATAAATTGCGATATGCCGCATGCATCTTATGAAATGGGTGTGTCAAATCGCCAGCCTACTTTATACCATGACTAATCAGACTTTACATTATCCTAGTAGACCTGACAGTCCGAAGATGCCCCCGCATAACAGGTAATATCGACAGTGAATAGTGAAGGCGTGTATTTGGCATTTTGGGAGATGAAATTTAGAGATAGCTAAAATTAAGGTAATGTTGTAGGCGCTCCTTAGCTTTATAGGGTTGATGTTAAGGTTAAAATATTTACCAGTGTACTCTTTATTTGGGAATAGCTTAGTATCAACTAATTCTTGTACAAATCGTTCGTTTTATTATTTAGTTTTATCTCACTCGATAAACATTCAAATCAAAAGTAGATACTTTCTTGTTTACTTCAATTCATAAATCATGCATCAACATTCAATTGTTAAGCCAAAACAAAATGGTTTAATCAGCCATGAAATACCGTTGTAAATGAATTACTGTAACAAACACATTTGACATTTTTGATGTTTTTGTGTCAGTGCCTACAATCACATGATATTTCATTTAGCGAGCGAGCAAAGGGCAAGAGTTCATGTGTTTGAGCAGTTCTCATGAGTATTACGGTATTGTTCTTGATTGAACATTTGGCATGTTTACTAATTAGCAGAGTGATGTCAAATGAATACGATGTTAGTGGGTGAGAAATATTTGAAGAAAGGAGTGTGGGAGTACAATGATGATGACTAAGAACGCCTATCGTCGAATTAGTAATATGCAAGTGAGGCCATTTTTTATTAACAAATGCTTATTTATATACATACATTTGTATTTGTTCAAAAAGTTATTCGAACCTACATACAGTTAAATGAAAATATTTTCTTATGGCATGTGAACATAGTAAGTTGCAATCACACCACACCTTTATTCATGCTAACAACTCACCACAGCAGCTACTTAAAAATCGATGACAAAATTCAACAACGAACTATTAATACCTCTAAATAGCTTGATTCCTGACCCAAAACTTGTGTTATCCTCAATATTACAACCTCGGGAAGTTCCTTAAAATTCGAACACAAAATTTTCACGATCTTTGGACCACCTAGTGAAAATTTTTTCTCATGTTGCATCATGGGACTATTTTAACCTCAATGTAAAAGGGTAATAAAGCCCGAAGCCGTGTTCAATGTTTCAGGTTACAGGGATATCGAGAAATTCCTTAAAACTCGAAAGCAAAATTTCCAAGTTCGGACATTTTTGTAGAATTTTCACGACCCCTGAACCATCTAGCAAAGTTTTCTCCCTCGTGTTAAATTTTCATTTGGTTGCAATGTGCGTTTTAAGTTTTAAGACGCTAGCTGTACTGGCGATATCTGGAAATATAGAACTAACGCCCACGCGCTTTTAAAATACTCATTAACACCTTTCATTTGATACCCATATCGTACAAACAAAATCTAGAGTCACCCCTGGTTCGCCTTTATGGCGATATCTCGAAAACGCGTCCACCTATAGAACTAAGGCCCACTCCCTTTTAAAATACTCATTAACACCTTTCATTTGATACTCATATCGTACAAACAAATTCTAGAGTCACCCCTGGTCCACCTTTATGGCGATATCTCGAAAAGGCGCCCACATATAGAACTAAGGCCCATTCCCTTTTAAAATACTCATTAAGACCTTTCGTTTGATACCCATATCGTACAAACAAATTCTAGAGTCACTCCTGGTCCACCTTTATGGCGATATCTCGAAAAGGCGTCCACCTATAGAACTAAGGCTCACTCCCTTTTAAAATACTCATTAACACCTTTCATTTGATACCCATATCGTACAAACTAATTCTAGAGTCAGCCCTGGTCCACCTTTATGGCGATATCGCTAAACGGCGTCCACCTATAGAACTATGGCCCACTCCCTTTTAAAATACGCTTTATTACCTTCCATTTGATACCCATGTCATACAAACACATCCCAGGGTTACCCTAGGTTAATTTTCTTACTTGGTGATTTTCCCTTATTTTGTCTCCATAGCTCTCAGTTGAGTATGTAATGTTCGGTTACACCCGAACTTAGCCTTCCTTACTTGTTTTTTATCATTTTACAAACGCTCACTCACAATATTTACACACGCAACATATTTTATGTCTGTTAGCAAAAATTCGGTCAAATGTTGAGACGCAAAGTTGGTTGTCGTGTCTTGCATAATCTCAAATTGGCCAATTTATAACAAGCAAGCGCATAAATTGTGTCCAACAACCCAGCATTACTATCACTATTTATATGAACTGTCGGGTAAGACTCATGAATTTTGATGCTTGACAGTTTAATTAAATTTTACGTCTTTAAAAGCTCATTCCAAATTATTCACAATCATTTTATTTTAGCAATTAAAGTAAAAATTGCGTAACGGCAACGGAAACGTAATAACTAAATAGTTTTAGGGAATTGAAGCTGTAGCATGAAACTATTATGGTGTCAGTACCCTATTTTATTTACTACCACATTTACAAAAAATTCTGACAAGTCAATCACATGAAAGAGTAAATTCATCTATCACATTTGACTATCACATGACTAATCAATTGATCATCACTATTGCTACTCTTTTTCAAGAGGAAGAAACATCTGAAAAAATTCAAATTTCTCAAAAGTGGCTGCGAGTTATTGTTAAAATTTTATTTAAAAATGTAGCATTTAATTTAAAAGCGATAAAAAAGGAAACGAATATAAAAAACAGCACCTTCGAAGCTGCCTTATTAAAGAAAAACGGATATTCGAACCCCATGCCAATAAATATAAAAGTTAATGAAAAGTTAAATTGAAATGCATATGCACCTACTTCCGCGTGTGGCTCCAATCCATATAATAATGGTAGTGGCGAACTTAGCTTTTGAGCCCGTGGAATGTCATTTTCGAAGTTAACGTTGGTCGATAAAATGCGAGTTTTGATACACGTAACAAATTGAATACTTCAAAACACTTATCCTCAATATAGATTTTCTGTCTAGTTTTAGCTGTTGTCGGGAACCTCAGCTCCTCAAGGTTTGAGAAGCTCGTGGTCATCACCGGTTACATCAAAAAAATAACCTTGCTAATGAAAAGGTTATCAAGTAACCCCCTACCCCATGATTTTTTTTTAATTTAATGAAGCCAGTGTTAATAATTTATGTTTCGCTTTTTTCTTCAAATTATTTTTTAATGTAAGAACTAAAATAAATGTAAATCTTCTTAAATAAATGTAAATTTCAATTCAAATTATTACATTTCATTATTTAGGTTATTATAAATCAACCATTATGTTCATTAAACTGTGACATGGTGATATATCAAGTATGATGTTTATTCAACTGTGACCGTTCGGTGCATCAAATATGTTAGGTGTCTTCACACCGTTGACTGCAGAGATGCGTTTGAGAGAGCAGTACAGCTATATTTTCATTTAGTACACAAGATTCATATGTTACAAGAAGATGCAAGCTCACATGTATACATTTTTGTGCCTCACGTTTTTCACTTTCTTATTAAAAACTTGATGGAATCGCGTGCTTAATGAATGAATCAACAGTGATTATCATATGATTTGTTAAAGCAGTGTCACTATTATTGTGGCGATAGCTAAAGATAACGACAATAAGGATGGGTTCGCATGCAATTGAGTTCGTTGAAGTTTGCCAAGACTTTTATCAAAACTCAAAAATTATACATTTATAGTTTGCAACATTATTTATAGCTTCAATTAAAATCAACAAGCCAAGCTTAATGTAGAAGCATAGATATACAAAAAAATGTATTAAAAATTTTGTGGGCAAACAAAATGCACTGTCATACCCCAAAAAAGAGCCCTTCAGCCGTCCTTCCGCGTTTTTAAGTTTATAATTAATTGCAATAACAAATTATATGTCTATACAGTATTTTTCATTAATAGTTGCGTATGCATTTTTTACAAATGGGGTTTCGATAAAAAAAAATAACAATAGCCAGCTGTTAGCTACAGTTAGATTCATGCCTTAATGATGTATGATGAATTAAGTATACACAAAATATAGTAAAAACGTGGAAGAGGTCAAGTGATAAATTACTGAAAACTCTTCGTACAAGCATATATATGTGTGTATATTATAAATGTATATCAAATAATTGCTTCACGATAAAGTAGAAAAATATCGATTCTAATATCGGCAGTATCGTTTTATTTTTCCGCCACTATCCATAGTTTCTTTCCACTATAGAGGGGGTTATTTCCTGAGATTATAATAGATCGATACTACTAATAATTTATTTATTAAATATCAAGACTATCGAGTGGTCGGAGTATCGATTGTTTTACAGCTAAGAGCGACTATTTTCCTTAACTACTTGCTGAAGTGCGTCTAGTTCTATGCAAAATATTTGAAAACGAATTATTTCATTCGAAGGTAGTTCAAACACTCAAATCTATTCCTTCTCTAGTAATTAATCAAAGTTTAAGGGAACCTGACGGAAAAACAAAGACGCAAATAAATACAAAAAAGTAACAGGGAAGAAGAAATACAATTTCAAAAAAAAACAAAAAAAATTATGATGTCAAAAACATTAACCATCTCCAGTCAAGGCTAACGAGTACCTCACAGATCACTGAACTATTTCTTGAATTAAAGTTCCAGTTGGCACTAACCAAAGATAGGGAAACAACCTTAAGAGGTTACGGTATGCTCAGCAATAGTTTGGCAGTTCCAAAACAACACCTTTTTGGTTTTCTGCTGTCAAAATAAATTGTGAATAAATTACGCATGCACCGTGTAATTCGCGAATGGCGTACGGAGTTATTTGGGTCTTGAAATAGGTGTTGTAGGGATATCCTATTAAAATCCCACACACAGGTCGTCAACTCGCTTCCTAAACACTTCGCCTTCATTATAATATTCATGTTAACTATAAGAAAATCACTGCTGGAAAGAAATACATCGAAACGTACTAGAAGCAAATGAAATATTATTAACTTATGCTGATGCACAAGAAGAAAATATCAAACCTAATTAAATAACTAAATCAAGAAATAAATTTTTAAAAATTTTTCATATTAAATCACAGCTTTCGTTACAGGAACAATTAGCTGGGACATTATCAATCAATGCGACAAAGGCCGCATATACATACATAACGGTTAGAAATTTTAGGCTTAATTTTAAACCATTCATCGGTTTAAGCAATTTTTGAAACATTTTACTTCCTTTTTTGCACTAAATAAGAAACCGCACACTTTTCTATACATATGAGAAGGTTTGATATGTTTTCTTACAAAGATTTGGCAGCTGAGCAGGTAGAGTAAGCTACTACATAGAATCCGTGGCACATCGGTTAGAAACCAGGGCACCGCCCTAGTGGGCGGTTAGGTTAGGTTGAACTGGCCGATCCATGAGAACCTCATATAGACTGAAAGAGTCAAACTGAAAAACCCTATCAAAAACCAGGACGTATGTTATAAAATAACTCCGTCCTCTTGGCAAAAACTACAAGCTTCGTAGGACTTAAGCCACTTGCTGCTACTAGATCTGACAGCTGTATCACTCCTAATAGCTGGAGTCTTTGCCTGGCAAGCGCAGGCCACTAGCACAGAACGTGCTCTATCGTTTCCTCCTCCAACCCGCACTTCCTACATCTGCTATCACTGACCAAGCCTAATTTAAAGGCATGTGACGCCAGAAGGCAATGTCCAGTCAGAATACCCGTCATGAGTCTACAGTCCTCTCTTTTTAATGATAGAAGCAACTTTGTTAGTCTAAGGTTGTAAGACCTACACATAACCTTTAACACTTTACAGCCCCGTGCTTGAACCCACACCTTTCCCGCTTGGTCGATCATGTGCACCTCTCGCCTTCGCTTAATCTCGCCCAGTCTAATTGGGACGTCTACGGAGCAAGCTTCAAGGGATGCGCCTTTTTTAGCTAGTTCATCCGCATTTTCATTCCCCACCGCCAACTAGATTTTTCCTTTTTCGTTTATAACTGCAAGTGTAGACATCTCTAGTTTCAAATTGAAACCCAGTTCTGTGCACTCATTTGAAATTTGGTTTGATCATGCATGTAGTATTAAAAAGTTTCATATTTAGACTCAAATGTTTAACCGTGTAGAACGCTTTGCCTTTTTCTATGCTTCCTTTTGACGCTTTTGACAATGCCATAAGTTTACATAATACGTAATATTACATTCCACAAACTTTGTTTAGCAACATATAGGCGCGGTCATAAATTGAACTATACGGGTTTTATTAAAACGTGGTTATAATTTCTGCAATGAAAAATCAAGCAAGGTCGATAGTTTCATTCTTTAAGCAAAGATGGCTAAACAACGAAGAAGCACTTCTATCACTGCTGAGTCAAAGTAACGAACAAAAATCACTGAAAAGGCACAATCAAAAACCGCTGGATCTGCCAGCTCTATTGCTGAGTAATGTCAAATAAGTGGAGCGTAAGCTTTTTTATAATTTCAAATGGGAAAACAGCGAAACTTTACAATGTAATCTGGTACTCGTGCAGACAGTCGTATATGGGGGGTTAATGATCTCGGGTTAAGGGACCGAAATGAACAGCGATTGATGATATGACCATAATAAATAACATTCCCAATTGAAAAAACAATGGAAAATAAATACAGGCAATAGTACAAACAAATGTAATTCAGAGGTGGAATTCACAGAAGCTGAACCTTCAACAGCAGGTCCAATAATTGATTAAGGAAGTCACACTTATTAGATTGAACTATTTTTAATATTAAATAAAAATGATAATAAAGCCATAAATTAAAAGTAAATTCTGTAAATTAATTTAAGCCAAATAAAATAAAATAAATACATTAATATTATTTCAAAATATCAAAGTATTATTAAATAATACTGTTAAATAATATAAAAAAAAATTTTGTATACGCACTTTTTCAAATGACTGTTCTCGTACGGTACAAAACGAAAATAATCTTTCTCCATTTAGACGTTGTTTCTGTTCTCAGCGCGTAAATTTGTAAATAAAAAACTAAAAATTTTCTAAACTTTGCTTAATTTCACATTTTATTTCACAGTGTGATGTTAATGTTGATGATAATTTCACAGTGTATCGCCCAGTAACGGTTAATAACGTCGCCCGCTTGAATTTTTCTGCAGTCAAGCCACAAAATATGATTGACAACCGAGGTTGGTTATGGATGCTGTTGCGGTAGATGTTGTTGTAATTTTTTCATTAATATTATTGTACATAATTATTGTTGGTAATCATGCTACTAGCTTGCAACGGGTTTTTACTTGCAGCATTCATAAGTGGTAATTATTATTTTTGTTAATGTTGTTATCATTTTTGATGTATTTCTTTACTTTATATAGCTTTTTGGCACTTTTTGGTACATTGAATATTCTATTTTACGTCATTAAAATTAATTAAAAAATGTTTCAAGTTGTAGTTACTTTCAATGCTATTTTAAATTTTGTTATACTAAGTTTTTAAGTAATAAAGTTTTTGTAAAATTATTTGCTATTATTAGCGCAGCTTTTTATTAGATAGCTGTTTTGTTAAAGAGTAATTATTAGTTTATTATTCATATATGTAGTTGTTGCATGTTTTTATAGTTCTGTTCGAACAATAGTGTGTAATTTTTGCTTTTTGTTGTTGTTATTCTAATTTGTCGAAGCTCCTATTTTTGTATTTATTGTTTGCTTGATATTGTTTATTTATTTATCATTTATTCAAATGTTGCTACTAAAATTTTGTTATTTTACTCGGTACATAGTTAGATGATTATTTTTAAAAAGCTATTTGTGCTTAATTTTTTGTCCGATATATATCTATGTATGTTAGTGCGGGTCAAATTGTATGTGGAATAAAACTTTAGGTGCACATCCAGTTTCCGAATCTATAGGTCATACTGAGTAATATTGTCCATAGGACCATAGGTCTGAAATGAATTTCGAGCCTCCCTAATTTTGTTAGAAAATTGTATATCCCAATCCCAGTAGCGGCTCTCAAAAATAAAATACATGAAATTAAATGTCAAATTCGGATTCGGATTGGGATATAAAATTTTCTAACAAAATTAGGGAGGCTGGAAATTCATTTCAGGCCTATGGTCCCATGGACAATATTACTCAGTACGACCCATAGATTCAGAAACTGGATGTGCACCTGAAGTATTTTTCCCCCATACAATTTGACCCGCCTAATGTATGTGTATTTATGTATATAAGTAGTTTCTTAATTGCAATAATCTTAGGCTGTCTCCTAGGTTTTTATTTGTTTGTTGTTTTGTTGCGAGTTATCAATATTGTTTTTTTTTTTTTTTATTTTGCATACTCTTTTTTTATTATTATCTAAATATATAGGCATAGTCGCTGACTAAAATACCCTTTAGTTAAAATCTTGCCTAAATTAAAAATGGGATTTAAAATTTTGGTCTGTCATAGACATATTAAACACAGTTTTCAGCTAAAATAAGCATGGACAGGGTATCCGCATGAAAAAAGGTATTGTTTGGCGCTATGAAAAAATTTTTTAGAAATTTTAAAAGTTCACCCTGTTCCTTACAACCGTGGGTACTTGACTCCATGTATAAAAAATGGTAATTTTTTACTTGACACAAACTCTTACAATACCACAAAAATTGTCAAAGGAGTACCTGAAAACGCTTTTTGATCATAATCCGGTGGCGGATAATTATCATTCAATTCTATTTAAAAGTTATTAGTAAACGTTTTGTAAAAATGCGCTGTTTTTTATCATCTGTCAATTTAAAATTGAGTGCACAATCTTTCAATTGAACATGAACATACTTATCAAAGAAAATTTACGTCATTTCGTTCTTAAAAAATTATTTAAATCTCACAACATAAACGAATAAGTAGTAGATTTGGGCTCCTTAAAGCAAAGGAAGCAACAAGGCTATCCACTCATACACTCATATTCATGTTGAATAGTTTATATAGTTTGTAGGACTGTTGTGAAGAAAAGTTGTTTGCATTAAGACATATGTGGCGGCCAAAATGATGCAAACCTTAAATGTTAGATGGCCCTAACCGTCAATGCCGTTTAATTTAATAGACCCGAACCCGAATATGGATATCTCTAACCTCGATACTAATAAGTATTCAGGGCATTCAAGGATAATCAGGTTAAATCAAATTTAGGTTTGTCTTCGCAAAGTCTGCATAAACAAAGGGAGTTTAGTATAGTTTTCCATAGGAAAGAAGTGACCTAAAAGTTGAGTCATTGTGCATGGACCTGCAAAGTGTAAGTCCCTTTTACATTAGAAAATCATTGAACTCAAGTCGATCATGACATAGACTAAGAGGGTGATGAAGGGGGAAGTAGTTTAGCAGCGCGCGTACCAAGCAATTCTTACAATTTTTGTTGCTAATTCTTGTTGTATTCCGTGTTTTATTTCACGCTTTCTTTTAAGAGGAATTGGCAAATGTAAAGGGGAATAGAAGACACAAAAGGAAATGCCAGCAGAATTGAATTCAAGAATTATGTAATGTAATTCAATATTTAGAAGTCGGCAATAAGAAATTGTTCTTTTATTAATAGATATTCACAAAAAACCGAATAATTACCCTAAAACGGCTGCGAAACTGGTAAAAATTGTATCAGCCCAAAACGCCTTTTAAATTAATTCTTTTCTGTGTACAACAATATCACCAAAATTACATCAACCACTTCAAAGTCTTGGAACTTTTTTTTTTGCAAAAAAATCTTGACAGAGTGCAAGTATTACTTTGCCGCCTTCGGATTATTGCTTCCGAAATTAAAATGCGTCACTTCTCCCGAAATTTTTTGACATGTATAAAAAATGGACGCCTGTGGTAAATAATTCCTTCCATTGAATATTTATTTCTAAATTTAATGACAAAATCAGTATAGAATGCTACTTTTCCTCAAAAGATACTAAAATATCAAAACTCACAAATATCTATGAATGCGGAATAGTCTTAATTAAAGATTTCGCATACATATGTGGAGCCAACTAACCATGGCACATTTTAAAATTGTGTAATTTTCGTCACAAACATATTAATACGCATTCTAGGTATTAAAAATTAGTTCCTGACGTATATTTCCTTGTCGGGGAAGCCTTTTTTCACTTCCATTTAAGTTCATCGCGTTTAAATAGCAAATAGTTTAATTTCTCGCAACTTTTGACACCAGACCACCAACTTAAAAGCTATTTTAAAAAATTAATATCGCGCTCATGTCATTTTAAATTTAAAATACTTTTTAGAGATAAAATAGTGTTTAACTTTTGCTACAAATTGGCGGGACGAGAGCTACATTTTTTATTAAGGCTTCAACGGCATCTGCAAAACAGATGAGTTTTTCACGGCATAAATACACTTGGAGTTCTTGCCAAATCACTGCCGAGGGGCGACCCCGAAAAAAATGTCTTCTATTTCTTCGTTTCTAAATTTTTGAGATTGCTTTGCCTGGGGCGTGAACCCACGATCGTCGGTGTAGTAGGCGGAGCATGCTACCACCACACCACCGCGCCCGCCCAAAAACGCGAATAAGACAAAAATGATTAGAGTCAGGCCAGATGCACTTCGAAATGTAAGGAGTTGTGAAGAATCAAAAGCGCTCGACCGTGATGTCAAAACTCTTAGAAGAACGGCAAAAGGAGATTAATAACTTCAGCTGACAAGATCTGTGGAGGAAAAGACAAACAGGGGTTGAAGAAGTAATAAACAAATCCTTGAAGTTTACAGCAAAGTTTCAAACGGTTACACTACAGTGCAGAGATCTCGATAAGATGTCTACACCCTATTTTGGTGCGATGCCCTCTGTCAGCAGTATAAATTTTGGCGGGAGGGGGCTAACAAATAGCCTCATAAGATTGTTGCAGCTCAACTGAAATCATTTTAAAGCGATTCAAAAGCTTTTATTCCAGTTTACAGTTTTTCGAACGAGGATTCGATATAGCGGTTCCTTTTGAACCATACAGAAATATCCAGGAGCAAGGTTGGCTGCAGGACTCTGCTGGGAAAATCTTAATTTGAAGCACCGGGAAGATTTCTTCCGGATGAAAAGATGGAGCCGAGGATGGCTGAATACACGTTGGAAAAAATCAACAAAATATACATATTAAGTTGCTATACCCCACCGAGCGTGATTATTACAGAGTGGGTGGACATTATTCTTGTGAAGACCAGGCAAGCACAATGTTAACACGCGCTCATATTATGTGGAGAAAATTCTCGGAGATTTTCAATTATGAGATCTGTGATTGGGTTTTTTTTTTTACTTGCATATACATATATACATCGACGTTTGCCACTAAAAAACGTTCATCGGCAATTACACATATTAGTAGTATATGGAAAACTAGTGGAGACACGCACTTTTTCGATCAGCATGCCAAAATTGAAAGTGGGGAATAGTGGAGACACATGCTTTTTAGCACTAATTTATGCGCAACAATTTCACAAGTGCAGATAAAATTATGCACTTAGCAAACCATATAAAGTTTAAGTGCATATATGTATGTAAATGCATTAAGCGCGTATAAAAAAACACAGATATCACTCATACGACCCGTCTGACCAAAGTTGTAGGAGAGGTTATGAATAAATTCGAGAAAAAATTTAATTTAACACTTATAGACATCAACGTATTTATTAAATTATTTTCCAGCATACTAAGCATACTTACTGTGGCGAATATTAACATTTCGATATATCACTATGCTGCTAGTAAATTAATGCATAACAAAAGCAAAGTAATCAACCACACATATGCACATGTAAACATCATATATGTAAACAGCGAAGCTAAGAGCGAAGAGATTATTTCACATATACACATATAGCCAGCAGCTAACAGTGAAAAGAATATTTCACACACATGCGCATATGACAGATATACATGTATGCAGCGAAAGTCAATAACAGATACATAAGCGAAAATAAGTGAGCAACTATTCGAGATGGCTGTTCGCGAAGAGTCCAGACTGTGGGAGAAATGGGTGAATGAGGCGAACTGAGAGTATATTGGCAGCGCAGTCCAAGCGATTGTGGTTCCGTTTGATTTTAGCACGCTTAATGAGATATGCGAGAAGCCTAATTGTGAAGTACTACTACAGTAGTGTAAATAAAGAACATTTTGCTATACTGTTATTTATTTATTTATTCAGGTATTCGAACGATAAAAGAAGCTGCAAAATAATCAAGAATTTCCCAAAACTTGTTACAATACATAGGTATGTCTTGTAGTTTTTACTGGGTCTCAAGGTTTTTTTATTTTCACAAAAGAATACTCGTTTTTTCAGCAATAACTTTAACTAAATTAGCTACCAAGTTTTTATGTTTTAGTCAGTTTCAAAGTGAGAACATGCATTTATTCCAAGTTCCAGATGCTTGCACAAAATATCTTACGCTTGTTAAATATATTGCCTTCACAACATTTTTGTATCCATAAAGAAATTACATTACCAACATCTGTATATAGGTTTCTTATATTTTTCTTACACATCAAATATTCGCACACACTCGCTTTTTATACTCAGTTGAGCAGAGCTCACAGAGTATATTAAGTTTGATTGGATAACGGTTGGTTGTACATATATAAAGGAATCGAGATAGATATAGACTTCCATATATCAAAATAATCAGGATCGAAAAAAAATTTGATTGAGCCATGCCCGTCCGTCCGTCCGTCCGTCCGTTAACACGATAACTTGAGTAAATTTTGAGGTATCTTGATGAAATTTGGTATGTAGGTTCCTGAGCACTCATCTCAGATCGCTATTTAAAATGAACGATATCGGACTATAACCACGCCCACTTTTTCGATATCGAAAATTTCGAAAAACCGAAAAAGTGCGATAATTCATTACAAAAGACCGATAAAGCGACGAAACTTGGTAGATGAGTTGAACTTATGACGCAAAATATAAAATTAGTAAAGCTTTGGACAATGGGCGTGGCACCGCCCACTTTTTAAAGAAGGTAATTTAAAACTTTTGCAAGCTGTAATTTGGCAGCCGTTGAAGATATCATGATGAAATTTGGCAGGAACGTTACTCTTATTACTGTATGTACGCTTAATAAAAATTAGCAAAATCGGAGAAGGACCACGCCCACTTTAAAAAAAAAAAATTTTTTAAAGTAAAATTTTAACAAAAAATTTAATATCTTTACAGTATATAAGTAAATTATGTCAAAGTTCAACTCCAGTAATGATATGGTGCAACAAAATACAAAAATAAAAGAAAATTTAAAAATGGGCGTGGCTCCGCCGTTTTTCATTTAATTTGTCTATGATACTTTTAATGCAATAAATCGAACAAAAATTAACCAATCATTTTGAAATTTGGTAGGGGCATAGATTTTATGGCGTTAACTGTTTTCTGTGAAAATGGGCGAAATCGGTTGATGCCACGCCCAGTTTTTATACACAGTCGTCCGTCTGTCCTTCCGCATGGCCGTTAACACGATAACTTGAGCAAAAATCGATATATCTTTACTAAACTCAGTTCACGTACTTATCTGAACCCACTTTACCTTGGTATGAAAAATGAACGAAATCCGACTATGACCACGCCCACTTTTTCGATATCGAAAATTGCGAAAAATGAAAAAAATGCCATAATTCTATACCAAATACGAAAAAAGGGATGAAACATGGTAAGGTAATTGGATTGTTTTATTGACGCGAAATATAACTTTAGAAAAAACTTTATAAAATGGTTGTGACACCTACCATATTAAGTAGAAGAAAATGAAAAAGTTCTGCAGGGCGAAATAAAAAACCCTTAAAATCTTGGCAGGTATTACATATATAAATAAATTAGCGGTATCCAACAGATAATGTTCTGGGTCACCCTGGTCCACATTTTGGTCGATATCTGGAAAACGCCTTCACATATACAACTACCACCACTCCCTTTTAAAACTCTCATTAATACCTTTAATTTGATACCCATATCGTACAAACTCATTCTAGAGTCACCCCTGGTCCACCTTTATGGCGATATCTCGAAAAGGCGTCCACCTATAGAACTAAGCCCCACGCCCTTTTAAAATACTCATTAACACCTTTCATTTGATACCCATATTGTGCAAACGCATTCTAGAGTCACTGGTCTATCTTTACGGCGATATCTCGAAAAGGCGTCCATCTATAGAACTTAGGTCCACGCCCTTTTAAAATACTCATTAATACCTTTCATTTGATACCCATATCGTACAAACGCATTCTAGAGTCAACCCTGATCCACCTTTATGGCTATATCCCTAAATGGCGTCCACCTATAGAACTAAGGCCCACTCCCTTTTAAAATACTCATTAACACCTTTCGTTTGATGCCCATATTGTACAAACGCATTCTAGAGTCACTGGTCTATCTTTACGGCGATATCTCGAAAAGGCGTCCATCTATAGAACTTAGGTCCACGCCCTTTTAAAATACTCATTAATACCTTTCATTTGATACCCATATCGTACAAACGCATTCTAGAGTCAACCCTGATCCACCTTTATGGCTATATCCCTAAATGGCGTCCACCTATAGAACTAAGGCCCATTCCCTTTTAAAATACCCATTAACACCTTTCGTTTGATACCCATATCGTACAAACAAATTCTAGGGTCACCCCTGGTCCACCTTTATGGCGATATCTCGAAACGGCGTTCACCTATGGAACTAAGGATTACTCCCTTTTAAAATACTCATTAATACCTTTAATTTGATATCCATATCGTACAAACGCATTCTAGAGTCACCCCTGGTCCACCTTTATGGCGATATTTCGAAAAGGCGACCACCTATACAACAACCATCACTCCCTTTTAAAATCCTCATTAATACCTTTAATTTGATATCCATATCGTACAAACACATTCTAGAGTCACCCCTGGTCCACTTTTATGGCGATATTTCGAAACGGCATCCACCTATAGAACTAAGGCCCACTCCCTTTTAAAATACTCATTAACACCATTCGTTTGATGCCCATATTGTACAAACAAATTCTAGAGTCACCCCTGGTCCACCTTTATGACGATATCTCGAAACGGCGTCCACCTATAGAACTAAGGCCCACTCCCTTTTAAAATACTCATTAACACCTTTCGTTTGATGCCCATATTGTGCAAACGCATTCTAGAGTCACTGGTCTATCTTTACGGCGATATCTCGAAAAGGCGTCCATCTATAGAACTTAGGTCCACGCCCTTTTAAAATACTCATTAATACCTTTCATTTGATACCCATATCGTACAAACGCATTCTAGAGTCAACCCTGATCCACCTTTATGGCTATATCCCTAAATGGCGTCCACCTATAGAACTATGGCCCACTCCTTCATAAAATACTCTTTAATGCCTTTCATTTGATACACATGTCATACAAACACATTCCAGGGTTTCCCTCGGTTCATTTTCCTACATGGTTATTTTCCCTTATGTTGTCACCATAGCTCTCAACTGAGTATGTAATGTTCGGTTACACCCGAACTTAACCTTCCTTACTTGTTATTGTTAAATTTTTGTTCAACTCACATCTATATGCGCGTCACTTGTTATTTGCGTTTGGTTTTTGCCTTTTTTATTCGCGTCAACACTGCAATCAACGCTCTGATAAAGGCGCAGTAAATGCTATTAAATCAACCAATAACGCTGAGAAACGTAAGGCCTATATATGTATGTAAACCAAAGTTGTAAAGTACTTTATCTGGGTATGCAGTAAATATGTTTTACGCTGTTGACAGCATCTCATGGTCTACAAACTCTCAAGTGAATTAAAGCCCCGTCACATAAGCAGTTTTTCATATAGATGCGTTTAACTCAATCGTAGGTATTATGAGTAGAATGCATATACTTTTATGGAGAAAGGTAGATTGAGTGACACTGGCGTCATCTGACATGAAAAAGTAGCCAACGTGCAACATAAGCATAAGAAGAATTTGCCATTTGCTTTGGCTAAGGGATCAAGTCAAATTATTTTTCCCACTCGTTGGTAACTTTTCTAACATTTTTCTCAATTAAAAACTGCAATATAACAAATGAATACAACACAAAATATGTTGGAAAGAGTTTTTGTTATATAGGGAAAGTTTTTATAACAGTGCTTCGCGAAATTTTGTATGTGAATGGGCAAGGCGAAAAAAACTTCAGTTGCCAAGTCTGAAGTTCCTTCATATTTAAAAACGCAACATCTTGGTTGATTGTCGCGAAGTTACTGGAATGCATAAGCTTGTGTTAAACGCATCTATATGAAAAAGTTTATTGTGTCTCGGCTTCACAAGAAGCGCGATGGAAGGACTACTTTTATTAAGTACTTGGATATACTTACTACAGTAATTAGGGAAGAATATATAGGATTTATCCATGGGTTTGGATTTATGGTATTAAAGAAGCTTTGCCGGCATAAAGCGTCTTTCTCTGCTGTCGAGGAGTGTCTTTCCACGATCCACGATTCTTTCACATAACGTTTATCTTCACCTAAGCACCTGCCATGGTTAAGGTCCCTTTTCACGAAAAACTAGATAAGATGTACGGTGGTTCCAGCATTAATCTATCTTGCTGTTTCCCATTGATAGAAGCCAAGCTACCCTCAAAACTTGCCGTCGAGATGGCACTCGCGAAACAAAGAACTTATGATTATTCCAATCTGCTTATCAACCTGCTCACAGTGATCAATCTTCGTACTGACGATTTAACCGAATAGTGGATGCACATTTCTCACTAGCTATATAGCACGGCTGTCGAAACCATAGTTTCGAAAAATACTGGTACGCTTTGCACCAAATAAGGAGAACGATGCCTACAACGTCCAGCTGCCTTGCCGAGATACGAAGTGGAAGATAAACACTTAACTAGAAGAAAGGAACGTACAACCAAACGGCGTTAATGTGAAGAGCTCCAGATTTACTTTGACAGGAATAACGCTCGAAATATCTACCAGATAATCTGGTGGATCCCGAAAGTTAGGAATACCGGGGCAAGTTCTTCCAGAAACGACGGAATTGAAAATTTAGTTCTTCCCATTTCTATATAGCGTGGGAAATGTCAAGCCGTACCCATAATCCCTGACTACAGAGTATATGCTCCGCCGATGAATTTTGACTTAAGGAGAATGGACTATTCAGACTAAAAACAGCAAAGAGCCGGGAGCAGCGGACTACCGATTGAGATGTTCCAGCATAGAGGCAAAGGAATGATAAAGATCTCGCACCAACTGTAATCCAAAATATGGTCAGACCAGCACATGCTTGGAGTCTAAGTGCGGCATGTTTAATCCTCAAGACAGGAGATCTCTTCAAATAATTACCGCGGAATCATCCTGCATTAATTCGCAGATAAAGTTTTATCTAGAGTAAAACCGAAGCCTTAAGTTGATGATGACATAAGCACCAAGTACATTTGCGATGTGACCTTATCAATACTGAGAAAACGTACGGTAGTAAAATCGTCAAACACTCAATCTCTTTCTGGCCGTTGCTGGCCGCCGTCGTATGTTAGTAGCTTGATTGGCTATCACGCCAAAAGTCCTGGATTCGAGTTCCAGAAAAAGCAATAACGAAATTTTTTTTATTAACAAATTTTTCAGTTACAGATTTTTTGAGCGAGATCGCCCATCGACAGTGGTTTGGCAAATACTCCGAGTGTGGTTCTGACAGGAAAAAATTCTCGGCCAAAATGTATCTTGTTGGCAGATGCCGCTCGGAGGCGTCATAAAACGTGTATACGACGGTGTCACCAACTTGTAAGAAAAAGTAGTAAGTTGAAAATTGCTAAATATTTGTTTACTTTTATTAATATCTCCGTCAATTTCGAAGTACTTTTTGAGAGCGCGTAATTGAATTGGGGCTTCAGACAAAGCGACGCCCGATCATGCGGCTTATTTAACCTGATCCCGGAACGAATCAAAACCAAAATGGTGCAATCTATTATAAGGGGAGTGCTGCTGGTGGGGAATGCTGATGACTGAGATTTGATAAAACAAAAATTTCGCTCACTAGGTCATGTTATGCAAATATATGAAGACTTTCCATTTTACTCTCCATTGATCCTAATTGGCTCCAGTTATCACAAAGACAGGAGGACTGGTTTGATAACTGTATAACGGCCAGTAACGCCTAGACAATCGATAATTACGGTGTTATGATTTGTTATAATAATTGAATTTAACGAGATAATTAAGTAAGTGTGAAAAAGTTTTAAATGCCTCTAAGTGCAGAACATAAAAATCATTTAGCAACATAGCCAAATATAATGGCCATGACCAAAAAAAAAGTTAATTGGCTATGATTATGATTAAAGCAAACTTTTTGTAACACCACAGTTTATTATTTATTTTGATGATAAAATTCGTTTGAATCAAATGAGAGTAGGGTGGACAGTAGCACATTTTCAAGGGTTAAATTAATTGAAAGGGGAGTGCGGAAAAGTGCGAGGATCTTCTTTATTTCATCCTTTTAAAAAACTGTTACATATATTTTAATCAATATTTTTCTTTCAATGTACTAAATGTGGAAATTTTTCTCAGAGTATTATTGGAAATACCTGCCAGAAACTTACCATGTTTGCATATTTCTTATAGATGCGTTTATTTATTTAAAAATAATAAACTAACTTAAAACTTTGTTTGTAAAACTACTGTATTCGAGAAGTTTTCAGGACCAGCCTAACTTCATGTTACAATAAACTGTTTGAAAAACAAAGCAGGTCCAAAACTCATCTTCAGGTGCGTTCAAAAAATTCAGGAATTAATAGGTCGTTACATAGAAGCTTGGTTCTGGCAGAAAAACAGGCATCAGTGACTAAAAACAAGAAAAGAAAAATTATTACCATTTTCAAGAAGAAACTCAGAGAAGTAAGCTAGCGCAGAGTTGAATTCCCTGCATTTTTTTTCGAAACAGACGATTCGAGGAAGTTGATATCGAGACATTCAAGGTAAAAAGAGTTCCAGACGACGCCTTTGGGAACCATACGGATCCCAACCAGTGTGTCAAAAAATAAGCAGTTAATGTTGATTTTTTTCGAAAGCACTATTACGGACGAATGGAAAGCACTATAATGGAGTCCTATGGTGTGTCTATCTTTTTACAGCGTCGAGATAAACACTTTTACTTTGAATACTCTCTTGGAAATATAGGCGATAAGTTTTTGTAAAAAAATATAGCCAATGTTTCTTCTTGAATCCTTCATGGGATAGGTAAACAACAACGTGTAGTGAAAGAATATTTTTTGAAACCACGGTAACTATTAAATTCCGAAGACAGCGAAGAATTAAATTTAAAACGTATGAACCCTTTTCAAATAGTTCAAGGTTTCTAATTTTTTCTGGCTGGGTCTTTGTCTTTTAAAAAAAAAAATTGTCTTAAAATGTTACTTAAAAGAATATGAACTTTTGAAGTTGTAGGCAGCAAATCCACCAGTGTTCCGACCGCAGGCCAAATGAAGAACACTTGAAAGCAAAATTTACGTTTTAAAAAAGTAGCGAAGAGCGCTAACCATTTTTTAGAAAAATTGTGTTCAGCAGTTTGCAAAGCCCCAGAAAGTACTATGACGAATATTATCATCACTAAGCGATACTAGTCTCACTAAGCCGATACTAAGCAGCCACTCGTATGTACGTAAACAAATCAATCATCATGTACACATACACATACAAGGCAGCAGAGAGATACTCACAAACGCATGTCTTCATTAGCCGAAGTAGTACTCACATATACACACGCATATGGATACAAACTACAAATATACATGTATATGCTGGTAACCAAGCATGAAGTTCACGAAATTACTAGACCTAAGGAGAAATGGGCGAACGAGGAAACCGAGAGTATAAAAGCAGAGCAAGATGAGGAATCAATAAGCAGTTTGATTTAAACACGCATTCAGTTGTGAAGTAAGTGTTATTGTGAAGTACTTTCAAAGTAGACTTATAAAGACCATTTTGCACTATTGAATATTGGAGTTATTTATTCGACAATTTAACGATTCGAACGTTTGCAGAAGGTTGGAAATAAGCGGAATTTCACTAAATTCGTTACAGTATTGTAGCGAATATTAGAATTTCTATACATTACAATGCTGTTCCTAAATAAATGCGCAACAACAGTAAAGCAAGCAACCACACATACATGTAAACAACGAAGAGAATATTTCACATACATACATCTAGTCAGCAGCTAAGAGCAGAGGTTATTACTCACACATATACACGCATATAACTAGAAGAGCAATACTATACCTTAGGAAAAATTGGTGAACGAGGTAACCGAGAATACAAAACAGCGCAAGCTGAGGATAAAGAATTCAGTTTAATTTTAAACGCTATAATTGAAGAACGCGAGTATTGTAATTGTGAAGTACTACTTCCAAAGTAGTGTAAATAAAAAACATACCGAATATACCGAATATTTCAGTTATTTATTCGACAGTTCAGAGACTAGAACGTTAACACAAGCTTCAAAATAATCAAGTTTCCCAAAAAAATAAAAAAGCCTACTACTTCACAACGTATCTCGAATTTTGTAGGTGATAGCTCTTTCGAACATAGTCTTTAAGTTTTGATGTTAGTGATATATTCATGTACTTCCTTTCACATTTCATTCGCGCGTTCACTTAATTCAGCAGATTTCTTTCACTTATCTTTTTTTCCTCTCCATTTCTCAAGCGATTCCTTTTCAAATTTTACAACACTGGTTGTTGACATAATTTCATTATATTTATTATTTTATTACCAGCAAGTATTTTTTTATTTTAGCATTTTCTCATTTCTCACAACAAATTTAAAATTTATTTCACTGCAAAACAGAAATCAATTTGCAATTTAGCGTTGAATGTTGGCAACAGGGTAAAAAATCCAAGAGCAGCTTCTGAAGGCATTCGAACACACACACAAATGCAAAAACGTCGTATAAACTCGTAAGTTTAAGAAAGCGATTGCAGAGGCGTCACAGTTTTATGGGGTGTAAGTCATTAATGATGAGTTGCGTTATTTTTCTTTTTTTCTTTTTTTTTTTTTATTTGGTTCTTTTTTCTTGTTTTAACGTTTTGCGTTTTTTGTTTGCATTTTGTTGTAGTCATTAAAGCATAACTCAGTAAAAAATTATGTGGAACAAAAAACAATGACGAAGTATAAAGCAAAATGAAACACAAATCTTAAAAGCTGTAAAAATTATTAAGTGTACAAAAACAAAACAGAGGGGTTCGGAAGTGTGGGTATGAAACCCACATACACAAACATTTTGCCAATTAAACTCAAGATTTTTATATATAAACTCGTTAAAGTTATAATAACTGAAATATCGTAAATTTTTTGTCTCACTTTGCGATGTATTCAATTTTGTTAAAGTGCCTTAGCATCTCGTACTGATGGCTTTCTTGGATATAGCAGGTGTTTTCAATAATGTTCTTCGGAAGCAATCACTTTGGCCTTAACGAACTTGCGGGTCGACAGGTCCCTAGTAGAATTAAACCATAAACTGACATAATGAATTAGGCGGAGCTAGCTGACGGTACAATTAATAGACTGGTAAATAACCGCGCAGGAGGCGTGATCCACTCAAATAACTCATAGAAACGGAGGTAGATATTTTTGACTTATCTTGTTTGGTTGGTTTTCCGACAGTGTGGATAAATGATGTATATTGGAACGATTTTCCGTCATCCCTTGTCAAATTTGGTTTTGAGACAAACCGGTTTCGGCGTTGTGCCATCGTCAGTGTCGATTTTCGTTCTGATCTGTTGTTGTCGTTTGTCCTGTATTTATAGTTCGTAGGTATATGAGCAGGTATTGTCAAATTGATGCTTGTGTATATTTAGTTATGTGTATGTGCTGTGTGTTCATTCAGAACCGAGGGTGGTTTACTAATCGATTTGTGTGACCGGGGTAGGTAAAAATCTGTGATTTTAGTCGTTTAACCTTCTTTGTCGGTTTTTTGTTTTGGTGTGTTAATTGTTTTGTGTTTATTTGTTGTTTTGTGTTTGTCTGTTGTACCTGTGTGATTAAGTTGTTTCCTGTAAACAAGTTTTAAAGGCTCGAATATTGTGTCAGAAATTGTGTTTATCTGTTCGTTTATTATTCTACCGTCGAAGGTTTTCTGTTTGTAGATTTCCATGTTTTCGAGTACGCTGAGACGTCGGCCTTTTTCCTGTATGTGAAGAACCCTAACTGTTTTATTGATGTTTGCTGGGGAGCATTCATTCTCGACCATGTGATTCGCGAAGTTAGACTCGGGTATAATGTTTGGATTCCGTATTTTTTTGTTGTAATCTCTAATATGTTCTCTGAACCTCGTTCTTATTTGCCGTCCTGTTTGTCCTATGTAACTATGTCGGCATCCGCAGGTAAGCTTGTATACGCCGTGGCTGCTAAACGGATCCTCTGAGTTAATGTTAGTTCTTAGTTTTCGCCCTAGATTGTTCGATGTTTTGAATGCTGTGTTAATGTTGTATTTTTTAAAGAAGCTTGCCAATTTATATGTTGCTTTTCCAGTATATGTCATAGTCGTCCAGCTATTATTTCCTTTTCATTATTTCTTTTTGGTTCTCCATTTGTCCTTCTGAGCTTATCTACTAGTGCTTTTTTATATCCGTTGTTTGCAGCGATATTATATATGACCTCAAGTTCTCTCTTATATGCCTCTTGTGTAAGCGGTGTTCTTTCAAGTCTATGTACCAAGTGCCTTAATGCTGCATTTTTATGCTGTTGAGGGTGATTTGAGGTATTGTAGATATTTTTGTTATTATGAAGTTCAAATTCACTCAAACCCTCTATAGAGTCTATACTCAATTTATTATCTCTATTAACAAGCACATACCTGAATGTGCGATTTTGGCCACATACCTGCTTCGCGATTACTGAACCCAATTGGGAGCACCTAGATTTTCTTTCACTTGTCTACCAACTCAGTTGAGGTGTGCCCCCCTCTCTGCTGCACAAAAAGCGAGCAAGAAAAATAAAAACTGTGCTGTTCTCATGTAAGAGAGCAATTGGTGTCTAATAGCATTTCTCACACAAACTACAATAGTGGGCAGCATGGCGCAACGATACAAGGTGGCAGCATGGACCAGCTGATTATAAACTTTTTTTATATAATTTATACATCAACTTCCGGGCAGTACGATTTTGATATTTGTCCATCGAATTTACAAAAACAAAGTATATGAAATTTTTATTTATGTTTGTAGGTATGTCACCATGCTGCCACCTTGTATTGTTCCGCTATGGTGGGCAGGGCTGTTCAAAAATGTTTATGAAAATTTAAATGCAACTCAGAATACATATACAAAATATATATGTATACATACACGGAAGGTTTTTTGAAGTAAAAAAAAAAACATTTATTTTAAATGTTTCAAGAATCTATATATTAATACGCTAACAAAATTTCCATACAATCAATTGACAAGCTGTTTCGCATACTTAGCATACGTAAAATCATATAAAAGTTATATGAATCGATTCGTATTGATCAGCCGCAGTGCATAGGCCTATTTTTGTTAACAAATAATACTCTATTTGTTTATAATTAATAGAAAAAGTTTTTTGTAAATTCGAAAATCTGTGCAACTATCGAAATTGCCATCTGTAGGACGCATTATGTTCACAAACCCCCCTGAGTAAATGCTCCAAATTCTCAATTGTTGCGTTGCTCAAATGTTTCATCTCTACATATGTATATATATGTACACGCCAAACGGTGAGAGAACTACTGCTTCGCTCATTTTCTGTTGAAATAAAATATTGTTTCCCATTGTTTCCAATTACCTATATTGGTTGGTACCAAAATCCTTAAAAAATTGTTCTAAAATAATTGTAAGCGCACAAAAAAACTTTAAAGAGAAGTAATAACTTAACCGGCCTACTTTTTTGGACAAATTTTACTTACACGTAAAAGCATAGGTCTTTATTTAACAGATTCTTTGTTTTTCATTTTAGGTGCTTTAAAAAAAATGAAATCAGAAATAATGAGTCAACTTTTGTTCAAACTCACTAAATTTATTTATTTATAACAATTAATTGCAAAATTTGACCCAAATGTTTTTTGCATTTCCAGATTTTATGCTCATTTTAGATATAGCACGCCTTATAGTAAACAAAAAATAAATAAATTTGCTACAAAGATATTACATTAAAATTTGTATATTGTCTTTTATGCTAATTTATTTTGATATTTCTTATTTTATTTTATTATATTATCTTTTATTTCAACTTAGTTTATTATTATTTAAATGCAACTTGATTGAATCGGAAAATTTCACGTTGTATATTAAACGGAAAAAAACGACCCAAAAACGTTTTCGATTTTAGGTCGAAATATTGCATAGGCAGTATATTACCCACCATATTTATTATTAGGCTAACTTTGTTTGATTATATGCCCATTAATCGGATGCTTAGATCCCATAATCCTAATTTGTTTATGTCGCTTAAAATTATGAAATCAATTTTATTTTAGTAAATATGTTTGCGTGAATAATTTCAATGTTTTTTTTTTCTTTAATTTATTCTGCTTTGCTATATCTTAGTATTATATCGTTCACAGACAATATTTTATGGTAGATATGGTCATATATATTCATCTCCATTTCATGAATATGAATATTTACAAATTTCATACAAATTAATTACGTACATAGATCTCAATGGGAATCCCAACATTAATTATCCGAATATTAGAATCTTCATATTTCCACAATGATAACATTAAAACCCGGAAAAAGGTCCAAGTGCACTTATTGCGTTTTTATATGGAACTGTTTATTCACATCACTTAATTTTTTCGCACTTTAAGTACTTTATTTTTTTTTTTTCTTTCATTTAAATTTTTTTAGTAAACTCGGCCTTCTTTCTCATTACATAATTTTTTTATATTTTTATTTTTTATGAAGGTATCCTCTATTCTATTCGAAATTTTCGTTTTTTGTCACACTTATGTACATACTACATATGTATTTATACAAAATTAAACTCGGTAAAGCGCCAATTGCATACCTAACGGGTGGCGTGAAATAGGCTAAATTCCTTAAGCACATTTCTTCGTTTTTAACTAAAAGTTCGTGGTTTTGAATTATGACACTATTGTAGTAAATGGGCGATATATGTATATGGGAGATATAGGCCTACTGGGGAACCGAGCACACAAAACTAACTTCGGTAGCGCCCCAACGGGGAGCTCCCGGGTGGTGTGGAAAAACCTATTTTTCAATTTAATGTCCAGTAATTTCACCTTAATTCTATGTCAATTTTTTTTGATTTTACATATTTTTTATATTTTTGTTTAAGGAGCTCCATACCAAAAGGTTATAATTACATTTGAAAATTTTATAGAAAATTTAAGAAAATACAATAAAAATTACAATGCCATAATGAAAAATTTAAGTAAGTTAGACCAGTTTGCTATATTTCCGCTCACTGCTTAACTATTAACGCATTATTTCACTACCCCCAACACTGGATGCATAGACTGAGTTGAAAAAAATAAGAGTTGGTCGAATTTCGACCACAGGCGCTACTAGTTTTGATTAATGCATACATTTTGAATTAAAATTTTTCTCAGTGCTACAATATTTTTTAAAAAAATTTTGTTGTCAATTTGTTAGTGTAAATTTGAATATCATACCGAAGTGCCTTGGTCATATAGAAGTGCTTTTTCTTTGCACTTTCATATAAACTTCAGGCTTTTGCATATGAATCGAATTTATATGGGCGGGCATATGGAAGTGCTATGAAAATTTTTTTTATATGTGCATAAATGTGAATTTCTATCTGTGCCTATTCTTCAGGGCAAAACATAAACAAAAGTTCTGTACGTGTAGAGGGGTTGAGCAGCTCTGATACTGGGCAAAAATTTTAAGTTTATTGATAGGCATGAAAGAATGAAATTAAAATTGGAGCATATTTGGAGGGAGTAGTAGATTTAATAATTGTAAAGCCTTATGACTCATAAGAATGAAACCTTCGAGGGTCAGCTGAATATAAAAGGGATTTATACGGTAAGTTTTCATTGCATCTTGCAATACCTATGGAAAATGTCTGACAGGGCATCTTAGCATTTATAATTAAAGCAATGTCACCAATCGCGATGATGATTAAGTGCTGCCCCGCTAACAATTAAAAGCTATGGTTGCATCCCAAACCCGCACTTATAACACCAACGGGCCCATTGTGATGCCCCAACCGGTAAGTAGCCCTTACTATACCAGCTGTGCTGCCCATCCAAACACTTAGTGAAATAAAGAAAATTCAACTATCAATTTCGAGCATTGACACCTCCATGATATCCTTTAATAAACGGTTGATTGAGAGCGGTCAACCGCATTCCACTCGGCAGTTACGTCATACTCGTAAGACTCGATGCCTAATCTAGCGGCGTCAGTACATATGAAACAGTGATCTTTTGCACCAAATAATAAAAAAAATGTTACGTATCCTCATCGGTACCCGTCTTTTCAGGTGGTACGGATGTGTTTGCGTGTAATTGGTTGGTTTTTAATAAAAAGAAAGTGTTCTTGGGAGAAATATTTGTTTCTTCTTTTTTCTTTCTTTTTTATTACACTTTTTGACTTTTTTTTGTACAAAGCAATTGCCTTTTTTCTCCACAAATACTTCATTACTATTTTATTACGAATCACTAGAGCATACATTTTTTCACTCCGAATTCGTGTGGCATCCAATAATAGGCATTATTATTTATTAATAAGAAATGTAAGTGTATTCTATTAATATTTCTTCGATTTCTTTTTTTTATACTGGGCATATATAAGATTATTTATATAAGATTATTTTATTCAACTCTTTTCAGCGGATTTTAATTTTTCAATTAAGAAAAACAATATCTGGATTGTTTTTTTTTTTTTTGCATATTCAACATTTGTTTAATATCTTTTAATAAAATAAATTTTTTATTTAGTTTTTTGTGTTTTTATTTTTTAAATATTTTTTTTTTTTAATTATTTAAGTAAAATTTTTGTGTTTTTTTTTAGTTAAATTTTTTTGTGTTTTTATTTTTTGAATTAAATTTTTTTATAAAATTTATAAATTTTTTTTTATTTAAAAAACAATGCGACCATGTGTTTACCAAGCCTCAGCCCATTACTCATCTTGGTTTACTTAAATTTTTTGTTAAATTTGGACTGTGTAATTTTTATTCTGGTCATACTTTTACAAATAACAACATAGCGGTAAATATTCTGCTACACACTCATATGTACATTTACAAGAACTATTTCCGGTTTACGTATATAAAAATAAAAATATTTTTTTAGACAATAAGGCGCGACAACAAACAAGAAGCAAAGCACCAACAATTATGATTTCGCATAAATTTATGCATACCAGCAAAACACAACAATAACAAGTAAGGAAGGCTAAGTTCGGGTGTAACCGAACATAACATACTCAGTTGAGAGCTATGGAGACAAAATAAGGAAAATCAATCTGGGGTAACCCTGGAATGTGGTTGTATAACATGTGTATCAAATGAAAGGTATTAAAGAGTATTTTAAGAGAGAGTAGGCCACAGTTCTATGGATGAACGCCATTTAGGGATATCGCCATAAAGGTGGACCAGGGCTGACTCTAGAATTTGTTTGTTCGATATGGGTATCAAATGAAAGGTGTTACTGAGCATTTTAAGAGGGAGTGGGCCTTAGGTCTATCGGTGGACGCCTTTTCGAGATGTCCCCATTAAGGTGGACCAGGGGTGATTCTATAATGTGTTTGTACGATATGGGTATCAAATGAAAGGTGGTAATGAGTATTTTAAAAGGGAATGGGCTTTAGTTCTATAGGTGAACGCCTTTTCGAGAAATCGCCATAAAGGTGGACCAGGGGTGACTCTAGAATATGTTTGTACGATATGGGTATCAAATGAAAGCTGTTAATGAGTATTTTGAAAAGGAGTGATCCTTAGTTCCATAGGTGGACGCCGTTTCGAGATATCCCCATAAAGGTGGACCAGGGGTGTCTCTAGAATGTGTTTGTACGATATGGGAATCAAATGAAAGGTGTTACTGAGCATTTTAAGAGGGAGTGGGCATTAGGTCTATAGGTGGACGCCTTTTCGAGATATCGCCATTAGGGTGGGACAGGGGTGACTCTAGAATGTTTGTACGATATGGGTATCAAACGAAAGGTGTTACTGAGCATTTTAAGAGGGAGTGGGCATTAGGTCTATAGGTGGACGCCTTTTCGAGATATCGCCATTAGGGTGGGACAGGGGTGACTCTAGAATGTTTGTACGATATGGGTATCAAACGAAAGGTGTTACTGAGCATTTTAAGAGGGAGTGGACATTAGGCCTATAGGTGGACGCCTTTTCGAGATATCGCCATTAGGGTGGGCCAGGGGTGACTCTAGAATGTTTGTGCGATATGGGTATCAAACGAAAGGTGTTACTGAGCATTTTAAGAGGGAGTGGGCATTAGGTCTATAGGTGGACGCCTTTTCGAGATATCGCCATTAGGGTGGGCCAGGGGTGACTCTAGAATATTTGTACGATATGGGTATCAAACGAAAGGTGTTACTGAGCATTTTAAGAGGGAGTGGGCATTAGGTCTATAGGTGGACGCCTTTTCGAGATATCGCCATGAGGGTGGGACAGGGGTGACTCTGGTATGTTTTTGTACGATATGAATATCAAATTAAAGGTATTAATGAGGGTTTTAAAAGCGAGTGGCCCTTAGATGTATATGTGAATGCGTTCTCGCGATATCGACCAAAATGTGGACCAGGTGATCCAGAAAATCATCTGTCGGGTACTGCTAATTTATTTATATATGCAATACCACTAACAGTATTCCTGCCAAGATTCCAAGGGCTGTTGATTTCGCCTTGTAGAACTTTTTCATTTTCTTCTACTTAATATGGTAGGTGTCACACCCATTTTACAAAGTTTTTTCCAAAGTTATATTTTGCGTCAATAAACCAATCCAGTTACCATGTTTCATCCCTTTTTTCGTATTTGGTATAGAATTATGGCATTTTTTTCATTTTTCGTAATTTTCGATATCGATAAAGTGGGCGTGGTTATGGTCAGATTTCGCCTATTTTTTATACCAAGAAAAAGTGAGTTCAGGTAAGTACGTGGGCTAAGTTTAGTAAAGATATATCGGATTTTGCTCAAGTTATTGTGTTAACGGCCGAGCGGAAGGACATACGGTGGACTGTGTATAAAAACTGGGCGTGGCTTCCACCGATTTCGCCCATTTTCACAGAGAACAGTTACCGTCATAGAGTCTATGCTCCTACCAAATTTGAGAAGGATTGGTAAATTTTTGTTCGACTTATGGCAAAAAAAGTATTCTAGACAAACTAAATGAAAATGGGCGGAGCCACGCCCATTTTCAAATTTTCTTTTATTTTTGTATTTTGTTGCATCATATCATTACTGGAGTTGAATTTTGACTTAATTTACTTATATACAGTAAAGATGTTAAATTTTTTGTTAAAATTTGAATTTTAAAAATTTTTTTTTAAAAAGTGGGCGTGTTCTTCATCCAATTTTGCAAATTTTTATTTAGCACATATAGAGTAATAGTAGTAACGTTCCTGCCAAATTTCATCATGATATCTTCAACGACTGCCAAATTACAGCTTGCAAAACTTTTAAATTACCTTCTTGTAAAAGTGGGCGGTGCCACGCCCATTGTCCAAAATCTTACTAATTTTCTATTCTGCGTCATAACGTCAACCCATCTACCAAGTTTCGTCGCTTTATCTGTCTTTTGTAATGAATTATCGCACTTTTCGGTTTTTCGAAATTTTCGATATCGAAAAAGTGGGCGTGGTTATAGTCCGATATCGTTCATTTTAAATAGCGATCTAAGATGAGTGCTCAGGAACCTACATACCAAATTTCATCAAGATACCTCAAAATTTACTCAAGTTATCGTGTTAACGGACGGACGGACGGACATGGCTCAATCAAATTTTTTTTTTCGATCCTGATTATTTTGATATATGGAAGTCTATATCTCTCTCGATTCCTTTATATATGTACAACCAACCGTTATCCAATCAAACTTAATATACTCTGTGAGCTCTGCTCAACTGAGTATAAAAATAATAGCTACGACAACACAAATAACAATAATAACAACAGCAAAACATACACAATATTCTTTTGAACCTGCTTTCACTCTATCATGAACAGTAAATGGACTTGGCGCCGAAAGCGTAATAATTTCTGTTTTATTTGTTTATGATTGCTGACATTTGTTTGGTTATTGCCGGCAACTAAAGGCTGCTTTTTTAGCACTTTTCTCCGAAATTTAAAGTTTCCAAAGCTCAACACATTAATTTGTTAAATAAAAATGAATTTGCAGTCACAGAATTCTCGTGCTAAACATACACACTTTTTGAGAAATAAAATACAAATTTTTTGTTTGTTTAATTTTACGCCAAAAATCGCTCACGCATAACCGGCAGCAACACGCATCAACCGCTACACTTTGCTGCAAACTCGACACTAAAACATGCGACCGCTCGTTCATTCGTTTAAGCGGCAAGATACAACACGGCTTAAGCCAACAACATGAGCATTGTTAACAAAAATAAGTTAAACAAGTAAGGAAGGCTAAGTTCGGGTGTAACCGAACATTACATACTCAGTTGAGAGCTGTGGAGACAACATAAGGGAAAATAACCATGTAGGAAAATGAACCGAGGGAAACCCTGGAACATGTTTGTATGACATGTGTATCAAATGAAAGGCATTAAAGAGTATTTTATGAGGGAGTGGGCCATAGTTCTATAGGTGGACGCCATTTAGGGATATAGCCATAAAGGTGGATCAGGATTGACTCTAGAATGCGTTTGTACGATATGGGTATCAAATGAAAGGTGTTAATGAATATTTTAAGAGGGCGTGGGCCTTAGTTCTATATGTGGACGCCTTTTCGAGATATCGCCATAAACGTGGACCAGGGGTGACTATAGAATTTGTTTGTACGATATGAGTATCAAATGAAAGGTGTTAATGAATATTTTAAGAGGGAGTGGGCCTTAGTTCTATATGTGGACGCCTTTTCGAGATATCGCCATAAACGTGGACCAGGGGTGACTATAGAATTTGTTTGTACTATATGGGTATCAAATGAAAGGTGTTAATGAGTATTTTAAAAGGGAGTGGGCCTAAGTTCTATAGGTAGACGCATTTCGGAATATCGTTATAAAAGTGGACCTGGGTTGACTCTAGAATGCGTTTGTACAATATGGGTGTCAAACGAAAAGTGTAATAAGTGTTTTAACAGGGAGTGGGTCTTAGTTCTATAGGTGGACGCCTTTTCGAGATATCTCCATAAAGGTAGACCAGGGGTGACTCTAGAATGGGTTTGTACATTATGGGTATCAAATGAAAGGTGTTAATGAGTATTTTAAAAGGGAGTGGGCCTTAGATCTATAGGTGGATGCCCTTTCGAGATATCGCCATAAAGGTGGGCCAGAAGTGGCTCTAGAATTTTTGTGTACGATATGGGTATCAAATGAAAGGTGTTAATGAGTATTTTAAAAGGGTGGGGGCCTTCGTTCTATAGGTGGACGCCTTTTCGATATATCGCCATAAAGGTGGACCAGGGGTGACTCTAGAATTTGTTTGTACGATATGGGTATCAAATGAAAGGTGTTAATGAGTATTTTAAAAGGGCCTGGGCCTTAGTTCTATAGGTGAACGCCTTTTCGGAATATCGACATAAAGGTGGACCAGGGGTGACTCTAGAATTTGTTTATACGATATGGGTATCAAATGAAAGGTGTTAATGAGTATATTAAAAGGGAGTGGGCCTTAGTTCTATAGGTGGATGCCTTTTCGAGATATCGCCATAAAGGTGGGCCAGGGGTGACTCTAGAATGTTTTTGTACGATATGGGCATCAAATGAAAGGTGATAATGAGTATTTTAAAAAGGCGTGGGCCTTAGTTCTATAGGTGGACGCCTTTTCGAGATATCGACATGAAGGTGGACCAGGGGTGACTCTAGAATTTGTTTGTACGATATGGGTATCAAATTAAAGGTATTAATGAGGGTTTTAAAAGGGAGTGGCCCTTAGTTGTATAGGTGAAGGCGTTTTCGGGATATCTACCTAAATGTGGACCAGGGTGATCCAGAACATCATCTGTCGGGTACCTCTAATTTATTTATATATGTAATACCACGTACAGTATTCCTTCCAAGATTCGAAGGGCTTTTGATTTCGCCCTGCAAAACTTTTTGATTTTCTTCTATTTAATATGGTAGGTGTCACACCCATTTTACCAAGTTTTTTCTAAAGTTATATTTTGCGTCAATAGACCAATAAAATTACCATGTTTCATTGCTTTTTTTGTATTTGGTATATAATTATGGCATTTTTTTTCATTTTTCGTAATTTTCGATATCGAAAAAGTGGGCGTGGTCATAGTCGGATTTCGGCCATTTTTTACACCAATACAAAGTGAGTTCAGATAAGTACGTGAACTGAGTTTAGTAAAGATATATCGATTTTTGCTCAAGTTATCGTGTTAACGGCCGAGCGGAAGGACAGACGATCGGCTGTGTATAAAAACTGGGCGTGGCTTCAACCGATTTCGCCCTTTTTCACAGAAAACAGTTATCGTCCTAGGAGCTAAGCCTCTACCAAGGATTGGTTAATTTTTGTTCGACTTATGGCATTAAAAGCATCCTAGACAAATTAAATGAAAAAGGGCGGAGCCACGCCCATTTCGAAATTTTCTTTTATTTTTGTATTTTGTTGCACCATATCATTACTGGAGTTGAATGTTGGCATAATTTACTTATATGCTGTAAAGATATTAACTTTTCTTTTAAAATTTGAATTTAAACAAAATTTTTTTAAAAAGTGGGCGTGGTCGTTCTTCGATTTTGCTAATTTTTATTAAGCAGACATAAAGTAATAAGAGTAACGTTCCTGCCAAATTTCATCATGATATTTTCAACGACTGCCAAATTACAGCTTGCAAAACTTCTAAATTACCTTCATTTAAAAGTGGTCGGTGCCACGCCCATTGTCCAAAATTTTACTAGTTTTCTATTCTGCGCCATAAGCTCAACTCATCTACCTTCATCGCTTAATGCGTATTTGGTAATGAATTATCGCACTTTTTCGATTTTTCGAAATTTTCGATATCGAAAAAGTGGGCGTGGTTATTGTCCGATATCGTCCATTTTAAATAGAGATCTGAGATGAGTACCCAGGAACCTACATACCAAATATCATTAAGATACCTCAAAATTTACTCAAGTTATCGTGTTAACGGACAGACGGACGGACGGACGGACGGAAATGGCTCAATCGATTTTTTTTTTCGATACTGATGATTTTGATATATGGAAGTCTATATCTATCTCGATTCCTTTATACCTGTACAACCAACCGTTATGCAATCAAAGTTAATATACTCTGTGAGCTCTGCTCAACTGAGTATAATAAAAGCAAATAAATGTTTGGAGCTTCACAAACCAACTTGCTGCAATTTGAAATTCGAAGCAACATGTTTGATGCTATACTGCAACATGTTCACAGTGGAGGAGCAAAGGGGCAGTTTTGTGCTTTGCTAGTAATTATGGAAACAGTAAATGATAATACAAAAATATTTCTGTTTGGATTGTGCGCGTATTGTATTTCCATTTTTCGGTCATAACTATGGGTACTGATTTGCGGAAATGGGCAGTAAACTTAAGGGCTAACAGGAAATTTAAGCGGAACTTTTTGTGTGCAGTGGGAGAAAAATTTTAGATAAAAAAGTTTAATATAACCCTATCGCGTCTGTCTGTTCCAATTGTATTTCTGAAAGAAATTCTGTTCAGATTGGATGTTTTTGAAAATACGAGCCGGACCCGTGCGCATCTTGCGCAACCAATATAAAAAAAAGTCTCTTATCAAATGTAAACAAAAATCAGCTGTTCTATCAATCAATTAAAACTTACAGCTTGCGCTACCATCTAGCGTATGATAGCAACTGCCAGTGATGCAGTGCAAATATTCACAATAGTGCCATACTACAAATAGATTTCTTTGTGTGGTCACAATCGTTTATTTTTAACAAATTATTTTAATAAAATATAGCTAAACAAAAGCTCTACGACCAAAAATGCCCAAAGCTCGCTAATAGCCCGAATCTCCATCTTTACAACCAAAACTTTATTTATATATGTATATAGATTCCATATAAGAGCGAAAAAGGAACCCATACATAAAAACAGCTATTAGAAATAATATATATGATATCTTGCATTATTAGATTGTGGTATTAGTTATCAAACCTGGCAGTACTCATTCGGAGTTCGGAATGCAAGTACATACATATCATCTATTGGCTCCTCCGAACCATCTTCCGATGGAAAATATGAATCGATAAGCGCCTTTTGGAACTCTTACTGCTGCTACATATCTATTGTCCATCATCTTTCTTTATCAGGCTCCGAATCAACACGAAGAAGTCCAGATAATTTTCCCTCCTATGAAAAGTATTGCTCCTGGATCAGCGCTACATCATACGAATCCTGCTCAAATGTTTAGAAAGAGTTCGCTCGACTTCACCCTACTTGTTGGAGGTTAATTTGAAGGACCCTCCAACAAATACGTCCTTACCTCTACGCCTTCTTATTTGATTTAAGGGTCTCTGATCCCTTTCTAGCCCATCCTCTTACATTCATCCACCCTGTCGGAAAATCAACAAAACAAAACGAATCGGAATGGAAAGTAGTTAAAAAATTTCAGTACCGTTACTCTGTAGGGCATTTTGTTAAACTTTTCTTAAATGTGGGGTAGCCCATAAGTTTATAGTGTACAGCAGCGAGAAATTAAATGAAAATCCGGTAAATGTTCCGAAAAAGCCGAACGCCTGAAAGCCCTTTACCGAGTTTATGGCTTCCAAAAAAACGTACCTTTTGTCGAACAGTGTTATTAATGCCATTTGCCAATTTAATTTTGTTTACTTACTGCTGCTGTCACTGTGCCAAAAAGTGTCCATTCAACTTTTTATGTCTTTCTTTACCATTTTACCTCCCCACTAACTCTCTTACTCTACCTCAAAATCGATTCGTAAAAGGATTGTTTAACTATACGTAAATTGGTTAGGGGAACAAATGTACAAAGTATGTGAGATTATCGTTGGGGTTAGAGGTCAGCGAACCAACTAAATTTGTATACCCACCAAATGCTGGACTATTAATGAAACAAGAAAACTAAAGGTTTCGTTTGGGAGAAGACATTGATATAGGCAACAAATTTAGGACTTAAAGTATTTCAGGCATTTTAATGGTGGAATTTTCCGTGTACTATAATACAATTTTTTATTGTTTGTATTGATTTTTACTTTTTTACTTTTACTTTTTACTTCACATGTGTTAGTGTGTCAAAATATATGGTCAATATCCATTGAGTATATTTCTGAGCCAACTTGTTTGATGGCGAACATACGTGAATTTTTTTTGTATATGTGTTTTTCAGAGGCGCTTTTTGACGATATTTATTTTTGTCTACATTAATATGTACAAATATTTATTACCACTAATTAAAAGTCAATTGTATGGAAATATAAGCAAACAGTTTTTATAACAAATGCAAACTCTTGCAGGCTCTAAGTGTAATGCCTTTCAAAACGCTTACAAAACCTCAAAACGTTAAATCAAAACAGGTGAAATTGAACAAAAAAGGGTTAACCGAACAGAAAGATCAACAAAAAATTAATTAAAGTATAATAAATACTAAAAGAAAACCAGAAAGTTGAATACTACTTGAAGAAATTAAAGCAAATGAGCAAATGAAGCGAAGAAGTAATGAATGCTCAGAAGAAGAGATCAAGATCAAAAACCCACAATCAAAACAAACAAAACGCTGCGCATCAAATTTAAAAAAAAAAAAGTGAAGAAAAACGTTGAACCAAATGGTGTTAATATCAAGTGAAAATCATGTTGTAAAGCGAATTAACTCAGTAATTGAAGAAATAACAATGGAATGATGGAAAATGCAGATTAACATCGAACGAAAGCAATGAAAATGTTCGTACCACAGCATCTGCGATATAATTTAACACGCATGACAAAAAAAAAAAAATGCATTGTAAATCTGCTACACATTTTTACATTAGAAAATCATTGTAAATATCAACAACGAAAAACACAAAAAAATTCAAGTTGAAAAATAAAAGCGGAAAATACTTTTTTTCATTTTTTGTTTTTGTAATATTTGTGAATATGGAAATTTTTTCACTTAAGATGCATCAGCGCACGAACCGTGAAAGTGGGTGAGAAAAAAAGTTAGCATGTCAATGCATTACGTTAGAGCTGCTGTGTAAGTAACGGGGTGTGACTCAACGGATATTGTAGCCAACAATAGAAATGCACTTTTTCTGTTGCCAAATGCTAGCATGAATACCCAATTGTATTGAAAAAATGGAATGCGCGATGGATTGAGATGATACCGTTGATAGTGAGTGATGCGAAAGTGAAATTTTGTAAAGCTTTTAAGTTTATTTTTAGGAACTCTGAAAACTAACTTGATAATATAAAATCTATAAAATAAACATAATTTTAAATGCTTTTGAATATCAGCTGTTCATATATACCTAATATAGAGGTTCAAGGGGTTGTCTAGCGCAATTTATCGATTCTCCAATCCAATATTCAACCTCACCTACCTACCTATGGCGAATCATGTTTATTTGGCAGACGAGGCTCTCATGAACGTAAGTTCCTCACGGAAGGATGGTTAGATATCCTAGAAGGTTCAACGTGATCAGATAATCGGTCGGAATGTGCCGGATCAACAACCAGCAAAGGACCATCAACATCGATAAAACTCTCCAAAGCCTTATCGCTACAAGAAGAAGACGACCAAAGTTCTCAAAATAGCTGGAGTTTTATAGCAGTCAAAACGTTCGAAGACAAAAGATTATTCGCAATACTTAAAATATTTACTGACAGCTTTACTATCTATTAAAATCCCAACATCTCTAAAACTAACAAGTTCCTCTCTTGAATTAGAACGACATTCTCTAAAAGTGTTCAACATGTAATCGGGTCCAACCACCGGAATGGCGCTGAACTATATGCGGCCAAAAACTATTACTTTTGAGTTATATTTATCTGTATATGTGCAGATCTAGAGACAAGGGCTCATTGAGGTAGTTGATATTTCGCTTTAAGCCGAAAGTCTACACTTTTCCTGATCATTCTCAAGGACAGTCATATCTATATCAAGTTCGGTTAGTTAAAGCCAGAAGTAGAGCTCTGCCAAATGTCCCACAAGCAGCTTTCCGTAGAGAGCTTAACGTATTTATAGATACATGACGAACGTAGTAGTAGTAAGCGGATAATATCGAAGCTACAAAAGTTGCGACAGAGCTAGCCCTCTGAGTTTTAGTATGGAGCAGCCTAACTAGCGAGCAAAAAAAACACAGTGGGCCATAAGCGAGAACAGTTGTTAAACACGTGATCGGTAATAAGGGCGGCTGATGGAATACGAGTAACAATTTTTCATCAACATCTGAGCAGTAGTAAGGCAGTGGCGGATACGGTGTATATAGTTGAGCGACACCGACGCATTCCATAAACAGTTAAGAGATAGAGAGTGATAAAAGCTGGTTTATAACGAAGTGGGCTTGATGGAAACATTCTCCGGTAAATATGTACTTCCTACAGAGACAGATGTGGCACATCGGTAGTATACGGTTAGTGCCAAACCTTTTAGCCCTTCACGCCCTTAAGGAAACCAACGGCGCTGCATGCAGTGCGGGTCTGTTATTGAACACCTCCACCACCGCTGTAACCGCACGTTATCGTTGTAGCCCTGAAGAGAATATACAGACAGTCACACAAAGCAATAGTTTCACACTACAGGTCATGGATCGAAAACCATTTTCACTCAAACACTAGATATGAAACGGTCAACCTTTTTTTTTGAAAATGGCAATCAAAAAATAAATAAATATAAGGCGCAATAACCTCCGATGAGATTTTAGGCAGAGCTTCTCTTCCAATTTGAGTCAGGCTCCTTTTTAATTTAATCCTACAAATTGACGGGACGGGACCTACAGGTTTTATGCCGACTCCGAAAGACATCTGCACGGCAAATGGGTTTTTACTGAGAAGCTTTTCATGGCAGAAATACACTCAGAGTGCTTGCCTAACACTGCGGAGGGGCGAATCCGTTTCGAAACATGTGTGAGTTGAAGGCACTGCGATGTGACAGAATTAGAACTAGTACCGTTTCTTAATGCAATAGTACTGGGCTAGTTCGGAACTAGTTGAATAGTAAATCTTATAAAGTAGTAGCGAAACATAAAATTTTATTTCTTTTGAATGAAATGCTACTGCCTGCAGTTGATTAGCTGATGCACTCTCGCTATTGGTCAGCTGACCTACATATATTTTGTATGCGCTGTACTAAAGTGTGGTTTTAGGCGCAGATGAAGTTACAGTGGGGTCTTACTATTGCAACGCTACAGTTCTTAGCAAACAAAGCAGAAAGTAGGTGAGGACTTCGTCCCTTTGAAATAAAAAGGTCCGTCAGGCATATTTATTGTATTTGACGGAAAAAGTGTCGACGATCAGGTTAACACCAAGAAATAGGTAAAATCACTTCGAACAAATTAGATATGCATATCATATTACAAATTTTCCTTGAGTAATCTTACTTTATCATAGCTTTCTGTTCATCCAGTCACTCTTTCCACTTATTCCCGTTTTTATTTTCTTATAATTTATTTCCTGTTTAACACTTTTTTACATTTCCCATTAAATTTCTCTGTACATAATAATATTAAAAATTTACAACAATTATGCGAAATTCTTTATCAATTAACTATAGTAATTGCGTTTACTACAACAAAAGCATCGAATACATTTATGAGTCATACAACGAATCATTAAAATTCTACAACTTTTTGAGCTGAAATAGGGTAATAATTGATGTGTGTAGAGAACTTTTTTTAGTGCATTTTCATTTTTTCAAATTTTTCTGGTTTTTGTTTTTTTTTTTTGTCGCATACATAATTTGTAATTTTACCTGTGAAAAAGTAACTCAAGCGTAGACAACAATGCGCTATGAACTGAGAAGTCAACGGATGAGATGTGCACAGTGCACTGGAATTTATTTTACGTGACTATCAAGTGTGGGAATATTCAGAATGCAAAGGTACGAAGTAGACTATGGATGTACTTACATATATGAAACAAAAATGCATGAATTTACATATGCAAATTTACAGATGAGGATGTAGTTGTTGTATGTTGCATTACAAGTATTAGCAAATTATATGAAGTCAGATTATTTTTATTGAGTTTAACTAATGAAAAAATAATTGTATTCACTTCATTTAGATCAATAATTAAATACATTTTAGTACTCAAAATAGTAATTTTGTTATTTTTATATACTACATTTTGTATCGTGTTTAACATTACTCTTTCATACGTCTCAGACATGGATTAAGTTTCACCAATAAATAAACTTTCATGTTTTGAATTAACCTTGATTTGCTGAAAAGTTGAATGAAACATTTGTTAAGGTCTTCTTTTGTTTTTGTTTAAGATAATTTATAAATGCAATAACAAATTAATCAGTTCTAGTTATTTAATTATATACTCATATAGCTTTAGCTTTAATATTTGCGATACAATTTTTAATTTTTATTTTATTCGAAAACCAAAAAAAAAACAGAATTTTGTTTGCTAAGCGGAAACTGTTTCCGCACTTGCGGCCTCAATACAGAAGTGAGCAGCAAAAACAAGTGAAGCTGGATCTGTTAGCAGGTTGTTTTATTTGAGTCCCCATAGTCGTGATGCTGAACGTAACACTAACCGGAACCGGCACCGTAATTCGAAGGGTGGGCGTAACCATAACCGTAATGGTAACCATACCGTAACAGTAACTGACACCACAGCCATAGGCCCATCGTTAAGCGCAAGCATAACCGTAACCATAATCATAATCGCATCGTTAACCATAAGCATAACCGTCACCATAACCATAGCTGCATCGCTAACCGTAAACGTAGCCATAACCATAACCTTCTCCTAAACCGTAGGCATAACCGTAACCGGAACACTAATCTTGCAGGTAACTTAAACCGTAACCGCGATTGTGACCACATCCGTAGCCAAAACTGTGATCGGAACCGTAAGTGTAACATTATCCGTAACTGTTACCGAGACCGTAATATTCTCTGTAACGGTGTCAGTAAATCAGAAGTGACTATAACCGCAACTATACTTTTACCATAGCCGTAATCATGGCATTTCTCATAACAGTGACAACGTATTGGAAATGTGACCATAACCGCCACCGTAACTTTAACAATGCCGGGATTCATAACCGTGATTAATAATTCTAGCGTGACCCAAAAAGTAACTTTACTAAAAAAGGTGACAGCCATAACCATAACTGTAACCGTTGCAATAACTACCGTACCATAACTGACAGCGAAGCTCACACGGTGACCATACTTCAGACCATAAACCACTCCACAACAATGTCACACCCGTTGCGGTAATCGCAAGAGTAGAGGTAATCTTATTAATAACCGTAAACAAATGTGACTGTAACTTGGACGTATCCGTCAGCGTTAACTTAAGCAACAGCAACTGCTACCGTGACCGTACCCTTAACTGAAACTGTGGCCGCGACTGAATCTTGAAAAAAGACTTCGAACCATAACTGCGAGCAAAACGTTTACCATAACTAGAAACGTCGCTGTTACTTTAGCAAAACCGTATGCATTAACGTTAACAAACCGTATCTACAACTGTAACCGTCTCTGCAGCAGAAAGTGTGACAGTCAATGCAACCGAAAATGCAATCATTACTCTGAACGTAACCGTAACTATATCATTAGTAGTAACTATAATAATAAACGTACATATCTGTCAACGCAGCCATCTTCGGAAACATAATTCTGGCCATAACCCTTCCTATAGCACTGTAGGTTCCACAACCACAACAGTTACGGTAACCGCAAAGGTAAAAGTTTCCATAGCCGTAAGTATCATCGATGATGCTGCCATTCTTATGTTTAAAACCATCATTACTACTTATTTAAGCTTCGACGATTTGGAGGGCGAGTAGCTTTTTTACGAGTTATTTTAAATATGGAAAAAACTTGTTTTATAGTACAGAATGAAGAAAACAGCAAAAAAAAGAATTTAAAAAACTAAAAGAATTTCGGAAATTTTTGTAGGTACATATAGTTCCAGACGAATAGGGATAGCTTTTTTATGTGTATTTAACCCTTTGTTTGGAATATCCGAAACACCTCCTTCACGTGATTCAACCTTATATTGCTATTAAATAATTTTATTTTTGTTTTAATATATTATATTTATTCAGAGTAGAATGGTTGGGAGGTTCAAAGCGTCCTTGGAAAGTATTTAGTAGGGTTTGAGTACTTATGGCTGTGCGGTATTGATTACATTTTGCTGCAGGAATCGCGAATAAACTTAGGCTTTGTCGTTACAGTACTTCATAAACTAGTTGCGAATTGCCAGCACATATAAATGCTTATGAAAGAAATGTAGAAAGGTCCTAAGAACCGAGTTCACTTAAACACTATTATTCTCCTTTTTCTTCCTCCTCTTCTTATCCATTTTCTTCGCTATTTCTTTACGTATTAAGTTTAGATTTTTTTCCGATTTCCTTTCCTGCCCATTCTTTTTATTTCTTTCCAATCTGCTTTCCTTTTTTCTATATATTTTTTTATATTCTCCCATATCTCTGATTCTGTTGTTTTTTATTCTATTTATGTCTACTCCCATCAGTATTTCTCAGTTGTTCAATTGCACTCATCCATCCCAACTCAACCACGTTTCGCTCATGAAAAATTGCTTCTTCACATCGAACTATTTAAGCCACAGGTAGGCCTGGGTAGAAACGCGAGTTCATTGCCATTACCAGCGTGAGCTATGTTAATGAAACACAACTTTTTTTTGTTTTTTTCTGCTTCTACAAACATTATCTAGGCACAACTGAGCATTTTTGGTGTTCTTTTTTTCAATGAAGGTAACAGATTTACGATTGAAGCGATTAAGTGATGAGTCAAGATCACTGAACAAAAAAGCTTTAACACACACCCATCTCAAGCTTGAGAACAAAATTAACAATCATTTAAAATAATTTTAGGGCAAAAAATGCAACACAATCAGATAATTGTGTTTAGGTTTAGGCAATGTTACATCGTTTAAAGCAAACATTACGAGGGTGTGAAGTTATTTTTACAAAAATGGAAGGCATTGCAAATTGCATGTAAAGTTCTACCCTACACTTCAGATCAGTAAATCTATCAGTTAGTCAAACGTGGTTTTACGTTTTACTTAAGTTCTTTTATTACTAACAACACCAACTTTTGCCTCAACTTTTTGACATTACTGATATCTTTGTAATAAAAATAAAAATGTTAGCAGTGTCCCTTGTACTCATCAGCTATTCCTCATACATTTTCCATTCAATCCACTATCATGTAACTAACTACTTAATGGTAACTAAATAGCAAAAATTTGTTCTCACAATTAGTGTGCATTGTCTGCACGCGCATAAAACTGCGATTTAATGTTTAAGATTTGTTGCAGCTGATGTTCCAACAATAATAATGCATTTAAAATCCATATAATCCATACAATTTGTATATAATAGTTTTACCTCATTTGTATCGAGCTGTTAATTGGACTTGTGCGAAGCTGCCTTAAGATACTTGGAACCAAATCGACTTCTATAAACTCAGCAACCTCTTATTCGCGTTCGTAATTTTCTGCAATTATCTTATATTTTGTATGCTAACAAAAATAGATTTACGACCATAAAAGATAAATTGTTTCAAATTATGCAGAGCGATTATTGGTCTAAGTCGAATAGACTCTGAGTTAAACGATTAAAAAAACGTTAACTAAGGAGGAACAGCGATTCAGGAATAATCCTGAAATAGTGCCGATATGAGCTCAAAAACAATCCCGAATCGGTCTTTAAAACAATTCGAAAATAGTGCCGAAATAGTTTTAATCATTTAAAAAAACGCTCGGTAATGGTCTCGAGATGATCCCACACAGTCCCGAAGCAATTTTTGTATAAATCCCGAAATAGTTCCGAAATTATGCCTAACACAGTTCCCAAACTATCCGGAAAACATGGTCCAGAAATAGTCCCGAAATGATCACGATATAAAACCTAAAATAAAAATACTTGGCACGTTTACCTCCGAGGAGATTTAGTCCGAGCTTCTCTTTCAATTCGCGTCATACTACCTTTCAAATTTTCCAATTTACGGAAGTAGCCTCAATATGTTTGAAAATAGTCCCAAATTATCCTAAAAACAATTGGGGAACTATCTGGAATTTGTCTTAAATTATCTTTAAAAAGGCAATGCTGGAATGATCCCTAAGTAGTTCCAATCGTTCTTAAAACAGTTCAGGAATGGTCCTGAAATGATGTCAAACAGTTTTGTAGTCCCAAAATTATCCCAAACATAGTTTCCAAATTATGCGGATAAAATAATTAAACTGTTTCTAGAGTAGAACAACAATCCAGTAATAATCCCGATATGTTCAGAAATAGTCCCGAAACAATTCCAAAGACAATTTTAAAACTATTACTGAAATGAACTCGATATAGTTCCAATCATCCATAAAAGAGTTCGAAAAAGGTCCCGAAAAAATCCCAAACAGTCCCGAAATAATTTTAACAAGAGAACGAAAATCGACACTGATAATGGCACAAGGCCGAAACCGGTTTGTCTCGAAACCAAATTTGACAAGGGATGACGGAAAATCGTTCCAAAATTGATGTATATTATAATAGATTTCCCAAAATAGTTCCGAAATTATTACGAATGCAGTTCTCAAATAATCCGGAGCAAAACCGAAATTATATAGTCCCGAAATTATCCCGAAATAATATCGAGAGAATCCTGATATGATCACGAAATCATCATCATCATCATCTTCCTCAACTCCTATTGGAGCATAGGGCCTCGACCTCTGTTAGGTGCAGTTCTTGTGATATCATTCCACGTGTATCCTGCGTCTTCGAGTTCTTTATCCACAGTTCTGCGCCAAGTTTTCGCAGGTGCACCAGGTCGTCGGCTTCCTTGTGGATTCCATCGCAATGCTTGTCTGGCTATATTTACTGGAGGTCTTCTGAGAGTGTGACCAATCCACGACCACTTCCGCTTGGTTATTTCTGTGGCAGCCTTAGGTTGCTTTGTTCATGATCACGAAATGGCTTCGTAAAAATTTTGATATATTCCGTAAATAACCTCGATATCATATCGAAATGATTACGAAACAGTCCTGAAAGTATTCCGAAAACTAAACCAACACAGCCGCTAACTAGTTCCAAAATAGTACCAATATGATCTCGAAAACATTTTCGAAATATAGCCAAAAAACAAAACCGGAGATAATCTTGAAATTATATCAAATTGACGCAAAAAAATCTCGAAACGGTTCCGAAAGCAGCACTGTAAAAGTTCCGAAATTTTCCCGAAAATATCCGGAAAACAATCCCAAATTAGTCCTAAAATGGCTCAAGAAAAATAATCTCGAAATAAAAGATGACACTGCAATGATCTAGAAACATTCACGAAATAGTTCCGTAACAATACCGAAATTAATTCGGAATGTTACAAAAATTATCCTGGAATACTCCCGAATCCCGATAAGGACGATATCCGACGATAGTTCCGAAATTATCCTAAAATAAATATATTTAAGAATTCATGAGCTTAACACCAGCTTATAATAATTGAATTTCAAATATTATGTTTTCTAAGAGAAACTGAAATTCAATTATTATAAGCCGGTGTTAAGCTCATGGATTCTTAAATATAAGTATAAACTGAACACACCATTAAAACAAAACAAACATAAATATCCTAAATTAAAATTTAATTAAAAAAAATAAATGTAAGGCGCGTTAACCTCCGAAGAGATTTTAGGCCGAGCTTCTCTTCCAATTTGCGTCGTGCTACTCTGGATTTTTTTCCTACAAATTGGCGAGACGGGACCTACTTGTTTAATGCCGACTCTAAACGGCATCTGCAAGGCAGATGAGTTTTCACTGAGAGCTTTTCATGGCAGAAATACACTCAGAGTGCTTGTCAAACACTGCAGAGGGGCTACCCCGCTTAGAAAAATTTTTCTTCTAATTGAGAAAACTCGTTTCTAAATTTTTGATTTTCCTTTGCCAGGGGCGTGAGTGAACCCAGTTTTTTAAAAATAAAAAATAAAAGTAGATGGAAACTGAATACAGAAGGAAGCCTAAAAAATTCATAAACTATAAAAAGCAGGCATACAACGAAACAAACCAATTTTCTACGCTATCATGCAACCTCTCGCCACACTTTTATGCCACCATCTAGGCAAAATACAGCGATTGCAACGGGTTTCAACTGCGCATGCGCGCATTTTTGCATTCCAAACCCATGACGCTGACAATGATGACGTTGCTAAAGTTGTCGTTTTTGGTTCACTCGCACAGAAATTGTGATAACAAACCAAAAACTATAAAATATATATTTTTTTATGTTAACAACAATAACTACAATACAATGCTGTGACAAAAAAGCGCATGCAACAGCTTAGTGAACTCGAGTAACGCAATCAACGCCTCAACCACCACCATCACCATGTTACCTCTGCACAATGCAGCCGACTACAACAAATGCGAACCAGCGAAACGTATAGACCTGCGGGAAGAAGTCCGTTGTTAACTGATTCTTTCAGCCTGCTTAGTAATGGGAATTCACATTTATGGTGGAAGGAAGGTAGCTGCTGCTGCTGCTCCCCTCAACTTTGTTTATAATTTGCACTTGAACAAAAAAGCTTGTTTTGCTTTCCTGCAATCTACAATTTTAAATTTTTTCTTGGGTTGTCTTAGTCATTTACTTTTGTTGACATCTTTTTTCTTGGCTCTTCGCACAATTTTTAAAAGTTCCTTGCCAGCTTTAACAAACTGGTTTTTGCTGGACTGCAGCAAACATTTATTTATATAAGTAGAAAAGTAAATGGAAAGCTAAGAAATCGAAAAAAAGAGAAAAAAGCGTAACGCAAAAAGAAAAGGGCTAAATTACAAAGAATATGGCTTGAGAAATTTTTCATCTTCTGCTGTTATTTGCTTGCTTGTGACTCAACAGTCTTTGGCCTTTGTAATGTAATTCGAGGAAGAGGAGTGGCTGCACGAAATTCGCTATGCAGTATTTAATGGATTTGTTCTAAATTCCACAGTGAATGTTTCTCTATGCAAGAGACCGTTGTTTAGTGAATGGGGGAGAGTTGCAAATTTAAAAATGCTTTGAAAAGTTGACAAAAATGTAATATATTATAGGGTTCAATATTTCAAAAGCTGGTAATTTTATGTCCAAAACTAAAAATGAACTATTTTTAAACGGTTTTATTTAGGTTGACTTGACATGCTGGCTGGTTGGATGGCTGGCACGAATTTTGTAATTGAAATTTAAGGCTTAGCATCCTTCGAAATGGATCTATCTGCGCAGCTATGGCAGGTTGTCTGAAAAATTGTCTACTTACTATTCCAAAAACAAAATACAATTTTTCAAATTTAGAAAAATTTAAAAATAACAATAATTATCATTAGAAAAAAATTACTGTTCTGGCCTTGAGCTCGAATCGAACCTTGAATCATTTAAGTGATAAGCTACAAGCTTGAAACTTGGAATATAGTTCAGAACCCGATGACAATGCAATAATAAGAAAAAAATTGCCGCTAGGTGGCGCAAGGATCGAGATATTCACAAAAATCGTATTTGTGGGCCGATTTGGCTCATATTTGGAACACATAATAAATACGAGAATAGAAAGCGACCTATGAAAAAAATCGCCGCTAGGTGGCACAAGGATCGAGGTATTTACAAAAATCGTATTTGTGGTCCGATTTGGCTCATATTTGGAACACATAATACATACGATGGATAGTCATATATAAGACCAACTGAACCCTAATCACATTTTTAGAAATTTCACGCGTCCAACGCTTTTATTTAATTGTCGGATCAACGCCCTAGATTGATGAGGAGTGTGATGACTAGTACCTAGGACCTACCTAATTATTTTCTAGCTTTTAGTATTATTATTACTTCATGTAAGTATTGTTTTCAATAAAACCGTTTAACTTAAAAATTGTTTTTAAATTATTTTATTAACTAATGCGCTTGTATATTTGTGTGCATGTAACTGTTTTAAACCAAATAATGCAAACAAAATGTTACGTGTGCGCGCCGGTACCCGTCTTTACATGTGGTACGGATATGTTTGCGTGTAATTGCTTGGTTTTTAATATACCAACTTATTTATTTTTCGTCAATTTGAATCAATTTGATATCCTTAAGGTACTAACATTATCTACTAGAAAGTGTTAAGGTTGAATATGCGCAGTCGGATCTTTTTGGTTGACTGTGAATTCTTGGCAGAATAGAGGTTCATTAGCTTACTTCTTGCACCAAATTTGCTTCGAATTTATTCTAACGAATTTAGTAGCGATAGAAAATGGATTTGTCGACGATAACTAGTTTATCGGTCGTGTATGGGACTCGTCTCACAACTCTATATAACACGTTCAAACATGCCATTTTTGCCTTGAGGATTCAGACGAATCGCGGGAGTTGTGGTTTCATATCGTATTTTAGCGGTAGTCTTCGGCTTTTTCCTTGGTTTTTGCCTTCGACTTTTTCCTCAATTCGATTAATTCACTTTCGTCAAAATTGACAACAAAGCAGACTTAATGAAGCTATGTGGTCTCTTTTCACTGGAGTTGGCAATAAAGTATTCTCTTCAGAGTTATGCAGTCACTTCAGTCTTCGATTCAAACAATAAAGCATTTTCTTCGGAACGTTGTGGTCTTTTTCGTTGGAAAGCTGGTATACATTTTACTTGGGATCCGCCCACAAGGGTAAACTGCCTCTTTACTTATTCCAACCTAAGCATTAATATTTAAAAAACTCGTCTGCGGAAAGTCAAAGAAAGGGTTGATCACATCCCAAAATTGTGACCCTGTTGTTTAACCCGTTGTAACCTGTTGAGATATTGAAGATAAAGCAGATGCCTATCATTCGTGGATAGCAATAGATAATTGTAAGAGTGGGTTTGTAATCACTATTCCTTTTGAAATGTTTGAAGTATTTTACTTGTATTAAAATTGTGGAATTGTATCACGTATCTGATGAGTCCTAGCGTCAGAACATGTAACAGAATATTTGTGCTTACAATAGAATAGTAATGGAAATCAAGGTGGAGTTGGCTTGCAACCGTATGCCATTATCCTCCTGGGAGCTTGGGTAGACTCCATATCATACCAAGTAAAGACTTGTTATCGAGGTTACCAACATGGAGCCAATAGTTGGGCCATTGATCATGCAATTAGATCCGTGTTTGCCACCGTGAAGTTGAATCTTCCATTGGCAGATACTCACGTTAAAGCATATTGAATAATTGTGCCAAGGCGTTGCTTGGAAAGTATCAAGAAGAAGCAATCAGCTGATGAGACAACACCATCTGGTACTGAATTCGCCTTAATTCGCCTTAATTAATGCGATAACAAAAAGTCTTTAGAAAAGCCGGAGCTTCTTCAATAAAATATTTTATATTTCATTATTATTTTTGCCATATACCTAACAGCAAACACTTCGACACGGCCAATCATCAGGGTGAACGTTTAAAGCTAAAATTGTCACGTACTTCTCTTGCCATCACCATCTCAGTAGCTGAAGAAGCCAACTAGATGGTCAAAGCATTCAAATCCAATGGCTACACGGCATTGTCATACTTATGCTGAAACACCTTGGCTATGATGGAGTTAAACTCCAACGAAGGCCTTCAAACTGTAACTGTCACCATTTGCATTCCCTAAACTGAGTGCCTAGTAATACTCCTACTGACACCTGGAAGATTATCTATGGTTGTAAAAACAACCGATATATCTCTTCACTGCAAAAAAAAGATTAAGATAAATTGCGAGCTTAAGGAAAACGGCCTAACCACTGAACCGTCCTCTTGGCACTCGGCCTGAAGAAAGCTTTTGATACGGTAAAGATCTTGAAGGATCTTCACTTTACAAAAAGTTTCCTAAAATACTAATAAAAATTTGGAGATTTTCATGAATGTTTCTCATACAATTGTTTGAATTTTTTCGAAATCAGTTTTGAAATTCCTGTACATAAACAGCGACCGCCTTTGTGTGACGGCAGCGTGCTACGTCTACCGCACCGAAGATCCCGGGTTTACGCCCCGGGCAAACCAACATCAAAATTTCAGAAACAAGTTTTTTCAATGAAAAAATAATAATTTTCTAGACGGTGTCGCCCTTCGGCAGTGTTTTGCAAGCACTCCGAGTGTATTTCTGCCAAGATCGCAGTAAAAACTCATCTGCTTTGCAGTTGCAGTTCGGAGTCGGCATATAACAAGTACATTGCAAATCAACTCAATATCGGGTTCGGAAGAATTCGAAAATTTCGAGTTTTTTATTAAGAAAAAAAATTTAGAAAACTTGAATTAAAGTTCAAATTTCTTTTTGGAATTTTCGATTTTTTTTAAAACGCTTTTGAGACTACTTTGCATAGTTTTAGTTACAAAATTCAAGAAAATTTTAACTTTAATTATCGAAAATAAAAAAAGTAGAAATTAATTGAAGAAATTTTATAACACTGTTATTTTCGTGTTCGCTGCTGTAGCTTAACTTATAAAAAAAACTTAACTAATAATCGTTAGAACCCTCTCTTCTTTTAAGCAGCCGCGTAAGATACAGCCACAATGCATTTTAAAAGCCTCTTCTTTGGTGAAGTTCGGTACAAAAAGGCAAACAATTTCTTTCACATTTATTGTAAAAAATTTGAAAAAAGAAAACAACCGCCGAGGAATGCCAAAATAAATGACCTTGAATAATAAAAGCATATGTTTTTTATGTATGTACATACATGCATTATCCAATTGCTCAATAAAAGTAATTTCGTGCATGATATCATCACATAAACAATGTCAAAACCAATTTGTTGCTTAAAAATGGTATCACTTTCATTGAATAAAATAAACAAACAAACAAAGTAGACAAATCGTAAACGCAGTGTGCGCCTCTACGGCTGCCAAAGCCAATCGCTAGTAATTAATCTGGTATTAAACTATTGCAAATGCATTCAGTAATACATATACACACACATACCTTTGAACATGCATACATACATATGCAATATATCGCTCGATTAAAAACATTTATATAAAATACATTTACTAAATGGCGATTTGAGCTTTGAATGCTTTTCTTGTGTCTTCGGAGACGACAACCACACACTTACAACCTACATACCATGACACATTTTTCCACTTTATAATTACCAACAACAATTGTGCCAATATCAAGTCTTATACTGTTTTCACACAGAAACTTAATGATCTCATTTCACCTTCTAATGAAATCGTAAATTTTTTGCTTTCACACAGAAGTAGTTGCTCGATTAGTATGAAGGATGAAATGTCAAGCGACTAAAATGACAATGCTATATGACAGACAATGACATTTACTTTGACAAATGACATTTTCAAGCACTGAACACACCAAAAACTAAGAAACTGAACGCGGCCAACAGAGTTGCATTGGGCTTTTGATTTCATTAGGAATTCGATTAGCCACTAATGAAATAATTATAGATTCGAATTTTGTAGGGAAGATTGAGCTCAATAAGCGCCTTAATGTAGAAAACTGCCTTTATTATTCAATAAGCCGTGTGTGTGAAAATAGTATTAGCTTGAATTGATTGGCTATCAATTTTAATCGGAAATAACCGTCTCAAACAAGAAGAAATTTTAACACAAATGCATACATATCTAATATACCTTTCGGCAATCCTGTCGCCCTCCTCGCATATTGCCAGGAAGGGCTTACAACGAGTAACTTAAACTTTATTTTATTTTTCTGAATATTGGGGATGAGAAGAGCTATTAAAGGTGACTGCTAGAATTGTTGGGATATTGACAGTCAACAGTAAAGTTCCGAGCGCTTGGTAGACTCCCCTCTCACGCCCATGTCGTGGGTGTGGTGACCGTGAACTTGATCAGAAAAATATATAACTTTCGCGAAGTTATGATGCGTAACTAATTCTACTTAATCCTGGTGGGAATAGAGTGAAGATAAATAGGACATCACCCCTTTTTTCTGGGATTTTGTAATTTCATATCCGAACTCAACAGATTGCCGATCACTCGCGTAGTTCGCAGGCATGTTCTCGTTCTTGGTGAGAGCTAAAGTTCTTAAAAAGCAGGGCATGGGTTATTAGATCGCTCTGATGAGTTCTCTGATTGTTTACTTTGGTAAAGGAACCACTCTCAGCCACTTTCGCATTTCGGAAATGATACAAGTTAAGATATTCCATCCTCGCAAAGAAGCTTTATTTTTCGGGCCCGAGCTGTTTCGTCATCAGACGCGGTGGATTAGAGGGAGTGTGATGCAGGAGGAAGGAGTGCATCTTTGCTTTTCAGTTTCCACTTAGTAGTGAATAAATGACCTCTGTTAATGTTTAAAAGACTACGGCAAACATTGTCCTGCTCGGAACTTCGTTTAATTTTACAATGTTAAAAGAATTCAAGAAGTTCCATCATTTGCTATGTCTCCTCACTCCCCTTTTCTGTTCCACTTCCTCTCTTTTTATGGGTTCTTACGCAGCTCTCGCTCTTCCTCAGCCGTCCATTCTACCGGTTCCCCTATCTTCATTCTTCCTCTCTCCATCTCGAGCCCTAGATATTATTTTTTAAATAGATCGGTCACTGTCCACTCCCGATGGCAACAGTTAGCTCACGTACTTTGCTCCGTTTCTGCTCATTGGTGTAGGCCCTTCGGTAGCATCGTGGTAGCTGTGGTTGATATCCCAATGCAGAAGAGTTTTTAGCGCGAATGTGTGGTTGGATACAACCGGGTGCCATGAAGATTAGAAGAGGTGTTTGTTATACCTCCAACCCCACCTAATAGACATCATCAATTGGAACCAAGGTAAGCGAGCCTTGGGCGCTAGTCACACGTTTCTCTGACTCGTGTGGTTTGATGCATCAGGTAATGAACGAGGAAAATTTGGCAAACATTATAAACTCTCCGTTCCTTACCCAACCATTCAGAGAGCAAGAATACTTTTCGGAGAAGAACATAATATGGAGCCATTCAAAAGAACGACTAAATACTTGCTTTCGGAGCAAGAAGCCCAGAAGGGCTCCAGGGGCTAACGGAGTACCAGTGGAGCGGTAATTAGGCCAACTGCGAATAACTACCCAGAGCTTTTGTTGCACATACATATACTGTAATTGCCCGCTAACAATGGAAGCTGGTATACCCGAAGCGCAAAGGAAACATGAACCCTCCATAGTCTGCGCATGCTTGACATTGCGTGAAACGAGTCAAGGCTCTCTTGACCAAACACGCCGAGCAACAAAAGAAAATTTGCAGGACTGTTTTATTGACAGCACGATTCCCTGAGAGAGCACTTAGCAATACACGCATTAGGGGAAGTAATCGACGCAGTCAAGAAGGCTAATACATAGTAGTGTAGCTTTAATGACATGTTCGAGGCTCTGGAACGCTTCTTCAATGCTAGATATGCTAGATATTTTCGACGATACGTGGTACCGTTCACAAAAAATACAGGAGGCGAGGCAGCCAATGTTCAGTATTGGTACCTGATCTATGAAATCTGACGGCTGAATACAAATAAGTAGAAAGACACAGCATCACTTTCACAGCACTTCTGATGAGCTTGCGAAAGGTTGCGCACCATATAATGAGACTGAATCGCATAGGGCAAACGAAGGCAATCCAAAGCCAGAAAACTGCTCTCATCCGTCTCGGGCCTATATTCTTGTTGGCTGCAGAAATAGGGAAGAATTCAGTGAAATACCGAAAGTTCGCAATTCGCTATTACGTCTGTTTAACGCGCTACGAATCAGTTTAGTTTATCGCATGGTTTTTAGAAGCTATCGATTTTGGTAACAGCAATGAAGCAGCCGTACTGCGGGAAAGTGGACCAGGAAGTAAATCCCCGAGCTGAACGTTTAGCTGAAGCGATGACTATATTGTGGGAAAGGTTGAAGACTTGAACTGCCCATATTATGAAGATACCGACGATGCACGCCACACCAATTTTGAATGTTATAACTTTGCTAAACAACGAAGGACGATGTAAAAGACCCTTGGCGTGTTATTCACGGGCAATGCGAACCATAAGATGGATTGCGGAAACATGAGTTGAGATACGGTTATAGGTACATAAATGAGGTAATATTTTCCACGAAACGACAAAGGTAATATATGTGTATACCTCTACAGTGATAGCTAATGACTAAAGCTCATGCGGAGTAAAGCTTGACACAATCCCAAGTTAAATGCGTGGACCTTAGAAGGTTAAGCTTTTGTGTACAAGCTAATGCATAAAGCATTTCCCTATTCCACTAACAAAAACTAAAAAAAAACTGCAATCAACTAGCTACAAATTAGTTTATAGCTAACTAGTTCATAGTTAGTTGAATAATTATTGATTTATTTTGCACGATTACGTATTATTTCTTTTAGAGGTAATTAATTTCCTGTAGGGTCATGTATTAATGTACTATGTTGCATGAAAAAGAGCGCAACAAAGTTAAGAAAACCGTTTGACAAATTTATTGCAACATAAATTGTTGCGTTAATTGAAATGCCACTGCTAAAGGCATAAATAAGATAAGTAGAAAATGGAAAATGACAATAATATGTAAGAAAGAGACAGAACAGACGAGAGTGTTTCTAGATGTTGAGGGTAATATACAGTAACGAACACGAAAATAGTAGTGGGAGTTTTCATCAATTAATTTTTTTTATTATTTTCAATAAATAAGAAAAAATTTGCATGAATTTTGAAGCTGCAAACCAATTTCAAACAAGTTTTCGAACAAATTCGTAAATTCATGAAAATAGCAGTTATTTGGAGTTTGAATTTTTTTGAATATGCAGTTTTGTAGCCCAATCAATTTTGGTCTGGCGAAGTACAAGTTATTGGATTCTCAAAACTCGTATTGATATTTGAGCTTTTTTCCGAAGAGTGTTTCAGATGGTCTTCCATACAAAGTGCGCATAATTTTATTTTTTATATGGAAGCAAATCTGAAACACCCTTTTAAAAAAATACGAATTTTGAGAGCCTAATAACTTCCACTTTGGCATACTAAAATTGATTGGGCTACAAAACTACATACTCAAAAAATTTCAAAAAATTCTAAATTAAAATTTGGAAATTTTCGAAAAATTTTCTTAATCTTTCGAATTTTGTCGAAAACGTTTTTAAACATGATTTGCATAGTTTCAGTTACAAAAACCAAACCACTATCTTAACTTGACAGACTAAAATTGATTGGGCTACAAAAAAAAATTTGAAGATTATATGAAAAATTCGAATCTTTCGTAGAATTTTCGTGAATCTTTTCGAAAACGTTTTTGAGATTGGTATCAGTTAGAAAACTCATAAAAGATTTTTTTAATTTTCGAAAAAAAATTATTTGATAAAGTTATATTTTCGTGTTCGCTACTGTATCTTTATGATTTGCGATGAAATGAATAATAAACAAATATTAATAAAGGAAAATAAAAAAAATTTGAATTCACAATTTTTAAAATGTATGAAATTTAATAAATACTACAATAATGAGGGTGCTTGAAAACAAATAAAATAATGAAGCAAAAAATGACCGCAACCAATTTTCATTTACTTGTGTGTAAATTAGGTTGAAAAAATAATAAAAAAAATTAGTAAGATAAAAAAATACTTAAACTTTTTGCAAGCTATTTACAAGTGCCCGTTAACATTTAGAATGCATTTTTAAATGTATTGTATATTTTTTATAAAAATTGGTTTGCTTAGTAATAATTTGCTTACTGTCTCATGGAGCCCCAACGGCGATTTATTAAACTGTCTGGATTGCTGTAAAAAAAAAACAACAAATTTTATATCAGTTTGTGAAACTTAGAAGTTAAACAGCGATTAACTTTTAAACATATTTATGAATTAAATATTAGAGTAGATAAAATAAAACTAAGTTGCTTGGTTTACAAATTTCACATTTTTTCTTACATTTTATTTTGGTTTGTTATGCTATGTTATGTAATGTTATGTTTATGTTTGGTTATGTTATGTTATCTGTTGTTGTGTGATCTTATCTTATGTTATATTATGTTGTGTTATGTTATATTATGTTACGTTATGTTATATTATTTTTTGTATGTTATGTTACATTTTAAAACCTTCGGTGAGTGTCTTTATCGCTACAACAAAAACAAGAAGAACAACAAGAATCAGGACGAACTGTATCTGCGCATTATGCAGAAAGCTTTACCCAGACTGAAGACCGTGTCGGAGGAGGACGCCTGGGCCGAAAAAGCGTTAAGCTGCAGTGCTAAACACATGGGTGAACGTGGCGAACTGTGCCGAGTTCCAACTCTTAAGCTATAGAGAAGAGTCGAAGGATAAAATTATCTTCCGTGCAGGAGTCTTTTGCCAAGGTAATGAGTGGAGAGCCAAAACAGTAGCTTCAGAGAGCGAGGAAGCGACCCCCTGTCCAAGTGCCTAGAGCATTAAAAAGTACTAGTAGGACTAACCAAGCTGCAACTTTTGTGGGAAAAGCCATCCAAAACAAAAACCAGCACAGGTTTAAGGGGCGTTTCGGTCCACAAGTCTCGCTTAGTATCGTAACGTACTGACAAAAACTGAGCATTGCAACGACTAATCGGCTTCTCTGAAAGCCATAGGGTAGCGCAGTTAGAGAGGCTGGTTAAGCACAACAGTGTTCTATGGAACTACTGTTTATGGACTGCCTCAATACTGATGTAGAAATACAAGATTTCAACCGAAAAAAAAACAAGAGGATGTCAGCAGGACCCAGTTCAGAATCAGACAACGGAAGCGCAACACTCTTTTATATATCTCGAGCGAATAACTGCGCCGAAAACCCAAAATACTCCCTTTATAATTCACAGAAGCTTGATCATCTTCACGGATCTGAAGCATGTAGCACATTTAGAGCGGCACTCGCTACTCGTCAGGTATTACTAGCTTTAGCTTAAGCAAACTTAAAAAATAAAGAAATGTAAGGCCGAGCTTCTCTTCCAATTTGAGTCGTGCTCCTTTTAATGTTTCCTACAAATTGGCGGAACGGGACCTACATGTTTTTTCCGAACGGCATCTGCAAGGCAGATGAGTTATCACTAAGAAGCTTTTCATGGCAGAAATACACTCGGAGTGCTTGCTACATCACTGCCGAAGGGCGCAAACCCAGGATCTTCGGTATGGTAGGCGGAGAACGCTACCACCACACCACGGTGGCCGCCTTATTGATGAGCTTTGTGATGAGCTACTAAATAAATTGCTCCTTGATCACAGAAGAGCCAACTGTGTATTCATCAGCGAACTTTACAAAGCCAAAAATAATTGCCACATGGAAAACACCGGTGCTGTCGGGATCTGGACCGTAATAGCCGTAGAATGGGAACGCCGCAGACTAACAAAGAGTTAGTTATTGTGATGGCAGCCAAGCTTGCTTTAGCTGCAATCAGAAAAATCAATCATCGCACATATCGATAGAGGCATGTTAAACAATGCACATTTGTTGAATGGTTTACTAAGAGAGTTTGTGAAAAATAAAAGAGTACATGAAAGAGAAATCGCTATCTTCATATACTCTTGAGTGTAACCTTTTAAACGTTGTTTGAGTGAAATGATCTATTAATCTCTTTAGCGGTGTACTCTTTAGACAACAATTTTTGTGATTTTTATGGCAAAACAAAAATATGAAAACAATAAATGTAAAACATTTAATTTTTGTTTTATGACCTAAGCTAAATCTACATACAAACAAAACCTGTTTTTAGTTGAGAGAGGACAAAGAAGCAGACAAAAATAAAAAAAAGCTGATTCGTAGAAAAAAGTTAATTCATTTACGTATTTACCCACATACATAGCTACATATTGAGGCAGATAGGTATGAGTGCGGATACAGAAGGTGAGATCGGCTTATTGTCTAAAACGGCGCAGAAATATAAGTCGTGCATATATGTACATAGGTATAGACATTAGGGTGGGTCGATTTGGGTGGACGAAAGTTAACCGATATCGCGCCATCGATTTTTCGATAGCATTTGGGCTCTGGAAAAAAAGGTCCACTACGCATACCCAAAAAATAATTTTCGAGCCTGCGAAATTGCATTTTTTGACATTTTTTCGACTTTGATTTTTAAGGTTTTTTCATGACCTACTAAAAAAATTTTCATATGTACTATACCCTGTCCGACCCAAAAATGTCCGCTAAAGCGTAGTCGATAACAGTTTTTTGAAAAAAAAAAATTTTTTTATCTTTGTTTTCGACAACGTTTTTAGCGGACATTTTTGGGTCCGACAGGGTATACATGAAAATTTTACAATCAGATAAAAATTTTTTTAGTAGGTCATGAAAAAAACCTTAAAATTGAAAGTCGAAAAAGAGCCAAAAAAAATGAAATTTCGCAAGCTCGAAACTTATTTTTGGGGTATGCGTAGTGGAACTTTTTTTTCCTAAGCCCAAATCCTATCGAAAAATCGATGGTGCGATATCGGTTAATACATCGATCCAGACTAATATACATACATATTGTAGAAGTATGTATATAGGTTGCAGCTCAGCTAAGATTAATATATGTACTCCCATATGGTCTGTACAAGCTTATAAGGCAATCAAGGCTTGTTAAGTTATTACGTCAAAATAAAGCCTGACTAAAATATGGAAATAGCCAAATACTGTTTTTTGGTATATGAACTTCAAAAAGTGGAAAATGGCGAGTTGCCTTTTTTGGACATTTAAAAAGTCATTAGCTCGAAAAGCAATCGTGTCTTATTAGCGTCTAGCAAAGAATGAAAAGAAGTGCAATTCGCCAAAACATTGCCATCAAAATTAGTACTCATAAATTGCCTTGGAATAGAGTTCTGAGCAGCACTTCCACCAAACACACATTGTTGAGATTGGATCATCGGTTTAGGAGATTTGATGACGTGAAAAGGAAATTGCCGATATTTCTAGCCCGCAATGAATAAACTCTGAATGACACTGAAGTGATTGTTTGGATGCTGTGTTTCTCGTGTTATAAAAGATCCGGGTTCAAATAGCGAACGGGCGCCATTTTCATGCACTTTCTTCTGGAATCAGCTGTTTCTGGCTGCTGCTAGGTAAGATTAAGTATTCTATGTTCAATACATGCCGTTCTTTCGATCAAGCTGGTGATATCCTTTACGCAGTATCTAGGGAGCTCTTTAAGTTTTTACATAGATGCCCAAAGTGTGAAAACTAATGTATGTCAGAGCTGGGCATTCGCACAAGTAGTGCAAGAGTATTTCTTTGCAATTCTCCTCGACACAACTTTCGAATGAAAAATTGCACTGAAGATGGCACACGGCTGAAACCGGTGTCTCGAAATCAAATTTGACAGGCTATGACGAAAAATCACACCAAAATACACGCAAACGTGCTGTTGAAAATCAGTCCCCATTCGTTCAGTGCGCAGGTTTAACAGAAAGCGTCTCGTGATCGTGGCAGTAATTCTATGGAGTCATATTCCGTCGGTTATTTAGCAGGTTCTCTGTTCTCTTCACTTCGTAAGCCGCAGATGTTTGTTTAGCTATCCCATAGGGTCTGAGAACTGCTTCAACATCGTTCAACAATGCCAGGCCGCTTGCATGCTTGCCTGGCTACTAGTTGCCCTCAATATTGCTGTAACGCATAAAGCAGTTACTGTTGACCTTGGTCGATGCTTGACTGAGTTAATGAATACTTCGAGTCCTTTTTTGCGCTTGGCAGAGACTATTAAAGTCGCGAAGACGGGCTGAAAGCAAAATCTCAAGCTGCTTTCAAGCCGAAGTCCATTTTGGGCCCCCCGTCTCCGCTCCAGTACACTCTTAAGACTTCTTGAGAGGAAGCTAGCCTAATTAGCTACTATCAAAATTTAGCGATTGAGATTGGGATGCCCGGCGAACCCCGGCTCAGTGTCCAATACCCGAAAATCCCAGAAAGCAGACTTCCCAATTAGGAAACGGATTAGCCTAGTGAGGATACCGCATACCATACTTCCTCCACTGTCGTCTTAGGTTGCAGTCAGTTTAATTAAAGTCCTGAGGTAACTGGTTGCGAATGACTGGGACACGGCTTAAATGCTTCTATTACCCCTCACACCTGACACACTTAATCACAAAGCATCAAAAGTTTAGCTTCAAATACAATAAACGACTTCGCAACTGGAATTAGTGAGCGCATGACTGCCAATCTCCAGTTCATTGTCATTCAAATGAGCTCATAAGTTAACAACTAACTAATCGACAAACAATAAAATTTGAAAGTAATTTATAGTCATACAAGCAAAGACAAACATTTAAGCGCTTAAATGATTAAATTGTCAATAAATAACATTAGGGCAAACTAAGAAAGCTCGTACTCACCTGGAGGAGGTGGTGGTGCGACGTAGGCTCATGCGTGCCCAATTGTCGCGTGGAATGATGCTTAGTTCGTCATCACTAAAAAATTTAAAAAAAAATTGTTTTTTAATTATCTCTTTTTTGTTTGCAACTGCAAAACAAACTCACTTATTTGCCGTCGTTGGAGTTGTGTCATGTGGTGCCAATTCCAATTCAACACCGCCTACACCGCTTACACCGGCGCCATTTGTGCCATTCAGATTGTTGCTATTATTGTTGACAACATCGGTGCGTAATAGACCAGCCGATGCGCTAGATGCCGTACGCTGATGATTATGTTGGCGATGTAGGCTGCGTGTCTCATTCTCGCCATAACCCTCGAACGATTCGCCATCGGAGAGTGAGGAACATTGTGATTTGGCGGCATCTGCTGAATTAAATTAAAATATAAGCTAAAAAAATTATTTTCTTGGGACTCAAATTTTCTTAGCTCACCTGTGCTGGAGGGTGGCGTTGAGGGCGTCGGGCTCGAGTCACCTGGTGAGTCGGCTTCGACGTAGAGAAAATTTCCATTGGGTTTGACTCCCTTCAGATTGGGCATTGGCGCCATTTTTTCTTTGCGCTGCTGCTTGTTACTGTGAAGTTTTTTTGTTTGCTTTTAAGTTATTAAATAATTAATTGGTATACGTTGTTTGCTTTAATTTATTTTGAAATCAGCCTAAAAAGTGAAAGACGAAACAGAAAAAAATAATTTAAAAAGTTTTTAAATGTCAAATAAAAATAAAGAAAATAGAAATGATATGTAGGACCATGATGTAATAAAGACAAAGTAGTATATGTAGTGACAGCTCATTTTGAAAACTCCCATACAATACGAATGATGAGAGAAAGGGGAAGAACAGAAGAGGCCGTTTTGTGAAATAGTATTAAATATGGTACTTTTTTGTATCAAAGCACTAAGTGCATTTTTTTACATTTTTCATTAAAATATTAATACAAGTTTATGACAGGCTGTCCGAATATATATGCGTTTGCCATACTACACATGAATTCAAGAATATTAGGTACAAGAAGCATTTGAAGAAATGATAGAGATATAAGTGGCCGGCCTTGCATGTTTTATGCAAACTCCAAACTGCATCTGCTAGGGCTGCTAACTTTGATACGGTGTATTTTTCGTACCCCTCGGTGACTAGGGTCTCGAGATATAGGCCAAAACGTGGACCCAGATAACCATAGAATGTGTGTGTAATATGGATATGAAGTGAAAGCTGTTGCTGAGAGCTTCCAAGTAATTTTCATTGTGATATTCGATTTGCATGCGAGGCCGAAATAAAGACATGAATTAATAATACCAACATACCTATTTACATACTTCCTATTCGATTTGCTTGAAATTTGGTATATAAATTTGCTTATATTAGTATTTACGATCCTTTTTTCCGGGAAGTAGACCAGAGACGGACTGGGAGTGGGATTAGGACTAGGACAGGCACTGAGACTCGGAGTGGGACTGGGACTCGGAATGGGACTGGGCCAAAATTCATACCACCCTCTGGGACTGGCAATAAGGGATGAAGAAGAATGAGAAGAAGAGAGAGGAGAAAAGAGAGAAGAAGGGGACTGAGAAAGTGATAAAATTAGACGAAGATAGGGATAGATGAAGCGAAAGGACGGAGAAAGGAGTGAATAAAAGGATTAGGAAAAAGTGAAGAGGGGGGAGGGCAGAGTTAGACGGAAAAATTTTATTAAAATCTATGCAGATAGACCAAATTTAGGGTAGAACAACGTCTTCCGGGTCTGCTAGTCAATTATAAGAAGAATAAACAGCGCACTGTATGGAGCAACTTAATGAAGACCACACTCCTGCCCTAATGCTGCCATTTAATTTAAATATTAGAGTTAGATGGTCGTAGAATAAGCAGCTACTTTGCCGAAATAACTTTTGCTATCTCGGACGTTTAAAGGAGCAGCGAGAGCTCCTTTTCAAGATGACGTATGATTGTAGATGCAGTGGGGGAAGAAGGTTCCATACCGAGGCGCTGACGATGAAAATACCAGTGTGGTCCTATAGTTTCCAATGCGTCTGATGGGAGGTAGGGCTGATAATTTTACGTGCGTTATGAAGTACCCGGGTACTCAGGTGTTGTGATCCAACTGCCCGGGTATTACTCGAGTACCAAAAAACTCAGACACCAGAGCATTACGCAAAATCTGTGATCAATGTAGTTTCGGCAAATTGTTTGGGCCTTTCTGAATAAAGATAACGGTATGTATTTGTAAATTAATCCGAGCATGATTTATAACGGAGTACCAGAAAGTTGGGATAATATCCGGCATTACCAAAATTACTCAGGCAGCCGGCTCCAATACGATCATTGCAGTTTGCCATGTCGAGCGGAGCATCGAATCGTTGGCGAACATCTCACTGCCCCATCTGGGATTCACCCCGAAGCACAAAAACAACAACAACCCCTTATCTGCAGGGCTAACATTTAAAGAATGTTGAACCTTAATAAAAAATACACGCAAGTATGAAAATTTCTAAACGTCATCACCATCGAATAACCTACGGGTAAACTGACCATCAGTATAAAGATGTGTTGAAGGCTAAAACCAGGCAAGGTCATTCAGTCATAAACTATTTGAAGGTTTTCTGATGGGCCGCATTACAATATGTAATCTAACACTATTGCTCGCAGACCGAGGTAGATAAACTTCAATTTGGTGTCGGATCCGGGGGTACTTCTTTATGACATTAATCTACACACTACCGACGAAGAATATTGCATTGTACAAGCGCTTGCAATGCACATACAAGCACTACCTCTGCCACTAGGTACATAACACCACTTCTATTTGTATATAAAACCACACACTTGCCGACTTTACTGCGAGGGTTAACAAAGGTGTACCTGGCCCAATAAAAATAAAGCCTCTAAAACGAATCCCACCCAATGAATTGGCAATTCAATTTTGCAACCTCTGAGATATTGGCAAGGCGATAGTTTGGTCTTCCGACCATGTTGCGATAGGCTGAAGAAGAAGAACTTTCGGAAGACGCCTTAGAATGGCAAAAACAGGAAAAAACACCTGGAAAGAAAAAGCAAATGACCCAAGTTAGGAGAATCATTTTATTGTGTATTATAATTATTATTTCAAACAAAATATCTTCATTTTTTATCAAAAAAGTTGAAATTTCTATAATTTTGTTAGATAAACAAAATTATTTTATGAAAATTGTCACAACTTCGAATCATAAAAAAGTCAACACAAAACATAATTAGAGAAAAAAGTTATGCCTAATGCATAATTTTCCAGGAAAATTTATTTGTGTGGTTTTTAGTACGATTTTTCTTCTGAATGAAAAAGTAGTTTCGAAAAGAGGCAAATGAATTCCAGAGTGGGAGTTCAAAATGGCGGATGAGAAAGAGAAGCTGCCAACGTCAGTCACCTTGTAATTTCATCATGATGTAGGACCATGATACAAAAAATGGAGGTAGTTCCATGTAGTGTGACGTTAGCTACTTGACTTTTGCGGGGACAATGACAATTTCACCAAAAACAAGCTACCAAATTGAAAAATGTTACGAATTTTTCTAATTTTTATGGATAATTTTACAGTGTAGCTCTGCAGTTAAGCCACTAGTTATGAAAGTGTTTTTGCCCGTTATCTCTTTCGGACCTGTTGGGACACAGACATCCCAGAAAAAGTTTTCGTATAACTAAAATCTTAATTTTCCATTTAAACTCATTAAAAACTGTCCCGTCTGGTATATTGAAGTTCAGGTAACGGTCCTATGTGTCCCATTAGGTTTATTTGTTGGTATAAATATGTCCCGTTTAAAGCTTGCCGACATTCTCTAACTTTTAGTAATTAAAAAAAAATGCTTTATAAACCTGTTCCTGTCCCAACGGGACCTATACGTCCCACTCAAAACACCGAAAGGGACACATATGTCCCACGCCTTAGACCTTCCTGGAGGGGGTAGAGACTCCACTTCAAAATTTTCTACTTTTAAGGCCTATACTAAAGCTAAAATAATCAATAAACCAGGAATTTTCCTGCTGGTTGCTTTCAGGTTCGAAAGTGTTATACCAGGGGTCACCTTGGGGCAGTCCTGCCTATACACATTTTGTGCCCTTTTAGCATTGACATAGATGTGTAGACTTTGGACGTACACTTTTTCTCAACATGCCTTGAGAAATATCCGCTGTAGGGGCATGATATAGGGCCATGCGAGAACAACAGGATTTTTTGTGTATTTTTTTTTTCTTTCTAGGGGTCAAGCTGCCATAAAGATATGAGTCATTAATCAGTGTATTTTTCGATAAAATTGCATGTTTTACTGTATTCTCAATCGATATATATGCACATAAATCGCGCTGAAGCATATTATTATTGTCTCAGATGGCCATTACGTTTTCATCCTAAAGGAAATTTCAATTTCGAAAAACGACAATTTCGCCTTAAACAGTAACGGCAACGCTTCTGGCAAAACAACAAACATTATGAAATTTCAAAAATCCCCAAATACGTCAAAAAATGTTGAGTGGAACTACCTTCTTTTTTGTATCATGATGTAGGACAATAATTTTCGTATAATGCCCGGAACACAGTAAGGCATACAGTTTTTTAATTTTTCGAGACATGTCTGATTTTCTTCCGGGCTGAAAGAAGACACGGTTGAACACGATCTATGTACGTTCCTCTCCTATTCTCGTGGGGGCTTCAACGGAAGGAATAACGTATGTTCTGGTACTTCAATGGGGTTTTTCCGTTTGTTCCCAAGATGATCGAGCTTGTGACTCAATGGTGCTTGCTACCGGAACGTACCGGATTTATATCGGGCAAAGGACCATCAAAGCGACAACACTATCCAAAACCTTGGGGGAGTGTCTTTATCGCTATAACAACAACAACAGGACCATGAAGTGGAACCATCCAGTCACACTTACGCTAGCTGTCCTGCCTTTGCGAGGACGAAGCGTAAATATTTCCGTCGGGGCAATTCCAAGATCACGTTTCTCTTTAATTTCGTGCTTCCACTTGGAGATGACAGCCTAGAGGTGGTTTTCGTTATATGTAAACTAGTTCGAAGTTGGAGATTTCTGATATTATTGTCTAAGATACTTTCCAGTTAGCCAAAGACTTAACACTAGGAACCCGATGGCATTGCAATATAATGGAAAAAAGTCGCTATATGTTGTCTTTTTGTGCTGTTCTTTTAATATACACAGTTTGGTGCATACTCATATACTCTAACCCTCTTATTCATAAAAAAATATAATAAGTTTATAAAGTTGTTATAAGTGAAAGTTCGCATGGAAATGCAATTTTAAAAAACCTTTATATACCCTTTGTCTTGCTTAAGAGGGTATGTTTTTCATACCGAATTGTGGGGAATAATATTTGGCGCGCTCAACAGAACTTTATGTACAGACCAATTCTAAACAAAAATTCCGTGCGAGATTTTTCCCTTCTCCCATTCCTCGTATTCTGTACAATATTCGAAAAAGCGGAAGCTGGTTATGGGAGAAAAGTAGGTATTATGAATGTGGGGGAGAGGGAGATTTCTCTACCATTTTATAGGAGTTTTTTCACTTGTTAAATGAAAAGGAATGCATCAAAATAGTTAAATGAAATTGTTTCTTTTAAGAAAGAACACTTATTGATACATTCTACCACAATATTCTCACTGTTAATACAACAACAACAACAACCATAATATTCTTTATTTTAAGTCGAAAAGTATATCATAAGCAACGGAAGAGCTCTTGGTTGGTATATTTGATGTAGCCATTTGCGCCAGGATTTTTTAAAAAGGCTTAAATCGATTTTGGGATATGACGAAAGGCGAACTCAACTCGACTTGGCCGCCAGAAAATTGCTTTGCTAAATGAAAGCATGTAACACCGGCGGATTTGTGTTATCCCGCGTCTTCTTCTTCTTATGCTCCTCTGTTGATGTTGCTGTGGCACCAATTCATTATTCATTTCAATGAATACCGCGTGAAATGCAATACTGTGCATTGTTTATATTTTATTTCTTAATTTCAAACAAATTCGCAACAGTAATTAAACTTTTAACTTTTTTAAACAAAATTAACGAAATTTCAATTGACAAAACGAAAATTTGAAATTCCTATTCCCAAATTATTTTTCTCCCTAGGAATAGAATTGGAGGAATTTTTCCGCGAGAATAAAAAAATCCGCGAACACAAAATTCCGAGGGAATATTTAGAATTAGGCTGAATATATTTTTGTAAATATGTAAATACTTTCAACAACCTAACCCAACCTAAGTTTTTCAATGGCTTAATTCACATAATGTCAAGGCATTCATTCCGTTGTTGTGCATTTAAAAAGTCAAACAAAAAGCTTAAGAAAAGCGCACATAAAGTGGAGTAATGCAATAAACGCCACTTGCTTATATGTATGTAAGTGTGGCTGTAAGTGCATAAGTCAATGCTTAAATAGATTTGTGGACAAAGATATGAAAATTGCAAATTGTACCTACTACGTATGAATAAAGATATGTCTATATATAAAGATTGCAACGAGTTTAAGTTGACTTAATTGGCTTAGAATTTGGAGTGGCTATTGTCACGTGTGGGCACATGTTGCGTTGGTAGTTAGTTAGGCTGATATTGACAATGATGAAAGGCTAAAAATGTGTCATTGGAACACTAACGAGCGGGTGGTCTAAGGTTACAAATAATAAATATGTACATATATGAACGTACCCACATCGAACTCCACATACACTTAAAACATGAACGGATAATCTACTATACATTTATGGGGATTAACGGCACACTTCCAAAATGCATTGTAAATACTCCAATACAAGAAAGGAACTCAAATGTCACGTGTAGTAGTTACAAGAATCAACACGGCTTAGGTTAAGTTGAACTGGCCGCTCCGTGAGGATGTCACATAAACTGAATGAGTCCATATTGTTATCAGAAGTTTGATCAACGACCCAAACTGAAAACGCTATAAAAACCAGAACCTATGTTATAACTCCGTCCTCCTCTTGACAAATACTAAAAGCTTTCTAGATCTTAAGTATGCTACTTGCTGCTTCCGAATCTGATAGCTGAGTCACTCCTAATAGCTGGAGCCTTAGGCTTGAGAGCACTCGTCCGCTTCTTTCATCAATGTGACTAATTCTGAAAAAAAAAATCATCCAAATACTAACCAAAAAAATGTTTAATGACAAAGGTGACAGTAATCAACTATTTAAATCCTCAGGATAAACAAAGCTCACGCAAATTCTATGTAAGTAATGTGAAATCTTATAAGAGTGTTCGGACCTGGCGGTGCTGAATTTTTAGGCGAATTGAAGCCGCATGTAGTCGTTCTTCTTCCATAATACTTGGACCCCTCTTGCCACCATCTTTGTCGGTTTCTTGTAGTATAATTGGCCCATGAAGTCTTTTAGCCATACACTATCTGTGATGCTTTATTTGTCTGTTTAAGCATACATAAATTGTGAGTTCGTGATAGTTCTCCTCTCTTGTCGAACCGCTGAGAAGGTTCATTGTGGTCAGGCCCTATTTCTGAGATGGTCAGGCTTATGACTTAATGGTGCTTGTAACCGGAACGTACCGTATCTATATTCGTCAAAGGACCATCAACACCGATAACACTCCACAAAACATTCCGGGAAAACAGGAATATGATATCAACTTGTAGGATGTTTCTGTTTAATTCTTCCAGATTTAAATCAGACATTTTGCGGTACACTGCTTTAGACTTGGGCAAAAGATACTCACCATGTCTTGGATAGTGTTAAAGGTTTTCAATAGGTCGAACGCCCTGAGCCCCAGCGAAACTGCCGATGGGCGATATATTGGTCGATTTGTCTTTCTTTGATTGTTTGCTTTCCCAGATTGCTACTTTTAGCTATTTTCATTTCTTAGTAATGACGAAGGAGCACAGTGACAGCTAGAAAACATGCGTTTGGTTTCTGAAACTCTTATAGCCGAAGTGTTCTTACACCAGTATGGCTATGCAATCGATGTCCTGGGCTTTCAGTCTTTACCTTTTACGGCCCGATTCTGAGCGTTACCGGTAAAATAATACCCAGAACATTATGTAACCGAAAATCGTTACCAGTTCTTTGATTCGCGATTCTGGCCAAAGTGGTAACGCTGTCATCACCGAAAAACTCACCAGTGTCTGTGGTGAAATTTAAAAGTTGGTTTTCTTCGCTTTACCCATGGCGGAACGATACAAGGTGGCAGCATGGGACAGCTGAATATAAACTTTTTTTATTTGATGTGATACATCAACTTCCGCACAGTACGATTTTGACATTTGTCCATCGAATTTACAAAAACAAAGTACATGAAATTTTTATTTATGTATGGTTCCGCCATGGCTTTACCGAAAATGTGTCACTCGTAGATACGAGGTTAACGAATAAAAGGGACGATGTGTATATATATATATATGTACATACATGCAAAAGTTTTTACATAGCTATATTGTAATATATACTGTGAAAGTACATAATGTAAACAAATATGTATAGCAAGAGGCAACACTTTTTATACTCAGTTGAGCAGAGCTCACAGAGTATATTAAGTTTGATTGGATAACGGTTGGTTGTACATATATAAAGGAATCGAAAAAGATATAGACTTCCATATATCAAAATAATCAGGATCGAAAAAAAATTTGATTGAGCCATGTCCGTCCCTCCGTCCGTCCGTTAACACGATAACTTGAGTAAATTTTGAGGTATCTTGATGAAATTTGGTATGTAGGTTCCTGAGCACTCATCTCAGATCGCTATTTAAAATGAACGATATCGGACTATAACCACGCCCACTTTTTCGATATCGAAAATTTCGAAAAACCGAAAAAGTGCGATAATTCATTACAAAAGACAGATAAAGCGACGAAACTTGGTAGATGGGTTGAACTTATGACGCAGAATAGAAAATTAGTAAAATTTTGGACAATGGGCGTGGCACCGCCCACTTTTAAAAGAAGGTAATTTAAAATTTTGCAAGTTGTAATTTGGCAACCGTTGAAGATATCATGATGAAATTTGGCAGGAACGTTACTCCTATTACTATATGTACGCGTAATAAAAATTAGCGAAATCGGAGAAGGACCACGCCCACTTTAAAAAAAACTTTTTTTAAAGTAAAATTTTAACAAAAAATTTAATATCTTTACAGTATATAAGTAAATTATGTCAACATTCAACTCCAGTTATGATATGGTGCAACAAAATACAAAAATAAAAGAAATTTTCAAAATGGGCGTGGCTCCGCCCTTTTTCATTTAATTTGTCTAGGATACTTTTAACGCCATAAGTCGAACAAAAATTAACCAATCCTTTTGGTGGGGGCATAGATTTTATGACGTTAACTGTTTTCTGTGAAAATGGGCGAAATCGGTTGATGTCACGCCCAGTTTTTATACACAGTCATCCGTCTGTCCTTCCGCATGGCCGTTAACACGATAACTTGAGCAAAAATCGACATATCTTTAATGAACTTAGTTCACGTGCTTACTTGAACTCACTTTATCTTAGTATAAAAAATTAACGAAATCCGACTATGACCACGCCCACTTTTTCGATATCGAAAATTACGAAAAATGAAAAAAATGCCATAATTCTATACCAAATACGAAAAAAAGGATGAAACAAGGTAAGGTAATTGGATTGTTTTATTGACGCGAAATATAACTTTAGAAAAAACTTTATAAAATGGTTGTAACACCTACCATATTAAGTAGAAGAAAATGAAAATTTTCTGCAGGGCGAAATAAAAAACCCTTAAAATCTTGGCAGATATTACATATATAAATAAATTAGCGGTATCCAACAGATGATGTTCTGGGTCACCCTGGTCCACATTTTGGTCGATATCTGGAAAACACCTTCACATATACAACTACCACCACTCCCTTTTAAAACTCTCATTAATACCTTTAATTTTATACCCATATCGTACAAACTCATTCTAGAGTCACCCCTGGTCCACCTTTATGGCGATATCTCGAAAAGGCGTCCACCTATAGAACTAAGCCCCACGCCCTTTTAAAATACTCATTAACTCCTTTCGTTTGATACCCATATTGCACAAACGAATTCTAGAGTCACCCCTGGCCCACCTTTATGGCGATATCTCGAAACGGCATCCACCTATGGAACTAAGGATTACTCCATTTTAAAATACTCATTAACACCTTTCCTTTGATACCCATATTGTACAAACAAATTCTAGGGTCACCCCTGGCCCACCTTTATGGCGATATCTCGAAACGGCGCCCACCTATGGAACTAATGATTACTCACTTTTAGAATACTCATTAACACCTTTCATTTAATACCCATATCGTACAAACGCATTCTAAAGTCACCCCTGGTTCACCTTTAGGCGATATCTCGAAAAGGCGACCACCTATACAACAACCACCACTCCCCTTTAAAACCCTCATTAATACCTTTAATTTGATACCCATATCGTACAAACACATTCTAGAGTCACCCCTGGTCCACCTTTATGGCGATATTTCGAAACGGCATCCACTTATTGAACTAAGGCCCACTCCCTTTTAAAATACTCATTAACACCTTTCATTTGATAACCATATCGTACAAACGCATTCTAGAGTCAACCTGATCCACCTTTATGGCTATATCCCTAAATGGCGTCCACCTATAGAACTATGGCCCACTCCCTCATAAAATACTTATTAATGCCTTTCATTTGATACACATGTCATATAAACACATTCCAGGGTTTCCCTCGGTATTTTCCTACATGGTTATTTTCCCTTATGTTGTCACCATAGCTCTCAACTGAGTATGTAATGTTCGGTTACACCCGAACTTAACCTTCCTTACTTGTTTACTATTATCTTTCATTATTTGCGCTTACAATTCTTTATTTTTCAGTTTTTCCTTTTTCTAAATAACAGCTGTTGTGTGGTTATTTCGATGTAACCACCTACTTTTGTGGGTAAAAAATTATCCGGCTACTTTCGCGGGTAGAATACCAAAAGGGTGTATAAGTTGCCACTTGATTTCGTTAGGCGCCAAATACACGACACGAGCATTTCCGCGAACTTTTCTGTCGTGTATGGTGGTCTTTGCCAGTTCGCGCAAATGTTCGCCAAAAATCAAAATATTTTAATTTTTGGCGAACATTTGCGCGAACTGTGTATGGCGAAATAGCTCATAATCGTAGTAATTTCTGAACGGAACAGACGTGCGCGGAAAAGTAAAATGGACAATAAAAAATTTCTAAGTGAATTTATTGAAATGTATAAATCTTTGCCATCATTGTGGCAAGTAAAAAGCAAAGATTATTGTAATAGAATTAAAAAGAATAATGATTATGCGACTTTAATCGAAAAATTAAAAGAAGTAGGTACTGATGCCACAAAGGATACAGTTATAAAAAAAATAAGTAGTTTTTTGTAAAAGTTGGTCAAATGTTGCCTTGCTCATACGAACGTAATTTTTAAAATCATTTTGTGACGTGAATTCCAGTTCTTTAATAAGCTCACTTTGTCCAAGAACTGCTCGTTTTTTAAACCATTCTTTGCACCAAATTCTTTTTTTGCGATCTTCTCTCTTTTTTTTACGCTTAATTGCCACAGCGAGCAATATTGCTGCAGCACAATTGTTGTCCGTATTCATCGCTGTCTGAAAGAGAACTAATGTTCGGCCAAAAGTTCGTATGGTGTATGGCCAAAGCTGCAAACAAGATTGCGGAGTGTTCGCGGAAATGTTCGTGTCGTGTATTTGGCGCTTTACCGTGGTGATGAATGTTGTTACCACAGCAGAATCGGGGCGTTAATAGTGTTTTTAACTACTGCGGTCACTAAGGTGATAAGCTGGCCTGAATTGGCAGGAATTTTTCGTCCTCAGGCCCTCTTATAATTTGGCTTGATTTTGTTAGTCGATCAGTCGTTTTATAACCAAGTGGTGGACATTTATTTGGGGACAAGACATACAAGACATCGACAAGTAGATCATATGATCTCACTATGGGACCTGTCTCAAGTACACTGGCTCTACTGGCTGGTAAAACTATGAACTCAAGCCCACACGCACAGGCCAGTTCAACCTCAACTGGCTAGTATGAATCCGGGCGAATCTGTATCACTAATCTTAGCAAACTTTTTATTCCATTGTCGACCCTCGGTCGAAATGGGGAGGGCAGAACTGATATTTGGTCTAAGACTGCTCTAATTGGAATGTTTCCTTATGTCCAACTGAAGGTCGGTGCCACGGCTGAAATTCAGTGTCCAAACGAGCACATATGTACATACATACGTGAAGAACGTTCTTGAAATGTTTGCCATTGCACTTAACCACTACTAAATCTTGAGCTATGTAGTGATAGATATTTTAAATTGAACTTTGAAGTAAAAATTAACTGAATAAGCAGATATTCTAGTACAAAAATACGGACAACCATACACAAATCCACATAACTAAAAAACTGTCAGCCATTTCCATGAAATTATTGCATAAATATTTTCTAATGCAATCTGAAGTGATCGTAAGCCATAAAGTCAGACGCTTTACGATAGCGGTTTCAAGATTGAAGCAATTAGTGGGACCGTTTGAAATCTGCGCACAACAAAAAAAAGCACAGTTAGGACCAGTCATCAATTAACGCAAAGAATTATGAAAAACCAGAAAATCGATAGATGGAAAGAAGTGTACATAAATGCAATTATTGTAATTGTAATTATAAGAAGAGGAAGTACGATAAACTCGCAGCGGCACGAGCGAAGTCAGCCACAATGGAACTATAAAATATAAGCCGGAGTAGGAGAGCAGGGGAAACGTAATCGTTGCAGAAGTTAGAGAGATGCTTAAACAGCAAATGCAAAATTATTTTGAGGTTGTGTTACTGGTTTTTTTAAGTAAAAGATAAAATACGGGAGAAACGCGAGTAAACCTAAAGAAATAAAAAAATATATATAAATAGAAAATGTCTATGAAGTAATGAATAATCAAAACCGAGCAAATACTTAAACAAACAAAAGAAAAAAATATTTATAATAATTTTTGCAGCTTCATTTAGCGCAACGAAACTAGCGAACCGTCGAAATAGGGATAATTGCTGATTGTGCACATTTTCAGCGCATTTTGCTCTATGAAATTCCAAGAAGTTGCGCGTTTCATGCAATTTGTTTGCACTATTAAATAGAAAAGGAGTTAAAAAAAAAAATAATGAAAACCAAAAAACCTACAAACCCGATGAGGCGCAGCATCAATCAAAGCGCATGCAAATGCAAAATTTTATAGATTTTTCTTCTGTGCGATATGTAAAACACAAAGCAGTTGGCTGTAAGATAAGCACACAATCCTAATGATACGTTCGTTCACCTACGTGCTCTTTTTTCTGTAAGTAATCAGACCTGACCTGTGAAAATGAACGACTTAAATACATCGAAACTACAATAGATGATCGAATATGTAGCAATTAGTCTCGATGTTAACTCGAACGATGTTCAAACTAGTTCACAACAAGTCCATTTTGATACAATACAGTCTCGAGAGAAAGAAACAAATTTCAGCTTTTTATTTTAATTAGATTTCGTGCAGTGGTTGAAATTCAGCCACGATACACGTCACTATGCCTTCCTTAGCTTTATTTTCTTTTATTTTCCTTTCCTTTTTTTCCTTTCGTGTCTTTTTCTTTCTTTTGATTTCTTTTCCATTCCTTTTCTTTATTTCATTTCCTTTTCTTTCCTTTCTTTTACTTCTCTTTTCTTTTATTTCTTCTCTTTCCTTTATTTTCATTTCATTTTCTTTCCATTTCTTTCGCTTGTTTTATTTTATTTCATCTCATTTTTTTTATTTCATTTAATTAAATTTATTTTATTTTACTTTATTTTAATTTATTTTATTTTTTATCTACTATCTTTTTCTTCTCTTTTCTTCCCTTTCCTTTCCTTTCGCTTGTTTTATTTTATTTCATCTCATGTTTTTATATCATTTAATTTAACTTACTTTATTTTATTAACTTTTATTTTTTTATTTTGTTGTGTTTGGTTTTATTTTTTGTTTGTTTTATTTTGTTTAATTTAATTTAATTTTATTTCGTTTTACTTTATTTAATTTAGTTAAATTTAATTTATTTTTATTTTATTTTAATTTATTTAATTTTAGTTTGTTTTATTTTATTTGATTTTATTTTATTTTATGTTACTTTATTTAATTTTATTATATTTTGTTACATTTTATTTTATTTTATTTTTTTATTTTATTTAATTTAGTTCAATTTAACTTAATTTTATTTTAATTTATTTAATTTTATTTTGTTTTATTTTATTTTATTTCATTTTATGTTATTTCATTTTATTTTATTTTATTTTATTTTGTTCCATTTTATTTTATTTTATTTTATGTTATTTTATTTTTTTACTAATTTTTTTAAATTTTATTTTATTTTATTTCATTTACTCTAATTTTTTTTTTTTTTTTTTATTTTAATTCTTTTATTTTATTCAAGGTTCGAATCGAGCTCAAGGCCAGAACAATAATTTTTTAATTTTTCTAAATTTGAAAAATTGTATTTTGTTTTTGGAGTAGAAAATTTTTCAGACAACCTGCCATAGCTGCGCAGATAGATCCATTTCGAAAGGTGCTAAGCCTTCATCATCAGTACGCTTTAGGCATGCTGCGCTAACCATTTAGCTATACAGCGGTGGCTTGTTTGACTAGCAAATTTGCTATTTCTATTCCTTTTTACCAACTATATTTATTCAGTGTTGCGCCATCTGGTGCAAATCACTGATAATGCTGGATTTTTGTTTATTTTCAATTACTTTGTTTGACATTCCCAAGTGCTCATGGTTTATTAACAATTGTTTTTGTTTTTATCGGCCTATTGATAAATGATTCATTTACTACTTCTACTTACTATTCCAAAAACAAAATACAATTTTTCAAATTTAGAAAAATTAAAAAATAACAATAATTATCATTAGAAAAAAATTATTGTTCTGGCCTTGAGCTCGATTCGAACCTTGAATGATTTATCAATAGGCCGATAAAAACAAAAACAATTCTTTTATTTTATTTTATTTTATTTTATATTATTATTTATTTATTTCTTTCCTATTTTTTTTTAATTTTATTTTATTTTATTTAAAAATTGCTTATAATTTCCGCCGTCGCGGGGTAACCGTGTGACTAAACCGTGAACTAAAAAACGTCCCCCTTTTTGGGACCGTTGCTTACCTCAGGCGTTGCTTTCACACTGCTTCGCTGTGGCATTCCGCATTTTTTAAATTTTAAAAGCCTTCTGAATTGTTGTAACTTTTCTGAGTAGGCAAA